>NC_139142.1:45561996-46170087 GCF_964270905.1 Leucopleurus acutus
GCCCGGGGCTGCTACTTTTAAATTGGAAAGAGACTCTGAGGATAACAGGCTATCATCATATAATGGAAGAAGAAGGCATCTCTCATGGCAGTCAGCTGCCACAGGGCCCCACATGGCTAGTGGACAGCCACCTCGCGATTCCCGCCCCCCACCCCCGCAACTTTCCGTTCCTCACCCGTATTTCCCGACATCTCTGCATTCACGGGAGTTTCCTCGGCTTCCTGGCTGGCTCAGCAATTATTGGGCTGCGCCTCGAAGGCCTGCAAGCCTTATGATTGATAGCCCAGCCTCAAGACTGAAGAGCGAGCCCCGAAACAGTGACAGAGAAATCAGCGGTTTAGTGGAGAAAAGGATCTTACTAGTCCAAAGCCAGGTCCTGGAGCAACACCTCACCGTGCGCGGCAACAACCTTCACTACCCGGGGGAGAAGGAGGCTACCATTTATAGGGGGAATTGACATCAGGTTGGTTCATCAGTTACCAGGGAAACCAGCGGCTGGGGCAGGGGGCAAGCATGGAGGCAGTTACTGATTAAGCCCTATAATGAAGAGGATTGAATAGTCATGTGAGTGAAGCAGGGACTCATCAAGCAGGAGATGTAGAGAGAGCAAGACAGCAGCCATCTTGAATGGCCTGCATACACTATGTGATTATCTTTAATGCTGAGAAGACAGAAATCCGACACCTATTCTTTACTTGAAAAAGAAAAACAAACTAGGAATAAGAAATGATAAACTCTGAGCATAGGGGCCCTGTTCGCCACATAATCATATACACAGTAGGCACTCAATAACGAATGACCCTCGTCCGGCACAGTTGCCAGCAACAGGCAGGCATCCGGGCTGGCAGTGAAATGTTAGAGGCATTCCTGTTAGGGTAGGCAGCCCCCCTGTGACTGACTTCATTGGCTGTCGCAGGTATAAAGAAGCAAGTCATCAATTCTGTCTGAGTGGCACAGTGGGGGAAAGGGCCATAACATACCTCATAGGTAAAGCTGATCCTTAAATTGAGTCCAAATTCATGACTAAAAGGCCAAATTTTAAAGAAAAGACCCTTCACGTGAATTGCAATCCTCAAATGTGTAATTCTGTAGCCATTTTACAGCCAGAGTAAAAGATGTTGAAAGGGGAAATTCATCACTTGACAGATTGTGTTATGAGCTAAGATCAGGGGCTTTTATTTGGAGGGGGTGGTTAATCCTACTGAGTGCTTATGTAGACCTATATTATAAAGAGATGTCTGAAGAGGTCTGTTTAGCTCTCATCTGATTATCCTAATAGGTTTAGTTGGTACATAGTTGATATTTGTCTGCTATTAATTAACAAATAGTCTTTATTTTTAACTTGAGCTTTAAGCTCTTATTAAACAATATGATTAATTAGAACACGTGAGATGTGACCTAAAATTGATGACATGGGAGCTTGAAAATTACTCACCTCTAATTGTTGTTTTTCCTAAGTGAATGTTACACTTAATTCTCTCTGTCTTTGGGGACTTACGGAAGTACCACTGTGTCATGGTTGGTGGTCTCCTTTAGACCCTCCCTCTTCTCATTTCCTTGTAGTTTTTGTATCTTTCTATCCTCCTCCTATAAGCATTTATCTCCTGCCCAGACCCTACAATTACTTCAATAAAGCAATTATTCTTTAGACTTATGGGGAAGCCTTGCCAATTTCACTTCAAACAATTTATAATTAACTAAAACAATTCTTTCTTTTCTAGGATTGTGGAAATCTATAGTAGAAGATTACAAGGTAAACGTTGAAACTACTTTATTTACAGAAAAACCTTTTTTATTAAGGAAAAAGTATTTTTTGTTCTTATTACAAGTGTAATATATATGGCTTATAAAAATCAAGGGAATTCCCTGGCGGTCCAGTGGTTAGGACTCGGTGCATTCGCTGCGGTGGCCAGGGTTCAATACCTGTTCAGGGAACTAAGATTCCCCCAAGCCGTGTGGTGTGACCAAAAAAAAAAAGAAAACTTTATAGGAATATAAAACAGCAAGTCTGCTGTGTTTCAAGCCTCCAGAACAAATCATTGTATTTGCACATTCCTTGGCATTTTATTGCATATACCAACATTTAAAAAATCAATCTACTTTTATTATAGTATTTGAAAATTGGTGTCACCTTCTTTTCCCCCTACTTTTTCACTTACCAAATCTTAAACATTTTTTCACATACATGTAACCATCTCATTCATTTTGCTGGCTCTTCAGCATCCCATTGCACAGCTGCGCTGGGGCTTGATTTAACGAGTTCCTGCTCTGATACTTGGGGATTTTGTCGGTTTTCAAATAGAGGCAGTGCTGAACACTTAATGTTTTCAAAGATGTTGTTTATTCAGCCCAGGAACTACGTTATTTAGGTTAAATCGTTGATTTTCAACATTGCTCTAAGTACAATTCAATAATTGGGCTGTAGCTCCTTTGCTAACCCTGCTTCAAGCTATTTATTCATTTACTTTACTCTGCCTCCACGGGGGTGCTTGTTATCAATATCTGGTCAGTCTTTCTGCACACCTAAAGAGACAGTCATTCTGATCTGTTCCCTCCAGTGGTGCTGGTGGGCACTGGGGGTTCCTTAGTTCCCCTTGGCACCTGTACTGCAGGTGAGGGGACTGAACAGGGGCATCCTGTGGCCCAGACAGCAGAGCAAGCAAACTGGTAAAAGGTGGTGCGTCTTGGCTCTTAAACCTCACCGAAGTCTTGCTTTTTAAGATTTCAAATATTCTAGAGACAACAAAAGCTTCCAGGTCTTTGTTCGTGTCAGACTCTTAAACTGAGCTCCTTGTCACATCCACAGTTCAAGAGCGCCTTACGAAACAAATTGCTGTAGCAATCACAGAGGCCTTGCGACCTGCTGGAGTGGGGGTAGTGGTTGAAGCGACGTAAGTCCGTGTTTGCCTTTAATAATGTCCCAGTGGTGTTTTGGGCTGGAGGTGTAGAGAGTCATAGACTTAGGTGTAGTGAATTTGCACAACAGTGCAAATGAGTCTTCTCTTGATTTCTTCTTTAGCTCTTTGTTGCTAAGAGCAGAGTTTTCCCAATATTTTGCGACACATTTGAAAAATAAAGAGTTGTACTTAAGAATAGGTACAAAGGGCAACTGAAGACACTTCTTTAAGTTAGAATGAATTATGAGAATTGCGAACATCTTGTGGGCAGTTTTCACCCATTCTTTTGTCATGGCGTGAACTGTGCACTGTGGGTGCCGTCCAGCTTCACCCACTGTGGTCACTATTCTCTGGATTCTGCCTGGTGAGACCACCGTGCCTCAGTATTTCTCGGAACACCTAAGCTAGCTTAGTGCTGTCTCGGTCCTGAAGATGGATCAAGTGAGAATCCTGAATTTCTTTTTATCTAGAAGTTGTGTATCTCTGTAGACACTTTGTATTAGTTTCACCCAGGAAGAAAATCCTATTTTTCCCCCTCCGACTGGATGCCTTAAGGACTCAACCACTGATAAGAATAAGAGCTGTAAGGCTTAGGAACTTAAAAAAAAAAAAAAGTTTTAGACCAAATTTGTCTAAGAAGCGACATTTTGATATACTTGGTAACTGTGAACTCAGTTGAATCAGATTTAATCTTTCGGGCTGCTTTTATTTTAAAAACCAAACCAGCAACTGTCTACTCCTTGAAGCCACATTTGTTGCCTTGTTTTGTAGACACATGTGTATGGTAATGCGAGGGGTACAGAAAATGAACAGCAGAACCGTGACCAGCACGATGCTGGGGGTGTTCCGCGAGGACCCGAAGACCCGGGAAGAGTTTCTGACTCTCATTAAGAGCTGAACCTCAGCATGTGCCACATGGTTTACAGATTGTGCAGCTAGTAGCATCATTTGGTCTTAATTGTTTGTACATTCCATTTCCAGTTGTTGCTTATCCCTTGTCACTAATTGTATTTAATAATTATTTAAAGCAAGTCAAATAAAGATAATTAATAAAGGGGTAATTAATCTACTTTCTTCTTGCCACCTTTTAGTGGCAACATTCAAGCAAACTGCCAATAGTGTAAGTTACTTGCATAAAACCACTGCCTTTCAGGTAACCTGAGGGTGCTGGGAAGGGAGAAGAATTCATGTGTTTTGTTCAGAGTATGGTAATTTGATTCAGAAGCACAGGTGTGTTGGGAATGGGAGAAAACTATGACCAATATATTTATTTTATCCTCCCCAAACAAAAATGGCATAGTGCTTAAAATAATTTATGTACACTGTGCAGCATTGCTCTGCAAATTCAAAGTCCAACAGCTCCATTTTAATCATGTTTATTTAACTGCCAGTGATACTTTATTTTTTATATATTTATTTTTTAACTATCCAGTTGTAACATACGTCACCAAGGGAAGGTGGTGGAATATCTATGTTTTTTAATTTCACTGTGAGTTAAAAAAGCAATTTCTACCTTCTATTCTTTTTAAAATTCAAGTACAGGGAATTAGTTCCTGGAGTTGTTTACGAGTGTATTCTCATGTCAATATACAGGAATTTAGACATTTAACTCTCTGTGCCTTGATGAGAATATCACACCATTTAGAGTGTAGATACCTTTGCCTTTTTTTAAAAAAGCCATTATTTTATAAGACTTAGTACTGACCTTGCAAATAACTAGCTCTCACAGTTCTACCTTTACACGTTTCTTGGGAGCTTACTTTGTGAGTTCCTTGTAGATGCCTCAAAACTTTTTTTTTTTAACTTATCAAATATTTTTCTAAGTATTTACAGAAACTTTTGAAAGTGTCCATCATTTTCAGGTCTGCAGAACCATAGCTTCCGTGAATGTGAGAGAATGCAGAATTGCACTGTGGACTGCTTTGAACTATGTCCCATGTCTAATGAAAGCTGTATTGTTGGTGTCTGTAAAAATGCACCGTAATTCTCTGGAGTGATTGGAAGCTACTGGAAGCCAGTGTTCTGGTTTCCCTTGTGGTCCACGTGGATCTTGTCTTCTGTGTAACTGTTCAAGTGGGATAGGTCTTTTAGTCCAGGAAGCTGCTGCCTTATTAATGATTATCTTAAAATTTCCTCCACTGGGGCAGTGTGGGCCAAATTAAAACAAACAAATTAAAAAAAACCCAACTCTCTGCAAAAACAAACACAGTTATTCCATGGAGAAGTCTCTTATTTGGTTGACACTGTGCTCTTCAAATTTATTGTGTTACCAACAAGGATTAACTACAATGCTTGCTGTAACTCTGGTAGTCCTGTCTCTGCCACTCTGATGCCATTTGGCTTATGCTAGGGCCAGATGGCAGGTTTTTTGTTTGTTTGTTTTTTTAATTTTAAATCTTCCCTACTTCTAGTTCCTATATATATATATATTTTTCACTTGGAGTTTCTAAAGTAGAGTGGTGGTTGATTCTGAGTTCCTTTTAAAATCTAACCTGATATAAACATTATCCTGCTTAACATTTAGAGATAGAATTAAACATTCAGCTCACGTTTGGTATTTTAAAGTTTTTACACCTGTGACTTGGAGGACCAAAGAAACTGTTAGCTGTTAATTCATCTTTCTGAGATCAATTGTATTCCTTTTTAATGACTGTTTATTCTAACATTCCTTAGAAGTGTTCTCATAAAGGTCTACAGTATCCACAGTATTGGTCTAGAGTATTGATAAATGCAAAGTAATTACCTTGTCTGTTTTACTCTGGTCTGTAGTACTTCAAAATTACTTTTTCATATCCGTGGGCTTGAACTCATTTGGGGGATTTTTAAGAATTCGATGCATTTAAATACACTGTTCAGTTTAATTGTTCAAATTGTATGTATATTGTTCCTGAAGTTGGTTTTATTCAAATTATTAAAGTGTTATGACTGTTCTTGTGAAAGTAGTTTCTCTTTGAACCACTGCTATAGATAAATCAATAAATTCAATTATTTTTACTGCATTCTGTTTTAGCAAAGATACCCTTCGTAAGGGCTTCTCTCAGCCATCTAGCTATTAGAATATAAATCCCAGACATAAATTTACCCCAGGCTCTCTGTTTCCCTTTGGTATTCAGTTTGGGTATTACTGTCCTCACCCTATTGCAGTAATGGGAAGGACAGATCTGGGTTAAGAGTAAGGAATCTGAATGGCCCACATGTCCTTGTTCTAAGCCTAACTTTGCATAACTGCAGCTCCTGAGAACTCCACTGCTTTCTGTGTGGAGCAGCTGAGGAGGGAAGAGCAGGCTGGGGCAGGGAGCTGGGCAATGCAGGGAGTGGAAGAGTTTCCCTCCCTTTTATAGGGAAGAGCCTGCCTGGGCAAAACTTCCAAGTAGGAGCAAAGGTTTTGCTGCCTCTTTTCTGTCCATGCCTGATGACCACATCATTCCCTCTATTGGGTGGACTTCCCATTCCCTGCTCCACCTAGGCAGAGGCCCCAGCCGTCACTGATTGTCAGCCTGTCCGGGTGCTGGGGCCAATGGAGTAGCCTGCTGCTCTTTGAAGGACCCTGTAGCCTGTAGGTAGTGAACCTAATCACCTAAACTAGGAATGCAAGAAACATTCCTTTTTTTTTTTTTTTTTTGCCCCACCACGCAGCTTGTGGGATCTTAGTTCCTCAACCAGGGATCGAACCCATGCTTTCAGCAGTGAAAGTGCAGAGTCCTAGCCACTGGACCACCAGGGAATTCCTAAAACATTCCTGAAACCACAACTCACACGTGTCAATAAAACAATGAGCTGCTCAATAAGCCCAAGTTGCTGCTCCTGAGTTTTTTCACTAAAGATTGAATTGGCTGAAAGAAGAACAGAGCTGGAGAAATCACACTCCCTGACTTTGGACTATACTACAAAGCTACAGTAATCAAAACAGTATGTTACTGGCACAAAAACAGAACTAGATCAGTGGAACAGAATAGAGAGCCCAGAAATAAACCCATGCACTTATGTTCAATTAATTTATGACAAAAGAGGCAAGAATATACAGTAGAGAAAAGACAATCTGTTCAATAAGTGGTGCTGGGAAAACTGGACAGCTACATGTAAAAGAATGAAATTAGACCATCTGTAACACCATACACAAAAATAAACTCAAAATGGATTAAAGACCTAAATGTAAGACTGGATACTATAAAACTCCTAGAGGAAAACATAGGCAGAACACTCTTTGACATAAATCGCAGCATATTTTTTTTGGATCTGTCTCCTAGAGTAATAGAAGTAAAAGCAAAGATGAACAAATGGGACCTAATTAACTTAAAAGCTTTTGCACGGCAAAGGAAACTATAAACAACATGAAAAGACAACCTATGGAATGGGAGAAAATATTTGCAAACCATGCAACTGAAAAGGGATTAATTTCTAAAATATACAAGCAGCTCATACAGCTCAATATCAAAAAAATAAAAATAAAAAACTGGGCAGAAGACCTAAATAGACATTTTTCCAAAAGACATACAGATGGCCAACAGACATATGAAAAGATGCTCAATATTGATAATTATTAGAAAAATGCAAATCAAAACCACAATGAGGTATCACCTCACACCAGTCAGAATGGCCATCATCAAAAACTCTGCAAATGATAAATTCTGGAGAGGGTGTGGGGAAAAGGGAACCCTCTTACACTGTTGGTGGCAATGTAAATTGGTGTAACCACTATGGAGAACAATATGGAAGTTCCTCAAAAAATAAAAATAGAGTTACCATGTAATCCAGCAATCACACTTCTGGGCATATATATCCAGAAAATACGAAAACTAATTCAAAAAGATACATGCACTCCTATGTTCATAGCAGCACTATTTACAATAGCCAAGACATGGAAACAACCTAAATGTCCATGGACAGATGAATGGATAAAGAAGATGTGGTATATATATATATATGAATATTACTAAGCCATAAAAAAGAATGAGATGATGCCATTTGCAACAACATGAATGGACGTAGAGATTATTATACGAAGTGAAGTAAGTCAGACAGAGAAAGACAAATATATATTGTGGAATCTAAAAAAAATGATACAGATGAACTTATTTACAAAACAGAAATAGACTCACAGACATAGAAAACCAACTTATGGTTACCAAATGGGAAAGGAGGAGGGAGAGATAAATTAGGAGTTTAGGATTAACATATACACACTACTATATATAAAATAACAAGGATTTACTGTATAGCACAGGGAACTATATTCAATATCTTGTAATAAACTATAATGGAAAAGAATCTGAAATATGTATATATGGATCACTTTGCTGTACACCTGAAACTAACACAATATTGTAAATCAACTACAATAAAAAAAATTTTTTTTAAGATTAAATTGGGTGAGTTCCTTGTTTTATCACTTAATGGAAAAGCAGTTGCAGACACCAAAGGTTTTAGAGAAGGCGGTCCATCAACACAGAACACCAAGATTCACCATGATGGGCCTGGTCCTGCTGATGGTGAAGAGGAAAGTCTCAGTAGATGAGCTCAAGGGCACAGTGTAAATGCCTGACAGCCCCAACCCTTCCAGGGGCACTTGCTTTGTGTTTTAGTCTTTATTATGGAAAAAACGTACAACAGTAGACAGTACATGAGTACATGAGCCTCGCGTACCCATCATCCAGCTTCAGTAAGTCTCAACTCATGGTCATCATGATTCCTCCATCTGGATTTCAAAACAAATCACAGACATCCTTTCACGCATAAATATTTCAGATTAACTAAAAAAAGAGGAGAGACTTCCCTGGTGTTTCAGTGGGTAAGACCCCGTGCTCCCAATGCAGGGGGCCCGGGTTTGATTCCTGGTTGGGAACTAGATCCCGCATGCATGCCACAACTAAGAGTTTGCATGCTGCAACTAAGAAGCCTGCACACCGCAACTAAAAGGTCCCACGTGCCGCAATGAAGATCCCGTGTGGCATAACTAAGACCCGGCGCAGCCTAAATAAATAAATAAATATTTTAATTAATTAATTAATTAACTAAAAGAAGAGGAATCACATAACCCAAATACCATTCATTATCACACAAAACAATGCTTTAATATAAAATATTCAGTTGACATTCAATTTTTCTCTATTGTCCCATAATTTTTAAAAATAGTTATTTGAATCAAAGTACAAATGAGGTCTCTACACGACAATTGCTTGATCTGGGGTTTTTTAACTGTGTTAAAAACACATAAAATTTACCATCTTAACCATTTTTAAGTGTATGGTACAGTAGTAACTATATGCACATTGTACAATAGATCTCTAGAATTTTTCATGTTGCAGAATTGAAACCCTCTACCCATTGAACAACTCCCTCACTTTTTCCCTCCTCCAGACCCTGGTAACTGTTATTCTACTTTCTAAGAGTTTGCTTCAGATTCCTCATATAAGTAGAATTAGCAGTATTTGTCTTTTTTGTGACAGGTTTATTTCGGTTAGCATAATGTCCTCAAGAGTCATCCATTTTGTAGTATAAGGATTTCCTTTTTTTTTTTTTAAGAATTTCCTTCTTTTTAAAAATTGAATAATATTCCACTATATACATATATACTATATTTTCTTTATCCATTCATTTGCTGATAGACATTTAGATTGTTTCCACCTCTTGGCTATTGTGAATAATACTGCAATGAACATAACTATGCAAATATCTCAATATCCTGTTTTCAATTATTTTGGATATATACCCCAGAAGTGGAATTGCTAGATCATATAGTAATTCTTTAAAATTTTTTGAGGTAACGCCATACTGTTTTCCATAGCTGCTGTACCATTTTACATTCCCACCAACAATGCACGAGAGTTCCAATTTCTCCACCTTCTTGCCAAAACTTGATATTTTCCAGTTTTGTGATGGCCATCGGAATGGGTGTGAAGTAGTATTTGATTGTGGTTTTGATTTGCATTTCCCTGATGATTAGTGATGTTCAGCATCTTTTCATGTGCATATGACTATTTGTGTATCTTCTTTGGAGAAATGTCTATTCAAGTACTTTTTATAAATCAGGTTATATGATATTTTTGTTGTTGAGTTGTAGGAGTTCTTTATATATTAATCCCTTATCAGATAAATAGTTTGCAAATATTTTCTCCAATTTTGTAGGTTTCCTTTCTACTATGTTGATTGTTTCCTTTGCTGCACAGAAGTTTTTAGGTTTGGTGTAGTCCCATTTGTCTTTTTGCCTATACTTTTGGTGTCATATCCAAGAAATCATTGCCCATTCTAATGTCATGAAGTTTCCGCCTCTGTTTTCTCCTGGGAATTTTACAGTTTCAGTTCTTAGGTTTAGGTTTTTAATCCATTTTTAGTTAACCTTTGCATATGATGTAAGGTAAGGGTCCAACTTCATTCTTTTGTATGTAGCTGTCCAGTTTTCCCAGCACATTTGTTGAACAGACTGTCTTTCCCCCATTGTGTAGCACTTGTACCTTTGTCAAAGGTCATTTGATCATACACTTGAGGATTTGTTCTGGACTGTTTGATTCTGTTCCATTGGTTTATATGTATGTGCTTATGCCAGTACTACATTATTTTGATTACTGTAGCTTTTTTTTTTTTTTTTTTTGCGGTACGTGGGCCTCTCACTGCTGTGGCCTCTCCCGCCGCGGAGCACAGGCTCCGGATGCACAGGCCCAGCGGCCATGGCTCATGGGCCAAGCCGCTCCGCGGCATGTGGGATCCTCCCAGACTGGGGCACGAACCCGTGTCCTCTGCATCGGCAGGCGGACTCTCAACCACTGCGCCACCAGGGAAGCCCTGATTACTGTAGCTTTATAATATGTTTGGAAACCAATTGAGACCTCCAGCTTTGTTTTTCTTTCTCAAGATTGTTTTGGCTATTTGGGGTCTCAGAGATTTCATATGAATTTTAGGATTTTTTTTCTATTTCTGCAAAAAAAAAATGCCATTGGGGTTTTGATACGGATTGCAGTAAATCTGTAGCTTGCTGGACCTTTTAGCAATATTAAGTCTTTCGATTCATGAACTTGGGGTATCTTTCAATTTATTAATGTCTTCTTTAATTTCTTTTATCAATGTTTTATAGTTTTTCAGTGTACAAGTCTTTCACCTCCTTAGTTAAGTTTATTCCTAAGTATTCTATTCTTTTTTATTAGCAAACTTTATTTTCTAAAGCAGTTTTAGATTCACAGTAGAATTGAGTGGAAGGCACAGAGATTTCCCATATACCTCCTGCCCGCCCCCGCCACATGCCCAGCCTCCCGGTATCAACATTCCACACCACAGTGATACATTTGTTACAACTGATGAACCTACACTGACACATCATAATCACTCAAAGTCCATAGTTTACATTAGGTTTCACTCTTGGTGTTGTACATTCTGTGGATTCAGACAAATGTATAATGATATGTATCCACCATTACAGTGTCATACAAAGTAGTTTCACTGCCCTAAAAATCATTCATGTTCCGCAATCATCACCTATTTTATTCTTGCTGATGCTATTGTAAATGAAAGTATTTTCTTAATTTCCTCTTTATTTTTAATTTTTTATGAGTTAACTGCTATTAATTTGCTATTTATTCATAGCAAATTCAAGGACATTCATTTGCAGTTGCCATTCATATAGATGTCAAAAATGCCACTTTTTGTTGTGCATACTGTGAGAGGTTAATTTCCTCTGTAGATTGTTCATTGGTTGATGTGTTTTCAAAGCCTTTAAAAAATATTTAATTAATTAATTAATTTGTTTATTTGGCTGTGTTGGGTCTTAGTTGTGGCACGTGGGATCTTTGTTGCAGCATGCAGGATCTTTTTGTTGTGGTGCACAGGCTTCTCCCTAGTTGTGGTGTGGGCTCCAGGGTGCGCAGGCTCAGTAGTTGCGGCACGCGGGCTCTCTAGTCGTGGCGCACAGGCTCTAGAGCGCGCGGGCTCAGTAGTTGCAGCACGAGGGCTTAGTTGCCCCGTGGCATGTGGGATCTTAGTTCCCCTACCAGGGATCAAACCCACATCCTCTGCATTGGAAGGTGGATTCTTAACCACTGGACCACCAGGGAAGTTCCTCAAAGCCTTTTTTAAAGCTGTAGATTCACCTCTTGCTCCCTCAGTCCCATATTCTCCTTTACAATTTATTTGGTCATTTGCTTTTGAGAAGCCCTATGTTTACCCCAAGGAATGTCAAATGCTGGAATGTCCATGGCTGTCCAACTAAGTGAAACTTCAGCTGACCAGAAGACAAAGGGTTGTTCTCTTCTACAATACTCCTCCATGACCTTGTATTCCTACTCCCGAGGCAGCCCCCCTCAGCCTGGTCCTGCTCAGCCTTTACCTTAGACACAGCTCTCCTTTGTTTTGTAACTCAGAGTCACCCTCCGAGGTATGGAACAGAGTTCTCTCCTTTTTTGGGAGGGTCTGTCCTTTCTGGATCATACACTTCAGTTTTAAAACAGGCTTCAGTTTTAAAACATCTGCCACGTGACTTCCTTGGCTTCATTGTGGTGTGTTCCTTGGCTGTCAAGATTTGGGTTAAGGAGGAAGTGTTACTGTAGGACTGGAATTGGTGAATCCCACAAGACTGGACATCACTTTGTGGGCCTATTCCTGGGGAATTCCAAGGTTTGGGTGACGGTCAGAGTGTTTGGGTGCCTGACTTCAGTTATATGTCCATGGCCCTCTGAGTAAGAATACCAGGCTCTGGCTGACTGGGGTGGGGAGGGAAGTGACACACCCAGTCTTGTATTTAAGTAGCTTCTTTTATGCTCTGCATAACAGTGTAGTTATGACTTGCTTACAAATCCTGTTGGGATGACTCCTAGCACATGCAGTACACAGCCCTAATGCGTCCATCTGCTTTTCCTCTTATTTCTACATTCTCCTGTTTGGTTTAAGCAATGTGTCCACAACTCTGACCTTTTGAGAAATCCTTGAACTTCAGGAACTGACCGTGCTGCCCAGAGAGCCATGGTTTGGCTGTCGATCAGTGTTGAGAAGGCTGTGTTGAGGGAGAGCTGTGATGAAATGCCAGGGTGTGTATGAAAACTTCCTCTGAGGCTGTCACACTTAGGCTTTGTTGATTTTCTCCTGATTTTAGAATGAGTTTCTTCTTCTTTCTCCTTTTCCTGGATCTTTTCATGTTTGAAAATGTGCCAAATCAATAGACAAATGAGATACTTTTCTTTCTAATTTGTCTTTTCGAGGGGTTTCCAATGTCACCCATGTGATGACACTAATCTTTAAAGTCATATTTGGTCTTGACTGGTAAATTTCTTTATGGGGACTTTTCTTTTTTGCAGGGCCATTTCACTTCTAAAACCCAGAGATAAACTGAATAGGAAACAGAAAAGCTAGTAGATAAAAATCAGTTTAAAACGATCAGGGACCACAGAATTATTTCATAGTGGCCATTTGGAAAGTACCTTTAACTAAGGACAGCTAATCTCAGAGAAAAATTTCTCGTTTCTGGGTCCTTCTGAAAGCTGATTCATCTGTGAGCATGGAATATGTGAGCTTGAAGTTCTCATCCAAATCTTATCTGACCTTCTCTTGCTTAACAGTCGTCAAAATCACCTCCTAATGAAGGAGTAGGAAAGAGAGACTTCTTATGTCAATGCTTGATTATTTTAACAGAATTTCCATATAAATTTAATATTAGAAAATAATTAGAACATTAGAAGTATCTGGTGCACTTAAAGTATCGATAGGTCAACAATGAATTCTCGGGACTTCCCTGGTGGCTCAGTGGTTAAGAATCCACCTGCCAGTGCAGGGGACACAGGTTCGATCCCTGGTCCGGGAAGATCCCACATGCTGCGGAGTAACATGCCCATGCACCACAACTACTGAGCCTGTGCTCTAGAGCCCATAAGCCACAATTACTGAGCCTGCGTGCCACAACTACTGAAGCCTGCGTGCCTACAGCCTGTGCTCCACAACAAGAGGAGACACCGCAATGAGAAGCCCATGCACCGCAATGAAGAGTAGCCCCTGCTCGCCACTAGAGAAAGCCTGCACGTAGCAATGAAGACCCAATGCAGCCAAAAATAAATAAATAAATACATAAATAAAATTAAAAAAAAAATAATTCTCATGGCCTTTTTAACTAGAACACTGTAAAAGAGTGTTAAATTAAAATCAAGGGACTTCCCTGATGGCACAGTGGTTAAGAGTCCGCCTGCCAATGCAGGGGACATGGGTTCAAGCCCTGGTCTGAGAGGATCCCACATGCCACGGAGCAACTGGGCCCGGGTACCACAACTGCTGAGCCTGTGCTCTGGAACCCACGAGCCAAAGCTGCTGAGCCTGTGTGTCACAACTGCTGAGGCCCCTGCACCTAGAGCCCATGCTCCAGGCTCAATGAGAAACCCCGTGCACCGCAACGAAGAGTGGCCCCTGCTTGCTGCAACTAGAGAAAGCCCGCGTGCAGCAACAAAGACCCAACACAGCCAAAAATAAATAAATAAATTAATTAATTTAAAAAGAAATAAAATCAAGGTGAAACCCTGAATCCTGAGAACTGATAATTTACGTTTCCTGCATTTTAGTTTTTTTGAGGATGGAAGAGAAATCTTCCAGATTTAATGTTGTGTGTGTGTATATGTGTGTACACGTGTGTATTATGTGTGTATGTGTGTACATGTGTACGTGTGTGTTTGTACCCTACATTAAATCTGGAAAAATTGTTATAAAGTGCTACTACTTTTATGGGATGTATTAAACTTTTAATAGTACTTTCCACAAGTAGTATTTCCTCAACAGCTTTCTTAAGAATATTTATTTCATTTTATCGGTGAGCAAATTGGGCCTCAGGGAGGATTAGATGACTTGCGTTCCTGCCACTGGGTTAAAGAGTGGAGGTTCCTGTCTTGACTCTCCATCTGTTGGTCATGTTGTTAACCAGTGGGCCTAAACCATGAGGTCACCTCTAGCTCACCATTGTAGCTGGTTAATCTTTTCCAGTTGACCTCTGTAACTCTGAGGCCCCACTTTTTTGAATTGGAATCAGATTTGCTTTTAAATTTTAGATTTTATGATCATGGCGCAGCCACATTTAATTATTGTGCGGTATTTGCTAAAACTGAATTTCCTGCCCACAGAATGTATTGGCCTCGATCTGTGGAATCAGATTTTTGAAGATATATGCAATTGGCTTTGCCCTTTGAACTCAAAAGTGTTGCTGGGAGTAACTTTAAGATAGGGCTGTGAACTGGCCACCTGTAGTTCCATCTGATCACACAGTCTTAAATGTTCATATTTTAAAAATACTGTGTGGAGATTTTAAACTGGTAATATGTGTACTTAGCACAAAATTCAAACAGCACAAAAGGATGTTAAGGAGAAGCTTACCCACCTCCACCCTTGAGTGAGCCAGGCAACTGCTATCACCAGGGATATTTTATGAAATGCTTTACTATTACTGCACAATGAGAACCCCTCCCTTCTCCAGCCAGCTGACTGTATGTTCTTCCCAATGGTAGGCTGCGTGCCTCTAAAGTGGTGAGTGGTCTCTATAACTGTCAGAATGTAAGATCCACTACAATGATTATTTCTAGTGTTCTTTTTAAGTCAATGTTAGGTGCTTTCTCAAAAAATTGTTTAGCAGAAACTTCTGCCCCCAAAATGTGTTCATTTTACAGAACTTTGACTATCGTAGCAAAAGAAGAACGCTTCTGGTGAACCGAGTGTCTAAAGCAGAGACTCTCTTAAAATTTGGTTTTCTTTCACTTTTCACCCTTTTTTTTGGAATAGGCAATACATTCGTTTGCATAAAATGTGAACTCACAAAAGGATATACAGTGAAAAGTCTCTCTCTTTTCCCAGCCACTGCTGCGGACACCCAAAACCACTATTTTTGTATCACCTTCTTAAATATACTTCCAAAAATATTTAAGGCACATGTAAGCAAAGTCATACACACAAAATTATTTCTATATTATATATACATTACATATCTGTTTGCTTATTTAAATCAGGGGTGCTTGACCATGTGTGTCCATCAAAATCACATGGGGAACTTTCAGATAATCCATGTGCCTGCATCCTAGCAGGACTTATTCACTATTTGTAATTGTTATTTTAAAATAAATCACAGGACTTCCCTGGTGTACAGTGGTTAAGAATCCACCTGCCAATGCAGGGGAAATGGGTTCGAGCCCTGGTCTGGGAAGACCCCACATGACACGGAGCAACTAAGCCTGTGTGCCACAACTACTGAGCCTGTGCTCTAGAGCCCGAGAGGCACAACTACTGAGCCCGCGTGCCACAACTACTGAAGGCTGCACACCTAGAGCTCGTGCTCTGCTACAAGAGAAGCCACCGCGATGAGAAGCCCACGCACCGCAACGAAGAGTAACCCCCGCTCTCCGCAACTAGAGAAAGCCTGTGCGCAGCAACGAAGACCCAATGCAGCCAAAAGTAAATAAATAAATTTATTAAAAATTGCCCATAATTATTCTGGTGGTCTCCCCCAGTTGTGAACCACCAGCCTAAGATACAACCATTCAGACCTGTGGAACCCACCAGGAAGCTACTGGGCCCACACCCAGGCGATTTGGGCAGGAGAACAGCTGTGTGGATCACTCTGTGAGAGATCGGTTCCACCATCCAGGGTTAAGGGCATCTGCAACCACTCAGTTGATAAGTCTAAAGGTAAATTGCCCCTTAAAAGGGACTGTCTCCAGATTAATATGATCAGTGCTGCAATTACCTGTGTATAAATCACTTAGTTCTCTGGCCTGATTTTTCTAAACATATCCTACTTTTCTTCCTCTGATTTTTAGTTGTTCATCATACAAAACATAGAAAATATAGTAAGGCATAAAGAAAAAGATGAGGTACCCATAATTACATAGCCCAGAAAGAACTACTGTTAACATTTGTTTTATTTTACTTACTTTTTAAATTGTTCAAATAATATATGGACACTTCTGGAGTATTGAAGCAAATCTATCCAGACATTACCTGTATGTGCTTCAGTATGTAACACTAATGGATAAAGGGTAAGGAAGGATTTAAAACACACACACACACACACACACACACACACACACACACACTATTACACCCAACAAAAATCTGCCATGATTACTACTTATCATACCCATAATGCATTGACCCCCTGGATTGTCTCAAATTTCCTTTTGGTGTTCATTATTAACACTTTGATAGCTACTCTGCCAGTCTTTGCCTCCTGCTTCTCCCCATATAACTGTACAATACTTGGATACTGTAAAGTACACATAGCCTTTCCCTCTCTTATCTTGGTATCTTATACTGTAGATTTGTTTAAATGGTTACATGACATTCCATGGTAGAAATGTCCTAATGTCGCAATCAATTTCATAATGATGGACTTTTAGGTTGTCTCTGTTTTTTTTTATTACTATAAATAATGCTACAGTAAACATCTCTATTTCTCAAGAATAAGGCTCTAGATATGGATTTACTGGGACAAAGAAGTCACCACCTTTTCTCTCTTCCCCTCCCCTAAGTGACAAGAATAGACGGCTTAGGGTGAGCTATTCACTGCTCATCCCCTGCAATGTATAGCTATCCTCTGCCTTATAGCTAAAAGTTTTATAGCACACAAATTAATTTCTTTCTTTA
The DNA here is from genome assembly GCF_964270905.1 of Leucopleurus acutus. NCBI lineage: Eukaryota > Metazoa > Chordata > Mammalia > Artiodactyla > Delphinidae > Leucopleurus > Leucopleurus acutus. The sequence continues at coordinate 45,579,480 of NC_139142.1, forward strand.
CTTAGGGGTACTTTATACCTCATTTATCTTGGCAGGTTCACATTTTTCAATGGAACATTTTATCAAAACGATTGTAGATTTACATACAGTTGTAAGAAACACTATGCAGAGATCCCTTGTATACTTTGCCAGGTTTTCTTTCCCCAGTACTAAATTTAGCAAAACTATCATACAATCTCTCACAACCAAGATGTTGACATTGATAGAATTCACCAGTCTTATTCAGTTTTCTCTACTTATACTTGTACTGACACATGTGTGTATTAAGTTTAATGCAATTTTATTTTTTTATTTATATATTTTAAAATAAATTTATTTATTTAATGTATTTATTTTTGGCTGCGTTGGGTCTTCATGGCTGTGCGCGGGCTTTTTCTAGTTGCGGTGAGCAGGGGCTACTCTTCGTTGTGGTGCGCGGGCTCCTCATTGCGGTGGCTTCTCTTGTTGCAGAGCACGGGCTCTAGGCACACAGGCTCAGTAGTTGTGGCTCATGGGCTCTAGAGCGCAGGCTCAGTAGTTGTGGCGCATGGGCTTAGTTGCTCCGCAGCATGTGGGATCTTCCCAGACCAGGGCTCAAACCCACATCCCCTGCACTGGCAGGCAGATTCTTAACCACTGGGCCACCAGGAAAGCCCAAGTTTTATGCAATTTTATCACACGTATGGGTTGGTGTATCCACCACCATAGTCGATATTGAATGGTTCCAATGCTGCAAGTCCAGAGATAAAGCCACGCACCTATGGTCACCTAATCTATGATAAAGGAGGAAAGACTATAAATGGAGAAAAGACAGTCTCTTCAATAAGTGGTGCTGGGAAAACTGGACAGCCACATGTAAAAGAATGAAATTAGGACACTCCCTAACACCTTATGGAAAAATAAACTCAAAATGGATTAAAGACCTAAAGGTAAGGCTGTATACTATAAAACTCTTAGAAGAAAACATAGGCGGAACACTGTCTGACATAAATCACAGCAAGATCTTTTTCGATCCATCTCCTAGAGTAATGGAAATAAAAACAAAAGTAAACAAATGGGACCTAACTAAACTTAAAGGCTTTTGCACAGCAAAGTGAACCATAAACAAAACGAAAAGACAACCCTCAGAATGGAGAAAATATTTGCAAATGAAGCAACTAACAAGGGATTAATCTCCAAAATACACAAACAGTTCGTGCAGCTCAAAAGACCCCAGGGGCTTCCCTGGTGGTGCAGTGGTTGAGAGTCCGCCTGATGATGCAGGGGACACGGGTTTGTGCCCCGGTCCGGGAGGATCCCACATGCTGCGGAGCGGCTGGGCCTGTGAGCCATGGCCGCTGAGCCTGCACGTCCGGAGCCTGTGCTCCGCAATGGGAGAGGCCACAACAGTGAGAGGCCCACATACCACAAAAAAAAAAAAAAAAAAAAAAAAATGGGTGGAAGATCTAAATAGACATTTCTCCAAAGAAGACATAAAGATGGTTAAAAAGCACATGAAAAGATGCTCAACATCACTAATTATTAGAGAAATGTAAATCAAAACTACAATGAGGTATCAGCTCACACCGGTCAGAATGGCCATCATCAAAAAATCTATAAACAATAAATGCTGGAGAGGGTGTGGAGAAAAGGGAACCCTCTTGCACTATTGGTGGGAATGTGAACTGGTACAGCCACTATGGAGAACAGTATGGAGGTTCCTTAAAAAACTAAACATAGAGCTACCATACGATCCAGCAATCCTACTCCTGGGCAGATATCCAGAGGAAACCATAATTCGAAAAGATACATGCACCCCAATGTTCATTGCAGCACTATTTACAATAGCCAGGACATGGAAGCAACCTAAATGTCCATCAACAGAGGAATGGATAAAGAATATGTGGTACATATATACAATGGAATATTACTCAGCCATAAAAAAGAATGAAACTCAGCCATAAAAAAGCCATAAAAAAGAATGAAACAGCCATTTGCAGCAACATGGATGGACCTACAGATTGCCATACTGAGTGAAGTAAGTCAGAGAAAGACAAATATCATGATATCGCTTAGATGTGGAATCTTAAAAAAGGCTACAAATGAACTTATCTACAAAACAAAAATAGAGTTACAGATGTAGCAAATAAATTTATGGTTACCAGCGGGTAAAGGGGGAGGGATAAATTGGAAGATTGGGATTGACAAATACACACTACTATATATAAAATAGATAACTAATAAGGGCCTCCTGTATAGCACGGAGAGCTCTACTCAATGCTCTGTAGTGGCTTATATGGGAAAAGAATCTAAAAAAGATTGGATATATGTACATGTATAACAGATTCACTTTGCTGTACACCTGAAACTAACACAACATTGTAAATCAACTATACCCCAATAAGAATTTTTAAAAAAATCCTTTGTATTCCCTTATTGTAATCACACCCCCTCCCTTCACATTTTAAAAAGACTCTTGATAAATATTCCAAATTACTTCCTGGCAAGGTATTACCAGAATTGAGTATCATTTAAAAATGTAATATATTACTAGGGGGACAATATTTTCACTGTCCTACCTTTATTTAACATAAAAGACTTTAACAGTCTTTTAGTGCATTTAGTATCAAATTGGGTCTCAAAGAGTATTACAAATCCTCTCCTAGAGAACATGGGACAGCCGTTTCTTTCATTTCTCTGGTTATCCAATACTTTGAAACATTATTTTCAGCAAAAATCAAATCACTGAAGCTGCGAAATGCTATACGTATACAGACTTCGACCTTCAACAAACTGGTACTAACTTTATAGAAACTCTTTTCATGGAGTCGAGACAATAGTGTTTTGCTTAGTGAGGTTTTCTGGCTAAGGACAGACTGGAAGACTGCTAAAATTATTTCTAAAAGGGATTTGATCTAAATCAAAGAACATTTACCCTTTCTAAGTACACCTTAATGAAAAATAATTTTATTTTCTTCGAGTGGGAGGTAATCTCTGGGAGGAGGGCCCCTCACAGTCTCTGTCTCTGAGAAATGAGCATATTCTTTCTGCTTGTTACTGGTCAGGGTAATCCAAGTCATCACGGCAGCAGGCTCCTTTTGTGGGGTCAGAATTCTTACTGGTCTAGAGTGAATCAGTGGGGATCTACCTTGTATTATAAGCTATCATTTCTCCTAAAGGCAGAGCATAGCTGAACTTGGAATTGAGGCGATCATAAACAACAATATAGGGATGAACTTGGACTAGAAGGGATCTAAAGAACAGTGTAGGGGGGGATAGGTGGAATTAGAAGGGACTGTCCTCAAACAAATATATCATGGGGAGTTATGTGGGCCAGAAAGGCAATTTAGGATAAATCATTCCCCAGTTAGCCTGGAAAAATGAACACATACAGTGCATAGAAGATACAATTTAATTTTAGCCATGTAGTCGTGCACATTTTAGATTTAGAAATCATATATGGAATATAAGCAAAGAAGATCTGATTCTGAAAGACTCTCTCTCTCTCTCTCTCTCCATATAGACATATTTAAATTTAAAACATTAAATGCATATATCCCTTGCCTCAACAATTCTACTTTCGGGAATTTATCCTCTACATGTATTTGTATACATGTGAAAGTGACATTTGTGTACAAGGTTATTTGTTGCAGCATTGTTTGTAATAAGAAAGCTCTTATTTATAAGTCAGCTCTGAACCCAAAATATGTGAAATGATCTCATGAAGTTTGGGTTGTGATTTTTAGCATCCTTCTACCCAGAGATAGATCAGAGTTTGATCCACTGTCCATTTTTTTTTTTTCCACTGTCCATTTTTATCCCTTGGGCTCCCATGTAACAAAGTTCTGAGGTTGGGCAGGACTCTTGGTTGGTTCTTTTTGAGAACCCTTCAAGGAGTCAGTTAGCTTTTCATTATAAGTGTAGCATGTGGCCGGGAGCTGTGGCGTTCTCAACTGTATTTTACGCTAGAGATTCGAGCAGGGAGGTTTGGGGGAATTTGTTCTTTGATTAAATGTTCTGTAAGCAGAGGAAGTGAGGGATGCAGAACTGTCTTCATCATCATTTCCTTCTTACTCTTTTCCCTCAGGATCAGAAGCAAAAGGCCAAAATCTACCTTATATAAATGCCACATGAGATATTACAATTTGGAAGGGAAGTTCAGGCCTGAGTTCCTGTAATTTTTGAACAGACTGTTTATTTTTTTAAGCAACATCTGTGTTTCACAGTCTGTTTTAAAGACATGTAATTGCTCTCATAATTTGCAGTGTCCTGAGTTTGGGGAAGATCATTGTTGGAGGTCTAGAACTTCTGATAGTATTGGGACACAGCGTTCCCCTTCTTAAATTTTAAATACATGCAACAAAACAAAATGAGGTATAACTTAGAAATATAACCATGGAATACTACTTGTCTCTGTGGTGAGAAATATTTACATACTCATCATGTAAACACTGATTACTGAGGTATCTAAAAATTCTGAGAAAAACTCTCTTAGAGGAAGGAATATGAGTTAAATCCTCATCTGTCATGACGCAGCTTAAAAAACATCTAAACTGAACAATCAAGAAAGAGCAATTATGCTCAATTTTTAGGTAAGTAAATACAGGAGAAACAGCTAACTTTTCAGCTGTTAAGATTTAACAGCGACTTTTAAGGAGTTGTCTGTTTAACTGGGGAGGTGGGGAGGACTTTTGCTTGAATTATAAGCCTTCTGCCGCTATTTGACTTTTTAAAAAATCATATGCCTGTACTTAATTAAAAGTTAAAAATATATCTATATCTTTTTTTTTTTTTTTTTTTGCTGTACGTGGGCCTCTCACTGTTGTGGGCTCTCCCGTTGCGGAGCACAGGCTCCGGACGCGCAAGCTCAGCGGCCATGGCTCGCGGGCCCAGCCGCTCCGCGGCATGTGGGATCTTCCCGGACCGGGGCACGGAACCCGTGTCCCCTGTATCGGCAGGCGGACTCTCGACCACTGCGCCACCAGGGAAGCCCTATATCTATATCTTTATCTACATATATAGAGTCAAGAGAATAGGGTGACTATAGTGTCTGTAATGATTATTTGAAATATCTTTGAATGTTACAACTAAAGTAAAGTTTTGGGGGAAAAATGATAGAAGTGAAGTATGTGAATTCTTGGATGAAATAAAGGAGTCATTGCTTTCATCTAACCTTAGTTGGCCTGAATTTTCGCATCTTTATTTCTCTGTAATTCATGGGCCTTCTGTGTTCGAGAACACGGCTTGGCAAACTTTTTCTGCAAAGGGCCTAATAGTAAATATTTCAGGTTTGGCAGGTTACATGGTTTCTGTTGCGGCCACTCATTATAGTATGAAAGATACCCTAGACAATACATAAGTGAATGAGTGTGGTTGTGTTTCAGTATAACTTTATGGACACTGAAATTTGAATCTCATATCATTTTTCTGTGAATATCTAATATTCACATATAACTTAGTGTTCTTTTGGTTTTTCTTCTTTATCATTAAAAAATGTGAAAATCATTCTTAGCTCCTGGACCTTACAAAAGCAGGTGGTGGGCAGGCAGGATTTGGCCAGCAGGCCGTAATTTGCTGACCTCTGCTCTAGCTGTAAAACAATTGTGTTGTTCCCCCCAAGCATAGCAAAGAGCTGTGGCCATCTGGACTTCAAGGAGGAATTGGCATGGAATAGGTCAGCATCCGTTCCCCAGCATTCACAGCTATGGAAATGATCTTTAAATTCCTCACTGGCTGTAAAGAGTTAAACTCTGTTTCTTGTCTCCTCCTCCCTTATTCTCATTTATTTTTAATGTCTAATTATAGAAACATCTCTGTGAATGAAGCTATATTTCAGTGAGTCCATCATTGCTAGAAATTTCATTACCAGAGATAGGAATAATAAGGTGGTCATAGACGTAGAGCCCTGAGTTCCCTTTGCTCCAGGAGAGCTGGATTGGGCCACCTTGGCTCCAGCAGCTTCTGAAGGGTTGGGCAGAAAGGAGGCTTCATGGATGTCAGGCTCTGTCTCCACCCACAGGTGACCAGCCCAGGTGAGTCCTGGGAGTGAGGTCCTGCCTGCCCTGAGAAGACCTCCCTAGAGACAGCACATAGCCCCCTGCCTTGTCACCATAGTTGCCATCAATGGGGAGGACACAGATCTTCCCTACATGGCTTTGTTCCCTTTAGTCTGTGTTGTGTGTTGGAATATAAAGATGAGTGAGACTGCCCTGTCCTCAAACCTAGTGAAGGATGCATGTCAATAAATATTTGAAGAACATAAAGAGCTCCAAGATATGTGGAACCCACAATGGAGAGGGGAGAGTGAAGAAAGAAGGTGGAAGGGGTAGGCAGAGGCCCAATCACAGAGGTCCCTGCCTATGTCCTGCCCAGGAACTGATCTGGAAGCTGTGGAAAGCTGGCAGAAGTGTGGGTTGTCATCAGAGTTGGAGGACAGTGAGGTGAGCTATTTAATTAATTCAGAGAGGATAATGAGACCTCAACTAGATCAGTGGCAGTGGAGGCTGAGAAGGGGATAGCAGACAGATTTAGGAGGTAGAACATGGAAGAGCTAGTCTGCAAACAGCTGAAGACAATTAGTGTGGGACAACCCCCAGTTTGGGGGGCTTGAGTGCCTGGGAATCACAGCATCACTGATCACTGAGGTAATGATAGTAAGAGAAATGGGCTTCGGAGGGTACTGGGAGTGGGGAGAAAGGTGGCTGTGGAGTCTTCGCTTAGACATGACCGTTGAGATGGGACATCCAAGGGCAGATGTTTAGTAAATAAAGCTTAGGAGTGAGGTCTGGGCTGGAGGCAGAGATGTGAAAGTCAAGTGCAGACCAGTGGAGCCGAGGTCAGCCAGGGAGAGGATACAGAGTAGGGAGACTGGAGACGTGAGAACTCCCCAGAGACCATCCACAAAGGGACTCAGGGAACCCTGAGAGATGGGTGTGCCCAATGCCAAGGATGGGGTTTCCAAAAAGAGTGAATGTGAGGGAATCAAGATGGATGTGTGCATAGATATGTGTCTGTGAGGATGTTTATTCTGGAGTTGCTCCTAATATTGAAAAGTTGACATTGCTTAAATATCTAACAACAGGAACTAAATCATGGCATGACCCTATGGTAGACTACCAGGCAGCTGTTAAAATATGAAAATGTATATGTAAAACATCAGAGCAAATATACCAAAGTGAGTAATAGAAAATTCTCTTTTATTATTTATTTAGTACTCATACAAGTTTTCCTATTTGCTTCTTCTCTTTTTCAAATTATATACCATGAACTTGTATTGCATTGATAAGCACACCCATGTAAGTAGGCAGGACCACACTGCAGAAGTGCTGTTTGGGTCTAGTACCGGGGAAATCCTTAACCTGGTAGCACCAACGCTGCTCGAGGAGCGGATGGGAACAGAGGAGGTAGAGGCTGCAAGTGTAGATTCCTTTTTGAAGAGGGTCGGTTCTAAAGGGAGAGTGAGATAAAGGGGCCATATCTAGAGTGGATGAGGAGTTGGGGAACTACTTATTCAGGTAGGAGAGTCTTGACCAGGTTCATAGGTTAGAGAAAAGAATTAGTCTCTAGGGAGATGTTGAGAGTTACAGGTATGGGACAGGATTATTGATGGGCTAGGGGCTCAAGGAGAAGGAAGGAAGAAGGGTCTAGAACTTGTTTTAGGGATGACTTGTGGGCAGGATATGGGAAAGAGGATGGAAAGAATGCGAAGACATTTGATGGTGTATGAGTGTGGGGAGCAAGGGTGGAGCCGGGTGCCTACTGAAGCATTTCTGGGTGAGAAGATTTCATGTCTGGGATTTGCTTTTAAATACTCTGTTGGGGGTGGGGTCAGGATGGGGGGTTGGGATAGATGAGACAAGATTAGCAAATTAGTGATAATCGTTGAAGCTGGGTAATGACGGTTGACCATATAGTCCTAAATACTTTTGTGAACTTTCAAAACGTTCCAAAATTAAATATTTAAAAAGCAGTCTTCTTACCCGAGGATAGCTGCAGAGCCTGATCCGACTCCTACCTGTGGCTATTAACCCAACTGTTTCCATTTACCTACCCCCACGTCCCAGACAGTAGATACTTCAGCTTCCTGGCTGCCTCATTCTTGTCCCAGCCCCTCTGGGCAGGAAGGGGCCCAGGGCAAGTTCCTTCTACAAATGGCTGGCTGTTTCTTAAGCAAGGGCTCAGTGGCCAAACTAGACACCTTAAAACAGAAGGGAATCTTGAATGCAGAACCCCCAAGTAATCTTGGGCCAATAGCATCGAAACATGCAGTAAACAGTGGGCTGTGGCACCGCTTGAGCCCCCCTTTACCACCCCCCACCCCTGTATTATGCTGTCCAGAGGTTCTGTGGGCCGAGGGGTCTGTGGGCTTGAAATCACAGTAGAATGATAATTTGGGGAAGAATTATCACATTTGTGCTTTGCTCAGGTGTCCAATTCTCCGTCCCAGCAGCCGGGCATCATTCTTAGAAACTCATCTTCTCATGTAATTATAGTACCCAGAATAAAAACTTTAGACCTTTTTTCTTGAGATGATGCTTTTAAAGATTTTGGCACAGAATGAACATTCAGTGAATGCTACCTCATCACCATCATTCCCTGACTGCGTAGAATAGAACTTTCAAGAGTCATAAAGTTTCAGGGCCGACACCTCAGAGCTCATTCCTTTCAGATCACTCATTTTGTAGATGAAGAAACTGGGGGAGCTTGACTGACTTGTCCCAGGTCACACAACTGTTAGTGGCAGGTTTGATGACAAACTTTTCTCCTTGAACATCCCAGAGTGAGTAAATCTGTTTGTAATCCTTTCAAAGCCTGGGCCCAAGTGAAGAGTGATATGGTAAAAGAAACAGTGTCCAGGATCCCAAGGCAACTTAAAAACAACTCAAGTCCATTGCTTAGCCTTCTTTACAACTGTCAAGAGCAATACTACAAAGCTACAGTAATCAAAACAGCGTGGTAATGGCACAAAAACAGACATATGGATCAGTGGAACAGAATAGAGAGCCCAGAAATAAACCCACACACCTACAGTCAATTAAGCTTCAATAAGTGAGGCAAGAATATACAATGGAGAAAAGACAATCTCTTCAGCAAGTGGTTTTGGGATAGCTGGACAGCCCTGTGTAAATCAATGAAGTTAGAACACACCCTCTCACCATACACAAAAATAAATTCAAAATGGCTTAAAGACTTAAATATAAGACATGACATCATAAAACTCCTAGAAGGGAACATAGCCAAAACATTCTCTGACATAAATTGTATCAATGTTTTCTTAGGTCAGTTACCCCGGGCAATAGAAATAAAAGCAAGAATAAACAAATGGGACCTAATCAAACATAAGCTTTTGCACAGGAAAGGAAACCATAAACAAAACGAAAAGACAACCTACTGAATGGAAGAAAATATTTGCAAATGATGCGACCAACAAGGGTTTAATTTCCAAAATATACAAACAACTCATATAACTCAATAACAAAAAAACAAAGCAAAACAAAAAACCCAATCGAAAAATGGGCAGAACACCTAGAATGACATACAGATGGCCAACAGGCACATGAAAAGATGCTCAGCATTTCTAATTATTAGAGAAATGCAAATCAAAACTATAATGAGATATCACCTCATACCAGTCAGAATGGCCATCCTAAAAAAGTCTACAAATAACAAATGAGGGAGAGGGTGGGGAGAAAAGGGAACCCTCCTACACTATTGGTGGGAATGTAAATTGGTGCAGCTACTATGGAAAATACTATGGATGTACCTCAAAAAACTAAAAATAGAGTTGCCATATGATCCAGCAATTCCACTCCTGGGCATATACCCAGAGAAAACTATAATCCAAAAAGATACATGCACCCCTATGCATAGCAGCACTATTTACAGTAGCCAAGACATGGAAACAACCTAAATGTCCATCGATGAATGAATGGATAAAGAAGATGTGGTACATATACACAACGGAATACTACTCAGCCATAGAAACGAATGAAATAATGCCATTTGCAACAACATGGATGGACCTAGAGATTATCATACTAAGTGCGGTAAGTCAGAAAAAGAAAGCCAAATACTATATGATATCACTTATATGTGGAATCAAAAATATGACACAAATGAACTTATCTACGAAACAGAAACAGACTCACAGACATAGCGAACAGACTTGTGGTTGCCCAGGGGGCTGGGGGCTGGGAGGAGGGATGGATTGGGAATTTGGGATTAGCAGATGCAAACTATTATATATAGAATGGATAAACAGCAAGGTCCTACTGTATAGCACAGGGAACTATATTCAATATCCTGTAATAAACCATAATAGAAAAGAATATATATATGTGTATAACTGAATCACTTTGCTGTACAGCAGAAATTAACACAACATTGTAAGTCAATTATACTTCAATAAAATAAATTAAAAAATAAAACTGTCCAGAGGATTCCATAAATCACATAATAAATCATAAATCACAGAAACAATGATAAAACCTCTTGCCTTCATGTACCACGTGCGCAGTGTTTCCAACTGCCCAAGAACATCCCTCCCTGTAATTCAAACTCTTCCCAAGTACTGCTCCCCTCTCCCTCCTCTCACCCATTCCTCCAGGAGAAAGGACCCTCCCTGTTTGGGACGGGGAGGCAGAGGCAAAGTCTCTTGGTTTTTGCAGGCTGGCAGAGAAGGCAAGGCTGTGGACACTTTCATAATAAGATCTTATCATATCCTTAGAAGAGCAGCTGGGGGTGAGAGAGTAGTGATGATGGGTGGGGCATACATGCCCAAAGTGGGACCTTTTTTTTTTTTTTTTTTTTTTTTTTTTTAGTGGGACCTTTTCAACAAACATTCAAGGAAAAAACATTGACTTGCAAGTTCTGAGACAATGATGAAAAGATGTTGAGAGAGCAACACTGTGGGATACAGAAAAGGTAGTCAAATGGAGACGCTTTTTTCACATGCTGGGTCCCTCAGCAAAATGACAAATGGTCCAGTGCATCCCCCACCCATAGCTTAGGACTAAGCTACACGTCTGTACACCTTCCTAGATCCTCCTCCATCAGCTTTAGAGTTGGTGCTGCTAGATGAAGCCTTTCCCTGCCACACATGGGTATGTCTTATTGGGCCTCTTGGCTATGCTCCCTTCCCAAGTAAACTTGAGATTTGGGGCCGGTCATCCTGATGTCCTGGCTTACCTTCTTGTTGAGCTGGAGCATTTAGTGGCCAAGGAAGGATGAATATCCAAGACATCACCTATGGCTAGTCAGGGCGGGCCCTGCCCTCTAGGGATCCTGTGGAGGGCTGACCATGCCATGCTGGGTTCACGGAGGTCCATGGAGGGAGCACGTGTTGAATTACTGCAGCTCTGTCCAGGCTTTCCGGAGGATTTGGATGGAGTTGGAATCATTCAGTCTATAATTCTCTGTTTCTGTCTATATGAAAGAAATATGAAGGACTGAATCATATCTACCTTCCTAGAATATATGTGCTTTCAAATAAATATGAAATGAAATGAAGGCCAACAAGCACATACACACATTCTGCAGATAAATGAGTAAAGAGCTTTTATCTAGTCTTGTAATTAAGGATTAAAATGTCCTGCTCTCACGCAAAACCTGCCATGTCTCATCCAGAGTAATTATAAAATTCATCATCATCGTGACTGAGCCGTGGCTCCTTCCATCCAGGGCAAGATGCTCCCAGATCACCAGCTCCTATTCCACATGGGAGGTGGGCGAGAGCGAGGACTGTCTCCTGGTCAATCAATCTGGCACCCTACTGAGCTGGGATTGTTAAGCAGCAGCCGTGGTGGAGACAACAGTCCCCCGGGTGCACGCAGAGTGTAGAGAAGATGGGACCAAGGCGTGTATAGCGATCTGAGAAGGGAGCGTTTCTCATAAGCGCCCACTGTGTTCATTTCTTCATTCATTCAACAAATCTTTAATGAATGTCTACTATATACCAGACACCAGGGGTAGAGCAGAGAAGAAAACAAATTCCCACCTTTTATGAAGGGTGCCTTCTAGTGGGAAGAGAGAAAACAGGAACAGATGATATATGGCAAATCCTAGGGCTGAGTGAGAAGGACAAGGGGAGGGAGAGTGATGGGGAGATTGCTATTTGGGGTAAGTGTCCAGGAAGATCTTTCCAAATAGGTGGCAATTGAACAGAGTGAAGAGAGGATGAGAGATAAGAGGATACCTGTGGGGAGAGACTCCGAGGGAGTAGGAGTGCCAGGGCCTGAGGTGGGAGCGCATTTGAATTTGGTATATTTGAGCTACAGCAAGGAGGAAGCAGTGTATCTGCAGTCCAGGGAGAGAGAGGTGGGAGGTGGGGCCAGTCTGAAGGCCGTTTAGGACTTTCACTGAGTGAGATGGAGCCACTGGAGGGGGGTGATCAGAAAAGTGGCCAGGTCTGACTTAGGTTTTGCAGGGGCGGGGTAGCTGTTCTGGGGAGAATGGAGTAAGGGGGGAAGCTGGGCGTAGTTGGTGGCTTATTGGCTCATGATTTCCAAGTAAGAGATGATGGTGGGCTTCCCTGGTGGCGCAGTGGTTAAGAATCCGCCTGCCAATGCAGGGGACACGGGTTCGAACCCTGGTCCGGGAAGGTCTCACATGCCGCGGAGCAACTAAGCCCGTGCACCACAACTACTGAGCCTGAGCTCTAGAGCCTGCGAGCCACAACTACTGAGCCCATGTGCCACAACTACTAAGCCTGCACGCCTAGAGCCTGTGCTCTGCAACAAGAGAAGCCACTGCAATGAGAAGCCCGCACACCGCAATGAAGAGTAGCCCCCGCTCACTGCAACTAGAGAAAGCCCACGCACAGCAACAAAGACCCAACACAGCCAAAAATAAATAAATAAAAATTTTAAAATAAATAAATAAAAGTCCCTTTAAAAAAAAAAAAAGATGATGGTGACATGGACCAGGGTGGTTTTGGTGGGGGTGAGAAAAGTGGAAGATTCTGGATAAATTTTAAGGGAGAGCCCACAGGACCTGTTGACAGATTGCCTGTGAGATGTGAGAAAAGAGAAGGTTCCGAGGGTGACACTAAGACCGTTATCCTGAGCTACTGGAAGAATGGAGCTGAGGCTCTAGAAGGGACACAGCTAAACGAGGCTGATCCAAGGGCGGGGGGGCCAGAGGCACATGGAAGCAAGGCTGAAAAACTGGAGTGTACCTATTTATTTATTTATTTTTTACGTATCTCTTCTTTTTCAAATTCTTTTCCCGGTTAGGTTGTTACAGAATATTGAGCAGAGTTCCCTGTGCTATACAGTAAGTCCTTGTTGCTTACCAATGTTGGAGTGTACTTATTGATGTACAAGTGTACTTGTTCTAATGAGGAAGAAGTTGCAAACTGGTGGCCCATGGGCCAAATCTGGCGGGCAGACGTCCTTAGTTTGGTTCTCAAGGTATTTATTAAACAGCTGAATTAGCTGGTGAGGTTTAAAACTCATGGCATTTTATATAAAAATCTGGATTTCCTGCTCTTTTAGAAAAGTGGCAGATCTGGCAACCAGGTAAGAGCTGATTGGCCCTGAATGACAGCTGTTCCCTCCGGCAGGGCGTGCCCTGTTTAGTGGGCAGTCACACCCCTACTCCCTATTATCTGACAACTGAGGCTACCCTTTCAGTGCCCAGTCTTCTCATTGGAAAATGGGAATAACAGTAGTACCTACCTCTTGGGGTTGTTAGGAAAATTAACGGAGATGATTCATGTAAAACAACTAGAACGGTGTCTATTAATTGTTCAAAAATGTTTGCTCTTATTACTGTCATGACTATTGTTGTGATTATTAGCTGTCTGTTCTTACAGGTCTCTGAGTTTGTAATGCTAGCAATGAGGATTTCAGAAAGCTGGAAGAGGATTCTGACAGGGGTTGAGAGGTGAGTGAAGCTTCCCTTAATAAATGATGGCACCAAACCAGAAAGCAAGAGAGGAGGCAGCACAGCTCCCAGACACTTTAGAAAACCGTGACTGCCCGAGCGCCATTGGCCCCACAGATCAGGGTTCATTTCCCTTCTTCTGCAGAGCTCAGCACAGTGGCCTCAATCACCCGGTGACTCATCTAATAGCCCCATGAGTTTGCCCAGCTTGCAGCATCACAAATTACATTTGCAGCCTCCTTATCGGGCAAGCTAGGAAATTAAACCTAAGCGGCTATGGTGTTGCTAAGTAATATGGCTGCATACACAGACACCCGAGGCTCAGACCATCACAGCCCCATTAAAGCATCATTTCCCACTGTAGCTAATAAGGTTTGAAACCTTCAAAGGAAACCTGCTGTTCTTTTTTAAGGTCAGAAAATGGGGTAACTTGGTTATAAGCAAGAGATAGAATTTCCCTTCCTAGATGCTAGGGGTGTGTGTGTGTGTGTGTGTGTGTGTGTGTGTGCGTGCGTGCTGGAGATACTAGCTCATGGCTGATGGAGGCGGAGGGCGGGGGTGGGGGGAGATCAGAGACAGCCATCTTGCCGTCAGGGCCCCTCTGCCCTGGGCCATGAGGGCCTGGTCAAATCTACCTCTGTGTCTGGCACCTGGCCCTCTGGAGGTGTTTGCAGAGTGGCTGTTGGCTTCCTTCTTCCTGGGGATACTTCTCAGTGGGTGTGGCACTAGGTGATGGGAGCATTCCTGGCAATTTCTCCCTCAGGGCAGTTTTTTCTTTAGGGGGCTTTTCTCTTTCTACAGCAGAGCCCTTGAGCCCAGAGTGGGGATCCTGGCCCATGGGATGCTTGGGCAGCTGAGCTGGTCCAGGGGTTTCCTTTCCTCATTTCTCTCCGGTCAAACCATCTGTGTCCGTTTCAGGGTTCGGCTCCTCCTGGATCCACCAAGTTTAGAGCTTGAGGGCACAGCTCCCGAGCCAGGCAGTAGCTCCACGGCCGCCTTAGTTCAGGCAGGTAGGGACTTAGCATCTTAGTATCTTCACCCACCCCACGTAGCTCTTCTGCAACCCCATAGTTACACTGGGCGGGGAAGTTGTCCAACGACTTGGGGCCATGTGGTCAGAGGTTTGGGGCATCTGGAACCCTCCCCAGCTCCCCTCTCTGGGAGGACTCCCTCCATCTTCTCTGATTTGGACTCCTGGGATGGGGCAGGAGGGTGAAATTCCTCCTCCTTAATTTGTATTTTAAATCACATCTTCTCCACAATGCTGAGGATTATTCTTCGAGACTCATTCAGATAGGCTGGGCCTCACAGGACTTCTGGTTACTGAGACAGAAGAGGGTGGGGCTCGTAGGCACCCTGGAGGGAGATTCCTGCAGCACAGAGGATGTGGCCTGATCTGAGCTCTTGAGAATCTGGCCTAGCCAGTCCCCATCTTCCCCAAATAGAAGAAAGGGGAAGGGAATTCCTTCTGGCATTTGTTGTATGATAGGAGACTTGGCTGTGCCCAGAGGAGACAGAGACTTTGAGGCTGGGGATGTCTCCCAATCAAACCTTCCATGAAGATGCATTCTTTCCACTTTTTTGGCCAGCTGCAGGCTTGTAGCCATCTCCCCGGGGAAGAGCTGTCCTTGCTTGAACCAGACTGCCCTGGGGGGCTACCTGGGCTGGTCAGTGCTCTGAAGGTTTTCCTGACATCCCCCTGTTCCACCCTCACATATCACACCAGGAAGCACTTCACCAAGCAGGGGTCAGATTTCAGTTCAGCCTTTTGTTTTAACAAATAATTGAGTTTAGATATTGACATTCAATCCTTAACTGCTAACATCCCATTCAGTAGTGCTTTGCAAACCTTGTGTAGCTGTGCACTGTGATTTGTTTCATAGGAATGTGCCTTGGTGCTTGGGTCTCTTTGGTTAGTTCTAATATAACTATTTTTGCTAACTGTTTTCACTACTAATTGGCTACTTAATACGTTAAAGGGCCGCATGTTTTCTATCTCCTCTTCCACTATTTCCATGGAAGAAAATGCTGGCTATATTTAAACAGCGCCCATTTTATTTCTCTGGAGAGCAGACACTTGCTGGGTTGAAAAGATGTGTTTCCCTGGGTGGTTCCTTTATGACTTCTGTTTGTCCTGCTGCTGGAAAAACTTCCAAAGTGTGAGCTGGCTCTAAGCTGAGTGTCTCCACGGCTCTGCTGACCTTCTGGTGAGTTGCTAAGCACATACATCTGCCTGTCTATGTACTTGCCCATTTCCAAGATTGTCAACTGCAGCTGAATTCCCTGGGCTGGTAAAGGGATGGGACCAGAGGCCCTGCCCACACTGGCAGGGTCCCAGGCCTGGACAAGAGCAGCTTCAGGGCATCCTGATCTTCTGAGGGCCCTCAAGGCATCACTCTCAGCTGTGGATAGCAGCTCCTGGGTGGAGTGGCCTTTCATTCTTGAGACAGTCCCACCGCATTTAGAGGTGTTTCCATCACTACTGCTGTTGGAATATCCTGGCCGAGTCTAGGGTACCCACCCTTCCTTCCTTTCCTTCCAAGTGAAGACTGGTAAGAACCCTAGAGATGGTGATGCACCTTTAACAGTGAAAACCTTTTACAAAATTCAGATCATAAACTGTTGCACGTTCATGGTGGAAAAATGCTGAAAAAATAGAAAAGCACTATAAAGATGTAAAAATCACCCAAAATGTTAACCCATAGATAACCACTAATAACATTTTGAAACATTTATCTCAGAATATATATCTCTATATATACTCATATTTACATAGGTATATATATAATTTTAAAAAATGGGATCATACTATTTTGCACCTGCTTTTCCCATTTAACATTGTACTATAAACATTCTGCCATGTCATCAGATTACACTACATCATCATTTTGATTGCCTAATGTTCATGATATGAACATGTTCTGATTTATTTAACCAGTTCCCTGTTAGGTGAACTTTAGGTTGATTCCAATATATATATTTTTGCCATTATAATCACTGCTGTAATGAACATCCTTGAGGTTTCCTCTTTATGTCAAAGTTAAGCACATTTTAAAAGACTTTGATTGATATTCCTAAATTATTCTGAAAGTGCATATTCCTGACCAGCTGTGTATAGACGCTTTTTATTGCAATTTAAAATATACTTGTCGGGACTTCCCTGGTGGCGCAGTGGTTAGGAATCTACCTGTGCAATGCAGGAGACACAGGTTCGAGCCCTGGTCCAGGAAGATCCCACATGCCGCGGAGCAACTAAGCCCATGTGCCACAATTACTAAGCCTGCGCTCTGGAGCCTGTGAGCCACAACTACTGAGCCTGCGCGCCTAGAGCCTGTGCTCTGCAACAAGAGAAGCTACCTCAAAGAGAAGCCCGCACACTGCAATGAAGAGTAGCCCCTGCTCGCCGCAACTAGAGAAAGCCTGTGTGCAGCAACGAAGACCCAACACAGCCAAAAATAAATAAATAAACTTATAAAGTTAAAAAAATTTTTTTAAATAAGAAAATAAAATATACTTGTCAATTTTATAGGTGAAAAATGAGCATCTCCTTGTTAATTTTAATATCTTGGATTCCACAAGGTTAAACATTCTCCTTGCGGTTAATTGGCTGGCAGAGATATCTTGTGCTCCCTTGCTTCCAGACGATGGAATTTAAGTGTCATTAGTTATCACTTAGCAAGATGAAATTGGGGCGAGCTGCCAGGGAGCTGAGGGCAGTTAAAGTAGTCGCTAGTAGCCTTCAGAGCCTAAAACCAATCTTCCTAAGTGTCTGTTTTCAGTCATCCCTGAGTGGGCCTTCTAATCTGAGGGCAGGGCTGGATGGAGCATGATATGGGATGCAAGAGGCTTGGGGTGGCTTTGGGATGCAGGCAGGGTGCCTAGCTAACTAATAGACTGATTTTCTACAGCTCCAGTCCTTCCCCCCTTTCTTCCCTTCATTCATGCAGAAAATCATATGTCAAAAATTTTTCATTGTGTTTTGTGGTGTCTGTTTCCTTGATGATGGGGTACATAGAGTGTTTGGGGCCAAGGTTGATATTTCGAGTCTGAGGTTGGTGGATAATCTGTTGAGTAGGTAGTTTAGGACCAGCTGTGTATGGATGACAGGCTTCTGGTGTTTCTATCTATGCAGGTCCTCAGGCCCAGGTGATGGGCATGGGATCCTCTCTGAATCAGACCTATAATCTGTAATATGTAACCAGCAATGTGTGGGGAGAACTAGCAGTCCTGGGGTGGTGTGGCTGGGCTTTGAGGAAAAGTAGATACTCTGTGCTCTTTCCATGATACAAAAATGACTTTAGTGCAACTCATTCTACTTAGAAGGTGCAGGGATGGATCTGGATGGCAAAATCACAAGGTGTTTTGTCCCCAGTTCCAATAACTGAGTTTATGAGGAGAAAAGCAATGGCTGTGGCCAAGGCCTGAGAGGCAGGGAAGTCTGAGGGGACACTGGTCTCCCTCCAGCCGAAGCAGGTGGTGTGAGCCACGCCCGTGAAGCCTGGGCTAGAATGGCCCCTCCATCATCCCAAACCGGCAAGTGCTCCCAGAAGAGCAGCCGAGGTGTGAGAGAAACTGCATCATTACCCGGAATGTGGGAGAGAGGATGGAGGTCTTATGTATAATTTCCTGTCATCAGAATCCAATATAGTCATAAATAAGCTCGGAGAGGCAACCTGTAGGAGAACTACACACGAATGCCTCTCGTTTCTGAGGCGCTGGAAACTGAGAGGAATTCAAATTGCATCTTTCCCGTTGGGTTATGACACTCAAGTAACTTGCCCAAAGCTAACTATAGTCGGCTGACATAAAGGGCCCTGCAAGGTGACATAATGCCATGGGGATGAAGACTATTCACCATGGAAAAAGCAGGTTTGGCATAGATAAGCTCTGAACTCTTCTGAGGTGATAATCCTGGACTCCCCGTAGTTCTTTAGGGGCCAGGGGATGAGGAACCCAGCAGGAACCACCTCACACCAACGGGCCCGCATCACAAAGGGGATGAGCCTAAGAATATCAGAGCATCGTGACAGGCATGTACACCAGCCCTCCTTGCTGGGAAGGGACTTGGGGGTCTTTTGGTGTTGAGTGCACAGAGGAGAGGTTTTGGGAGGATGGGTGGCACACACAGTTGGCTGCCGGGGAGAGGAAAACTGCCTCCTGGAAGGCATTTGGTCAAACTTAGCACTGTGCCAGTATTTATTATTAATCACCATGAAACTGCTTTGTGTTTTTCATAGGGCTTTCTAGTAGATCTGGTTTGATCTTCCTAATATAGAATATTTTCCGCAGGGTTATTTAATTTCAGTTTTTCAGTCGGTATTTGACCAACTGCTCAGCCTCATGGGATGGGCAGTTTTATAAAGGCGTGTTGAGGAAGCTATGTGTGTTTTCCAAGCCGTGACAGTGCATGTTTGAGGAGTCAGGCATGGACCCCCAGTCCTGATGGGGGCTGCGTACGGCAGGGTGAGGATCACAGAGTCAGACCACAGTAGATGCCATTGGAGGCTTAGCTTCCCTCCGCCTTGTAGGCATTGAGACCTTGTTTTCTGCCCCAGCATGTATATGTAACTAGAATAGAGATCCTTTCACCTGAGAGCTGTTGTCTTTACTGTTTCTGGCAGGTTATTTAAACTCTCCAGCCCTTAGTTCTCATTTGTAAAATGAGATAATTATAGTATCCATCTCAAGGAATTGTGTGAAGATTAACTGAGTTAATACCTTAAAAGAAAGAGCAGTTAGCACAGGGAGTTTGCACTCAATGCATATTAACAATTATAATGACAAGGATGATGACCGTGAATATTAGATTTCACAGATGGAGGCAGCCTAGGATCCTTAGACAGTTTCCCTGTCTCCAAGCAGGGTTCCAACCAATACTTATTTTACACCTTCATGGCCTTGCCAGGGACATGGTCAAGAGCCTAAGGGGAAAGGGCTATGGTTCTATCTACTTCTGGAAGGGGCTGATGGAAAAATAATCAAGCCTGTGAATTCACGAAATAAAAGGTCAAATGGGAAACTTGACCTTGACAATTTCATTCTCTCTCCAACTACACTGAAGGCAGCAGAGAAGTGACTTCTCACAAGGGACCCTAAGAATTGAAAAAGCAGATGCTGTCCTCAAACTCTTGGCTCTGCTACTTATCAGCTGTGTGACCTTGGGCCAGTTACTTAACCTCTCTGAGATTCAGTTTCTTCATTTGTAAAATAGGAATAATACATTACAGAATTGCTGGAATTACTAAATCAGATGATATCTGTAGAGTTCTTGGAACCTGCTGAGGGCTCAATAAAAGCCAGTTTTCATGTATGTTGTCGTGTTTATTATAAATGCTTATTATTATAAGCTACTTTATAGCTTACAGTTGACAAGTTGGAAACTGGTTACCTTCACGACAGGGATTGTCCTATGATGGTCCTCTCTCTCACCTTGAAAGATGTTAACACTCAGGGGAGTTCCCCCACCTTGGCTGGACCTGACCCTCTGAGCCTGGTGCTTGTGCATGTGAAGATGGGGGGAAGGTACTTCCCACCTGGTTGCACAAGGGCTGGGACCAAGTCATCTTGCCTCTGCACGGGTCAGAAATGGGGAATGGCGCATGGTTCCTATTGGATGATAGGGACTTCTGAGGATTTTTTGAGGTGTCCAGACTCAAATCTTCCTCATCGCTGGCTCATCTTGCTGGGCAAATACATAGGAGTAGAATGGAAGGATTACGGGGTAGATGTGTGCTTAACTTTGTAAGAAACCGCCAACTGTTTTCCAGCCTGGTTGTCCCATTCGATGTCCCCACCTGTTCGGTTTTATAGTCGCTTCGGCCACATTTTCTGGTCTTCCTCATATATCAAAGTCAGTTCTTTCAAACTTCAAAAAGTAGATATATATTTTTAAGAAGCAGAACCTTAAAAATTAAAAAAGGTCATACCTACACCCTCAATAAATAAAGCAGATGAGGAGATAGACATTTGGCTGAAGGGTTAGGGAGGTGCATGGAGCCTGGAGGCCTCTGTTTGCTCCGGGGCCCAGGGGAGCCCAGAGTGATGACCCCACTCTAGGTACAAGTTTGAGTCAGCTTTCATCAGATTTAACTTTCAGTTGAGTTCTGAGTCGACCACAGGAGCAGTGATACTGGCCAGGCCTGGGCTGCCCACATCTCTGCCTGCCGTGCCCAGAGCTCTCCTTGGGGCCCTCCAAGCTGGCGGCAGAGCCGAGGCCCCCGGAGGTGACCAGGCACAGCAGCCCGGCTGTGGGGATGTTTCCTGCTGGTTGGCATTGGTCTTTCCACCACCACGCTGTGTCCCTTAAACTAGCTCCATCTCCTAGACAAACATCAGAGGCTGTGCGACTCCAGACACCAGGAACAAAGAAACAAATTGGGAACATCGTGTGCAAAAAAGATTTTAATAAAGATTAAACTGGC
Organism: Leucopleurus acutus; assembly: GCF_964270905.1. Lineage (NCBI taxonomy): Eukaryota > Metazoa > Chordata > Mammalia > Artiodactyla > Delphinidae > Leucopleurus > Leucopleurus acutus. Next base: position 45,600,743 of record NC_139142.1, read on the forward strand.
TCCGTGCGTAGATGCGGCCACTCTTCTTATTGTGATCTTGACAGTGACGTGGGACAAGCAGGCAAAGGCTGAGCCCGAGGCAGTTCACATTCCTCGCACTGACGCCGAGCGCAGCCTGAGTGGCGGCTGACAGCAGACGGGCCTTTGCAGGGGTGCTCCAGGGCTCCAACCCTGAGCTTTCTCAGGGCGCCCACAGCTTCACTCAGCCACCCCGGGCAGGGGCCTGAGATGCTGCATTTCACCAAGCTCTCTGCACACTCCCCCTTCCTCCTTCTACCTTCTATTATGGAAACATTTAAACATGTACAAAAGTAGATAGAATCGTATCATGAACCCCATCTACCCACAGCCCAGCTTCAGCAGTTACCAATATGACAATCTTGTTTCATCTCTACCCCGACTCATGCCCCTCCAAGTTATTTTGAATCAAGCCGCAGACCTCCGATTATTTCATCCGTAGACAGCTCAGTACATATGACTAAGAGAGAACTTTTTTTTTTTTAAAGGCATAACCATAGTATCATTATTACGCCTTAACAAATGAGCAGTGGTTTCTGGGTGTTTCTAATGCAGAGTCAAGGGTGAGGACCACAGGCCAACTGGGAGATCACATCCTCTGGTGGCAGGAGGCATGCCTGACGTGGTAGAGGAAGCTTGGCATTTTTAGAGGAGGCTGGCAGGAGCCTGACTTCTAAAACTCCACACTCACAAGAGAAAACAGAACACAGTCAGGCTGACGACTTGCACCGCACAAGGGTCCCTGAGTACTAGGCCCAGGAATCTTGTCCTCTTGTGGTCGAAGCCTTCTAGTTATTTTTCAGACAAATTTTATGTTTTAACCTAAAGGGCAGCTGATGCTGGGTTCCATCGGGGAGAGCCTCTTGAGGGCTCCCGGTCTGATGTCACTCTGCGGGCTCCCTGACATGACCCTAGGTTTCAAATGTCCAGTCAGAAAACCAGGATTTGATTTGTGGCTCTGCCGTATGAAGTGCTGGGTAGTTTCCTTGTCTGTGTTACAAGGATGACAGCATTGCCCCAGTCAGCAGGCAGCGGTGTGCGCTTGAAGTCATGACAGTGGCTGCTGTGCCAGGGAAGCATGCTGGGAGAGTGCTCCCCTGCGTGGCTGTGCTCACCGCCTGCCCCAGAGCCCGGAGCCCGTCCAGGCCTCACCTCCACTCCCAGATCTCCAGTCATGGCTTCTTCCAGGTGCTGAGTGGGAGCCAGCTGGGCTTCCCGGACACCCAGAGCCCCCAAGGCTGGTGGGCTGCACAGGCCCTGCTGGGACTCTTGCTTCACCTCCCCACCTTCTGGAACCCTCCAAGTGTATGCTGTGGATCTCCTTAGTTGACTGTCTTCTGTGCTGGTGAAGGTGTCCTTGCCCACACCTCCCAGTCCCCTCAGCAGTAAGACTGCTTTGGCCTTGACTCACCAGGTGTCCCTGGATTCCAGTGGGGGACCGGGAGAGAGGAGAGGGAGCTCTGCTGGTGAAGGAGGCTGCATGAGGGGGCAGCGCGTCGCCAGGGCCTTCTCTTGCCGTCTCTCCTCACAGGCTGCTTGGTGGTAGAGGCCTCCAGCAAGACGGGCTCGTCGGTGGAAGACAGTGCAGTGAGGCAAAGTCTCAAAGGTGCCCTGGTAACAGAGCCTCTTCCTCTCCGCAGGAGCCAGAGTGTGTGCAGATTCTTGGAGAGCGGCCGAGGGAGGGGCCGGTGACTCTGAAGTCCGGGGATAGAGGTCACTTCTCTGCCTCTTTTTAGATGCTTGGGGAGACCAAGGTGCGTCCCCAAAGGGCCATGTCTGTCCAGGAGCTATGGCTGGAGGGACATTCTACCTTTAGAGCGGGGAAGGCTCCCCTCCTCCATGAACCCCGTGCTTCCAAGGTGGTTCACGAGAGCCTCCTGGCACAGCTCTGGCAAAGGTGTTTAGGGCCTGTCCAGCAGGTCCGAGTTGTGACTTTGAGGGTTTGTCGAGGAGGGGCATGCTATAGGAGAGACAGCCTTGGCTGTGGAGTCAGGAGGCCCTGGGTTCCATTCCCTGCCAGTGGTGGAGCCTGGGGTCAGGTGGTACAGCCAGATTGGAGGGAAGATGGTGACATCTCTCAAAATCACAAATGCACATATCCTTTGACGCAGCAATTCCACTTGTGTGAAAGGGGCATATGTGCAAGGAAGTTCATTGTGGTGTATCTTTTTTTTTAAAGAATGGATGCACTCATAAATTTATTTTATTTTTGGCTGTGTTGGGTCTTTGCTGTTGTGCACGGGCTTTCTCCAGTTGCGGTGAGTGGGGGCTACTCTTCATTGCAGTGCACAGGCTTCTCATGGCGATGGCTTCTCTTGTTGCAGAGCACGGGCTCTAGGCGCGCGGGCTTCAGTAGCTGTGGCACGCGTGCTCGGTAGTTGTGACTCGGGGGCTCTAGAGCGCAGGCTCAGTAGTTGTGGCGCACTTAGTTGCTCCGCGGCATGTGGGATCTTCCAGGACCAGGGCTCGAACCTGTGTCCCCTGCATTGGCAGGCGGATTCTCAACCACTGCGCCACAAGGGAAGTCCCCATTGTGGTGTATTTGTAATAGCAGGAGACTGGCAACGTCAAAATGCCCATCCATGGGCAATTAAATGACCTGTGGTTATTCCATACAATAGACTCTTGAAAAGAATGAGTCAGCTCTATACATTTACTGCTACAGAATGACCTTCAGTGATATTGTTGAGTGAAGAAGGCAAGGTTGAAAAGAGCGTATAGCATGCTACCTTTTGTGCTTTTTAAAAAGGACTCCTTTGATACGCATAGAATATTTGTGGGCAAGTTGCGAGAAACTAAAAACGGAGGTTGTCTCTGGCGTGGTGACCCGGGGGGACAGTGGGGGGGGAGATGTGTTTTTACTGTGAACTCCTTTGTAAGATTTCAGTTTTGCACCATGTGTATGCATTTTAAATAAATACATGTAAATAAAATCTCTGGCATTTCTCTGGTATTTATGGGCTGGCTGTGTGACTCTGGGCAAGTTGCTTACATGCTCTGAGCCTCATCTGTAAAATCAGATAAGATTAAAGTCACAGTGAGAACTGGTGGATGAGAAGAGCCTTGTGCAGGATGTGGACATAATGGGGATTCAGTGAGAGGAGCTTCCATGATTGTTTACTGGTTATGTTTAAGTTGTTACCATCCGGATTCCCGGGGGCGGGGAGAACAAGTCAGGCTAGGAGAGACATGATGGGGGAGGCTGTGGGCACCTCAGAAGCAAGCATCGCCTCTTTCTCACCCTCGCCTTCTCTGCAGCGCCCCCATCAGGCACAGAAAGGTGTGCTGACTTGAGTTGTGCTGTTGATTTGCGCTGTGCTGTTCCCGAGCACATGTACAGGCAGCTGAGCCAAGACTGTCCACCAGAGGGCATCAGCTGCCGCGCTGCCTCCCCTCCCGTTTCTGGAACCACTTTTTCAGCCGCCAGAATGTGACAGGAGGTTTGCCAGGGAAAAGATTTAAGGTGAGCTCTTCTTCCTTTTTACGTCCACTGAATACGCTGATTGGTTTCACTTAGGCCTGGGGGATTCTAGTCACCAAGGTGCTGCAGGAACTGGAGTAACACCCCTGGGGATGGGTGTGTGTGTGTGTGTGTGTGTGCATGCATGGGCTCGCAAGGTGTATGACGTGTGTGTGTGTGTGTGTGTGTGCATGCATGGGCTCGCAAGGTGTATGACGTGTGTGTGTGTGTGCATGCATGGACTCGCAAGGTGTATGACGTGTGTGTGTGTGTGTGTGCATGCATGGGCTCGCAAGGTGTATGGCGTGTGTGTGTGTGTGTGCATGCATGGGCTCGCAAGGTGTATGACGTGTGTGTGTGTGTGTGCGTGCATGGGCTCGCAAGGTGTATGACGTGTGTGTGTGTGTGTGTGTGCGTGCATGGGCTCGCAAGGTGTATGACGTGTGTGTGTGTGTGTGTGCGTGCATGAGCTTGCAAGGTGTATGACGTGTGTGTGTGTGTGTGTGCATGCATGAGCTTGCAAGGTGTATGACGTGTGTGTGTGCGCGCAGGACCCTGGGTTGTGAGTTCCAGGTCAGTTAGCATCTGCCTGAGGGTTGAGTCTGCCTGGAAACAACCAAGCCTCCCCACGCCTCTCTGCCCCCAGCAGTCAGAATGCCTTACGTTCCCAGATCCCACCATTCCACCCTGGACCGCGACCTCTCCCTGGCTCTGAGTCTCCCTCATTTCTTACCTCCCTGTGGCTTTGTCAACAACCTCTGCCCAGACAGTAGAAGGAAGGAATCACCAAGGAAATGCCATGTCCCAGGTTCATCATACTCCAAATGTTCTTCCCTCTGCAGGATGACGTCCCCCAGCCCTTACTGGCCGGGGCACTTAATAGGCTGTGTCAGCGCCCTTTGCCTCCACCTGCCTGCTCACAGGAGATACAGGGGGCTAGAGGACGTTTTCTCTCAGCAGCCCCTGGGTGGCATCATTGCGGGAGCTCACGGTTCCTGTCTCTAAGCCTACAGCCACGGCTGTAGATTCCAAGGAGAATGAAGAGATGGTCAGTCCATAGGATGCCTGGGTTTGTGGGTTTTTCTAGGCTGGGAAGAGTGCTGGGAACGGCCTTGAGTTCTGTCTTTGTAGCTTATGACTCTTGCCATTGGCTGGTGAGGCTTGGACTGGACCACACTTGGGGTTTGTAATGATGATAGTAATGTTAGCCACTAACAGTCAATAAGAGCACAACCTATGTGACAAGCACTGTTCTAGGTGCTCTGTGCACATCAACTCATTTGCTCCTCTGAACAGAGGACTAAATATTTACCTCACTATGTATTTAGAACCCCACTGGGTATTACCCCTATTTCACAGATAAAGAAACAGAAGCACAGAGAGGCAGAGTAATTTCCCCAAGGACACAGAGCTGGTAAGAGGCATAGCTGGGACTTGAACTCAGGAAATTGGGCTCTGAAGCCCCAGGGATTTGAAGCCAGTCTATTCAGTCTTGCAGCACTTTCTTCAAGGTACCCAGACGGGGAGTAATCCCATTTTCAAGGTGAGAGAAACTAGATTCCAAAATGGGCACAAAGTTTCTGCGTTCCTAAGATCTTCTCAGAGTCCTGGTCAAGGAATACCCCCTTCAGAAAAAATATGAAGAGCAAAGTGTCTTGAAAATGTGCCCAAGTTGGGATTTGGGGCCCATCTGGGGGAGCTGGAGGCCCTTTCCGGCTCAGGGCCAGGGTCCTGTGGGCAGCTTCTCTGAAGGGACACCTGAGACCACAGTAGGCACCAGGCACCTCCCACACCTCTGTTGGCGGCAGAGCGGAAGTAGGAAGCAGCTCGTCCTCCTGGGGCTCTGCTGGCTGCAGGGAGGTGTGGAGCTGAAGCCTCTCCACTCCCGGCATATCCAGTGGGTAGGAGGCCGCCGCAGGTACTTCTGCTCTCTAGCACTTGTTCCTTTTTATTTTATTTTTTGGGTCAGACCCTCAAACGTTCAGGTTGCTGGCTTCCTGCTGGCTCTCCATTGAATCCAACCTTTGAATGGGAGACTGAGTCAGAGCTGCCTCAAATATGCCTGGAAGGTGAGAACCGCTGCTCATAAAAGCACTTTTCATAGCATTAAATTCCTCTGCTTTGGAGTCTTTGAACCTGGAGTGATCCACAGGCTGCAGCCCAGCTGGAGACGTGCGATAAAAGAAACTGGCCTGCTCAGAGCCCAGGGGGAGCTGACAGAGGAGGAGAGTTTAATGCAGTTGAGGCTGGGTCTGATTCTGAGGTCTGGTGATTCCACCATGTGCCACGGGTGGGACAGGAGGTCAACTGGCCAGTCAGGATACCACCTGGTCCCATGAGGCCACTTCAAGCTCCTCCAGACTTTGAGAGCTCGAAGAGAGACAGTGAACTTAGATAAAGTGACCAGAGTTTGTCTTGATAATGTGCCCAGGGGCGTAAGGACACTGGCCAATTAGGGAGCCTAGGACCTCACCCACCTGGGCAGAGGGGAGGATTATACTTTCCTGTGCCTGTGAGGAGACAGTGAGGAGAACTTGGGGCTGAGCAGCTGAGCAGTGGCCAAAGTGTTCGTGGCGGAGATCGCAGGAGGCTCGACTACCTCCTGAGGGCAGTTCCAGGCACCCTGGGAATTGGGAGCTGCACTGACCATTGCCTCAATCTCTCTCTTTTTTTTTTTTTGCTGCACCGTGCGGCATACAGAATCTTAGTTCCCTGACCAGGGATAGAACCTGTGCCCCCTGCAGTGGAAGCACGGAGCCCTAACCACTAGACCGCAAGGGAAGTCCCCAGTGTTGCCTCAATCTTAATGAAAGTGTCCCTGACAGCGTGGAGTCAAGGCCCGTTCTCAGCCCATCATGTACCTGAGTTCTACTTCGTGTTTGTTTTCTTGCACCGACTGTATTTTAGTTCCCTAGGAAGCACTCCATTTCACCAAAGCTGGATGCCCCAGAGCGCCCTCCTTTCTCCACCTGTCTGGCTTCACCTACTCTTGCTACTCTCATTCTGCAGAGGACTCTTTGCAATTCCTCTTGAGGAATTGGGAAGAATGAGTATTTATTAGGCACTGTCATAGTCTGCATTTAAAAATATATTTTAAAATGCCTGAGAACTTATTAACCACCTTTGTGCATGCTGTGGATTTGATATTTGATCTCAGCTACCTCATTAAATATTTTTGGAAAAATAAATCCTCAACAGGAGATCAGTCAAGATGGCAAAGTAGAAAGACCCTGAGCTCACCTCCTCTCACGGCCACACCAAAATCATAACCATTTGCAGACCAACCATTGATGAGAAAGACCAGACCCTACCAGAAAAGATGTTCTACAACTAAAGACATAGAGAAGGAACCACAGTGAGACAGGTCGGAGGGGTGGACTCACGATATAGTCAATTCCCATATCCCTATGGGTGATCCACAACCTGGAGAATAATTACATTGCAGAGGTTCTCCCACAGGAGTGAGAGGTCTGAGTCCCGCATCAGGTTCCCCAGCCTGGAGGTCCTGCACTGAGAAGATGAGCCCCCAGAGCATTAGGCTTTGAAGGCCAGCAGGGCTTACTTTCAGGAGTCCCAGAGGGCTGGGCAAAATAGAGACTTCACTCTTAAAGGGTGCACACAAAATCTCACATGGTCTGGGACCCAGGGCGGAAGAAATTTGATAGGAGCCTGAGTCAGACCTGCCTGCTAATCCTGGAGAGTCTCCTGGAGAGGCAGGAGGCAACTGCAGCTCACGTTGGGGACACAGACACTGGTGGCAGCCATTTTGGGAGCTTCTACCATATGGACACTGATGCTGGCAAGTACCATTGTAGAATCCTCCCTCTAGCTTATTAACCCCAGGACCCAGCCTTGCCTTGGTCCTACAGCCTGTAGGTGCTGGTGCAGGGACACCTCAGGCAACTAACTGGTGGGGACACAGCCCCACTCATCAGCAGACAGGCTGCCTTAGGACCCCCAGGCCCACAGCCACCTCTGGACATGGCCTGGTCCACCAGAGGACCCAGGACCCAGCTCCACCCACAGTGGGTAGGCACCAGCCCCAGAATCTCCTGGGCCCTGATCCAGCCCTCCAGGAAACCTGCTTTAGCCCCTCTACCAGCTTCAACCATCAGGGGGCAGACACCAGACTCAAGAAAATCACTATCCCACAACTTGTGAACCCAGTCTACCCACCAGCAGGCCAGAACCTGCCCTGAGAGCAGCTAGGCCTTGACCCTGCCCACTAGAAGGTCAACACAAGCTTTGAGACACCCCAGACACTGTACCCAACTGTGTCAAGAACCACCCCACCCCACCCCCAGAAATCTGACAACAGCTCGGGGACCCCTGGGCCCTGAAACCAGACACCAGGACTTGGCTCTGCCCACCTTTAGGCCAGCACTAACCCCAGGACCTGGCTCTACCCACCAGCGGGCAGGCAACAACAACAGAGTCTTTTGGACCCTGACTCCATCCATCACTGAGCCAGCACTAGCCCTGGAGCCACCTCCTGGAGTTCTGTAGTCAGCCACCTCATGACATGGTCCTGTCCACCAGCATCTGGCAGCCTCCACAGGAGGCAGAGCCTGGCCACCAACCGGAATGGGGGCCAGCCAAGTTTACCAGACCACCCACATAGTCAGCACGCCACAACAGAAGGTCACACACAGCCCTTGTAGGGGGAACGCTTAGGGCATACAACTCAGGTGACGAGGGGAGTGTGCTGCTGGGAATAGGACATCTCCTACAAAAGGCCACTTCTGCAAGGTTGGGAAACATAACCAACCTACAAGATACATAAAAATACAACAGCAAATTAGGCAAAATGAGGTGACAGAGGAACATGTTCCAGATGAAGGAAGAAGATAAAACCCCAGAAGAAGAACTAAGGGAAGTGGAGATAGGCAATCTACCCAAGAAGGAATTTAGGGTAGTGACTGTAAAGATGATTAAAGAACTCAGGAGAAGAATGGATGCACAGAGTGAAAAGTTAGAAGTTTTCAACAAAGAATTAGAAAATATAAAGAACAATCAAACAGAGATGAAGAATACAATAACTGAAATGAAAAAATACAGTAGAAGGACTCAACAGTAGACTAAATGGTACAGAGGAATGGATCAGTGAGCTGGAAGACAGAGTAGTGGAAATCACTGATGCTGAACAGAAAAAAAAAGAATGAAAAGAAATGAGGACAGTTTAAGAGACCTCTGGGACAACATCAAGTGCACAAATATTTGCATTATAGGGGTTCCAGAAGGAGAAGGGAGAAAGAAAGGGGTTGAAAAAATACTTGAAGACATAATAGCTGAAAACTTCCCTAACTTGGGAAAGGAAACAGACATCCAAGTCCAGGAAGCCCAGAGATTCCCACACAGTATTAATCAAAGAAGAACACACCAAGACACACAGTAATTAAAATGACAAATATTAAAGATAAAGAGAGAATATTAAAAGCAGCAAGGGAAAAGCAACAAATAACACACAAGGGCATTCGCATAAGGCCATCAGCTGACTTTTCAGCCAAAACTCTGCAGACTAGAAGGGAGTGGCATGATATATTTAAAGTGATGAAAGGGAAGCGCCTACAGTCAAGAATACTCTACCCGGGAAGGCTCTCATTCAGATTTGATGGAGAGATCAAAAGCTTTACAGATAAGCAAAAGCTAAAACTTCAGCACCACCAAATCAGCTTTACAAGAAATGTTTAAGGAACTTCCCTAAGTGAAAAAGAAAAGGCCACAACTAGAAACACAAAAATTATGGAAGGAAAAAGACCATTGGTAAAGGCAAACATACAGTAAAGTTAGGAAATCATCCACACACAAAGCTAGTAGAAAGGTTAAAAGACAAAAGTAGTAAAATCATCTAGATCCACAATAAGCAGTTAAGGGATACCCAAAACAATTAGATGTAAAATATAATATCAAAAACAGTAATCATGAGGGAAGGACAGTACAAATGTGGGGTTGTTAAAATGCATTTGAGATTAAGAGATCAGCAACTTAAAACCTCATGGTAACCACACACCAAAAACCTATACTAGACACACACACACACACACACACACACACACACACACACACAGAGAGAGAGAGAGAGAAAGGAATCCAAACATAACACTAAAGATAGTCATAAAATCACAAGAGAAGAGAACAAAGGAAGAAGAAAGAAACAAAAATAGACCTACAAAAACAACCCCCAAACAATTAACAAAGTGGCAATAAGAACATATATATCAATAATTACTTTAAATGTAAATGGACTAAATGCTCCAATCAAAAGACATGGAGTGGCTGAATGGATACAAAAACAAGACCCATATATATGCTGTCTACAAGAGACTCACTTCAGATCTAAAGACATACGCAGACTGAAAGTGAGGGGATGGAAAGAAAATCAAAAGAAAGCTGGGGTAGCAATACCTTTATCAAATAAAATAGACTTTAAAATAAAGACTGTTACAGGAGACAAAGAAGGATACTACCTAATGATCAAGGGATAAATCCAAGGAGAAGATATAACAATTGTATATATGCACCCAACATAGGAGTACCTAAATATATAAAGGAAATATTAACAGACATAAGGGGAGAAATCAACAGTAACACAATAATAGTAGGGGACCCCACTTACATCAATGGAAAGATCATCTGGACAGAAAATCAATAAGGAAACACTGGCCTTGAAGTAAGTCAGAAAGAGAAAAACAAATACAGTATGCTAACACATATATATGGAATCTAAACAACAACAACAACAACAAAATGGTCATGAAGAACCTAGGGGCAAGACAGGAATAAAGATGCAGACCTACTAGAGAATGGACTTGAGGATACGGGGAGGGGGAAGGGTAAGTTGGGACAAAGTGAGAGAGTGGCATGGACATATATACACTACCAAATGTAAAATACATAGCTAGTGGGACGGAGCCGCATAGCACAGGGAGATCAGCTCAGTGTTTTGTGACTACCTAGAGGGGTGGGATATGGAGGGTGGAGGGGAGGGAGATGCAAGAGGGAAGAGATATGGGGATATATGTATAACTGATTCACTTTGTTATAAAGCAGAAACTAACACACCATTGTAAAGCAATTATACTCCAATAAAGATGTTAAAAAAAAAACTGAACAAATTTTTAACAACAACAAAAAAGGAAACACTGGCCTTAAATGATACATTAGACCAGATGGACTTAATAGATATATAGAAAACATTCCATCTGAAAGCAGCAGAATACACATTCTTTTCAAGTGCACATGGAACATTCTCCAGGATAGATCACATGCTAGGCCACAAAACAAGCCTCAGTAAATTTAAGAAAATTGAAATCATATCAAGCATCTTTTCCAACCACAATGCTATAAGACTAGAAATCAACTAAAAGAAAAATACTGCAAAAGCACAAATACGTGGAGGACTAACAATATGCTACTTAACAACAAATGGGTCACTGAAGAAATCAAAGGGAAATTCAAATTACCTGGAGACAAATGAAAACACAACGATCCAAAATCCATGGGACACAGCAAAAGCAGTTCTAAGAGGGAAGTTTGTAGCACTACAATCCTACCTCAGGAAACAAGAAAAATCTCAAATAAACAACCTAACATTACACCTAAAGCAACTAGAGAAAGAGGAACAAATAAAACCCAAAGTTAATTAAAGGAAAGAAATCATAAGGATCAGAGCAGAAATAAATGAAATAGAGGCTGAAAAAACAATAGAAAAGATCAATGAAACTAAGAGCTGGTTCTTTGAAAATATAAACAGAATTGATAAACCTTTAGCTAGAGTCATCAAGAAAAAAAGAGGGCCCACATCAATAAAATCAGAAATGAAAAAAGAGAAATTACAACCCATGCCACAGAAATACAAAGGATCATAAGAGACTACTATGAACAACTATACACCAATAAAATGGACAACCTAGAAGAAATGGACAAATTCCTAGAAAGGTACAATCTCCCAAGACTGAACCAGGAAGAAATAGAAACTATGAACAGAACAATTAAAAGTACTGAAATTGAATCAGTAATTTAAAAACTCCCACAAACAAAAGTCCAGAACAAGATTGCTTCACAGGTTAATTTTACCAAACATTTAGAGAATAGTTAACACTTATCCTTTTGAAACTATTCCAAAAATTTGCAGAGGGAGGAACACTTCTGAATGTATTCTATGAGGCCACCATCACGCTGATACCAAACCCAGACAAAGATATCACAAGAAAAGAAAATTATAGGCCAATATCACTGATGAACATTCATGCAAAAGTCCTCAACAAAATACTAGCAAATCAAATCCAACAATACATTGAAAGCATCATACACATGATCAAGTGGGATTTATCCAAGGATGCAAGGATTCTTCAATATCTGCCGCCAATCAATCAGTGTTATACACCACATTAACAAAACTGAAGAAAAAAATCATATGATCATCTCAATAGATGCAGAAAAAGCTTTTCATAAAATTTAACATTTATTCATGATAAAAACTCTTCAGAAAGTGGGCATAGAGGGAACAAACCTCAACAAAATTAAGGACGTATACGCCAAAACCACAGCAAACATCGTACTCAATGGTGAAAAACTGAAAGTATACTCTCTAAGATCAAGATCAAGACAAGGATGCCCACTCTCACCACTTTCATTCAACATAGTTTTGGAGCTCCTAGCCACAACAATCTGAGAGTAAAAACAAATAAAAGGAAACCAAATGGAAAGGAAGAAGTAAAACTGTCACTGTTTGAAGATGACATGATACTATACATAGAAAATCCTAAAGACACCACTAGAAAACTACTAGAGCTCATCAATGAATTCAGTAAAGTTGCAGGATACCAAATTAATATATAGAAATCTGATGCCTTTCTATACACTAACAGGTACTATTAGAAAGAGAAATTAAGGAAACAATCCCATTTACCATCACCTAGGAATAAACCTACCTAAGGAGGTAAAAGACCTGTACCCAGAAAACTGTAAGACACTGGTGAAAGAAATTGAAGACAACACCATCAGATGGAAAGATATTCTGTGTTCTTGGATTGGAAGAATTAATATTGTTAAAATGACCATATTACCCAAGGCAATCTATAGATGTTGCCTTGGGTAATATGGTCATTTACCATAATATTTCTGTGAAAAGTACCAAGGGCATTTTTCACAGAACTAGAACAAATAATTTAAAAATTTGTATGAAAACACAAAAGAACCCAAATAGCCAAAACGATCTTGGGAAAGAACAGAGGTGGAGGAATCATGATCCCTGACTTCAGACTATATTACAAAGATACAGTAAGCAAAACTGTGGTACTGGCACAAAAACAGACACATAGATCACTGGAACAGAATAGAGAGCCCAGAAATAAACCCACACACTTATGGTCAATTAATCTATGACAAAAGAGGCAAGAATATACAATGGAGAAAAGATAGTCTCTTCAATAAGCATCCAGCTACATGTAAAAGAACGAAATTAGAACATTCTTAACACCATATACAAAAATAAACTCCAAATGGATTAAAGACCTAAATGTAAGACTGGAAACCATAAAACTCCTAGATGAAAACATAGGCAGAACACTCTTTGACATAAATCATAGCTATATTTTTTTGGATCTGTCTCCTAAAGTGAACGATACAAAAGTGAAAATAAACAAATGGGACCTAACTAAACTTAAAAGCTTTTGCACAGGAAAGGAAACCATTGACAAAACGAAAAGACAATCTACTGAATGGGAGAAAATATTTGCAAATGATATGACCAGTAAAGGGTTAACATCCAAAATACATAAACAGCTCATACAACTCAACAACAAAAAACAAACAACCCAATTAAAAATGGACAAAAGATCTAAGTAGACATTTTTCCAAAGAAGACAAGCAGATGGCCAACAGGCAAATGAAAAGATGCTCAACATCATTAATCATCAGAGAAATGCAAATTAAAATCACAATGAGATATCACCTCACACCTGTCAGAATGGCTATCATCAAAAAGAACACAAATAACAAACGTTGGGACTTCCCTGGTGGCTCAGTGGTTAAGAATCCACCTGCCAATGCAGGGAACATGGGTTCAATCCCTGGTCTGGGAAGATCCCACATGCCACGGAGCAACTAAGCCCATGCACCACAACTACTAAGCCTGCGCTCTAGAGCCCACAAGCCACAACTACTGAGCCCTCATTCTGTAACTACTGAAGCCCGCATGCCTAGTGCCTGTGCTCTGCAACAAGAGAAACCACCACAATTAGAAGCCCACACACCACAACGAAGGGTAGCCCCTGCTCGCCACATCTAGAGAAAGCCCGCGTGCAGCAACGAAGACCCAACGCAGCCAAAAATAGATAAATTTATAAAAGGAACAAAAAACAAACAAATGTTGGCAAGGATGTGGAGAAAAGGGAACCCTCGTACACTGTTGGTGGGAATGTAAATTGGTGCAGCCACTGTGGAAAACAGTATGGAGGGTTCTCAAAAAACTAAAAACAGGGACTTCCTTGGTGGCACAGTGGTTAAGAATCCGCCTGCCAATGCAGGGGACACGGGTTCGAGCCCTGGTTCGGGAAGATACCACATACCGTGAAGCAACTAAGCCCATGCACCACAACTACTGAGCCTGTGCTCTAGAGTCCGCCAGCCACAACTACTGAGCCCACCTGCCACAACTACTGAAGCCCGTGCGCGTAGAGCCCATACTCCGCAACAAGAGAAGCCACCACAGTGAGAAGCCTGCGTGCCACAATGAAGAGTACCCCTGCTCGCCTCAACTAGAGAAAGCCCGCTTGCAGCAATGAAGACCCAATGCAGCCAAAAATAAATAAATAAATTTATAAAAGAAAAACTAAAAATAGAGTTGCCATATGATCTAGCAATTCCACTTTTAGGTATAGGTCCAAAAAACAAAACAAAAACAAAAACAATAATTCAAAAAGATACACACATTCTGATGTTCATAGTAGCATTATTTATAATTGTCAAGACAGGGAAGCAACCTAAGTGTCCACTGACAGATAAATGGATAAAGAAGATGTGGCATATATATATATATATATATATATACACACACACACACACACACAATGGAATACTACTCAGCCATAAAAGGAGTGAAATTTTGCCGTTTGCAACAACATGGATGAATTTGGAGGGTATTACACCAAGTGAAATAAGTCAGAGAAAGACGCTGTGTGATATCACTTATATGTGGAATCTAAAAACTACAACCAACTAGTGACTATAACAAACAAGAAACAAACTCACAGATATAAAAAACAAACTAGTGGTTACCAGTGGGGAGAGGAAAGGGTATTATCATACAACACAGGGAATTAGCCAATATTTTATAAGACCTATAAATGGAGTATAATCTTTAAAAATTGTGAACTACTATGTTGTACACCCGTAACTTACATAATATTGTACATCAACTATACTTCAATAAAACAATAAAATTCTCCAACAGTTGGGAATTGGCCAGACCCGATTCCCCCAGGGTAAGGACCCCAGGACCTTACCCACCTGGGTGCAGGGTAGGACTGTGCATCTCAGCTCCCTTGAAGTCAGATGTGGCCATGTGACTAGCTTTGGCGGATGAAGGATGAGCTGCTGCGATACTTCTGGTGGAAGTCTCACCCTTCTTTTCCTCTGCCGTGGCAAACATCAACACTCCAGGTGGTGGCAGTTGTGCCGGCCTCAGTTCCAGGGTGAGCTGTGTGGAGTAGAGGCCCCAGCTGAGCTGGGGTGGACGCGCTGCTCAGTGAGAAATAAGTCTGTGTGGTTTAAGCCACTGACATTTTGGGGGTGTCTGTTACTGCAGCATAATCGAACTTACGATGACAGACACGTGGATAATCAGATGGATATTTTCAGGCTGATGGATCCTTCGGCTAATGTGTTATATATCCCAAGAAACAACATGGATTAACCTAATTAAAGTACAAGTCATTTCCAAACCTGAGTCTTTGTGGTAGGCATTGCAAGCACAATTGCAAGTTAGTTGGGGGGGGAGAAATTTGGGAAGTGGCTCTGAGCCTGCTGAAACCCCACTGCTTACTCTGCCGGGCCTAGAGGATTCCCATAGGTAGGGTGTCCAAGGACTGTGAGGGTCAGGTGCTTAGTTCTCTAATGAGTGAATGGAGACAGCTGCCTTCTACCCTCATCTTCTAAAGAGGCAGAAGCACGGTCACAGACCACTTCGGTAAAAGAGGAGAAGCAGGTCCCTTTAATGGGTGGGTCTCACCCGTGGCTGTGCATTAGAATTACTTGGGAGCTTAAAATCCCCGCCCCCGGGTCACGCCCCAAACCAAGTCAGAGTCTCTGGAGGTGGGATCAGCTTGAGCAGCTGGTGAAGCTCCCTACGTGATCTGTGTGTGTTCCAGGCTGAGCACCACAGCCATGAAGGCTCCTCGTCCTCCAGCAGGGGCCATATCTTAACCAATGTTTGAGGCAGTCATTTTATAGAATTCTCCTGCCTATACCTGTGGCCCGTGTCTCAGGCTGCGACAGATGTTGGAAGGAAAAGGCCTGGAGATTCACCGCAGTCTCCTAAGTGCAAGTGCTCACATGGGGAGATCTCGGAGCCTGACAGCCAGCCATGGTCCCCTCCTAGCAGGATTTGAGAGTAGACAGACCTGGACTTGAACCCCTGCCCTGCTCTTCCCCATAACAGTTCTGTGACCTCGGACAAGTTGCTTGACATCTCTGAGCACCAGTTTCCTCGGCTTCAGTGTGGGGATAAGCTAATACCAACCTAACTGGCTTAGCACAATTTTCTCTGCATAACTACCAGCTAGTTATTATTTCTCCCAGGTGACTTTTCTTGAATGATGAGGTAGGTCCAGTAGTATAACAAATTCCATCTGCTGCCCTTACCTGTAGCTCACTCCTTCAGTGGTGAATGGAACCTCGACTCCCCAGCTGCCCTAGTCAGAAACTGGGGAGGATTCTGGACTCTTCAATTTCTCTTTCAATCCCCACATCCAGTCCGTCATTAACCATGATGCTGCTGCCCGCTAAGAATCTCATAGATCCATCCAGTTCTCCCTATCCCTCCCGCCACTCACTCAAGCTTGTGCATTGTCTGAATAATGCAGTAGCCCCTGGTGGGTCTCCCCAGCGTCACTCTGCCTCTCCTCAAATCCATTTCCCAGAATGTAGTCAGAGTGATCTTTCTAAAATATAAACCTGCCTATTAGATATGAAAGCAAATTTTTAAGTTGTAATAATTAAAACAGTGGGGATGCTGGTAGATGAATAGACAAACTTATCAATGGAAAGAAAAAAAGTAAGTCTAGAAATAGCACAGAGGAAGTTAGTATATTACAAAAGTGACATTTCAAATCAGTGGAGGAAAGATAGATTATTCAATAAACAGCATAGGCACAACTGGGTAGCCATCTTTGCATAGAAATAAAATTGGATCCTTACCTCATACTTTACACAAGGAACGGTTCAAATGTATAAATGTAAAAAAGTGAATCCATAAAAGTACTAGAGGAAAACATAGTATATCTCAAAGCAAAAAGGGCCTTTTAAAATAAGACTCAAAATACAGAAGCCAAAAAAGAAAGGATCAAGAAATTCAAGTACATTAAAAAAGTTCTCAATGGAAACAATCACTATAGGCAAAATCAAAAGACAAACTGGGAAAAGTATTTTAACTCATATCACAGACCAAAGGTAATTTCCACAATATAAAAAGAGCTTCTACCAATTATTAGTAAAAGACCAACAACCTGATAGAAAATGGGCAAATATATGGACAGAGAGTTCAAAGGAAATTACGAACGACTATTAAGCATATAAAAATATGCTCACCCTCTCAAATAAGTGAAATGCAGATGAAAAGGACATACATTATTTTTCACCTATTAGATTGGAAACTATTCTTTAAGTTGGTGACATAGGAATTGCTGAGGGTAAGAAATAAAGCGCTGTCATCCATTGCTGCCAGATGTATAAATCTATGGAAGACAACCTGGGAAGAGTTAGCCAAATGACAGATGATAAACCTGATTGTTATCAGCTTGGCGAGGCTCTAGTACCAGTTATTTAATCAAACACTCATCTAGGTGTTGCTGTGAAGGTATTTTGTAGATGTGGTTAACAGCACCTATAGTCAGGTGACATCAAGTAAAGGAGAGTGCCCTTGATGACGTAGGTGGGCCTCATGCAATCAGTTAAATGTCTTAAGAGCAAAAACTGAAGTTTCTAGGAGGAGAAATTCTGCCTCAAGACTGAAGCATGAGTTCCTGCCTGAGTTTCCAGTCTTCTGGCCTTCCCTACAGATTTCAGACTTACCAGCCCCTACAAATGAGTAACTGCTTACAATAAGTCCCCCATATCTATCTATCTATCTATCATCTATCTATCTGTAATTTATCTTTCTGACTGGTGTTTCTCTGGAGAACGCTGATATAATACCCTTTAATCTAGCAATTCCACTTTCCCACTTGTGGGAACACTTGTACACATGTGAAACGACCCATGTACAATGTATTTCATCATAGCAGTGCCTGTAACAGAAAGAATGAAGGCAGCGTGAGTGCCCATCAGCACAGGACTGGTGAAATCCCACTAGCCCAGAGAGTCGAGCCCTGAGCAGTCATCAGAAAGTATAAGGCAATGATAGAGAGTGGTTTGCAAAACTGATCTAAGGGGTGGGGGGGTGGGGGGGGGGAAGAAAAATAGCACACAATGACAAACACTGGGCACATTGTGCTCTTTTGTGTGTAAAAAGAGAGAAAATATATCAGTGTTTGTAAATGTATAAATATCTCTTGGTGGCTACAGAAGAAACTAACTCTGAATGCCTGGGGGTGGGGTGTGCTGAGGGCCTGGGGCAGGAGGGAGTCTTTTCACTTAGGTTCTTTGTTCTACAAAACCAAAAACCTCATATGTGATCACATTGCTGGCAAGCAAGGGCAGCTACGGTAGTTAAGGTGGAGTCTGCACTTTTCACCACGGTTAACAAGGCCCTTTATGACTCTGCCACTGGCGCCAGCTAGTCCCCAGCCCCTAAACCCACCACTCCCCATTCTCCGTTCCAGTCGTCTGTTTACTTATTTCTTTTCCTCAGATTCACAAGCTCTCTCTTGCCTCCAGATCTGGAATGCTCCCAGGCTCTCTCCAAGAACTACTTTTCATGGGGGTTGCTTCCTGTCTTCAGAGGAAGCTGGGAGGCTTGGTGGGTGTTTGACTTCCCTCTGCTGGGAAGAGAGCAGCAACCCTTATACCCCTGCTGCCCCCTTGTGGGGGGCTCATATCATTCAGGCTAAAAGACTAAAAAGACCCCCCAGGGGTCCTGATGGGGCATCTCAGGTTTTCTCTGAGTGGCACAGGACAGATGGCTCACTGTCACTGGACTTTACCTACTGGGTCCAGAAAGACCTTGGTGCTTGTCCCCTGCAAAGTATCCTCTGTTTCCAGACATGCAGCTGGTCAGCACCTGGTCCCCAGGAAATCCTGTTGTAGGAGGAAGACAGCAAAACTGGGGTCTGTTTCCTGAAGCCTTTTCTGGGAGATGGGTTGGATCTGAACACTTTGGAAGCACCTCTGGATAAATGCAGTGACCGCAGGTGAACGAGGGCTTGGGTTCTGTGTCTTAGGAGAGCAAAGTGGAGTCAGTTAGGAGATGAAGCCATCTAGACCCCAAAGCACAGAACGGGAGAAAGCATATAGGGTGTGTTTTCTCTGCCCCGGGTTGGATATGCGCATTTGGTAATGGAGGGAGGGAAATGATGTCATGTATGCATTTTATTTCTCTCATCCACAATTTGCTGTCTTTGGACATATTCCATCTTGGATGAGTAACACAGTTATAGGTCAATGCCAAAAGGGACTCAGTCAGGTAGAGGTACTGGAAATCCATGTTTAGCTTTTTCCCAGTGAACAGATCTGGGATAAGCTTAACAGAAAGCAAAGTGGAGAGGTCCAATTGGACAGATTTGATCTTGGGGTTTTGTAGGTTCGTCTGACTTCACTCCAAGCCTCTTAGAATTTTATGGCATGGAAAACTGGAACTATCTCCCAAGGATGTTGGCACAAACAGGGACACCCAGTCCCGGCTGTGGTCCCCACAGGGAGGTTTAACTGGAACCTTTCAGCTGTCTTGAGTTCCAATAGCTCTGGTGGGACCGTTTCACTCACCAAAGCTCCGATTTTGTTTC
The DNA here is from genome assembly GCF_964270905.1 of Leucopleurus acutus. Classification (NCBI taxonomy): domain Eukaryota; kingdom Metazoa; phylum Chordata; class Mammalia; order Artiodactyla; family Delphinidae; genus Leucopleurus; species Leucopleurus acutus. The sequence goes on from NC_139142.1 coordinate 45,620,381, forward strand.
TCCTGGATTGGACTTAAAAACATAAAACCTCAAAAAACTGTGGAACACACTATTTAAAAACATGCGCTCTGAGTCAAATGTCAACACAAAGCTGTCTTTTTATAAAGTCTGAGCTTTATAACGTTGCCAAAATATTTCTCCGTGGGTTTTAAAAGTTGAAGTAGAAACCACTGAAGAATGAAAAATATTCCTTGGAGGAAATTCTCAGTCATCAAATGGCCAGGTTCATATCACAGAGAAGTCACTGTCTGTGCACAAGGGCCCCTTGGGCAAGGCTGGTGGGCTGACACCCGGGAGGACAGGGAAAGATCACGCGCTCCAGCAGAGCCCCTTGGTCATAACTGAGATGTCGTGCTGATGTTTGCCAAAGTTTGCAACTTCCCAGGCACCCGCATTTCCTACTTTATGTACCTGTGTCCCAAATGTGTGGGCAGACACCCCCCCGCCCCCCCCCCCCCCACAGAGGGGCCACCCTCCAGTCTCAAGACACTGGGCCAGAAACTGAGAGGAGGAGCATGAAGACCACTGCTCAAAGTTACCATGGAAACGGTGCTCTTTCACATGACCCATTTCCAAGCCCTTTAGGTTTGGGCTCTAACCTCCCACCACCGGTCCCATTACCGTATGGACCCTCCTTTTCCTTCCCTGCTGACATGTCCCCTTTCTCAAGGATTGCTCTTTTAGCTCTTAGAAATGCCCAGTGAACAAAGCCCTTGCCACTTTTTTAAAAGATTTTTTTTTGATGTGGGCCATTTTTAAAATCTTTTCTTGAATTTGTTACAATATTGCTTCTGTTTTATGTTTTGGTTTTTTGGCCGTGAGCCATGTGGGATCTTAGTTCCCTGGCCAGAGATCGAACCCATACCCCGGGCATTGGAAGGCGAAGTCTTAACCACTGGACCGCCAGGGAAGTCCCAGCACCTGCCGTTCTTGAGCCAATGTCTATGCATCTCTCAGATGTGATGTGATGGTTACTCCTCTGCTGTATTGCAGGCATTGTTAGCCCAGGGGAGGGAGATGTTGACGTCAGGATTTCCACCATCTCATCCTCAGGGCAATCTCCCAGTCTGATCCCAGAACTTAGGGAGCCAGAACAGGACTACTTTTTAGCAATTTGACAAAATAATTTTGTCTTTTGAATCTAGCATGAGACTGGGGGATGGTGATTTTTTTTCTTTTATTTTTCTTGTATTTTAAAAAAGAATTAGACTATGTGGGTTGGAAATAAACAGCCACCCCCTACAACTAAAATTCACAGATGGTTTGAGAAGCACCGAGTGAGCTAGGCCATCCTAGAGCCACAGTTAAGCATCTAGAGGCTGAAATGCCCAGGGAAGGGGTAGTTTTCAAGTTTTGTGATGTGTGGATGGAAGGTAGAAAAGGAGCGTGCTTGTAGAAGCCTGTGGAACGGGATCTGTGAGATCAGTGCCTGAGTTTGACGTGCTAGCACAGCTCACTGGGAAACGGGGCCTGGACAAAGTGTGGGCTGACACACTGTGCTTCAGTGGGGACCAGACCCACCCTGACTGGTCTTCTTTCTTAGAGGATTAGGTTCTGGTTCTGGATGAGATTTTCGATACCCCCAGGCCCTCCCCTCAACCCCTGGGGACAAGAGGTCTTGGGCGGATCAGGAGTCAGGGCTACCTACAGATGTAGTGACTGTTCAAGGGACAAAACCAAGGTGCGTCCGCAGGAGTTTGGTCCCTTTTTCTGCTCCCCTGGGCCGCCATTCTCATTAGCTCGGAGAGCATGAGTTGATTGTCCCCATCTGTGCTCCTTCTGGGTTCCTGGCTCAAACCCATTGCAGCCTCTTCCGAGCCAGTACGCTATATAGATATTCGCCCCCCTTCAATAAATGCAATTAAATCTCTTTTTGGGAGGGACTGCTAGGGGGAGTCCTGAAAACTTTACTACAGGAGTAACCTTTTCTCTAGGATTGAACATTCCATTACAAAGGTGGCTGACAAAGAGCTACAGCTCTACTGATAAAAACTGCAGGGCTTCCCTGGTGGCGTAGTGGTTGAGAGTCTGCCTGCCGATGCAGGGGACGCGGGTCCGTGCCCCGGTCCGGGAGGATCCCACGTGCCGCGGAGCGGCTGCGCCCGTGAGCCATGGCCGCGGAGCCTGCGCGTCCGGAGCCTGTGCTTCGCCACGGGAGAGGCCACAGCAGTGAGAGGCCCGCGTACCGCAAAAAAAAAAAAAAAAAATTGCTAACTAACCCCGTTTTGGGCACCGTGCTGAGCCCTTTATGGTCCCTCTAATCTCACAACTCTCTTATCTCCCCCCATTCCACACATTTCAAAAGTGAGGCTCAACTTGTCTCTTGTACACTAACCTCTCCTCTCAGAATACCGAGATAGAGCTCACCTGGGTTATGGGAGTTTAACTGCAGGAGGGATTTCATTGAATGTCTCAGCTTACGAGGCATTTCTTCACATTTCCAGGGATCATTTTGGATCTTGTCAGTCTCTTCAGCAGCTTGAGCCTGGTGGAAAGGCAGTCACCGGATGGTCCCTGTCACAGTGTTAAGCCGTGGTTGCCTCAGAGAAATCTCAGGCTGCTAGGTTTTGGTGGTAATAACCTCTGTATCCTATGTTTTATTTTGTCTTTACCTTTCCTTCTTTCTTTTATTTTTTGGACTAGAGTTTTAACTACACAAACCTTGAGTGTCATAGGCCAAAACCCAAACCAAACCCAAGGCTCAGAGAGGTTAAGTAACTTGCTCAAGATCACACAGCCAGAGAAGGCTGGAGCCGAATTCAAACCCAGGTTTGTCTCTCCAACCATATGCTTAACTGACACATTATGTAGAATTTATATTAATGTATATTATATATCTTACTGGAATTAGAAGTATTAAAATAAGATTCAAGCCATGTGTATTGAAAACCTCAAGGCTCCAAGGAGGCTACTGTTCATGCTGTGGTTAAGGGGTAAAATAGGATTTCAGAGGCACTGAGAGTGGAGAGCAAGCTATAAACAGTACCACCTGCAAGGTTAGTTTTTATTTAGAAACATGCCCCTAAGTCAGGTGATACATTTATTGGTTACTCTGGGCACAGATCAAGCTGCATAAAATTTTACACCCCTCTTCCTACCTTTCTGTTAAAAAGAAGTAGCTCATGGTTGGAAGACACAGTTTTCATAGAATGGTCAGGGGGGAACAGTTTACAGGGATGTCAGGCTTATTCTTCCTGGCTGGCTTATTTCTAAGATTCAGTTCTTGTTTTCTAATCGATCATATTGACAAAAATGAAAAAAGACACACACCAGTGTTACAAAACCTTGTATTAATCATTTCCCTTCACTTTCAATATAACGTTGATATGAAATATAGCCATGATTCTTAGTTACATGGGAGGAAATGAGTAATAAATACATTGTAGCAAGTTTAAACCACAAGGGTGTTTCACTGGTAACATTTGAAAACTGTACACTTGCAAAGAACAGCTTCTTCAAACATTAGTATATCTGTATATCAGTAAAGCTTTTACATGTAACAAACATGCTATTTCCATATATGACAAATTTAAAAAATATGCATTGCTTGGCAACATGAACTAGGCAAAAATAGTTCTTTGTTCACTAACTTTATACAGGAAAACAGGACGAAAGGCATGCATGTACAATAGGGATGTCTGCATGGGGCATGCAACAAAAGAAAGCTTTTTAAAAGTCAGCTTACATTAGGCATAAATACATGAGGGTTATATATTAATAAGGGAGGAAGTCTTCTGTTTGACATTATTAACATTCCTGTTTTCTTCCTATTCCTCCCAGAGGAATACACATTCACCTTTAAGTAAAGATAAAGGAATTACAAAAAAATAAAACTCACTTTGCAAACATCTCTGATGACTTGTAAAACAAAAAATCAACATTAGTGTTATCACAGCCCCATGTGCAAATTATCCTTCCCCAGGGCCTTCTTGTAACAGGCACACCTGAACGCCTTGGTTAGGCTGTTTCCCTGCACCCAAGCTGGGGCCACCTGCCCAAGACATCCCCAGAGGGCCACCGAGATGGGGGCTGCTTTCTCCTCCCCTCGCTGCCCTTCTGGTTGTGCGCCTATGCATTCAACCCAGCTCAGCCCCCAGGCCAGGCTCTCAGGGAGATCCCGGTTCCAGAGGGGGAACGTGCATCTACAAACCTTGCACTGGCAGTAGCTACAAGAGGGGCAGAAGAACAGAAGACCCGGAGAAGGCTCCCATTCCGTAAAAGGCAGCCAACGACACCTCAAAAGAAAACCTTGTTTCCCTCAGTGTCTCTTCAAATGAATGGGAGAGGGGGCCCAGCTCTAGCTCCAATCCTGAGTACCAAAAAGGGACCGTCAATACACAGCATTGGAGAGCTTGGTGCAAACAGCCGCCCTCTTCAGGGCACTGATTTTGCTTGCTGGCCCTTGGTTTAAAAAGTGAAACTCAAAAAGCATGTGGAAAACAAAACAAAACATATCAGCAGCAATGTTTCATTTCTTGTACACAGTTCATGTGTGTCTTCCTACTGTTTCTGGTAAGAAACCACTATGAATAAAAAGCACCAATAAAACATCATACATGATAACAATATCGTAGAACACCACTGTCCCTGGGACAATGTAGAGATGTCAAATACACACTGCTTAAATCAGAACAAGGGGAGAAAAAAAACCCATGTAGTGAAATAGATTTTACTCTGAGATTTTTAATGTTTACTATTTACTTAATATAAAACAGTTGCATTTGGGGGTCAATGGGTAAATACAAAAAAAGGCACTGCCGCTTTATTACTAAATATCCGACTTCACAGCCTTCTATGCATGCAACTGTTTGATTTTTTTTTTTTTTTTATAAATAAAGTTCTTTTGCTTTAGGATTTTTAGATTGAGCTGTATACCTGCAGTCAACACAGGACTCAAAACAAGGTGGGGACAGGCGCCTAAAATTTATCATAACAGTCAACTTAAAAAAAAAATTAAAACACTAAGAGCAGAACACAACTAAGTAGATAAATCTATACACAGTCAATGAAAAATAAGCTTTTCTTTTAAAAAAAGAATTATGTTGTTATTAATAACAGACTTTATCATGGTTACCAGCCATAGCAAGTTAATAAGTAACATATCCAAAATAATATCTCTAATAATCAGATAACCATTGTTTCTATATTCAGTGAAGGAATAAATAGAAATTCAGATTTGCAAATACTTTAAGGTCTTCATCCTTTTAAAGGATTCATGCTCATGTGATTGTGTTCACAATCTGTTTTCTGAACAACCCGAGTGTTTATGGATATACGTGTTTTGCAGCAGATCTGAATGCTTTTTAATTTCTCCACAAGATGTGTTACACCATTGTTTTTTTTCTTCCATTAACGTTCTTAGCATCCAAAAAACACCTTCGCAAACCCTCTGGTCTTGCCTTTGGCCTTCAACATCTTTGACTTGTCCTTCCTGGCTCACACGATTGTCCATCCCAACACATTCCCCAAGTAACCCTAAGCTTGCTTAGAAAAGGGGAGTGGAGGATGAATGTTAATGGCACTTGGTTAAAACATATCAACTAAAAAATGCTGCCTCTTTCTGCAAATGAATTTGCATCTTTAGAACATAGTCACCCATGGAGAGCCCCCCTTTTTTATAAAATGCGGTGCAGGATGTTGTGGATTCAATGTTCTTTGCTTGCTAAAGGCTCTCTGTGGTTAAGATGTTCCCACATTTTAGACCTTAAGAAGACTTTGCAAGCTTCACAACATCCAAGGCTGTGTTGGGTGTACATTTTCAATCTTGAAGGTAGAAGAAAACTGTTTGGATTTCATTAAGGCCTTTTAAATTGTATTTACTTCATTATTTTAAAACATAACCCCAAGCAAACGCAGTGATTTTCATGGTCTGATCTCTTTAATTTCGACTCTGACTTTGCTAAAAAAACAAACCCCCAAAATGGTACCAGACACCCATTCAATAAACAGGCCTCCTACCATCTCCCTGATCTCGCCTCTGGCTGAGCTGTCACACCATCATTTACACAACCCAATTTTCCAGCGCAGAGCACAGCTCCTCTTGGATTTCCTCTAATACCCTCTATTGCATCAAATTCCAAACGTAGTCTTTCTTGCCCTTAAGAAATAGAGCTATTACTTTTTGGTAGCGTAGTTTGTTAATCTCTCACCATGTTAAGTAGTAGTTTTGTCTCCCTTCCATGCGGGTGGATAAATCAGCCGACAACACAGCAAATCCCTGACGTACGTGATAGAATCATCATTTCCATCATGCAGTCGACCTTTCTCACATCTTCTTCCACTGCCCACCTGGGACGTCTCCCCGCAGCTCTCTCTGCCACTTGCTGACTGACCGTTTATACACTGTTGCCGGACCTTGCTCTTTTCCTCCTCTTCCTCAGCGGTGAGTGAGCCAAGGGGCTGCAGCCCCCAGGCTGGGGTTCCTGCGAGCAACGCCCCCCAAAAGTGGCCTTTTGAGCTTATTATCTGGGTATTAAGGCCTCTTGCTAGGGAAAAATATCCATCCTTGCCTTTTCTCCTCCAGTGAAACTTGTACCCACGTGTGTGTGTGTGTGTGTGTGGAGCGAGGCCAGGACTGATAGGATGACACCCCATGGTAGGGTGGGGAGAAAGAGGTTCTCCGGGTGAGAAGCAAATCCAGCGTAGAAAGGGCAGCAGGATTCCTTTAGACTCCCTAGGTGACTGCGCGCAATCCCATAACCGATCACATGGTGGCGCCCGGCCCAGTGCTCCGCCCACTCCAGCCACATCCTCAACTCCACCTACACACTTCTCCCACCCACAGGTGGGAGACACAACTCTGGCCTACGTGACAGCTCCGCCTTCCCGAGAAGCAGAGCTTGGCAGCCATTTAAAAAGACAACCCTGCTGCTATTATAAAAATAGAGGAAAAAATGAATCCATAGCAACAAATCCTTTACAAAAACCATAGTATGAAGAAAAGTTCTAGCCCAACTCTTTACACATTATGTACCCTTTGAAATTGTTATGTAAACAATACACAAATCAAAGTTTATCTGAAATTTTGTTGGAGGGAATTTCTCCCTTCCTGCCCCCGTTGCCATGTGGACTTCTTCTGCGGCTGGATTTCAAGCAGGGGCCTCAGGGAATCCAATCAGGGGAGACATAAAAGAGCGAGCCGCCGTTGTGCTTTGGTCGCAGGCATCCGTGCTTTCCTCCCGGGGCCTGACTCTGAAGGCAGGCTTCTGAGAAGACTCCCAAGGGCTGGGGCTTCTGCCTCCCTCCCAAGTCTCTCATCTCTTTCCAAGCGGTACCCTCTTTATTTTCCCCCTCATTTCCATCCAAGAAGCCACTTGCATTCCCTCCACCCGTTCCCAGTCCTATGTTTCCCTTAGAGATCCCTCCCCATGCCCCACACCAAGCCATCCCACGACAGAAACAAATGACGAAATAACCAGTCCCAGGTCTACTGATATGTTTACAAGGACGACCTACGCTCTCACAAAATCAAAATGGGAGAGGGACCAGGGGAAAAGAAATGGCTGCAAAGTATCTTGGAGGATTCTGTGCAACCCTGAAGATGGCTAACACTGGACCCGCAGCAGTCGATTTCACGGCCAGCGCGGTCACTCTCATCTTCAGCTCTAGATTGTGGAGGTCCGGTCAACCCCGTCTGGGAGAGAAAGGAGGACACAATGGGCACAGGTGAGCAAAGCAATTCCATTCATGCCCACCGGTTCCAGCGTCATGCATGTTGGACCTCCCAGTCTCTGAGGACAGATAAGGGTTAAATTCATCCATCCATCCATTCACTCATTCTTCACATACCCACCCACTCAACATAGCTATTTTTGCCAGGAGCCATACTGAGCCTGGAAACCAAGACGAAAAGACCTAATCCTCACACTTATCCAAGTATATATATATCCTAGACAGGGCACAGACATGTAAACTGACAATGACACATGAGGGATGGTTGCTGTAATGGAGTATGTACCAGGCACAGCAGGAACAAGGGGGAAGGTGTGTTTAGGTTGCCCTTGGAAGTCAAGGATGGTTTCACAGAGAAAGAAAATGACTTTGTAGATGGTCTGGTAGGAGAAGAAAAGAGGAGGCAGGAGAGTATTAGGGTGGGGAGGGCATACAGCTCACGTACAGGCGTGATGCTGCTCATCAAATGGTGGGCCTGGGGGCGGGCTGGAGGTTTAGGATGAAGGACAGGAGGAGTGGCAGGAGATATGGCAGAGAGCCAGCTAGGTTTTGCAATACACATGCAGGTGGACCTGTCCAGCTCATGTCCCTTTCTTTGGGAGCATCTCCTGCTGAAAGGCCAGGGATGAGTGGTGGTGACTGTGATCTCTGATCACAGCTGAGCAGACCAGGGGGATGCAGCTGACCCAACCTGATCCAGATTCTCTGTCTCAAGAATCTGATCGGGGGCAGAGACACCAGGGTGAGATTTTTTTTTGGCACCTGGAACTGAAATATCCAGTGGACATGGAAGAGTGCTGAGGCCGCCCAGCATATGCCATGTCGGTGTTATGGAGAATCGGTGAAACCAGGCTATAGAGAAAGTGGGGGACATGCCTGTCAGAGAGGAGAGGCCATGAGTGAGCCAGACCACAGAGGGAGCCGACGGCTGCCCAACCCCTTTTCACACGGGACTGTGGGCAAGTCCCCAGAATCAGACCATAAGGGTCTTGTGTACTATTAACAGGAGCTTGGACATAGGTAATTGGGGATTTATAAGTGGTAGAGTAACCAGATTTGACTTCAGAATGGTTTCTCTGGCATGGCTGGTGGTAGGTGAGCCAGTTAAGAGGTCCCTACAATGGTCCATGCTAGAGTTTCTCCAGTGAGCAGAGAGAGGCATGGATTAGTCATAGGAGGTAGAAATGACTATGTTCAGTGACCACTAAATGAAGGCCAGGATGGGATGCAGGATGCCTCCCTGGTTTCGCTGACGTCCACATGTCAGTAGATGTGTCTTGGTCTAAACCTCCGCATCACAAGGCCCGTCTCGCAGAGGTGCGTCTAGATGCAGTGAGCAGAGCTCAGGTGTGAGAGGGGCGTGGGCCAACTGTTCCAGGGAAAGCTGGAGGACCTAAGTGATACAGGGGAGCACTGAGCCCACTGCAGGGGTCTCCTGGCCGCCTCATGGGTGGTGCCAGGCTGGCATCTTGCCAGCAGGGACTTGGAGGGAGAATGTTTCTTTCATTCAGATTTTTAATGAGATCACTGTCGGTCCACATAAGAAAGAGCACCCTGTTTCTGAGTTTGCCCCTAAGGTAACATTTTGCAAAAGTATAGTATAGTATTACCACCAAGATAGTGACATTGATGTAATCTACCCATCTTACAGATTTTCCCAGTTTTACTTGTACTCGTGTGTGTGTGTGTGTGTGTGTGTGTGTGTGCGTGTGTGTAAAGTTCTACATGATTTTTTGAGAGATTTTAAAGAAGGGAAGCAAATGGCCCCTGAGAGCATCTGTTGTTTCAGATTATCAATCCTAGAGGTCCCCAGATGTGAACGTATCACCTCTTCCTGCCTTCTACGCATGTCAACCGTAGCCTCTTAAGTGGTGGCCCAGCAGTGGTAACTGGCTGTGGGAGAACAGTGAGTGTGTGTATATGTGCACACACACATGTGTGGGTGGGGTGAGGGTGCAGAGGCCACTCCCTCGTCTGTAGAAGCGCAGTGCACACCCTTGTTGGGCCTCAACTCGTCCATTTATTAATGTCAACCTTTCATAGCTGTTGAAGTGAGGAGCTGTAAACAAGAAAATCTCAACTAACCCAGCCCCAAGTTGCATTTTCACAGAATTCTCACCCTATACCTCATCCTCCAAGGGTGATGGTTGGTATTCACCTGCAGGGAAATGACCAGTAGGTTAAGTCCAGACTCACTATTTACAGTTGTGCGGGTCGTGCACTGCACAACTCAAAGGGGCACCATTCACATGCAACCATCATAGGTTTTATAATTACTATGGCAAATTTCAAATGAAAGGCAGAATAATGTCTTGAGAAAGTGGAACCTTTTCCCGATTTGCACTTATATCAGCTATAAGTGGAGTTTTAAGTCCCAAGAAGGAGTGAGGAGAGAAGGTGGGAAGGAATGACAACGGGATCAGGTGAAGCACAAACCCCAGAACATCCGAGGATGGACCGTGCATTCCTCTTTATGGTTTGATTCACTATGGATGCCATTCTGCCGGGCGGAGCCTCGCAGACTCATTCTGCTGGTACTGAGTCTCCCTGAACACCTGGGGCCACCAGTCAGGAGCAAGCCCAGCAGAGCCAGATGAAAGCCTTAAATAAAGACTCACAAACCAAGATGGCAGAGGCAACCCACCCCCTGGGCTTCCTCACCGGTTCTGTCGGAGGGGCCTGGGGAGAGAAAAGAAGAGATGGATAGGGAAGGCTAGGATAGGAAGATGGATAGGAAGTAGCTTCGACCAACACCCAGAGGGCAGCAGTTACTGGAGGAGACTGAAAAAGCAGAGATGCCAGCACAAAAGGATGGGCCCCAAGGCTTGGGGCCCGGGGAGCAGCCCCGTTAGAATGGCCATCCTGGGATGTGGTGTCCTAGGAACTTGGACACCTCTCCCCTTCTTTTCTTTTCTTTTTTTCGGTACGCGGGCCTCTCGCTGTTGTGGCCTCTCCCGCTGCGGAGCACAGGCTCCGGACGTGCAGGCCCAGCGGCCACGGCTCACGGGCCCAGCCGCTCCGCAGCATGCAGACCCTCCCGGACCGGGGCACGAACCCGTGTCCCCTGCATCGGCAGGCGGACTCTCAACCACTGCGCCACCAGGGAAGCCCTCCCCCTCTTTCCTCGAGATACAAGCAGAGGAGCATCTTTTACTACTCTGCTTTCCTCTCCCTGGTCATTCGTCTTCGTGTAAGATAACTTCACTCACTGGCAGAAGTTCTGTTCCCAGCAAAGTCATCTCCGTTGGCACCTGGCGGGGGTCGGCCAGCAGAAAGGTGCTGTCACAGTGGGAGGGCACACCGCTGCCACCGCACCCAACTGGGCCACCCTGAACCTAATTTGCATTCCCTGCTCAGGAAACTGCTTATGAGGCTTCCCACCAGAGAGGATTATTGAGAAAAAACACAGCAATAAAAAGGCTTAGGAGATTAACGAGATGAAAACATTAGCAAAAAAACCAGTTCACAGATGTTTCCTGTAAAAATAGAAGAACAGGCTAAAAATGGAGTCTTTCAATGAAGACCTCCCTTTAATAAAGAGCATTTGGCATTACTGCTTTTAACGATGATGATGATGTTAGCACTTAGCAGATTGATAAGAGCTTCCAACACACCAATTACCTGAGATCTGTCAAGCCCGGGGGGAGGTCAGTCCTCCTGGCTGACTCTCACAGGCAATGCAGGACTCAGTGGAGTCGCCCTGCAAGCCAGCGCCCGTCAGGTGTCAGGTGGGAGGGCACCTGGGCTGCCTACAGGGGGCTGAGCTCGGGCTGAAGGCTCAGGTCCGGAGGCCTTCCGTTTAGGACAAAATTGAGATATAATTTGCACACCACAAATGTCACCCTTTTAAAGTGTACAACTCGGTGGTTTTGAGCATATTCACGAGAGTTGCGCAGCCATCACCACCATCTAATTCCAGGCTATTTTGTCACCCCCGAGAGAAATCTGGTGCCCGTTAGCAGCCACTCTCCACTCCCACCGCCCTCCAAACCCTGGCAGCCACTGATCTGCCTTCTGTCTCTGTAGGTTTGCCTATTCTGGACGTGTCACGTTAAGGGAATCACACACGGTGTGGCGTTTTGTGTCTGGCTTTTTCACCCATTAGCATAATGCTTTCACAGATCAGCCATGTAACAGTACTTCGTTCCTTTCCGAGGCTGAATGGCATTCCACTGTGTGGCTACAGTGCATCTCGTCCATCCATATTCATCTGCCGACGGACCTTTGGGTTGTTTCCCATTACTCCTCAGGGGCTGTCAGGGTGCTGACCCAACCTCCTCGGTTACCTGGAGAAGAGGAGCTGGTGGCACCACACGCGGACGTACCGGGAGTGAACCAGTGGTGCCGCAAAGCTTCTAAGATCTGAACTGAGTGGCCAAGGGAGAGAGTGGTGTTTGCAAGTGGGGTTCCCCGGAACCCCCGCGGGGGGTCACGGAGGGAGCTGTGCACCCCACCGTCTGTCTGCTCTGCAGCCCTGGGAGGCCTTCAGCTAGCTCCCTTCTGGCACGGAGCGGAGGCTTTCTCCAGGCTATAGAGACCCTTGCATGGGTGAGGTCAGGTGGGTGCAGTCCCGGCCTGTACTCTGCTCCACACAGAGCATTTACCTTTGTCCTATTTGGTTTCAGGATAAGCCTGTGTTTGTAGAGACTGAAAATCTAAACACCCCTGGTCAGGAGGACAAAGCTCTCTGGAGCAGTGGCTTATGACAGCCTTTCTTTCTGCTGCTGCTGGGCTAGCACAAATTGTGCCTCTCCGTGTACCCGTCTCTGGCTCTGCGGTGGGTGAGCACGTCCAGACCGGACAGGGCTGTCGGGAAGGGTCACAGGAGGCCTGTCTCAATCTCCATGACTCACAGCCTCCCTGGAGGTTGGCAGGAAGGGGCGGACGTCTCTCCTCTGTCTGCCAAACATCCCCAGGGCTGGCAGTGAGTCCAGGCCAGAGGAAGGCACCCGTTTAGTACCAGGAGGGCACTGAAGGCCTGCCAGGGCTGTTGTGACGATGCAGAGCTGCAGACCAAACACACAGTGGGACGACCCAGCTGCTTCTGGGAGCTCCTCCAGGGGCTGCGGCCCTGCACACCCCTGGCGCATCCAACTAGACCGTCCCTGTCACGCTGCGAAGGACGCCTCGGACTGCCTGGGGCTCTGGGGGTCGTGGAAGCCATTGGAACAGGGAGATGTAAAAACAAGGAGGGATTTTGGTTTCAGAAATTCTATTTTTAGAGCAAGTTGGGATACGCTTGGACCGGACTGGGGGATCTAGTGCCGAGAAGGAAGGAATCCAGTGCTGTGGGGGAATGTTTCCACTAAAAGCCACGTCTTGTGCTCCTGGCTCCTCCAGCGCCCGCACTGGGCTAGGACAGCTGCGGGGCTGGGACTCCAGTGTGCCCCGGGGGGTGGAGCCTCTGGGGAAAGAGGGCAGCCTCGGTCTCCGGGGCTCCGAGGCACCTCCCAGAGAAGGAGGAGCAAGGGCGCTGGCGGCCCCTGTGTATGGCAAGGCTTGACGAGGGTCCGACAGCGCGCTGCAGCCACTCTCCCTCTCCCTCCCTGTCCCCTGCCTCCTCGGCCTGTGCCCTTCCCTCTCTCCCGAGCTGTGGAGGATGGCACGTGGCTGGGGGTTCTCCCAGGCGTGCAGTGCCATGCGGGGAGGATGCACTCACCTCCCAGGGCGTGCTCGGTCATACTGAGGCACAAGGACTCCAGCCTGTTGTTGATGTCAGGTTCAGTCACGGGAAGCTGGAATTCTGCAAGGGACAAAGGGTTCCGCTGGTGACAGGGGCTCTGAGAGCAAGGAGGAAGTAGGCATGGTGTCACTGGCTCCACCTGCCAGGGTGAGGGTTTGGAGTGCCTCCCTGGGAGGACTCGGGGGGCGGGAGAGACCAACAGGGCCGGCGTGGAGGGTGAGCCGGACTCGGGTTCAACCAACCTCTGAGTCTGTTAGACACACTGAGGCCACTGCAGCTGGAAGAAAATTGGTGCCTAAAAATAGCTGTCATGGTCACAGTCTGCCAGGCCTCTGCTCAGACCCCTCCAGCGGCTTCCCATCGGAGTAAAAGCCAACCCCTTGCCGTGGCCTGCAAGGCCCCGAAGACCTGGCCTCTTGTTACCTCTCTGCCTTCGTACAGCAACCCCTTCCTTCACTCCCTCCCAGGCCCTTTTCTACCCCAGGGTCTTTGCACTGCTGTTCCCTCTGCCCAGAATGCTGGTCCCTGGACATTTCCATGGCTCACTCTCTGCCTGCTGTCACGTCTCTGGCTCTACCGTCTCCTTGGAAAGGACTTTCTGTTCATTGTATGTGAACAGAATTTTTCCACCCCATCCCTTTTCTCTGCTTTATTTTTCTTCATCGCCATCGCCAACGCCTGACATGTGTGTATTTGTCACCTCCTCCCAGTTGAGTGTTTGCTTCATTGGAGCAGGACTTGGCTTTGCTCCCTGTGCCTAGAACTGGGGCCTGATGCATTTCTGCTTCATTACAAGGAGCAGGAAACGGAAACCACAGCCTGGCAAGAGCCTCTTCTGAGTCCAAGACCCTGCTGGGTGTCCAGTTCTCCAGTGGGGCTCCCAGAGGCTAAGTGACTTGTCAAGGCTAGCCAGCCGACACGGAGCTGGGACAGGAAGCCACATGGGTCTCACCCAGAGCTGCTGTTCCACTGCACACTGCATGCCTGCCATGCCTGTCAACACTCTCCAACTCCAAGCACTGGGAAGCAAGGGCTGAGCCGTCTGTTCTGAGGGTTCCCGCTACCCAGGACAATACTGTGCATTCTAACCACAAAGCCCCCTCTACCATGTGGACCCTCCCTATCTCTCCTCCAAGGGGGAGGCACCCCTGAGCCTCCTCTGTCGTGCTAGGGCTCACCGTCAGCACCTCCCCCAACCTCCCTATCCTGTGGAACTCTTGAACATCCTTAACTAGTTTGGAAGTGCCTTGCAGACAGCGACGATGCTCTCAGATTTCTCTGACTCTCCCATGATACCCAGCCATGGCCTTCTGCACACCTCATTACCTGTCTATGGAGTGATGAAAAAGATGGAAATAGAAGGAAACGGACAGCTACTGTGAAACTCGGACAGAACGGTGAAATCCTATGGGGGAGGGCAGAAAAAATCAGCAGTGGGATATGTTCTGAGTGCCTGGGGGAGTCTCAGCGTTGCCACTGCCTTCCTGTGTGACCCTGGGAAGCTGTTCCCTTCTTTGGGCCTTAGCTCTTCTATCTGTAAAGTGGGGAAAGGATCCTGAGGCCCAAACTGCAGGCCATTTCCTGGCTCCTTCGCATGTCCACTAGGGGGCGCTTGGGGCCGGAGCGGGGAGGGAATGAAAAATGAGGTTGATGGTTTGGTGGGAGGGGAAGTTGAAACGAATGGCTAAACCAAAGTATTTGTTTTCCTCGAGGAGCTATATATTTCAGCCTTCCCTGCAATCTGTGTTCCCCATTACCAGCTAATTCAGAGGCAGATGTCGTTTCCGTTATTTAAAATTCTCAAAGAGAAGGTTGGCAAAAGCGATCGATATGAACGCTGGGGAGCAGATAAGATTCTTTCTGACACCAGTTCCAGCATCGATGGGTCTGAAAGACAACTGTGCCAGTTCATGAGCAGACAGAGGACAACTGGGCTTCTAGGGAAGCTGGTTTCCCCACACCCCCATCCACCACTGCTCTGAGTAGGGTCGGGCAATTAAACAACCCAGAGGGAAGAGTATTTTAGTATTTTCATCCATTCATGTGAAAATCATATGCATGCAAAAATTAGCAGCCTTCAGGGTGTGAAATCTATAAAATAGAAACACAATTTTATATATAGCCAGTTAGCAAATAAAAAAAAAAAAAACCCCAGCAGTTACAGCCATCCATATGCTCATTGTAAAATTTAGTTTACTCTCTAGCACTCCCCTTTAAACAAACACTGTGGAGAGATTTGGATAAATAAAGATGCTCGACATTTGGAGAGAAGTGTTTCAGCTGCAGGATTTCTTGCCAACACGCAACAAAATGGCATTTTCCAAGCCTGGGATTGCGTGTTCCAAAAAAAGGGGGGCTGAGAAATGTGGGGCTCTCTGCTCCAGAATCTCCAAACCCTAGTGGCTGCTCTTTTAGGTTGAAAGTCGGCATGCTTGCTTTTTATCCTCCAGCTCTTCCCTCTGTTGCACGGGGGAGTCGTGACTCCTAACCACTCTCAGAGCAGCTTTGAAAAATTCTAAGTCTTGGGAGAAGCCCGTATGTTCACACTCCAGAGTTTCCTAATAGTGTGACTTTTTAATTGTGTATTTGATAAAAACAGATCCGTGGCATCTCCCTGCACACAGGAGACAGAGGGAGACCAGATGGGTGAAGAGCAGCTTCCATCTCGGCTGGAAGCCCTCAGCCACGGGTGGCTTGGTGGGCAGAGCTCTCCATGCCCCGACTAAGCGAGTGGGCAGCTCCTGCCCACAGGTCCACTTGGACCACAGACCAACTCTTGTCCTTTCTTCTGCTCAGCCTGGGGCTCATCGCGTTTATCCTGGGCCCCCAGCTGTAACAGACCAGGCAGGTGTAGTTTCGAGTCTTCGGGAGGGCAAAAAGGATAGACTCTGGGCCTTCTGTCCTGTTGCCCGAGCAGGCCTGTTTCCTTAGCTCAGATGGCATCTCTAAGTACGAGGGATTCTTCCCCTCCCCATCAGACCCTTCCAGTATTTAGGATGTATTTGAGGATCCCCAGTTCTAGGATGCCCAAAGTCTAGGCTGATGTGGGACTTTCAAATTGTGCCTTTTCAGAAGTCCCACAAGAACAGGGACTGCTGTTCAGGCCCAGGGTCAAGAGGATTCCGGAAGGAAGCAGCGCCCATCCCTAATGAGGTGTTGCTGCAGGGTCCACCTGGCCTGAAGTGTCCTTCTGCCTCTCTCTCCAAGTCCCTGAGGCTGAGGTAAAGAGGCCAATGTTTTTAGGACTTTAGAATAAGCAGCAGGTTGGGGCATTCTAGGAAAAACCTTGAGAATCCCACTTTGCCAATGACAGCTGAGGCCACTCTGCTGAGTAAAACAGGAGGGCTTTGAGTCTGGTTGAGTGAGAAGTGGGTTGCTGGAAGGCGAGAAATGAGGAAAGTCAGTCTCTTGAGGAAGGGGCAGGGAATGCAGAAGTGGGAGCTACACAACTGTGATGAGGGGAGGAAGGAAGATAAAGGGAAGGCAGGAACCAAGAGGAAAGGGGGAGAATGGTGTCAAAAGGAAAAGAGATCAGTGCCGGCAGGGAAATGGGCCCATGCGGCCGTGCAGAGCTGGTAGTGGTGGGCAGGTGGCAGGGAACACAGGTACGCAGTCGCTCCCTGAATCTGCTGTGGGGAACGGAGCTCTTCTCTGGGGACCTCACTCCTAGACCTGCAGAACTAAGTGCTGCGGAAATCCTATGGGACCCACATTTTCACAAAAAATGATGAGCAGACTATGGTACACGACACTATTGTACCATCTTGCCTCAAGTCGGTCTCTCTGAATTTGGCTCTCAGAAGCAGCGGGGCACAGACCCAGCTGGGTTCTTGGCTGTGATAGAACTGATTCATTTGCCAACCTCCCTGCCCATCCTCCGTCAGTCCTGAGCAGGGCTGTTTGCTTTGGATTACTAGAAGGAGGGAGCAAATGTTGATCAGGTACTCTAAGTGGGTCCCTGCTCTGGCCTCTGCTTCTGCAGGGCAGCCCCTTCCATCCCCTCAGCGGAGCCAGTGCTCTGACGGCACTCCCCCTCTCCCCTCTCTTTCTAAAGGCAGTTCTCTGGCAGCAGTCTGAAACTCACTCACACTAAGGAGAAAGGAATGATAACAGCTTTGTGCACTATGCTCCCAGGTGTTCTAATGATGGAAGGATTCCAGTCGTGAGCCGCTGCGTAGGGGAGGTCTGCGATGGAGAACAGATATGTCACATCATGAAATGCTGCCAGGTAAGGCACGGCTTTACCCATCTCACATCTGGGTGGTCCAGCACCAAAGGTAGTTTGCACATGGTTTTGTGCAAGGGAAGGATGAGGTCCCCTGTGAGGCTGCCCCGTCTACCTTTCTCCATGCTTTTCCTTTGAAGTCAGCTGCTGGCCCCCTCTGCCCTTTCCCGTCAGGCCCTCTAGGTGGCGAGGAGCTTCCGTGGCCTCCTAGTGTCACGCCAGGGCTGCTCTGAGATCCTCTCTGATCCCAAGGGTGGCGGAGCCCGGGTCAGCAGGGTCTGCTTCCAAGATAAGGTGTCATTCTGCGAGCAGTTTCCAAACTAATTTTCCAGTTGGGAAAACACCCTACCTCTCGGAGAAACATGACCCCTCTCGCCAGGCGCCATCCTGATTTTGAGCTCGTCACCCCCCGGTGATGGTATCAGACCCTGTCCTCCTCTCTGGGAGGACCAGCTTCATGTTTCTTACTCATCCCACAGGCCAGCAAGAGGCAACAATCACCGATGGCTCTCCTGGCTTGTCCTGGGAAACATTTTAAATCTGTCCACATGGGAATGAAGTGGAGAACCACCCCTCCTGCCCCGGCCTCCAAGGGGCCCATGGATTCTGTAGGTCCAGGAAAGAAAGAAGTGTCTCGCAAATTCAAGCAAGGTGACTGATGAATTGATATACAGCTTGGAGGCTGGTTCTAGCCCCCAGGCTTTTCTTTATTCTTTGGAGACATTCCATCATCTTGATGGGATTATTTTAAGTTTATAGAATCCAAACTTCCTTAGAATGTAGTGTAGTCTTCAAGATTTGCTCAGATGGGTCAAAATGGGTGCTTTGAAGACATCTAATGGCCAGGAGGAAACCACTATGTTGGAATGTAGCACAGTTTTCTGAGTATTCAATTTTGGGTTGGTCGCACATCTCTATTCCACTTTGCGTTCACAATTACTACTGCTTGTGTAAAGATGAGAGCCGCTTTCTGCCGTCCTGATATCTGCCTACCTGATGTGAGGCTTATGGTCTAGTCCCAGCCCCTGGCCCTCAGGCCCTAGATGCAAAAGCTGAGGAGGAACTTTCTGCGCCCATGGGGGGACTTTCTGCAGCCTGCTTTCCCTTTAGCCAGGGATCCTGGGTCACAGCTGTGCCCTGCCTCGCCCTTCATGGCCATGTCTCAGGAAGAGCCACCCCACATGGGCCAAGGGTGCCGGGCAGGACTTAGGAGTGGCTTCTGCTGAGCCCTAACAAGGGTATTTGCAGTCAGGAAATACGGAGCAGTCCTGTCCCCGGGCCGTGGTTACCAGAAATGCCTTGCCTCATCAGGGCCTTGCTGGAAGTGGGTTTGTCATGTTCGGGTGAGAGGTTAATTAAAACAACAACAATAACCCAAGGGTTCTAAGTCCAGTATGTGAAGAACATTATTGAGAGACTTGCAGATAACTACCAGGAAAACTGAAAACAGCTGGAAGTGCTGCTTCTGGAGATGGGACCATGGGCTGGGAGGGGAGGGCAGGGGGAGTCATTTTCTCTTACAAGCTGTTTGGTAGCATTTGATTCTTTAACTATGGGAACAAGAGGCTTCACGGGAAGAGGGTGGAGACAATGTTAGGGTCATAGCTGACCTGAGCATAAGCCAACTGTTCAGCGTTGCTGTATAAGAGCAGAGGGGAAACATAGTGCAGGTGGAGGATTCGGATCAACAGACCCAAACGGTTCTTCTCCCAGGGATGGCCCAGCTCTTCCTGGTGGGCCTGGTCTGCCCAATTAAGATGGGGGACAAAGAGGGTGACTGAGGACTTGGAAGAGAGCTGCAGGGAGGAAAAAAGAGGTAGGAAAGAATGGAGAAGTCTACAAGTATGTTAGGATTGGAAGAGAGCGGTCGGCTACGCGAGGGCTCCCGTGAGGTTGCACGGTGGCTGGGCTGCAGTCCTGGGGCTGCGGTCAGGGTGAACTATTCATTTAAGGTGAAAGGTCTCGTGCCCAGGATGTCTTCAAATCTTGTCCAGGTTCTCTTTTTACTGGGAATGGATTAGACATAATTCTACATGAAAACAGAGGCTGGGACTGAATGACCCAGGGAGAAGGCCTTCACAACCCCCCAAATTTTATTAAGTATTTCTTCCTGGGAAGAAAAATAGCAAGTATCAAAATGAAGAAAAGGAGCTTTAAAACCAAAGTGCCTCTCCCGTTGGGGAGCACAGGCTCTGGACGCGCAGGCTCAGCGGCCATGGCTCACGGGCCCAGCCGCTCCGCGGCATGTGGGATCTTCCCGGACCGGGGCACGAACCCGTGTCCCCTGCATCGGCAGGTGGACTCTCAACCACTGCGCCACCAGGGAAGCCCATCAAGAAGCAATTTTAAACCAGCGTCTGGACTCTGTGGACGTCCCGTCCTTTCCTGACATACATTATGCCCTGGTGGCTCCCGCCCTTCTCCTCGGTGGCCTCTCCTCCTCCAGCCTGCCTTCCCTTCACTCCTCCATGCTTAGCCCTGTCTGACGCCCCTGCTCAAAATCGTTTATCGATTCCTCACTGAGAGCAGCTGGAGTCTGAGCTCCTCGGCCTTGGATTCAGCGTCCCACCTTTGGCTGCAGTCTTTCCAGCTCCCTTGGTCTCCTTGCCGCTACTTCAGCCTGACCCCTCTGCCGAGCCGCCGTGGGACTCGATACCCTTGCAGTCTTGCTCTCTTGGCTCCTTCTGCTTGCAACTCCACCCTCCTCTTTCCACCTCTTCACCCTCTGCTCCCTGAAGCTCACCTATGACTCTGAGAAGCTTCTTTGCCCACCCAGGCCACAGTGACATTTCCCCTCAAACTCCTGTAAGACATGGTACAGAGCATGTCTACCCAGGGTGAGGACCTTCTTCCAGGTGCGACCCATGTAGTAATTGCTTGCGGGGCTTTGCATTACTCATGGAGTCTAAGAGGTCACTGTCTGCACAGAAGAAGGTGCAGGCATCTGTTGGCTGTATGTAATTCTGGCTACTCTGTTTGGGGAGGCGTGGTCAAAGGTGAAATTGACATGAGGTGCACCGGGCTGCTCTTTACCCAAGTAAAGGGAAGATGGCTGGATCAGCGGTCACGTGTGCAAGGAACTCCCAAACCAGTGGGAGGTCTCTCAGCATCCGCACTGTCAAGTTTTCTTCTCTGTCTCACTATCTACACATTCCCCCACGTATATACCAACGACACACACACTACACGTGAAACCCCTCCCAACTCCGCCCTGAAACCTCCCCAGTAATATCCCTGGGTTCATCCATCCAGAAATATAACTAGGATCAAAAATACCCCCAACAGATCACAACCAACTCAAGCTCCGTGTGCTGGCTCCCAGCCAACCAGCCGCTATTCATGCTGGCAAGACACGGTTTAAAAAAGGAAAGGCTTCTATAAGCTCAAAAGAATGCACGGTGACAGTTGAGGCTAAGCACTTTCTGCCTGGGTTCACTGGGGCATCTATTTTGGTGACCTGGCCTCCCCGAGAGGAGAGCGAAGGATGGAGGGCTGGGCCCTACCTGGCTGTTGGAACATCAGCATATTCTGCGGTGAAGTGTGCACGGGCAGCGAGCGGGTCCTTTGGACTGAGCTGTGGGTGCGGCTTGGCATGCTGTTGCTGCCCCCGGGGTTGGCGAACCAGAGGTTCTAGGGAGAAACACGAAAGCAGAACCCGTTAGTCCGGACACCTGGGGGGGCCCCCAGCCAGAATCCGGAAGGCAAGTACCCTGGGAGGACTCTCTGCTAACTTCTGGGAAAGGGCTTATAGGCCAGCACGATCCATCTGCTTATTCAGAGAGAGGGGCTTTAGATTCCGTTCAGTCCCCCGCTTCCCCCCCACCCCCACCCCCGGCGAAACGTCCTTAGCCTCAGGCTCCTCTCTAAGCCTCAACTTAATCTGGACACCAATCTCCCTTGCTAGCTCCAAAACTCTTTTTATCCCTTCTGTTGCCTTTGCTTTTCCTATCACTTTTCTAGGAAATGGGGGGAGTTCTATAAATGTCTGCAACGAAGAGCACAAACTATTTCAGGGCTCTCAGTTGATTTTCTCTCTGAGATTCTTACAATTTACTACAAAGCAAGGAGGAGAAAAAAGAACCTCTCAGCTGGCAAAGAGCTGGCACAACTCAGCTTGCGTGTTTATTATTACGCGGGTGTCCTAGCAGTGATTTCCTCTTGGGCCCATCTGGGGGCTTCCCACAATGGTCAGAGAGTGGGGCTTTTTCCTACCCTGTGCTGTTTCCCTGGGGGGAGTGAATCCTGCCTGTCTTGCCAGGAACTGTTTCCTGTTTTGTAAATCAAGCTCTCATCCCTTAGTTTCTCATGACAACCCAGAACCTCAGACTCACTTGGTGTCCCTCTAACCCCAGCCCCGACCTGCAGAGTCCCCACAAAGCAGGGGCTACACAGGTGGGAGGCGCTGGGTGGGAGGGTGGGAGTACTGGGACGAGGACCCAGGGGACAGAGGTTGTGGCTCTATATCCCATGGCGAGAATCTCTGGCCAGCCTGGCCTTGACCGCCTGAGAATGTTTCAATTCTCCCTCTGACAGCCTTTCTCAGGCTCCTTCCTGTGGGTTCTCCACCACAGCTGGGACCATGACAAAGGAGCTATTTGCCTCAGATAAAAAGGCTAAGAAGCCCTCAGATGCTCTGGAAGCCAAATTGGGAAGGCAGTGGGATCTGCTGGGGCAGGTCAAGGATCAAGGCAAAGAAGAAATAGGTCTTGCATTTCTTCCTTAAGGCCCCCTGTGTGCAGGGCCCCCAAGGTTAAAGCGGTCGTGGGGCAGCCTAAACAAAATCCCCACAAAGCCAGTTGCTGCCGTGGCCTCGCTTTGTCTTCCCGAGAAACCGTGCAAACAACCTCTGAGCCACAGGGACAACCGTCCTCAGTCTAGCCCCCCCGGGCCTCTCCTCTCGCCTTGGGGTTGTCTGGGGGGATGTCCGGAGCCTCAGGCCCTGAGCTGGGCCTGCTCACCCTCCTCCCCGGGGCCGAGCAGACCTGTCTTCCTTGTTTCATGATGGTGGGGTTGGCTGCGGTGTTGCGCTGGGTGGAGCTGACGAATCCGCTGGTGCCCAGGAGGCCAAGGCGGGCGGAAGGGACGTTCCGGGAGGGGATCTGGTACTGGCGTGGGTTCCGCCTGCCCATGCCACCGCCCACAGAGCCAGCCGTCGGGAGGGAGTTGGACTGCCCGAAGCCGCGGCTGTGAGAGCCAAGAGGGAAGAACAGAGGCCATCAGTCACCCTCAGCCCTTCCCAACCCCCGGGCTGCCAGCAGGATGCCTCCTTGGGGTCTGCTCACATTTTGACCGTTATGAGGTCTACGGGGGTCAGGGTTCTATGACTAAATGACAGCTAACATCTGAGAGCTAACATCACGTGCACCGCCCTGGGACTTTGATGTTGATTCTTCAATCCTCACGACAATCCTATGAAGTAGGCACTCTATCTCCATTTACAGCTGGAGAAGTAAAACAGAGCGCTTAATAATTTCTCAAAGGTCACACAGCCATTGGGGGGCAGTGCTGGACTATGAGCCCAGAAGGTTAACCCGTATGCTCTACAGCCTTCTTCCACTGTGTCACGGGCCCTGAGCACTCACGTTCCCGTCAAGGGGCCACATGGTAAGAAAGCGGCAGAGCCAGGATCTGTGCCCCTTCCTTCAGACCACAGTCCGGTTCTGATGTCTGTCTGTACAGCAGACTTGGAAGGAGTGGCCTCTGAGCCCCACTAGGATGTAAGCTCCATGAGAAAAAAGATGGCGACTGTCCTCATCAACCCTGCAGGTCCCTCCTGCCTGGATCAGCTCCTGGCGGTAAATGCAGGCTGAGTGAATGAATGAATGAGTCTCTGGCATTATAATCACCTCTCCAAATGGGAGAGCTGACCCCACGTCTGGGGCTCTGACTCCAGGTGAAGAGGAGGGATATGAGAATGTAGATGATGATGTTTGCAATCGCTCTGGACCTAGGACACCGACTGTTCCCCACTCCTCAGGCCCTCCCCAGAGAAAGACCCGGAGGTCACAGGCTTCGCCTGGGTCCACGCAGGGAGGCAGCCGCGGACCCATGGCATCATGCTCGGACACCGTGCTTCCATTGGTCTGGTGACCTCAGTACTGAAGAACTCATCCTCTCCAGCAGGCCTCAAGTTCTGGGAGGGTGCACGGCAGCCAGCAGGGTTTCAGGAACCAGCACATTCTTTCCAAGAAGAGTCAGCTTTAGTCATTCACTGATGTTTCAGTCAAAATGCTTTACCTCCGATGGCCACAAGATGGAATAGACTTGCTTTCCCAGCCACACAGGGGAGGTTTGTACCAAGCCTGTGTGGAGACTCCAGGAGGCAGAGCTGACGTAGTTTAACCAGATGATGGGGAGGGGAGGTGCTGCAAAACAGTTATTTCCTGAGGGAGAGAGGGGTGTGTGTTTGTGTGTGTGTGTGTGTGTGTGTGTGTGTGTGTGTGTGTGTGTGTGTGTGTGTGTGTGTGTGTGTGTGTGTGTGGTGGGGTGCAGCATCTAAGTCATCAGCACAGTTGATCTCAGAAAGTGTTTCTTCCTTAGAATTCCTAAATTTCCTGGGGGAGGCGGGAGCAGGGAAGAGAATGCCACGGTGAGCTGGTGGCAACTGATTTCTGGGCTGTGTTTTTCCACTTCTAGGCTTTTGTGACCCAAAAGAATGGTTCCCAATTCCAGTCAGAGGCTCATGTACACGTGGTGAGAAGGACACTCACGGGTTCTAGGTCTCTTGGTTTATCTCATTCTTTCTCCCATTCTCCCCCTTTCTTCCTTCTTTTACTAAGGTTTAAAATGTTTGGTTTGAAAGAAGAAATTCAGGCCCAGAGGAGCAGAAGTAATCTCAAGTGATGGAAGAGACCTCCTCTGGAGTATGGACAACATGTGACAGGTGGAGACAAGGATCAAGTGGCTGTTTTGAGGGGTGGGGGGTTGTTTTTGTTTTTTAAACTATGAAAACTAGTCCTTTGGTTTTTGGAGCCAGAATTTTGGCCACCTGGTATGATGATTTAGTATTCTCCTAAGATTTTTCCTTATTTAGTGCAGACAGCTTTTTTGCTCATCTTCCTTTTTGGTTGGATTTTTAAAAAGTTATTTCATATGCAAAACAGAGCAGTCAGCGAGTGATGCTAAAATGATTTGTGCTTCCAGGCAGGCAAGACTATATTCTTAAGCAATATAATGTAGGCAGAGGATTCTGTAATGGGACATTTAGTCACGGGAGAAACGTGGACTCCTGAAGTTAGCATTCACAGAGCTGGTAGAGCCCAGAACATTTGGGGGATAGGCTGGATGGAGGGGAGAATTTGGTTAGGCCGTCGAATGACGGTGGATCTCACCGTGGTGTCCTAAACTTGGTTATGAAAAAGTTAGGCTTATTGAGGGTTGCCACTGCTGGTAACCAGAGTGAAAGCTTAAGTCACTTTAGATCACTAAGGCTTAATGAAAGAATCATTCTTTCTCGGGAGAGAGCAAAGTGACAAACGTCAGTTTCCATTTCTCATCCTCTTGCTCTGCCCATCTGTGTCTTTCTGTGCTTTCCTACATCTAACCAACTGAGTTCATTTCCTTGAAATGACTGATAAAATAACATTAATAAGAACCAATTAATTTGGGATTTGGGATAATTCGAGGAGGGGCTGGGCTGCAGTTACCTTTGTATTATGGGAGAAACAGGTCTTCAAAGCAAATTAATAGCATAAAAAGATCCCAGAGGTCATATTTATGAGAATGAATTATTTTCTGGAGCTTCAGCAACTTCCAGTTGAACATCCATAACTGATGACTGCATTCATCCTGACCTAATCAATAAAAGGAGGACCAATCTGGCAAACCTTGGGTTAGCCCAATTCAAGCGTCAGTTAATAACACTGTAGAGGAGTCAAGGTTAAGGGGAACAGTGATGTGGACCGAGGACAGAGCAGGGCAGACGGAAGCAGCGGATGGCACTTTGGGGAGGAAGACAAAAGAGCCTGAAAGCTCTGTTTTCATCTTCAACTTCTGAATTCCTTCTTCCTCTTGGAACTTGTCTCCCAAGGGCCTGGTGTTGCAAGAGGGGTCCGGATCTTCCTCCCCTTTCTTGGGGGTCGAGAAGAGGGAGAGCCTGGGAAGGGGGCAGCCCCAGGGAAGAAGGCTAAGCAGCAGGCCTCGCCTTTCACCTGGGCCCCCAGGAATCCTCAGGGTGCACAGGTGGTCCGCCCAACCCTCCAGGGAGGCTTGGGGCCAAGGAGCTGGCAACAGAGTATTGTTTTTTCTGACTCTCTTTTCTGCACATCATCCGGGGACCAGGAGAGCTGCCCGGCAACCACAGTGGTTAAGAGCACTGACTCTGGAGCTGACGCTGGCCTGCCTGGTCCAAATCCCGGATGCCACTGCCTCCCAACTCTTCTGTAAATTGGGGTTGATAATAGCACCTCTACCTCATATGGCTGTTGCAAGGATTAAATGTATTAATATTCTTAAGTGCTTGGATACCCACTTGGCACAAAGTACATGCTAAATGTTTGTTTAATAAATAACTGTGTTATATATGCTGGAATATGATAACACGTCAATTTTTACATTAATCTTCAATGAAGACTTTTCACAAGTTCCAACTGGCCTTATCTCCCTGAAGTAATTTATAAAACAGTGATGTTTCACGGCACACTTATGCAAATAAATGCCCAACCTTTTAACACAGACAGAGCTTCTACATATGCACTGAGAAATGAGTTCAGAACTTGCTAGGTGCAAGCGAAAAAAATGAGTATTTATCTGCTCATGCTGAAAAAAGTAAAACAGAATGTTGATTTTTCAGCATATCTGCATCATTGTCATTCCCTTGTCTCCCCAAAACTCCCTGTCATTGTTCAAGGCTTCCCTCTACCCCTCCCCGTGATTCCTCCCCCAGATTGTCACTGTAATTCACCTTTAATATGCAATTAGATTCCTCAACTTAAAACCAGATTAAGGTAATGGGTTCTAAAGTACAACGAGGCTTATTTTTAACTGCATCCAAGAAGTTGAAGTACTATGAAAAATCAAGAATGGCACTGCTCCACTCTTAGATTGCAGCTCAGACCAAAATAGACTAGCACTGGGCTCTTCACCCTGCCACCAACTATAATTAGCTTGTCTGCAGCCAGAAGGGAGAAAAAATTACACTACCACTTAAGGTGTGGAGAGAACAACCCGTTTTTGTCCTTTCAGAGCCCCCTGTTGTGGGTAAACCACCAAGTGTTTTGTGGGCGTTCGTTAGCTCGTACCCACTCCCCACTCGATGCCCATCCAGACCAATGCCGTCATTTTGACCATGTCAGTTGAGTTGCCCAAGATCACATTCAGCTCTTCCTCTGGGAATTCTTTCCCTCTACAGCTTTTTCCCAACCCCACCTGTTTAAGGAATGTGATCTGGACTTGTCATAGGGCGCCCTGATAAACAAGGAATGATGCCCTGCGTAGTCCTGCCCCTGGAACCTAAGCAGACAGTGAGGTACTGGAACCACCATGCAGTACAAAGACTGAAATCCCAACATACTTTCTTTGCTGTCGATATCCTGATATGTCTAGAAGGGTTTTCCGAGGGAAAGACCGAAAGAGCTTCTGCACCTGCTGTTTCCATGACAACAATCGTTTTTTCTGTGTCTCTGTAAATGCCTGCAAAACAAACAGGACTTTTTAATGGGTGACGCAGCCTGGCATTAGAGGGAGAAACACGCAATTAATCGGGGAAACATCGGAGTCCTGCAGCTGCCTTTTCTTCACCTTGTTTCCAACCTGCTCCAAACAGCAGTCCGTTTTATTTGGGAGCTGCCTGTACTGAAAATTCAAGTTATTTGACATTGGAGGTGACTGGTAAGGTACATGTATTAAGCTTTTGACAACCCTCGATTTTGGTTGCATTCCTGGCAGATCCATACCCTCTTTCCACTTTCCCCTGACTCCACTCTGGACTCTGTTTATTAACCAAGAATGAATTGCAAAATTGATTGTTGACTACTCGGGCTTTTACAGGCATTTTCATAATCCATGGAAATGCTAAACCACTCCAAAAAATCAATCTGCTTGACGGTGTGTGTTCACCCTGGAGTGGTCTGTGGGGCTTCGGAAAAGGGAATGTACTCTCGGCGTGTCTGGCCTCTGCTGAGAAATCTCCAGTTAAAGGGCCCCATGCTCTACACAACCCCAGTGCGCCATTCCTCACCTAAATTTTGTCTAAGGTTTAGGAAAATGGGTAGATCTGATGCCTTCTCAAGTCTTTTCTAGTAAAATTGGTGTTTGGGGATGCTTTGCCTACTGCCCCATACGTAACGCACTCTCACCTATATCATGTGTCTTTGTGTGTACAGCCTATGTACTCAAGCGAAGCCCAGGGAAGGACTTCACAGGGGCTATGAGACCCCAAGGCAGGGACTCTCAAATTCATGATATATTAGGATCCCCCCAGGAGACTGTTAAAATGCAGATTTCTGAACCCCTTCTCCCCACCAGAGCCTGATTTCATAGATATGGAGAGAAGTCTAGGGGGTTTGTGTTTGCAGCAAGTGCCCTGGGAATTCTGCTGCAGATAAGCCATGGCCATGCAGTGTTCTAGATGGTGAGGACCACGCATGCAATATAGGAAACCCCTGTCAAGTGCCTAGAACTGTGGTCCACGCACTGTCATAAATACACTGGATCTGACTGACTAGCAGTAACAGTGATGGAAATACCATACCCAAGTAGTTTTGTCAATAAAGCATGAAATACTTTAAGTGGAAATAAATGAATACTTAGAGTAACAGACTATATGTCTGTTTCCCATAAAGGAAACAGATTCCTTAAACAGACAGAAAAAAATGACAGTTTTATTTTCTTCCAATGACATTTCATCTTTAAGGACCTGAACACAGGAGAGCTATGTGAACAAAAGCAAGAAGACGTTAGTCATATTGTGGAAAAGGTACTGACGACTTGCAAACCCCTTCCTCCTGGCTGACCTTAGCCAGATGCCACTGAGCACAGTCATCAAGGTGGACTTCCCCAGCAGGCACTCAGTGCCCCGTTAGAGATAAATGTGCTGACACGCCTTAAGGTGCATGGTGGATGGTCTCACGGCTAAAAGGTGAGGATGTGGTTCTCCTCTGTGGTCCCTCTCATTTGCTGGTGATGTTCAGCGAGTGTCCAGCTATACAGGAATAGCTTCAAAAACTGCAAAAGGCAAGCATTTCTGCTAGACTAATAAAGGGATGGGTAGATTCTGCTTCTGACCAGCTTATTCAGCCAAATGTTGAGCGAGGACACAAGATGCAGGTGCGCTGGTCAAGACGACTTGGGGAGGAGAGGAGAGTCCAGCCCAGTGGGTCAGTGGAAGCCTCTGGATGCAAATGGGCAGGGCTTGAATCCCTGCACATCTTTATGCAAGTTCCTCTACCTGAGACTCTGCTCCTTCTAAAAACTCAGGTTAATAATACCTCATCAAAGGGCTCTTGTAAGGACTAAATGAAATTCACACACGAAGGGCACTTAGGATACTCAGAACATGCCTGGCTCTTCGTCATGGGTCACTGTGTGCTGCCCACAGACACTGACTAGGTTTTTCGGCTGCACGGACCAGCCCTCTGGTGGCAGCATATGAATGTCCATCACATCCATAAGCTTTGGTCTTCAACCCTGGCCTTAAACTCCAACCAATGACTTCGAGGTCTCAAAACTACAGCACTGAGCTGGTCTGGAGCCCACCTGAGTTTCCAAGTGACAAAGGAGTAAATGGCTCACTTTACAGATGTGCATTCAAAGCACTTCCAGGGACACTGGTTCATATGTGACATCTCCCATGGCGGCAAGGAGCACCCAAGAAGATGGAAATGTTTACGCCCCCTCAGAGAGGTCAGCTCATCCACTCAGCAGCGGGGCAACAGGCTCACGTAGTTGGGGCTGCAGATGGGAACGGGCCCCTCAGGAGTGCTGAGTGTGTGGCTGTTCTCAGTCCTGGGAGCTGCGGCTGGGAGGCCTGGAGAGGAGCTAGACCATGGCTGGTAATGAGTGATTTCTGAGAGCTGCTTCCCGTGTGTGCCTGCAAATAGCACTCGGTTGTGGGAGCTCTGCTATCAGCTGGGATGCCAGCGCCTCATCTCAGCCGGCTCCAGGCAGCTCTGGGTTGCGCTGGCAGCAGCCTCCTCGGGGGCTGGAGGGGAAGGAAGACTCCAGACTCCAGAATGCCCAGACACAGCCGGTCAGCCACTTCTGAGTTCTCTGTCCCTGTCAGGCCCAGACCCATATGTCTGTCTGGATGAAGATGTGTCCTACAGCTCTTGTGGCTGGATTACAAGGGTCATAAAGGGGGCAAGAGCTCGTCTTCCCAGAACCTTCTCAAGACGGCAAGGAGGCGAGAAGCCTGGGCTTATAATCCAGGAGATGAAGTGACTGGTCTCAGAAGTAAGATTCAGAACTTTCCTGTCCTTTTACTCTTCTAGGGATTTGGCTCCTTTGTCCCTGGGGAGGAAGGAAGGGGTCTCGGCAGTCAACACCGTCCCATCCACTGGCTAAAGAACAGCAAGATCGGGCTGTGAAAGGGAGCCCTGTGTCTCAGAGCCCCGGCGAGTCTCCAGCCCGGTTGGAGACTGTGCCTCGACAGGGCCTCGCGGGGAGGGTGGGTTCTGCACACACAGAATAACCCGAGGCTGTGGAAAATTATTCAAACGTGTTCCCTCTACTCAAACTCAAATCATAAAAAGCTTCAAACACCATTTTCCCTCCCGAAGCAGAGAGCTGGCCCCTCCATCCTGACACGGATGCAGGCAAGCGGACAGGACACAAGCTCCTTTCTGCCTGTGACTCCCGTCAGTGACGTGCCCCCCTCCCCTGCAGTCAGGGGAGATGAGCCCACACGGGGCCACCTTGGCACCTGTCACTTGGAGCTCCAGGGAGGAAAAGGGGAAAGACACAGAAAGGAGAGCCAGGACGCCCAGGGAGGGCATGCACGACGGCAGGAAAGGGAGAAATACCAGGCCACAGCGTCGGGGCTGGCGTGGACCAATTAGGAAGCTAGTGCACCATCCAACGGAGGCAGCTGGAGGACTCGTTACTTTGTCTCCTGGGCTCAGCAGACTGGAGGCGAGGTGGGAGGGAACTTGTCCTGCAGTATCTTCAAGGCTCAGTGCTGAGTGTGGGCGTGGGAGAGGAAGCAGGGTTCCGGTGTGCTTTTTCAGAAATGTAAATGCTCCCCTGATCAGACCCCGCTGAAGCCGAATCCAAGCATCCTCGGCCCCTCCGAGCGCTGCTCCCTCTGCCTGACTGCTCTCTTCCGCTTCCTCGTGGACCAAGACTTTCCCACTAAGATTCTGCTCGCCTTTCAGGTCTGGCTTGGACGGAGTGCCTCTGGGCTCTGGGTAGGTACCCGCCTCCTGGGCTCCAGTTCCTCGGAGGTGGCCTTATTGTCATATGTGTGGTGACCTGTTTTCTTTTTGTCTCACCCACTCCCCTCCCATGGGAAGCTCCCTAGCCAGGGGCAGGATCTAGGTACTTAATAAATATCTACAGAATGAATGAGCTCTAAAACCCATCCCCTGTTCTTGCCTTCTCTCCTTCCTATTGATTTTCTGCTGGCCCAAATGACAGCAGTGTCAGGATTGGACATTGAAAAGGGTGAGTGGGACTTTGGGTGGAGGCTACCTAGAGATTGTCACACTGAGTGAAGTAAGTCAGAGAGAGAAAGACAAATATCATATGTTGTCACTTATATGTGGAATCTAAAAAAATGGTACAGATGAACTTATTTACAAAACAGAAACAGAGTCACAGATGTAAAAAAAAAAAAACTTACGGTTACCGAGGGAGAAAGCGGGGTGGGGGGAGGGATAAATTGGGAGATATTGGGACAGACATAGACACACTACTTTATATAAAATAGATGACTAATAAAGACCTGCTGCATAGCACAGGGAACTCTATGCAATACTCTGTAATGACGTCTATGGGAAAAGAATCTAAAAAAGAGTGGATATATGTATACGTATAGCTGATTCACTTTGCTGTACAGCAGAAACTAATGCAACATTGTAAATCAGCTCTACTCCAATAAAAATTAAAAAAAATAAAACCAATTCTTATAAGAATCACAAGTCAAAATACAGCAGAATAACCACCAAACCACATACACACAGACACACGTTATTTCTTCTGAACGCTTTCCTTTTCTCCCCGCTCTCCTCCAATTTTCCTGAGCTCAAAGGGAAAATGTTTCCACACCCCCGGGGCTAGGTGGCAGGACTGTGGTCAGCCTCCCCAGGCTCGGTCCCTCGGGCAGGCTTCCGGAGCCGGACGTTTCGCTCAGGTATTTGCCCCCAAGTCAGAGCTCAGTCCAGGTGAATCTCTGGACCCCAGAGTAATACGCAAGCTGCGTTTAGGCTTGAAGCCACCACAGCCAAGTTCTGCCCGAGCTATTATTAATGACCCCCCGACTCAAACACAAGGTGTTGGAGACCCAAATGATCACACCACAGAAACTCTGAGAACCACTTTTAAGCAATGAGAAAAAGCAGTTTCGTGAAACCTGTCACTACTCACCTCATGGATTAGACACTTGTCTATGAGCTGTAAATAGGAACTTATATTCTCCTCATCGGGTCTGGAGACCAAGAGCTGTGTGCACACTGGGAATTAAAAAAATAAAAAAGGGAAGGTGAATTAGAGAAATGTACACCCATCCTAACCTCTGAGATCTGCCTCTGATTTCCTTTCAGGACCAATATTTTGAGAGGTATGTGTGACTGTGGCTTTATGTCACGTTCACAAAAAAGGCCAGGAGGCTCCTCATTCCACTGAAGTCAAAGGCTTGGTTACCACAGGAGCCCTTGCCTCCAGAAGCCCCTTTGGTTAATTCCACGCATACCATTCTATATTAAGCCTTCTGCAACCCTGCCCACTCTGGAAGAGGAAGAATGCAGCAGCGTCCGGAGCCCTGTCTTTGAAAGAGGTTCCTTTTGAGAGGGAGTTCAAAGGCATTAAGACCATCAGCCCTTATCAGAGAGCAAGAGCTGTAATTTTGTGAATGAGCCGCACATCTCATCCAGAGGAGTGAGGCTGGCACGCCTTTTAGGATGTGAGGTGTGTGGGCACGCACATGAGCAGGGAGCCTGCTACTCAGTCACAGGAGGGTGATTTTCTCAAAGCGGTACCCACATTTATACGTGCACAGGCTCACATTCACCTACACACTCAAGGAAGTTCTCGTAGAGACAGAGCAGAGCTAGTCTGCAGGTGGAGGACACAACCCCCCTGGACAGGTCATGGCCACACTAGTGTAGCCCATTCTATTCTCATCCTAGAGGTCCTGATGCTCTGATTTTGATGGGAATGTTTAGAAGGCCAGGTGGAGATGGTTTGACAAAGACGTCAGTGAGAAGTAAAAATGCCTCGCCATGAAGCTTGAAACGGGGCATCAGGATTCCTTTCTCTCCCTAATCCTGCATAACCAATCTGTCACAGAATCCCATTTATACCATTTCACGTAGATTTTCAGTATAGCATTGTTGGTAATAACAAAACATGGAAGCCATCTCAATGCCCATTCATTGTGGCCCTGTTAAATTATGGTTTATGCATACAGGGGAATAGTACGCAGCCTTTAAAAAAGAATGAGGTGGTGCTTTTGTATTGCTAGAAATACTGAAAGCATATAATGTGAAAAAAAACAAGCTGCAGAGAAACATGTAAGCAAGACCCGTGTGTGTGTAAAAAGGATGCTCATGAGCTTGTATATGATTATAATGTTTCTGAAGGGATATTCCGCACCGTTTAGAGTGGTTACCTCTGAGGACGAAGATGGCAGGGCCTGGGGTGTAGGTGGGCGTTATTTTTCACCTTTCACTATTTTGTTTAGCTTTGATTTTTTATGTAGAGCATGAATTAATTTTATAATTTATTTGAAAGTAGTTAAATTTTAAAAAGACACCATGTCAGAGGACTGCGAGTCCCCTGAGGGCAGAGCCCACATGGGTCTTGTCACAGGGAAGGGGGGTGATGTACCACACTCTCAGATAACCACGCCCACCTGTACCTCCACCCATGGGGCCGTCTGCTCTAATCCACACAGCAAAGAGCCCACTTGGGGGTGGGGGAGAGTGAGAAGGTGGCGGGACCTACCCGGACCAGGAAGCTACCAGCATTTCAGCTCCAAGGGATGCTACAAACCATCTCCTCTGAGCCAGATTTCTACAGATTTCAGTCTTTTTAAGGACATGTACCATAGGAAGTGTCTCACTGCGCCTGTAAGATTCAGCTGTCCTTTTCGTTAGAACCCAGTTTTAAATGGTCTGAAATATTGCACAATGGAAGAGAAAAAACTTGTTTCCCCTTCCCAAAGGAAAAGTACTGGTATTCACTACATTTTTTAAATAAACGAGATTTTTTGAGAAATACCCCATCAAGCACAAATTATTCTAGTGTCAGACAGGGTCAAGGATATGTGCATAAGGGCCGGGCACAGGGCAGTCACAGGCAGAAGGGGCGCTCTTACCCAAAGGACCACGTGGGAATTCTATGCTGCCTTACAGACACACACAGTGTGGCTGTGGTACCTTCTGTGGCCCGTGGGAAGGCTGCCTTCAGCCTGAGCATCCAAAGGCCCAATGAGCGCTCCGCCAGCAGGGCCCAGGAGGCCCTGGTCTGAGGAAGTGGGAGAGAAGGGAGCCAGGGTGAAGGAAGACGCCTTTGGGGATCAGAGAGCTTGAAATTCAGATCCAAATACCTTAACCTCTCTGGGCCACACTTTCCTCATCTGTAAAATGGGCTAATGACATGTACTCTGGTAGTTTGCCTAGCACCCTGGGGAAGGTTCTCAGGAACTGGGAGCTCTGGTCAGTGGTGTCGAGAAGAGGAAAGGGGAGGCGGGAGAATCGGGTCCTACCTTTCCCCATGACACGTGTGAACTGCCCAGGGAGATCCCCCTCTGGCAGGGGGGTGACAGCCAGCTCCCCGTCACAGCTGCTCAGCTGGTGCGGTTGGAGCCCGCCACTGGCCCCAGCCGAGGCAGTGGCCGTGGCTCCCGCGGCCGCGGCGCTCTCTTTGCAGTCGGGGCTCTGGCTCTCCGGGCCCATCAGCGAAGGAGGGTGTGAGGCCTGGGACTCCCGGCGGCGAGCCTCGGGGGTGGCGCCTGGGGAGCTGTAGGCCTTGATGGGAGTCAGGATCATTTGGTGCAGCTCCTGGAGGGGGATGCGCAGGTTGCCCCCCTCGATGATGTCCTGGATGGACGGAGGGAGAAGACCTCCATGAGGGTCAGGAACTGGGTGACCCTCCTCCATGCCGCCCCACCTCTTCCCCGAGCTGTTCCCACGCAGGGCTCAGGGCTGCTGACCCCTTCGTTAGAGTGTTCTTTGGAAGAGCAACCATTGAAAACTGAATCATTCTCTTGTTAGCCCAGGCAGAAAACTTGGAAAATACATACAGGTATGGCAAGGAAAATATGATCACTTTAAAATCCCACTATCTAGTGATGATCACTAAAATGATTTTGGTACATTTCCTTCCCTGGCTTCCTCAATGCCTTTCTTTAAAATGCATTTATTTAGTTTACATTCACACACTTTAGAAGCTGTATAACAAAGTTATACAGGGTCACACGGTGGCTTCCTGACCTGCGTGTGATTTGTTGTAGATGAAGGAACGTGCTCATTCACACCTTCATTCAGCGCATGATACAAGCAACACAGGCGGTGGTTAAAGGCACAGACTCTAGGACAGATGCCTGGGTTTGAATTCTGACACTGCTGTGTGACCTTGGGTAAATGACTTAACCTCTTTGTGCCTCAGTTTCCCTGTGGATACAATGAAGGTAACAGTAGGACCTGCCTCATCAGGTGGTTGTGATGATGTTAATATTTGTAAAGCTGCAGGTTTCAGTGTTATGTGCTTCTTTGTTAAATCTATAAGTATGTTTTGGGTGTTCTGACCTGCTGTGCACTGGGCTAGGCATGGGGATATGGCGAGAAAGCCAGTAGGATTCCCTCAGGGAGTTTACATCCTGCCATGAGATGAACATTCGTCATGCTAGAGACTAAGGCACAGGGCAGGGCTGCTGGGAGGGGAGGCTCCGCGACGGGGTGACATTGGAGCAGGAACCCAGTTGAGCCTGAGCTGCAGGTTCCCGGGAGTGCTCCAGGCAGAGGGCACAGGCACTGAGGTGGGAGCCTGGAGTGTGTGAGGAACAGCAAGGAGGGCTGGGGTAGAACAGGGTGGGGGAGGGGAGGGGGTGGAAAATGAGGTCCAAGGAGCCATGGGGGCCTGAGTGTAGGAGTCAGCAGTCTGGGGCAGGGATGCAAGAATTTCTTCTACATGAGATGAGAACTGTATATACTATACAGGCAGACCTTGGACATATTCCGGGTTTGGTTCCCAACCACCTCAATAAACCAGTTATCTCAATAAAGCAAGTCACACAAATGTTTTTTGTTTTCTGGTGTATATAAAAGTTATGTTTACACTACACTATAGTCTATTAAATATTCGATAGCATTATGTCTAAAAAAGACAATGTACATACCTTAATTAAAAAATACTTATTGGGGCTTCCCTGGTGGCACAGTGGTTAGGAATCTGCCTGCTAATGCAGGGGACACGGGTTCGAGCCCTGGTCCGGGAAGATCCCACATGCCGTGCAGCAACTAAGCCCGTGCGCCACAACTACTGAGCCTGCGCTCTAGAGCCCACGAGCCACAACTACTGAGTCCGCGCGCCTAGAGCCCGTGCTCCGCAGCAAGAGAAGCCACCGCAATAAGAAGCCCGCGCACCACAACGAAGAGTAGCCCCCGCTCACCGCAACTAGAGAAAGCCCGCATGCAGCAACGAAGACCCAACGCAGCCAAGAAATAAATAAATAAAACAGAAGCCTTTAAAAAAAAAAAAAAAAAGACTTCATTGCTAAATAATGCTAGTCATGACTGGAGCCTTTAATGAGTCATAATTTTTTTGCAATAGTAACATCAAAGATCACAGATCACCATAACAAATATAATAATAATGAAAAAGTTTGAAATATTGTGAGAATTACCAAAATGTGACATAGAGACATGAGGTAATAAGCAAATGCTGTTGGAAAAAGGTCTCCAAAAGCCTTGCTCAACTCAGAGCTGCCACAAACCTTCAATTTGTTAAAAAGAAAAAAGCAAAAGGCAGTATGTGCGAAGTGCAATAAAGCGAGGTATGCCTGTAATGTATATAATCGTCTGTACTACACACATGCCTTTATATAATAAAATTAGATCCTCCTATACATAGAGTTTTATATCCTGGGCATTATTTATTAGAAAAAGGAGTGAAAGTTGATTCTGGTAGACATCTATCTGTTTGCCCAATGCTCGCAGAGGCACAGAACAGGCTCAGATGCTTGGGGCTGGAGGTCAGGGGTTGGGGGGTCTTCCGTGGTGTGGTGGGTGGACCTGCCCTGCCACAGTGCTGCCCAATGCTTAGGCAGGAGACCTCTGCCCGGGACCCGGGAAGGACCGTGACTACCAGGGCCCTGATTACTAATGAAGTATTTGATCTTCTGAGAGCCCAGAATAGCAAGGACATAATTTTAAAAGCCTGAAGTATGAGTACCAACCCGTTCCTGGGATCCTCTCTTACCAAGAAAAATTGCTTGATGATGTCAAGGAACACAAGCTCATGGAACGTGATCATTTCTACACCCGGACCGCCCATCAATCAGTTAGAAAGAGGAAATCTGAGGACGTAGCCTTGGACAGGCATGTTTCAGTTCTGGGCAGCAGAACACCGACAGCCCGCCCCGTCGCTGGCGGGAACCTGCTTTGTTCGCGGGTTGGAAGCAGAGCCTGAATGGTGCCTCAGCCTAGTTGGCACGCAGGGATTCGGAGGGAAGTGAAATGTTAAGTAGCCACCAGAACTGTCTCAAACCTGGCCAGGGCCACTATCCCGCCTACTTCAGGGGAGAGAATCCCATTTTCCTTTTAAAGAGGCAGGCTTCAGAGAGTCTACCCTCTTCCTTCTAAACCTGGCGGAGAGGGCCGTGTGTGGTGAGACCAGCCTGCAGCCTGTGTCTGCCAGCCTGATGCGTGAGGCAGGACGCTCCTGGTCATTCCCAGTTTTCCCACTGCCCAAGCTGGACCAGCCCTTTCCCAGAGTCTGATGCTGTCACGTGACTGGTTCCTCGACTTTGGACCTGGTGATCTATCAGGGCGTGACACAGGGAGGCAAGCTAGCTGACCTATGCCAGAAGAGCCCCTGCCGCCTTTTCTGACCAAACTGTGCGCCAACTGGGCAACCCCTGCCTCGAGGTCCTCCAGTTTCTGCCAACCGCCCAGCCAGCACCTGGGTGTGGAAGGTCAGCCCTGACTGAGGAGGGGAAGGGAGAGGAGAGAGAAGGGATGAGGCTTCCCCATGAAAGGGGGCTGGGCAGGCGGAGCTGGCAGGCCCCTCTGGGTGACCACATGTACCCCTGCTGTGCCATCCCGCGTGGCAGCTACCACTGAGGGGAGCTAATGCACACTTGTGATACTCTGTCGACTGCCACTGAAACCTTGTCTGCTCTCGTCACGTGGCGTGAAGGCTTCTGTAGTTACTCAGTGATGGGGAAGGAGATCTGGGTTATGCTAAGAGCCGAACTCCTTCAAACAGGAAGCATATACTTGTCCCAAGTTCAGATCTTATTCTATTGGGGACAACTACACCAACAAGGAAAGCATAAACATAATGAATAACGCTGGACACTTTCTGAAAATATCACAATCAGGAATCATGCTTTGACTTCTGTTTTGACTTCAAAGCCACTGTCTCAAAGACAACACCTGGCTTGTGACCAGCTGGCAATACTCCTGCTTATGCCAGCCTCCGTGGGGTGGCACTATGATCATCCGGTTACATTCCTGACACTTCAGAGTGAAGTCCGGAACTTAGCACTGAGGGCCCAAGTTGAGAAGGAAGCTAGCTCAATCCTGTACCCTCGAGGGGCTGTGGGAATGAATTCTCCATGTTGACAAAAAGAGGGAATCAGCCCAAGTCTCCACTGATCCTTCATGCCATAAATATAATCCTGTGTTATGAACACAAAAAGAAGCAAAGCTGCCTGTTAACTCCCGTGCAGAGCCAAGGAGCTCATGTGAGAGCAGAAGTGGGAAGGCTGGTCCTT
The DNA here is from genome assembly GCF_964270905.1 of Leucopleurus acutus. Classification (NCBI taxonomy): domain Eukaryota; kingdom Metazoa; phylum Chordata; class Mammalia; order Artiodactyla; family Delphinidae; genus Leucopleurus; species Leucopleurus acutus. The sequence continues at coordinate 45,659,054 of NC_139142.1, forward strand.
CCTGCACAGCAGTCCACTCAGGCAGGCACAGCTCAGGGCCGACAAGTGGGAAGGAGGCTACAATCTGACTGTCTCAGCCTTCCTGGCCTGGCTTTCTTAGGTCTTGGAGGAAGACTGGTTCAGAGCCTCTCTAGGGGCATGTAACAGCCACAAGGGGCACATCATCTGGAAGCGAGAGCTTTGGCTGCCAGTGGCGGCCCCGGCACTTACGTAACTTCCCGTGGCTCTATCCTTCTCTCTGTGTGAGAAGAACTGGACTCCTCACCCAACAGATAGCACTCCTGCATCTACTTAACTGTATTCTCCCTACGGGCCGGGCACTGTCAGACACTGGGGGTGTAAAAACAAATATGAGAGAATCTTTGCCCTAAGATGCTTACGGTTACCGGGACCCATGCAGCGTGAGGATACTGCCAGGACAGGGAGCAGTGGCAACACAGAAGTGTATGTGTGTGAGTGTGTGTGAGATTGTGAGTGTGTGCGTGCGAGTGTATGTGTGTGTGTGTGTGTGTGTGTGTGTGTCTCCTTTCTCCAGGCCAGGTTCCCAGGCTCAGAGAATGGTTCAGCTTCATCATTTGGGAGTCAGTTGAAAAAAGACAGTAAATATAAGCACATGGAAACATTTTCATTATTAAAGATAAATGCTGGAAAATCTGCCCTAGTGACCATTCTAATCTTCCCTTTTCCTTTTCTACCAAATACCTTGAGAAGTCTACACTGCCTGACCCCACAGCTTCGATATCCTTTCACGCTCGCCGGTTCTTGGGTTTCTGCTTCCCCTCCCATCTCTCTGAAACCCTACTCATCATGGCTACCAGTGAGCTGCTGGTGGCCACTTCCAGGGGGCAGTGACAGTCCTCATGAGATGTGACTCCTCCATGGTCCCTCCTTCGCTCTCTGACCCTCAGGGGTCTGTCGCTGTTTGGTCCCTCCATGTCCTCTGCTGCCCCCCACCCAGGGTCTCTTCTCGGCTCTCGTCACTCGCCACACACTTCTGGGGGTACCAACCACCACTCACACACAAACGACCCACAGCTGAGCCTTTCAGAGCCTTGTGGACTCTAGACTTGTTCTCCTGGACACTGACTTGCTGTTTCTGCCTGGGTGTCCCACAGGCACTTCAGACTGCATCCGCCAGACTCAACTCCATTTCTCCCACGCTATAGCTCCTCCTCTATTTTCAGTTCCCAAATCGCAGGACACCCAAGCCCACACCTCCTGCCAATGCCCGGACTCCCGCTAACTGACCCTCTCATCCTTCTCCACCGTCACGGCCCCCGCCCTGGCTCAGGGGCCCACCACTGGCCACGGGCTCCCAGCGAGTCCTCCCGCCAGCACTGGCTCCCCTCTGCTTTCCATCCTCATCGCGGTGGAGTGGCCTGTTTCATCCCAGGAAGACGTCCCCACCAGCCTCAGTGATGACGCGGATCGCGCTGGATTCTGAGCGCACTACTACACATCTATCTGTGGTACCTCGTGTCCCGAGCTCCCCGAGGGTGGGAACCACCAGTTCCTCACGGTGAGCCTCCAGTGGACAGGGGAAATCTAGTCCAAGGCAGCTGCTTAGTAAGTGTTCAGTAGCTGAGTGGAAGCGCTCTGGACCTAGAGCTTATCTGCAGCGGCTGCTGGTTATGAACTCAGCCACGGGCGGGGTCCCGGCCATCTCCTTAGAAATCTCTGGGTTCTGTGTGACGTAAGAATGCCATAGGAGGCAAGGGCATCATGACAGCGTTTCCAACGGCGTAATCAGCTGAGGATGTCTGGGAATGTCAGAGAAATGGCTGATCGGAGCCTGTCGCTGGTGGCCCGTGTGGGAACGGGTTACCGACAGCCCTCTCCCTGGCAGAGCGGGACAGGCGCGGCTCCCAGAGAAGAGAGAACAGAGCCAGGGGCTGAGTCCTCAGTGGATGCGGAGGAGAGCTGCGCTCCCACCCCCAGGCCATCAGCTCCCGAAGGGACAAGCTCGCAGGTGTCTGGACTCGGGTGTTCTCAAGCAAGCCCAACGTGGTTGTCCACAGCTTCCCTCCTCAAAGAAGTCACACCGAGTAAACTCATCATGCTTTCTGCTTGGCCAGTAGCTGCTTTCAGACTCTGTATTACATCTGTCATCTTTTTTTTTTTTGCGGTACGCGGGCCTCTCACTGTTGTGGCCTCTCCCACTGCGGAGCACAGGCTCCGGACGCGCAGCCTCAGCGGCCATGGCTCACGGGCCCAGCCGCTCCGCGGCGTGTGGGATCTTCTCGGACTGGGGCACGAACCCGTGTCCCCTGCATCGGCAGGCGGACGCTCAACCACTGCGCCACCAGGGAAGCCCTGTCTTCTTTTTAACATTCCCAGTCCAGTGACCCAGGGAGAAGGTCTTTTTGTGGAGTCAACGTTATTCTAGGTGTGAAATATAGGACACAGAAAGTGTCACCGACTTATGACAGGCTAGATAGAAAGTCAGTGGCACGTGAGGGCGGCCCAAGCCACCTTGCTGCCCTCGTGTTTCCACGTGCTGATTTGGTCCAACGTTGCATGGAGTGGAGCCAACAGCAACTCCATCTCTCTGTCCCCCAGGTGGGTGCATATCCTCAGTGACAAGAGGATATGAATGAGCTCTTGAAGGATGCTCCAGAAATAGTGCGGAAAACATCGCTCTTTTACCATAATGCTTAGCAATCTAATCCTTATGTAAAATGTTTTCTGTGCTTTTTAACAGATAAGGAGAAAACTGGCCTGTTGAATGTTCCCCCAAAAAGAACAGTTATATAAAAACGGCAGTAATCACTCTGTTAGGCAAACTGCCTGGGAGAGGAGTTGATATAAAATTAAGAACAACAACAACAACTTCAAGTTCACTTGGATAGGTTACTTGTCATTGGTGATTCAGTTTAATTAAGAACAGGCCTTTCATCAAGGAGGTGCCTATGAGTAGCCTCTATCTATCCATCCAGAGGTTTAAAAACCCACCTTCCTTATAAAGATGTATATTCTGTAACTACATATTACTTTATATTTTATAAGATATGCATTAAGCATAATTTTATATGTTGTCACACATCTTTGTGAATAAGGTAAAAAAAAAATTCCCATGACATTAAAATGTTTATGTGCTTACAAAACTTGCTTTCGCCTCACCTACCTCAATACTTTGCTCCCTTCCAAAGGCACCCTGGGATTACTGGAAGAGATTACAACCCAAGCTCTGAAGGCAGCAAATATCAGTACCTTCCCACCCACCACTCCCAGCTGCCTCCCAGCTGCTGCCTCCCGACAGCAATATACAAGGATCTCCACACTGCGGCCTAGCAGCACTGACTCACAAGGCCTGCTCTCTTTTGGACCTTAGATGAACTCATAAAGTCACCAAGCCCTAAAAATGACATCCTTACTGTGGCGACATCCAGATACAATGACAGGAAGAGAACATGCTTAGGCAGCACACAAAAAGGGATGGTAGCAGCGAATAAACTGCTTTTAACAATGGAATAAACTCTTTTTCAGCACCGTGCGCTTTTGAGATGGTTCCTATCAGAGTCACAGGGACCCATTCTGGTAGGTTAATGTCTGAAATTTTTCTCTGGAGAGCCTACCATGCCTGCCTGTCAAATGATTTTGATCCTCTCTGTTGAAGCCTGGGGTTTACTTGGTGTTTGCCTCTCTGGGGGCAGCTTTTCTCAAAATAAGATCCTTCCCTGGGTGGACAGCAGGGATGAAGCACATCTGTATGTTCGCTACACTCATGTGTCAAGATTGCAGCCTCTGACTGTGGGCTGAACACTCCTGCATCTCTACAAATGTATAAAAGGCAGAAGGGAATATATGTAAAACATTTCCACAGAGCTCTGGGATGGCCAGTTGTGGGATGCCTGGATGCAGGGAATAAGTCCATTTCAGCGGTTAAATTACATAGAAGCATGTATAACCAGGCAACTTCACTTCAAAATCATTTCATGTTTTTCTGACTTGGGTAAGGAAACAGCATGATACTCTCTACAAGATCTGCCGATGACACTTTCAACTGAGATTCTCCCTTGGCCCATTTTCCCACGATGAAGGTGGAAGTGGCCCATCACCCGGTAGTAACTTACCCTTTCCAAAGACTTCAGGAGGTTTTGTCTCTCTTTGAGCTTCTGAATACTGATGACAATTTTGTGTCTTGCACCTTTGGTAACATTCTGTAATGAAGTAAAAGTTATATTTAAAAACGTATTTTTAAGCATCAGCTTAGAGATTCTTGGAAGCTATTTAGTACTTTACTGTCTTCTTGGTTCCCACGTGTGTGCAGACTAGTAAATATCCATTTGTCTCTCTCTTCAACATCCACTGTCATCAACCTCTTCTTACTAAATACTTTAACTCCATCTGGCTACATATTTGCCTGTGTCCTTTGGCTGTGGCCTTTAGGAGAACGAGAAATAGCCAATTATCCCATCCAGCATGAAATTTCTTCATAGTCTTAAAAGATGACTTTTAGGTCATACACTCACTCCTTGTGTCCAGGTTTTATCATTTCGGTCCCTTCCAGTTTTCCTGAAGGTTCCAACCCCATACAGAGATACACATTGCTTTCTCAAAGCTTTCCTATCTTTACCCATCTCGAGGAGACGTGAAATCCAGTGCAGTTCTCACCTGCTGTCAGACAACACAGGCTAGTTTTTGTCAGTTTGCAGCCCCTCTTGGTTCTCCATAAGGAAAACTAGAATAGAGAACTTAAACCTATATTTCAGTCATCACTTTAGATAGAGGATTAGGATTCACAGTTAGGATTATGGATTTTATCTGCGTAACTGTGCATCAGTGGTGAGCCCAAGGATTCGGTTAAACATTTGTTGACTAGAGAGACTGCAAATTTCCAAACAGAAGGTTCTTTCTCAAATCAGGTCTCTAATATAAACTTCTGATGACTCTCGCAAATATTCATCAAATTTCTCTTAAAGATGGGAACACCAGAGGTATTGCCTTTACTGAGGAAAATTAAGACTCAAATCATGTCTAAACCCACTCTTTAAGATAAAGCACTGGGGGCATATTTCTGTTTAGCCTTGACTTTGGGTTCAAGTGAATTTTTACTCTGAAAAGTCTGTGCTGGCCTCTGGCTTTGCCCTCTGTGTCAATTATTTCTTGTTTTTTCTCAAGTCGAACAACTGATGACTGAGATTTTTTTCTCAACTCTGACCCAAACACAAGAATGCTCTTAGAAGAAGTTCTCATCAGTCCTGGGGATCTCAAGGAGTGATCGAGATAAAAAAGCAGTGGGAGAAGTGTTAGGAAGCTGAAATTAGGGCCTTTCATTCTCTGAGAATGTGCAGTGACTCTGGGCTTTGTCTTACAACTCAATACTGGTATTCAGCCAGGCCTGCAGAGGTTAACTGTGGATACTGAATATGCAGTGGGAAACCAGGATCTGCTGGGAGGTCCCCGTCCAGACCAGCCATGCCCCAAATGGTATAATCTCCTCTTCCTGCAGGGGAAATACTATTAGCCCATTCAGACCATTAATTCTCTCAAATCACCGCTCAAAGGAAACTGAGGTCAATTTGAAACATGCAAATAGCATTTTAAACAAGGGAAACAAAGACATTGGTCAGATCTATTTGCCCGAGCACAGCATGGTAGGAAACATGCTTAGTTTCAGGGGCTCTGCTGACTGGCCTGGGCTTCGGTATCCACAGAGGGAAGGAGGAACTTTGTCCTTTTATAGCACACAGAGGGAACTGACATCTGAGACCTGGGGTAATCCCATGCTCGATGGCTGTCCTATGTTATTTAGGGTGCTTAGAAGAAAATATTTTGTACAACTTTCTCCATTCCAACTAAGATCAGTCTGAATGTGTTTTCGGACAAGTGTTGGGGAAGGTCTGAGACAGGAGCTGATGCTTCTACTTCCTAACTACTAGAAGTCAGGTGATTTATAACTGGACTGGACAATACACAACCAACCTGTCATCCTCCAAACCAGCCCTGGCTGGGCAGACAGAGGGAGGGGCCCAGGAAAACAAAAGCAGGGACACAGACTCTTTGAGGTCTTGGTCAATGTTACTTCTTCTGATTCCTCCCTAGCAGCCCAGAAGTGTGGACCCAGGTTATTTCTTTTTCATAACATTCTTTCTCACCCTCATTTACTCTGTGGTTACCTGTTCATCTTCCCATCTCCTAGTGGACCCTGAAGGCAAGAACCCAGCCCTACTCACCATGGCATGCTGGCCAGCACCTGGCAGTTCCTAGAACAAGGCAAGCTACCAGGTGGGTACAGGTACGGGTTCAAACAAGGTCTGCCTTGGACTTGAACGTCAGATTCCACCCGGGTTACCTTCTCGGGGATAGCCAGCCAAGCACATACCTGAGCCTCCAGCTGGCACTCAGTGAGGGCCATCATCTCCTCGTAGGTCATCTGGGAGAAGAGCGCGGCATACTTGTGCAGGCGGAGGCTTTTTAACCAGGCTGGAACATCTGTGGTGCGAGACGCACAGGAGATGGGGAGAGAAATTCAGAGGGAAAGAGAAGAGATGACAAGAGATGTGGGAAGAGAGAAAGGAAAAGAAGGTGGTGGTCAGAGGGAAAAAAACGAAAGAAAAAAAAAACCTTTATGTTACTACTTGTTTAATTTTGTCAGCAAATTACAGACTTTGAAGCCTTGATCTAGTTCTCATATTCCCACTGTTGGGCTCCCTTACTCTTTACACCAGGGGGTGGCTAACTTGGGGTCCGTGGGCTTCAGAACATACAGCAATTCTCTAAAATTTCATCCCAATTTGTGAATATATGGGTGCTTTCCTGGGCAGAGGGTCATCCACAGCTTCTATAAGATTCTCAGAGGGATTCATGGCCCCCAAAATGTCAGGGATTCACTGCTTTAGCCAGACGACTTCATTTTTGATTTCGAAAGAAATGACTTAGAACGTCAACTACATATGATGAGTCTTCATCCTCCAGATAATTTCTTTCTAGGTTTAGTGCAGATCCCCATATGCTGTTTCTGCCACTTCCACAGTGATAGGAAAAAATCCAGGCAGCAGCACTTTCCCCATGGGTGGAGCTGCTGTCATTCTTAGCCTGATTTTTCTTCTGACTTCCTATACCCCAGTGGGAATAAGGGCATCCTGCACTCTAAAACTACCACATAGTCTCTGTGTGTGTGTGTGTGTGTGTGTCTGCTGACCATTTCCCCTAGCTAAGTCACGTATCTGGATGTGTCTTTGACCTTCTCCTCGAATGTCAACCACAAATCAGGACTTGAAAGGTCCAAAGATTGCCCAGACTATGGGATAATGGGAATTCCAAAGCACATCTGAAATAATTCCTACATTTGGGATTCTAGATTTAGGAAAATTAAACAGTAACTGTATTGAAAATCCACAGGAGAATTATTACCTTGCTAAGTACAACCAAAACAAAGCACTTGCCCATGCTCTAAAGTCAGGGGTTTTGAGCTGATAGGATCTTTGAGAAGCCTCTAGAATCATCTTCCCCCACCCCAGCTCATTCTACAGATGGCAAAATTAAGTCATTAAATCTAGATCACAGGGCAAGTATGTGGTGAAATAGGGACTAGAGACAGGTTGCCAGATTCCCAGGTTTTTCCTACATTGTATCAACTTTTTGTAGAATGAGGACCAAATAGCCCATCAGTGGGAAGGCTGAATAAACAGTGACTGTAAAGTCTTTGAAATGCTGAAGCATTGGATAAACGTTATTCATGCTTTCTATGAACTATTATCCATTACTAACCATGTTGATTGCAAGATACTATCTACCGTTAAGTGCTTTATTCTGAGGTGCTGACAGAATCCACAAACACTACAAAATAAGTAGGAAACTTCTCATTTTTTAATGTTTAGAGTAGCTAACTGGGATTGATTAAAGAGGCCTGGCCTACTCTGATATCAGGCCCTGCCACCTGGGTGAACCCAACCTAGTTTCAGGGAATGTGGGTACGGGATGATCACCTGAAACTCAAAAATATAGCAGGGGAGAGTGGGCCTGGTGAGGTTACTTCTTGATTTGCAGTAATGTGAAGACCGAAGAGGAGGAATTTCTGGAGAAACAGAATTGGATAGCCGATGGCATTTTAAGAACAGACTCAGTCATCTCAGGCGAGATGTCACTTGACTCTGTGCTTGCAGGCCCTTCATTCTACAGCGACAAGTGGAGAGTCCTTCTGGGACCATTGTTAACCACAAGAGACAGGGCTTCCCCAGCCACATAGTACCAATCCTCACATCCTCCCCAACTCAAGTTGTGGTTGGATCAAGAGTTCAGGACATCTGCTTCCCTCTGGTGATATCCTGGAACTATTCGACCAGACTTGATTCTCCGTCATGCTTCTGTTGCTGTTAAAACAATGCTAATACTTCCACAGAGTGAGCAGCAAATAGATATATCTCTGGCTTTTAGGCCACTGACATGTTACTGCTTTGTCACCAGGTTTCACGTTTGTTGTTTACATCTTTGAAAGGCCCCAAGTAGCTGCTCAGAAAACTCAGTGATAGTGAGTCAGAGAAGTCTGGGTAACCCAATGCCACGCTTGGGTACAGTCTGTCATAAAAGAATATAGAGCAACTTCATGGGCTAAATTTTCACTGGGTGCCCTACAGCTTGATCATGCAAAATCCACTGATGATAAAACAAATAGAATCCCAAGCTACTAAATCATGATGCAAACTGGGTGCTTTATAAGCCGAGGTGACAATACGGTGTTTTAAGGGTCGGGGAGAGTGGGGTGCAAATCTTGGCTTGGCAAGTCTCAGTCCAATCAGTACTCATTCCTTTATAAAAGTATTTTGACAACTAGAATTTCCCTGGTTAGAGGGATGAAGAGCCTGCCTCACTCATTTAATCAAAATGTAGGTCACCGGGAGTCGTTTCCCCAGAAAAGGTTCCTACACAGCTTCAGAACATGGTGAGTTAGGCCTTCCTGAAGAGTTATTTCTGGCTATGTCCTGGGGAAATGCAAGCTCTTCTTGGCCATATGTGCCTTGGGTAGGCAGGCTGAACCTGCTCCTAGAGGGTCAGTTCCTAGCTCAGTGCCATGTGCCATCTCCTCCTGCAACGTGAACTGATGAACAGAGAAGAGGAAATCCCAGTTCTTAAGAATGTAGTTTACTAACCTTTCACCCCTTGGTTGGCGATGAGGCACCTTCCTTTGCCAGGGATTAAAACAAAACTCCATTAAGAGGGAAACACACCAGAGAACTGAGTGCCTTGACCATTTCACTCCTCTGAAGCCAGGAACTCCAATGACTTGGAGGCTAGATTCTGTAAGATGTTGGCCAGGGACAAACTCTAACTAAAAGCTCAGTTCCTTTCCCATGGTCCAGATACTACATGGTTGGATGCAAAGCCGAGAACCAGCTAACATAACCTCAGGCCTATGGTTGGAAGACACAGACCAACAGGGGTGTCTCCTGGAGTGGCTGATACGTGATTGAAAGCATGCCTGCCGCCTGGGCTCCTGCCTCTGGCTGGTGCACAGCCATTTAACTTCATCTGGGCTGTTTCTGACGGATATGCCAATGGAGGTCTCAGACTAGAAAGTTATTCTCTTATGCAGTGTGAGAAAGATAAAGATGATTTTACTACAGGCTGGGACTGACTTCCTTGCCAAGTGTGGGGATCCTGGTATTTGCTGACTCAACATTTGTTGAATGCCTATTACGGGGGCTAGGCATGTCCCTGCCATCAAGGAATTTTTAATACAAAAAAACAGGTAACTCACAAAAAAATGATCAAAGTTGCAGGACAAGTGCTAAGTCTACTCAAAGTTCTGCGGGGGGGGCGGGGGGGGGGATGGGCACAGAACAATGGGCATTTGGGTTTGCCTTGGGGAGTGGGATAGCGTCACAGTAGCATTGGTCCGGGAGTCGCTGGGCAGATCATAATGAGGAAGCCGTCTCAGGAAGCAGGAGCAGTGCATAAGCAAAGCAAAGATGCAGGAGAGCATTCCAGGCCAAGCAAAGGCTTGGGCGAATTCTAGAGAAGAGCTTAGACATAAGACGGGACAAATAGGCAAGGGTCACATGATTGGGATTTCTAACGCCGAACCAAGGAGAGTCAACCTTGGCTTGGGTGATGAGAAACTGTTGAAATCTGAGCAGTAGAGGCACAATCAGATGAGTATGTAAGAATGATGATGGCTGTCGATGTAAAGGCTGGTCTGGATGCAGTGGGAGTGGAGGCCAGGAGATGAATCCAAGCCCAGGAGGGCAGTGGCAGAGGAGAAGGAAAGTATGTAAATCCACAGCACTTGAAGATTAAGGAAGTACAGGGAATAAGGGAGAGAAAGGAGCCTAAAATGGGTCCTCTGAGTAGGTTTGGTAGGAAAGTACAGGGGAGCATCAGATTTGGGGTGAGAGGAGAGAGATGGTGAACTCCACTTTAGGTCAGCTGAGTGTCATCACCTTTGAGCCATCCAGGTGGAGAAGTCAACTGGTCAAGACCTCTGAAGAGGGGGCTGAGCTGGAGAAACACTTTCCTTGTCAGTAGCACATGGTAGTTGTTTTAGCCACAGAAGTGGGTGAGATTACTCAGGGAAGAGGGGAGAGCCAAGGTGGAGCCCTGGGAGCACCAGGCTTTTAGGGGAAGGTGAGGGAAGAGAAGCCCATGAAGGAAACTGACAAGGGCAAAGGGTAGGAAGTTTCTTGGGAGAAAGCAGCACCATCCCTGTGTGGACAGTGGGCTCCCATGCCACAGTGTCCATCCTTATGAAGCTCCTCTACATCTTGCTGCGGTCCACGGTGGTTCATCTTCTCATGGGCGTTTTTGATAATAGTGCTTCACCCACGTTTTATACGCTGGTATGTCCACCTGTTGGTCTTTACCAGTGGGTCAAATTTCCAATTACGCTTTCTATTTACCTTTTAGAGTTCGGATAAATCAGCCACCGAGAGGCTTTGTGGTGCATATTACAGCTCATACAGAAGCTGGGCTCCAGTTAGAACCTGGGCTGCTTTGCTCAAATGCCTGCTGCTGGAACGGCTGCAAATATCATTGAGGTCAACAGGCCATGCAGCACCTGCCCCCCAAACAAGGAGGCCCCACACGAGAGAAAGATGGAACCAATACTGCAGAACAGCTCAATATGGGGAACGATGTAATGGGTAGGGAGTAAGGCATCCCTGGAAGACAGAACCACGAACAGCCGCCTTTTCCACAAGAGGCTTCACTGTGGTGGTCCTGGTACCTGCAAATGGAAGAGCAACTCCCATTCGCCACGGAGAGCCAGGCTAATCTCAAACAACTCCCTCTCTCTCTCCAAGACACGACTGCATCCTTGGTCTTGGAGGGAGAAGAGCCAACGTAGGAGCAAGAAGGGACTAACTCTTCAGGGTTGAAGCAAAGAAGGAAAACATGTCTTTCGAAAATGAAGAAGTCTAGCAGCACCATTAAGATAACTGAAGCCTATTTTTGGCCAGAGCGGAATGAACAGCCCCATTCTGTACCAGCCTCTGAGCAAAAGAAAGAAGGTGCCTTGGTCTCGGGTCCCTGTGGGGCTGGAGCAGGCTCCGCCATCCTGGGACGTGTCCATGGTGGCCTCCGGCTTCCACGCTTGTGGGGAGCATGTGTGGGTCTTGGAAGGCACAGAGATGGTCGAGTTTGGGTAAAATACCCTCTGTGAAGTGTTTGATACAAACAGAAGGACTAAATTTCTGCCAGTTTCCATCGGCTATGACACCCGTAAGTGCTGTTCTACTCTTAGCCTGCTTTGCGTCAACAGCAGCTGGGCTCCACATTGACAGCTGTCCTTAAAGCACTTTAGCTGAAGACACACACTTTGTAAGAAATAGCAGCTGTAAGTCTCACGACCTTTAGAATTTGGGGGAATCCTGGGGATTTACTTTTCAAAGATATCAGGGCCTCTCAGCCTATCTGAAAAGAGGGAGCACAAGTCTGAGCCCATTAGGACCCATCCACACAGGTCGTATGTTGGCATTTGGGAATAAAGAAAGTGAAGTAAGTTTACTAAATCCTGGCCTTTAAGTTAGATGAATTCGAGACAGCATCTAGAAAGTCAGCATTCAGAAAATAGGAACTTGTTCCCACGACAGCCATGCTGAAAAGTGTCCCAGCCACACAAGGGGCTGTGTCACTCCCTTTCCATCATTCACACCCTTACGACCCTCAGAAATGCTGTATTCACAACCTTTCTTACAAAGGTTTCTGATGGGTTCCTTTGTCTTACAAAAATAACACTTCTCAATATTTTTTTTCCCTCATCTCATTCTAAGACAGGCAGAAGTTCAAAGGTCTACAACTCAAAAGCCCAAACCAGCTATTTCAGAATAGGCAATATATTTCCTTTGCCATGGAGGAAAAAAGTTTACGTAAGTTTCATCTAAGAAAGATTCTTTAGAAAAGAAAACCTGAGCCTATTTTCATGGTTCCCTCCGCTCTCAATCGCTATGTTTCTATCAAGGTTACTGGACCCAAAGGTTTCTTTTTTACCTTTATCATGTCTCTATGCAAGCAATGTAAGTTTAAATTACCCCTATATTTTTATACTAACATAGTTCCATACCTCATAAGTATACTATCCAATGTTAATTCAAAATGGTGAGGATGAAGCTCATCTCAAGAGAAACAGACCCCACGCCCCATCTCTACCCCTCTCACACCGACAACTGCAATGAGAAAATCATGGAGCTTCTCAGTCTTAGGAGACTAAATCTATGGGCCTTACTAGCCAGAAGTCTAGTGAATTCCCCACATGAACTTCACCACAGCGAGGCAGAATGCTGGGGAGGCTGAGCCGGGGAGAGCATGGTGCACTGTGGGCCTGGCTGGCGCGCCTCCACTGGAATCTTCTACAGGTGCCCGCACTCAGCCTGCCGCACGCTGTCCTCCCAGTCTGTTTCTTTTCCGATTTACTCTTTGCTGTCGATGACATCATGGGCTACCCAGATGTCCCAGGCAAAAAGCTGGGCATCGTCCTAAATTCCTCATGCTCCATCCCTGTCTACATTCAATCAGTGCAATTCAATTCAGAGCTCTCTCAGGTCTATCTTACGAAGACCCCACGAACACACTACCTTGTCTCCTTTGTCCGGCTTGGTCCAAATTCATTTTCCTCCTCAGGTACTGAAACATGCCCCCCCCCCCCCCCCCCCCCGCCCAGCTGGCCTCCAAATCCAGAATCCCCTGCCCCGCCCCTACTTTGGTATGTCTCCCACTCTTCCGTTCAGGTCCTATTTCTGATATGTAAATCTAAGCAGGTCATTCTGCTGCTAAATTCCTTCCATGTCAGGATAAAAGCTCCAATCTTTTGCAATGCCTAGCATCCGGCTCGTCCCTCTCCAGACACTGTTCCCACGTGCCCCTAACACACAAGCCATCGGATGATGCACTTGGTCAAGCTGTCTCATAACCATGCTTTCACGAGTAACATTCCCTCTGCATAGAATGCCCTTCCCTCACCTTATATATTTGGCTAATCTGTAGTCCTGCTCCGAGCTGAAGCTCCAGGCCTCTCCCCCTCCAGGAACTTTCCTTGACTTCCCTCCACTTTGAATTAGGGCCCTCCTTGCTGCCTGCCTCGACCCAGGGCAAGTCTCTGAGACAAGGTATTTTCACAGATGTGCACATGCATCAGGTCTCTGTTTGTGGCTCGCATGATAGTGAGTCCCTTGAGGCAGGGACCATCTCCTTCACCTCTGTCTCCCCAATAACCAGTCCAAAGCCTCTCTCAGCAAGTGCTCAGGAAAGGCAGCTGACTTGCTGAGGACAAAAATGAAACCTGTTAATCAGTCTTTCTTCCCTCGTCTCTGTTCCCATAGAACAGCCATATCACTCACGAACAGCCCTTGCCTTCGGATAAGTCTTTAGGTGTTGGGTTTATACAAAATTTCTGAAGACGTGATGCTAATAGGAGGGGCAAATGTACTTCTCCCACCAATGAAATTCTGTTCTCTATTTTCTTTTCCTTTCAGGAATTTATGGGAATGTCATTTTTTCCCCTCTTGGCCACCTGGAGGCTTTGTATGAGCGAAGGGGTAAGAGAGCACATTCTACTCATGTGATATGGAGGGGAGAAGAATAGGACTGACTGAGTGTCAACTTAGAATCGAGAATCTTTCCCCTGGCATAAGTCACAGTGAAGCTTTTGCAAGGAAGAAGGACCACTGAATTTAGAAACCGCAATCAGTCTATTCAGTCCAAACGTGTGTAACCGGTAGCCTCCACAGGGCATGTTGAAGGGGAAACTTCCATATTACCATTCAGTGTCCCACTTCTGTTCATTAATTTCTAGTTGAGTAGCTGATCCCACGCTTCCCTGAGCCTGAGATGTTAGTTTGAGATCCCTACTGCCAGGGACATCCACTCAGTGCTTCAGAGCTGACTTAAACCTTCAGGATGTGTGTTTACTATAAAAGGAAAAACACAGCAAAGCAGGCAGATGATGTTAATCCTCTGAGAGCAGGAGCTGGTCTACTTGGGAGGGAACTTAGTGACAATCCCTGGCAGGGAACGCTGACACCAAGACGAAAAGAGGGAGAGATGGATGTTTGTGAAAAAAAAAAAAAAAAAAAAGGGCAAGAATGCTGGGCTGTGAGCTTTATTTCCCACTCTGGACCCAAGAGGCACATTCCTAAGGGACGATGTGTAGCCAAACCTGGCTCATCTGTCTGGATGAAAAGGAAGCCTCGGATGAACACAGCGTTTCGGCAAAGTACGCACAGCTGCTGTCAAGAAAGATGAATTCACACTAAATTAAGCTCAATTACGGGAATTTTTATTCTTTTCCCAAGGTGTGGGGTGAGGGCTGACATGCGTCCCCTGGAGATTTGGAACTCCTCCAAATTCTACTACAGATTCCTTGTTGTTCTCGTAAACTGGGTGTCTAAAAAGTAGGAAAATAGCAATTAGATGATGGCATCCTGAAGTGGACCAGAAAGTAGCTTTAAAAGGCTGACGCTCCTGCCAAAGGGCCAGGTCACTGAAAGGAAGAGGCGTGGATCCAAGAGGAAGAGCTAGCTCTCTTTAAAAGCACTTCATTTGATTTCAGATTTCATTTCTCAGAAAAATACAAATTAATTTGGACATTTAAACCGGTGCCTGCTCTTGGACAGGGGAATCGTATGACACACTCTTAGGACAGGCTTGTTAAGGGCTGCTTCTGCGCTCTCCTGGGAGGCCATCCTGAGCAGCGCTTGATGGTGGGAGTCCTCAGGGGTGGCCTTCGAGGGAAGCTGTTGCCAGGTGCAGCGGGGGAGGGGCATTCGTGTGGCATAAACACTGGCCCCGACACTCTGGAATGATGCTGTTTTCAGGTGTGGATGTTCCTACGGCTTGACCTACCAGCTGAACTGCAAGTATACTTTTCCCACACACAGAACCCTCATCGTCTATCATGTTCCTTCCTTCAAATAGGTTTTGCCATTTCATTCACTAAGGACTGTATACGTTGGGAGAAGGACCATTCAATAGGTCAGCAGAAGGTGGATATACACAGAAGAGGGTCCTCTGTTTAGTCCTGTCACCAAAGAGCCTGTTTTCTGATCACATGCCTTGGGCCTATACAGAAAATCTTGGCTATCAGATCTTATCTGCATCATTTTCCGATCGAAGAAGCTCTGAGGGGACAATTCTCACCAATTCTAAAAGAAGGAATCAAAGAAGCGGATAGATGGGATGTTCCTTGAACTTTGGAATATTTCGGCTTTGATTCTAAAACAGGGATAGGACATTTATTCCATTTTTCTCTCATTCATTTCTCTTTAAAAGCCTGCTCTCATTACTCATTTCTCACCTCAAGAGGCCAGCATGCAATGAACAAACATTTACCTGCTTTGGGAGAATGCCTAAGGTATACAGAGGGCTTCACAACCAAAAACAAAGAAAGAAAACCAAGAAAAGAAAGCAAAAGGAAAAAAGAAAGAAAAGATAACGAAGCTCCTATAAGCAGACAGCAGACCCAGCATGCCTCTGGGCGAGGCCTGTGTCCTGGAGAACAACAGGCTTCCTGCAAGACCCTGCAAGCCCTTCAACGTAAAGGCCAGGCGTCCTTCCCACAGTCACCAATTAGAACCTCGCGTAGCTTTCTTGGAAACCATCTGTCCAGACACTCCACTTGTCCAGATGCTCCACTTCGCCCGGCAAGAAGCTAGTCCTGGGTAACCATGGCTTCTGCCCGTCTTGGGCCAAGCATGGCTGAGCCTCCCCTGCTACTCATCCCCCGGGGCTCAGCTGCTTGAACACAGAACCATGTAGCATAAACTCCAAAATGGGTTTTGGTAGGTCTCCAAAATTATGACACATTTCCCTGAGAACTGTGAAAGAGAAAGAAAAGAGGACACACATCCCCACCGTGCCAAAAGGAGCCATGGCTTTTGCTGCCTGTTAAACACCTTTAATGATCCATTTGTTATCACCAGAGAGAGGAAAACATCAAGATGTGTCCCACCCGCTCTGGGCACTCAGCACAGTATCCACCACAGATTGTGGTGGGATGGGAGGATGCTGGCCTGAGCAGCTGGGAGGGAGGAATGCTCCAGGGAAGTGTCTTTGTGTCCGATTCATGTCCCCTGGTGGGCAAGCTCCAGTTTTCAGCCTGGCGCTCACTTACAACCAGCACCTGGGCAATGGCGGGCATCTCCCTGTGCCACGCTTCTGTGGTGGGGAGGAAACTCAGTACACAGCCTCCTATGTCAACACTAGCTCTTCTCAAGGGTACGATCAGAAACAGCACAACCTCAGGACTATGCATGCCAGCAACGAGGGCACCCTCAGAGCCTCCCCTCAGCATCGTAGTCCCAGGAGCACGACTAGCTCTTGTTTCTCCATCTAAAATTGTTATTAATGTGTCTCTGATGAGCATCTTTCCCTAAGGGCTTCCCAGCCCTTGAACAACTTGCATCTAAAAATACAGAATGTGCGTATCCTCTCTGAACCTACCATGGGTAATTTGGAAATCTCTATCTCCCGATGAGTATCTTTAGAAGAGGAGAGAGTTACAGGGCAGTGTAGGAACATTTGTTTATGCTGCACAAAAGGCCTTTATCACCTGTATGCAAATCTGCTATCAGGCTTAAAACACTGTCAGAGAGTCTCAGTGGTATTTTTTTCATGTCCCTTAAACAGATGCAGAGAAAAAGGGTTTGCAAGCTTCTTTGGATATCAAAGGAAAAGGGAGAGAGGAAAGAAAGCAACACTACGATTGTACACTGAGAGAGATTTGAAAAAAGATCCTGCGGTTTGTTTTGCTAAATTATTGACGGTTCCCTGGCCAAAGCAGTGAGGTAGAAGGCTGGAGCAGCTCAGCGTCTTTACAAACAGGGCAGACCAGGAACGTACGTGCAAACAGTAGATGCTATCACCGCCAGCTGTGACACATTTAATTGTCTGCAAGTCACTGCATTCAAAAAAAAAAAAAGAGGGTGTTGACCTCTCTTGCTCTTCCCAGGTTTTGGTAAGAAGCCCTGGAAGGGGAATCCGAGCCCTTTCCTCCACGGTCAACTCCATCAGCCTGGGGAGGGGCGGGCTCCTTCCTCCTCACTGCCTACCTCTCTTCTCACCCTCCTGATTCCAAATAAAGGGATGGACTCTGTTGCCAGTGGTCGTCACTCACCTTTCATACCACTACCTTCTTCTTGGAATGTGTTACGAGCAGTGGTCTGATCTTCTAAGTGTTCACTCCCACCACTTCCTGAAGAGGCTACACTGCTTTGTGGTGACAGGGGGGCATGATCGGATGGGAGGCACTGGGGTCCTCTAGCTCGTAAGTCCTCATGAGACATCCATCCATGTCCTAGAGGCTGGTTTGGCACATTCATGGGTGGGGTAAGGGACACAGATCGTTTCAAAGGGCTGTGGTGTGCCTGGCCTGAGAGAACTGGAAAAAAAAAATAAAATGAAATAGGTTATTCCCCCCCCTTTAGCCTGGGCCGCAGAAGAACCCACAGTACCTCCTCACCCTGAGAGATGGCGCTGTCTTATTACTGCATCAGTGGGCATGGGGTGGCCCTTCCCTTCGGGGTGATTAAAAAGGATGCTGTCTGTACCTCTGGGTGGGTTGGGCTTCTCCAGGGAGGCTACATCTATAGTGCCCAGACCTGTGCTTTTGTGGGTTGGGATCTGGGTTTAGTTCCGACTCTAGAAATCAGGATTTGGAGTAGTGGGCTACTACTGCATAAATCAGGTGAGGCTTGACAGCCTGGCTAAGTGGCCATCTGCCAAGACTGAAAAGAACATGTCCTGGATAATTTGTTTGCAGGGGAGGAAACACACAAAACCCGACATTACCCATGTCGTTAAGGGTGGACTTCTGGAAGGGCAGGCAGGCCGGTCATCATCGTTGGGGATCTTTGCTGGGCTGAGCTAGACGAAGTGGACTAGTCCTTCCAACCAGGAATCGGGGGAACCATCACCTCTGAAGGGGGTGCAGGCTCAGCGAGGGGCCCAACACTACCAGGGGTACGGGACACAGCAGCTGTGCGTGAAAGGGCCGATTCTTTCTCTTGGCTTCGCAGGTTAATTGCCAAACTTTATATTGAAAACACTTCCAGGTAACAAGGCGTTCATTCAGAAGCCAGGGGGGTGCTCTCAGTAATCCGGGAATGGTTTCTACCAGCGTGCTCAGCCCTTCCGTGCAGTGGGCAACATCTGTGTAGCCCCCATTTTTAATTTCTTTTCCAGAAAACCAGGAAAAAGCAACAACTCACATATAACTAGCCAAATTAAATTGAGGTCATTCAAGGGAGGGATTTAACCAAAATCAACGCCGAGGGAGCCGACGTTACCCTTGGTTGGTTTTTCTGGGCGTGTAAAGTGACAACCTTACAAAATAAGCCTATTCATAACTTTCTCTCTGCGCTGGCTACTGACAGGTCCAGTTTATTTTGACTGCTGCAGTGTTAACATGGAACTGAGCCACATGCATTTTTAAACATTTTTCAGGGAAGCCATTAAGTTCCATCTCAGGCTCTATCCCCTCCGATGAGGTATTTACTCTCCCAAGTACGGACTAGCAATGCTTTGCTGGCGTTCATCTTTGTGCGTTTTTCAGTCAGCAGACCTGACATCCCAATGTAAGAAGTTCTGCTTTCTGTTCAACCGCATTCTGGTGCGGCAGCACCCACATAGAGACCTGAACAGCAGGCTCCCTTGCCGCCCACTTAAAAAGATAAAGACCAGAGCCAAAAGTCTGCGTGTTTGCAAAAAGTGTGTTTGGGGCAGTAGAGGTGAGGGCAGGCTGCTCCTGGTCAGCTGGCATTAACCAGGCCCTGAGAGCCATGGGGCTCACACCTCTGCCGTCAGTGTTTCCGTTTGGCTTCATGTGGCCAGAAGGGCAGTCTTGTGTGTGCAAGAGGGACAATCAGAAGGGCTAGAAACTTCCTTATTAACAAAAAAGGGAGGGAAAAAGGGAGCTGCCGAGTTTAGTATCTGTAACCTGAGAAATATGTCTAATTTGGGTCGATTCTATCAAAGGCAAGGAATTATCATCTAACTTCAAAATATGCAAAGGGAACACTGTTAAAAATTTTTTTGGATCCTAACAGGCTGAAACAGCTTGCATTTCCACTAAATAGACTATGGAAGAAACTATTTAAAAAGGCTGCCTGGAAAATGCATTGCTACCTGATTGGATCCGAATTAGCAAGAGAAAAAGAAAAAGAAAAAAGAAAAAGCAGAAAAAGAAAAAGGAAGCAGCAGCAAAAATGAAGAGAGAAGCCAATAGGAAGAAAAGCCAGACATCCAGAAAATTCATTTCATGCCTGTCTAAGTATTTATACAAAATTGGGCAGACTTGTTCAGGGCTGCCCCAAGTGCTGGGACTTTCCAGCTTAGATGTCTTTGCTTCCTGGTACCTCTGCAACCATTTCAGAATATCTGGTAGATGCTCTGAACGGTGCCAGCCAGGTGTGCCCAGAGTGGAAACGGGGGCTCCTCTTCACAGCCAGGATCAGAGTGAGCCCGAAACCATAAAAACAGGCCTTGCCAAAGAGAGACACACAGCTCAGAGCTGCTGGAACCCTTAGCATTCCACCTGGTTAGAGGCTATAACTGAATCCATAACCATGAGTGGTAACACTGCTAAGAGAGTCCCCGTTTTTGGATGTGGAGAACAATACCACACACAGGTAGCAGCTGAATTCTGTTATTAGATGAAGCCAATTTGCTTCTTTCCACCGAAAGTTTTCTTAAAATCCATGCTACCTCCCCACCGATGGGTGTCCTTGGGGAGGCTGTCAGTGTCCAAGGAATCTACTAAATGTTTACCTAACTTCCCAGGACTTATAGGGATTTGTTCATAGAAACCTACATCCATTTCTTCATATATCCCTGAGCTTGACCGAAGCTACAGGGATTATGGCACAAACTTGGTTGGTCTCTGTCTCCAATAAAAATCAATTATACCTGAGGTACCAGGACCTTTTCCCAGGGACTTTCTACTTAAGGCCCCACCCTGTCTGTATCATAGAGATTCCCACAGCTGGCACCAAACTCAGAGATGTCCCCTTAGGAGCGAACCTGCCATAGCAACCAAGCACAATGCCTCTCGTTAAGCTTCTGGTTTGGTTTGCAGAGAGGGCCGTGGATTGAGAGCCAGCGGGGCCCACACCTACATGAAAGCCAAGTTGTGCGGGGCAAACACCTCATTTCTCCAAAGGGAACTGAGGCCTGGAGGCAATACAGGCTCACCTTCCTGTGGGAAGGAGACTGGAGCAGGTGACAGGTCACCTGCCAACAAGGCCACTTTGGCGTGAAGACAAACCTTCAGGTAGAGGTAATGGTGACCGCGGAGCCGAATTTGGTATTACGTCAGGTGCTGGAGTACTTTGTTTGGCATAAAATAGCCGAGGAAAGAATAAACGCCATGGACAGAAAGGGTGTGAGAAAACAGGCCACACAGCGGTGGAATGAATGAGGCGGCCCGGGGCAAAGGGTGGATGGCTGTCCCATGGCTCCTTTTTCTTTTCAACCAAAAGAACTCACCTGAAGTGGTGGTAAATAGAGGAAGAATGGATATTCAGGCAAAAATAAATAAATAAAATTCCTTTCCCTCTGAGTAGGGAGGGGAGAGCAGTGAAGTGAGGCTTCTGAGAAGCTCTTCACACTGTGTTCGCTGCCCCAGAATAACTCTAGCTAGAGGCAGACCTTCTGAATGTTCTCGCTTGCTGACCGCTGCAGGCCAGACAACAGCAGCGCTCCATTCAGACTTAAGCTGCCCCAGAGTGATATTCAAATGATGCAGAATTAAGCACACCTTGCAAAAAAAATCTCACTATTGATGAGAAGTTGGCAAGTTCCAGCTGAACCGAGGTCCTGAATTTTGTGACTTTATAATAATGAGCGTTGGAGGGACAGCATATTTCAGGGGGGATTCATTCTAACGATTGCCCAGGGGGGCAAAGTTGTGACTCTTGCTCTTGAAAAAACTGAAGCTAGAACTTAACACTGTGTAGAGGATAGAGCCCATATCGCTTATATTTTTAGGAATAGGAAATCTCAGGTATGTACACATATATATGTATGTATGTGTACACATGACAGTAGAGTACTATAATAGTTGGGACATTTATAACTTCAAGTGAACTAAAAATAAATAATAAATATTGAGCAAGTCTAGTTGAAATATGGGAAAAGCAGCTAAAAATAATCTTGCTTCAGCAGTGGAGCAGTATGATGTGAGGACAGAGGGTCTTATAATCCGGCAATAAACTCTGTCATACCATTCGGGGCCAGCCGCCGTCTCTGACCTCCTTTAACCTTATGATTTCTTTTTCATCTCCAAGCATCTTTCATGAGACTACTTTCAACACATTTTTAGGGGAAAATACGATACCTGGCGCTGGGTTCTGTTCTTTTAAGTCTTTTCTTGAAAGCCTGGAAATCAGATTTCTTTCCCCTTTCCTTTGACCAAACTTAACTTTGCCTTGATTTTTAGCTACTGAAATAAGGTTCAGGAAAAGACTTTTCAAGATAGACTCTTTTAAGAAAATTAGGTGTAACTACTTCTCCTGCCTTCTAATATGACAAATAATGGGGTTTGTGGAAAGAGGAAGGTTTGGGATACGGGCCCAGCTTTTCCTTGGTCCACTGTTAGGTTAAGAATTGTACCCCACTGTCAAGTGAAGTGATCCTCATACACAAACAGTTCGGACGACTGAAGCTCAACTCTTACACTGAAACTTTATCCTAACAAACGGTAATGGAGATCTTTCGAAGATACATTGCATACTTCTCTGTTCTCCTTAACTTTATACAGTGAATGCAAGTAATGCTTTAAAATTAGTATTATGAGCATAGATTAATAACATTTCAGAGCTGCAACGCCCTGAAAGGCAATGTAATCCAATAATCCCTATGTTGTGGGCTGGGGGCCCCTGGGTAGTGGAAGGACCTGGGAATCCCTACGTGTACCGGTTAGTAGATGAGACGCTGTGCTATACGTGGTTTTTATACGTATGTAGAGAGTATTCAAATTAATAAAATTCATTTATATTTGCTGAATTCATAGCTCTTTTTGTCATTTTTTTCATCATCAGATTTGAAGTACAATTATTGTTTTACAGGGATCCCAGTTTTTTGTTAAAAACTGAGGCCCAAACTCAATAAATGACAGAGATGACTGCTATTCTCTGCTGTGTTTGCTGAGTTCCACGGGCACCTAGTGGCCTCGGGAACTCGTATGCTTAAAGTCCTCTGGTGCCTTTCACAGTTATACTACCTCCTCAAGTTCACTCCACCACCAGGTCTCATTGCTACCACTGTGAGTTTCCACCTATCTCCAGGCTCAGCATTTTGCCCTGGAGTCTAAAATCTAGACTGCTGAAGCTGATTTCCTTTTGAATAAGGGCATTAAGTACACCCATACTCCTAATGTCATTCTCTTTCATCAGACCCAATAACCTGTCTTCTCAACCCAAGGCTGGGCTCTGCAACCTCATCGGGCCCTCATGAGTTCAGCCACATAGACACGATTTGCAATTTCACTCTTCTTTCTTCTTAAGCCAGTCTCTCCATTTCTAATTCAAGAAGTTGGCCTTCACAGAAAAACTTAATGCTTTGTTAATTTTTCAAATTCTAGACGCTCATGTGACAGAACTCAATCTAATTGCTAGTCTGACTAAACTTTACAAAAACAACTCATTCTAATTTAGGGATTTTAAAAAGTAGAATGAGGAAATCAAACATTTGCATATTATTTTTTAAACATTAACTTAGAATTTCTTTCCCAAATGAAAAGGTCCAGGTCAATTCCCTACTCGGGTGATACATGTTACGTGTGTCAACAGGCTATGAAAGAGCACGGGGAATATTCTACTTACGTGTTGTTAATGGTGTACTTTAACAATATTTTTTAGACCTACTCCCAAAAGACATTCAGAAGTATCAGTAGAACCTTTGCTGAATACACCGATTTGAGAGTTTTGCTGCAGGAGGTGGTTTGATACTTGTCAAGTTTGAAGGAGAAAAAGCTCAAGCCACTGCCAGCTATAAAATAGCTATGGCTATTGTTTCAAAGTTACTGGGGAGAGTGTTTCTGTCCATTCCCTTAGTTTAGGCCTAAAAGGCATCTTTCGGGTACCATCCCAAGAGTTTCTTCTGAGAACACTGATTTCAGAGCATCTAAGGAACTGTTACTAAAGGCTTTGCATTTTCAAAGAGTAGAGTTCTGCTAACACCACTAACACCTATGCATAATTCTAGGCATTTGCTTTTTAAAAAAGCCAACATCTTTGAGTAAGGCTCAGTGGCGAAACGACATTAGACCCTGGATTCCTCTTCTTTAGTTGGTTTTGTGGTGCCACAACCAGTAATCTGAGGCCCTGTGGTGGGAATCTTTGGGGAAGAAAAGATTAATAGTACTGCAAGAATACATTAAAAGAAAACAAAACTTGGGTATTTAATCAGTGACATCATGCAAAAAAAAGACAACACCAGTCACATTCATGGCCAAGAACAGATTTGTGTCGGGGGTTGGAGGGGGAAGGGAGTATTAATTATTACGGTTAAAATTAACATGCTCCGTCTCATTGCTTCAGGGAATAGATTAAAAGCAAATCTGAAAGGTTATATGCCTCAACTCTGCATGCTTGTGCTCTGCTTCTTGTCCAAAAGTTTGGAAAACCAGTGCTCACAACATCTGGACACCAGAAGATGATTCCCCCAAACAGCTTTAGACTCCACCTCATCCTGGGGGAAGAAGAAAGAGCATGCTACAAAGCAAAGACGTAGGGGGCGGACCGGGTGTTCCCGACAAGCCCAGGGAGGAAGCCACCCGCTCTCTGAAGAGAAAGTATACACTCGCCTATGCAACAAAACAAAACAAACGGAGACTCCAGAAGAAGACAGAGCCGCAAAGAACATGCCAACAGGGCTGACAGATACACACTGCCAAATCTCTTTCTCCCCGTTCAGTCTCATTTTCATACCATATTGAAGTGAACACGTTCTGACGCAGGGAAAAGCACCTGGAGAGGATTTTCCATGATGTGAGTCCTTGTCACTGGTGTCAGCCCTTATGACTCCACAGAAGGCTCGGCCTTTGGGCAGAGCAAAGATGTATGTTTCTGCCTTCACATTATCACTTAAACATTTAGGCTTTTAAGAAGTAAATTAGAATGTTTCTGGCAGACTTTTATTGCTGCATTAATCTTTTGTACATTTCATTTGTCCTCTTTTGTCAGTTTCTATAATGGCAAAACTGGGTGTCATCCAGTAGAAAATCTATTTTAGAAAACTGCTGTTTGACTTTACATTGTCATTATTTATAAGTTAGACAAGAAGCCAATATATACATTTTATAGAAATCAGTAGAATGTTACAAGTAGAACTTCAAATCAATCAGTCCTAAAAGGAAACTGCCCAAATCCTCTCATTCCATTCTATCAAAACCAATGACACCAACTATGGAAGTAACTTGACACCACTGAAGCAGATGTTTCAGCCAATTCGAGGGACTGTGGAATCAACCCAGCCATTTCTAAGGTTCCTGTATATTGGGTTCACTTCTACTTTCCTGAATTATGTTCCTTTTCATATCTATAGTTATACCTATATGTGCTTAACCCTTAGGCTTCTTAGACCTTAGGTTTGTCCGTGGAATTTCTACCCATGTGGTGAGTGAAGAGCTTAGACAGAGTTGCAGAATTTGAATCATTTTGATTAGGACACCAAGTAAAGAAAATATTTGAGTCAAGCAAGTGGCCACGAGTGGACTGAAGCAGCTATTTCCTTTTTTGTTTACCAGTGTGTCCATAAAAATGCTCCAGTCACTGTGTTTAAGGAAGAGAGTGGAGAAACTCAGAAAGTTAGGTGTTTGATGACAAAACTACCCTCCTACCCCTTTCTTAAAAGATAACTCTCAAACTGTAATCACTGTTAGCTCACATGTCTATCCAGGAAGTGCTTCTTAGGTTTACAAAATGCACTGTCCATCCTGTGTTTAACACTCCCCGGCCGCTGACTGAATGCGGGTACCAGCAAAGCAATCCAAATTTGGAACTGCAATAGCCAGGGTTTCATGATTGAGCAACCAAGCCCCGCCTCAGAGCATCAATCCCAGGGCCACTACCAGAGTCACTGAACAAATCATCAGGGTATCCTTTTGCATCTTGACACCATCAGCAGCAGTTGTCCAGAGGAGAAGGGGGTCGCACTTAAAAGGGGCTTACAAAGGATATTTTGGAGTCTTGTCTACTAACTCCTGTCTTGAGCTGAGCTGAACTACTGGCAAAGTCTTCACTGCCAGTGGAGCTTAAAAGGCTCCCAGATAAGAGGGCAAGGTGGCTCTTAAATGCAGCAGCACTGATTAGGCAAGGACTGGCATCATTAGAAGATGCCAAAATCCTACTGCCATCAGGGTCTCAACTCAGCACCAGCCAAACGCAGGACCAGTGCCAGGATTTCAGAGTGTGAAACTCTGAACTTGGCCTTGATTAAGCAGCAATCTTTTTTCTTTTCTTTCTAGTGTTAGGAGACGGGTTATAAATAATTAGAAATGTATTATGCAGTCCTGACTAATTCTTAACTTAGTTCCTTGATAGAAGAATGAGAACTGGAGATTCTCAGCATTTCGGCCAGCAATTTACTGATGAGGGAATTGGTTCTTGTTTTCATTAAAGCATTCAATCTAAATGTCAAGTGTAACAATACACATAAATGACCATTCAAAAAAAAAAAACCCCAATTTGAGCTTACACTGCTAATTAGATTATTTGGGGGGGGTGTTAATTAAGAGAAATTGGATGGTTTGGGTTCTCCTGGTTTCTTAATTATATTTGATTGAATCACCATGTGATTCAAGACAAGCTATTGAGGCTTCACGCATCCCAATTCCCACCTTCTCTTCACCTTCAGCCTCTTCTCAAATTTAAACTGTCACAACCTGACCCTGTGGGTGTTGGGACACAGTGAGATTGGTACTGTGTTTGTAAAATTGATTTACTGCGGTCTGTAATTACACATAACGATTTGAATTTTTCACTTGGCACTGCATTTTTCATTTAAACCGGACCGTTATTCTCTATCCCAGAGAAACAGCGTTTACGTAATTGCTCTCAACTCATCGACTGGGGTATTATAAATCAGTCCTGCAATAAAAGACTTCCAGAGACACTGCAAGCATGAGGTTCCTGGCATAATTCAGGCCCCAGGACTGTTCTAGTTTAAGGACAGGAATTGAACAGCATTCACTTCTTATTGGATATGAGATGGGGAGGGCTGTCTGGAGCCTTAAGATCTGGGCAGCAAAGAGAACAGGCTGTAGGACGATCAGGGGGGCTGGGCTGACCCCAGATAACCAGCTCAGATCCATAGGTCTCTTTGCTTGTCTACTTCTATGTCCACCTTGACCTGCATACAAACTATACAGTGTGTGTTCCTTTATTATGTCTTATATATCACTGATCCTCCGTATTCACAGATTCTGTATTTGCGAATTCACCTACTTGCTAAAAATTTCTTGTAACCAAAAATCAACATTCGCAGCATTCTCATCGTCATTCACGGACCTGTGCAGACTGGCAAAAAATGAGTCCTTGGAGCACGTGTTCCTGGCTGGAGTCAAACAGGCCTTGTTGCTCAGCCTTCCCATGTCAGTTCTCATATTGTAAACCAGTGTCCTTTACAAGGTTGTTTAGCGCCATGTTTTTCTAACTTTGGTGCTTTTCGTTGGTGATTTACTGTTTAAAATCGCCCCCAAGTGTAGGGCTGGTGTGCTGGCTAGTGTTGCTCAGTGCAAGAGGCTGTGATGTGCTTTAGGGAGAAAACACATGTGTTGGACAAGTTTTGTTCAGCATGAGTAAGAGTGCTGTTGGCCTTGAATGCAGATATTAAT
Source organism: Leucopleurus acutus (assembly GCF_964270905.1). NCBI lineage: Eukaryota > Metazoa > Chordata > Mammalia > Artiodactyla > Delphinidae > Leucopleurus > Leucopleurus acutus. Next base: position 45,686,316 of record NC_139142.1, read on the forward strand.
GAATCAACAATATGTATTAAATAAGATGTCTTTAAACATACATAAAATAATGTTATGTATTGATAGGTTAATGAAAATGTCATGAGGTTTGCAGGAACCTAGTCTAGTATTTCCCCTAGCAGCAGGGGGGTTCAGTGTTTGCTAAGTCAGTGTTCACAGGGACTTCACAGAACATCGGCACTGCAAATAATGAGAGCTGACTAATATAGTTACGGATCCAATTCTTCATTCCGTCTTCCATCCTGGAGCATTTTTGTCTTAGGCTAGCAGTTCTCAACCTTGGCTGCACATTCAACCCCTCTGGAGCCTTAAAAGTAAGCCCAATGCCCAGATCCCAGCCCAGACCAAGTAACTGAAAAGCCCTGTAGTGCAGTCAGAGCGTTCATACTTTCTGATGCATGTGAGTGGTTTTAATGGCTAGCTAGGCTGAGAACCACCGTCCTGGGCTGTCTTCTTACCTCAGTGTTCCCCTCAAACTCTGCCCACATCCTGGACATTGCAAACCTCCCCAGGTCGGCCGCCTGGTCTTAATAAAATGCCCCCAGAGAATGGGCACTTTTTTACTCTTTAAGTCACTTCAAAAGAAAACATACACATCATCGCTTTGGCTTCACATGCAGAATTCTGTTCAGGCTCTTCAGTCCAGGATTTTATCACTCTTGTCCTGCCCTCCAGGTAAAATAGATATTTTGGAACCAGAATTCCAACGTGAATGATATCTGGGCAGAAATTTCTAAAGACTCCCTATACAATGTTTTGACTCCTGGGCAATAGTGCCTGCCTCTTGCTGTGGCCATTTCATCCTTGCTAGGCAGGAAGAGAGGGTCAGGGGTCAGCCTCAGGCTCTCTCTGGACATGAATCAGCTGCAGAAAGCTCTGAGTACATTCTCTCCTGGTCTGGAAATTCGGTAGGTGAGAGCGTAACTGATTCACAAGCAGCAAAAAATGTGTTCTAGATCCATGAACCGGCAGCATCAGCAACATCTGGGAACTTGTTAGAAAGGCTGGACTCTCAGGCCTCACCCCAGACCCAGAATTAGGACCTGCATTTTAAGATCCCAGGAGATTTGTGTGCACATTCAAGGTTAAGATGTACTGGCTACACACCCAGCTCTGACTTACTGGCTTGACACCTGTTCTGTTGACACTGGGGGAGGCATCATCTACGGCAAATGCAGCCTGCTGAATAAGAATTTGGGATTTGGGTTGGAAGACATGTGGCCATTCTGTGCCTCAGTTTTCTCCAGCAGTAGCTATCAAAGGCTCCATCATAAGATTGCTGAAAAATTAAATCATTTACTGTACATGAAAGTGTTTTTTAAACTGTGAAGTCCTACAGAAATATTAGTTATTAGTCGTCAGAGTAAGAATAACCCAATATAAACCAACATTGCTAACTGAAAGATCAACTCAAAGTACTAGCCAGTCTAATGATATTCACAGAGCATTTTCAGTGTATTACGTGCAGTATGAAAAATATCTCTGATTGCTTGATAGTGTTTCACAGATTTACAAGGGATGAATTTTCTACCATGGCCTGTCATACCAAAAGAAGTGTCTTCCTTGTTCTTTCAGAATTCTTATCTACAGACAATCTTTTCTCTGCCCCAATCAGAATAACGTTCCTTTGATTCAGACTCAACCTGGTCTTTCCTTTCCTCCCACTCATTTTAAGTGTTCGCGTTTCATTTCCATTTTGGAGGGTCAGGGCATGTGAATCACCTTCTTTTCCATTAAAGAAAAGAACCCCTCGGGCTTCCCTGGTGGCGCAGTGGTTGAGAGCCTGCCTACTGATGCAGGGGACACGGGTTCGTGCCCCGGTCTGGGAAGATCCCACATGCTGCGGAGCGGCTGGGCCCGTGAGCCATGGCCGCTGAGACTGCGCTCTGCAACGGGAGAGGCCACAACAGTGAGAGGCCCGCGTACCGCAAAAAAAAAAAAAGAAAAGAAAAGAAACCCTCTCGAGATCTTCTCTTTGTCCTGATAGTGGTAAGCAACACCAATTGCCAGAAGTCCTTATTGAAGATTCTAAGTACTTCCATTATACTTAGAAATTCAAGCTAAGAACGTATAACACAGCTAGGTGACACTGGGTTCCTCATATGCAAAACAAGGAGGTTGGACTAGATGAACTCCTTCCTTCATTCATTCATCAGACATTTGTTGGGTGCCCGTGTGTCAAGCTCTACAAGCTGAGGGCACAACACTGAAAAAGCCATTACAGCCCCGAGGATGATCTCTCAGCCCCTCCCTAAGCCAATCTGCTATGACACTATTAGCATGTTTATGCAGTGCCATTCTCATTTGGACAAGACATTTTCCTCGCATTGTTTATTTCCCCTTATTTTTAAAAAAGTCTGCCTTGTAACACTGATTGATAGGACATCCAGCGAGGGTGTCAGGGTAAAGGAGCTGCCAGCTGCTCACCGCAGACTACATTCTGCACCAGGGAAGGCACTAACTGATCTCATCCCTCCCCTTCCTGGCTCATCCCAATGCTCTCCTTTCTCCCGCACATTTTAGGCTTTCATGGAAGGGTGACTGAACGAATGAATGCTCTGTCTCTTTAGTCTCTTTCTTTCTTCCCGGCCCTAGGCTGGGGATACTGTACTGTCCTTTCCCCAAACACAACCCAAAAGCACATCCTTAGGATCACCTTTCCTGAACCTTCTCCCTGAAGAGGAGGCCACACGAGGGTGAGCACAACCGCAGCACCAGCTACCATCACTAAGGCCGGCCGAGTGTCGGGCACTGCCAAATGTGCCCTCACATTGTTCCAGTCACTCCTCATTTAATGCCTTATGCGGTGGGTTCTATCATTACTCCTCCCCCACGTACGTACAAACACACGTTTCACCGAGAGGAAGCTGAGGTGCAGAGGGTAAGGGGCTTGGCAAAGATCAACACAGCTAGGAAGGGGCGAGGGTCAGGTTTCAAAACCCAAGCTTCTCTGACTTGCAAGCTTCACCTGTGTTCTTCAGCCCAACTCCACACTGTTTCTCATGGAAGAAAGAACTCCAGCCCTGACACTGGGCCTTGACACTGAACACTCAATATCCAAAACCCCGGGCAGGTCCACTGCCTCCTCATTCAGGGTCTCATAGTACTCATCTGGAAAATAGTTATAACAGTGATAATACCTCTCCTACATACCTCCCAGGGTTGCAGTGGGATCACATGCTGTCCGTATTATCCATCCGTCCATCCATCCATCTATCCATCAATCCAATACTCGCTGAGCATCTGCTCTGTGTTGGGCATATGCTGGGTATTAGGAAGGATGACGAAGGCCTTCTAAGATGATGTATGCAAGATCCTTTTGAAATACATTTTTTACCTTTAAGCTAACTGCCTTATTCACTCACTCATCCAACAAACACTTAGCTAACATTTCTATGCACAGGGCACTATGCTAGTGACTAGGGCTACAGGTGCCAAAAAAGAGAATAATAAAAGACAGGGCAGCACAGATGCAAACAGTATCTTCTATCACTTATTAAGCCATCACCTTCTATCATTCAGAAGCACACAGCTGCTACGAGCTGTAAGGCATTGTTAATATTTTAAGTAACACTTTGCATGAAGGTGAAGAATTGCTGAAGGAAGTAAAAATTTTAGGTGATTTCAATTTCAATTAATTTGCTACAGTATCTCAAGGACTAATCAGAGATTTTGAGGAGGTGGTAATGCACCAGGACCAAGACGCCTCTCTGAATCCTGGCTCTCCATTTGAGAATGACAGTGTCAGGAGAAATGCATAAAAATCAGAAAAGCTCTTCTCTTCTCTCTTGCTTCTATGGTAAATGTGCATGTTGTTTCTTTGGCTATTCCATGCAGTCACTTAAAATCCGCGGCTCTCAGTAGCACGAAGATTCCCTATAACTGAATTAGAAATCACCTGCTCAGCTGCCTGGGAAGCATCTCTTTTCCACTCGGGCTTTCCCTGACTAGCTCACAGAGCTTATGGTTTTGGTCTTGTGTGGGCGTTCTGAGGGCAGAGTCAGATGAGCATTTGCATCAAAAAGCCAAACCAAGATCCTTTCATTTTAAATTAAAGGCTAGAGGGAATTCCCTGGCAGTCCAGAGGTTAGGACTTCATGCTTCCACTGCAGGGGGCACATGTTCGACCCCTGGTCTGGGAACTAAGATCCTGCATGCTGCACAGCATGGCCAAAACAAACAAACAACAAAAAAATTAAATGCTAGAGGAGCAGCAGACTTAAGAGAAACAACCTAGTTTTTATTCCCCCTTTAAAGATGTAAGATAACCATGAAGTTTCCCTAAACAGAAAGCTGTGCTTCAAGAAGCATCCCCATAAAATGAACACTGACTCACCAGGTGTCCAATAGGGTGGGTATAGAGCTCCTCATTCCTGAGTCAAGCCCTTAAGAGAATTGGTTTTTAAAGTCTTCATTGAATCTGTTACAATATTGCTTCTGTTCTTTTATGTTTTGTTTTTTTGGCCATGAGGCATGTGGGATCTTAGCTCCCTGACCAGGGATCAAACCTGCACCCCCTGCATTGGAAGGCGAAGTCTTAACCACTGGACCGCCAGGGAAGTCCCCCTATGTTTTATTGAAAAGTCGTTGTTGTTGTTTAGATACCCAATGGAGTTGGTCCTGATGGGGTTTTAAAGATGGTGTTGCATTTATTAGGCCCTTCCTCCAAGAATATTATTTTCAGAAGACTGGAAGGTGTCAGGAGCACCACAATTTGTTTTCCTCATTTATTTACTCCCCAACTATCTCAGAATTCCAGAACTTTAGAAGAGGAAAGGACTTCTTTAAGAATATGATTTAGAAATCATCCAGTCTACCCCCTTGCCATTTTATCACTTAAGGAACCAGAGGCTGAAAGAGATAACAGCAATTGCCAAGGTCACTCAACAAAATTGATATTGAAGCTAATACTAGAGCCCCTATGTTTTTGGTCTTTATCACTGAAATTATATCAATGGTCATTAGTCTTTATATCAATGTCATTGACAGAGAGGGGGAGATGAATAGATCTGCGATTTAAAACAGATAATCCCTCGTTTAACACCAGAGCAACACACTGCAGCCCCAACGTTGAGGCCTATGTACAATGTCATAAACAATGTAACCCAAACACAGCAGGGTCTAGGGTCTCCAAAAACAACAGTATGCCGTTGGGTTTTTCCAGAAGCAGGGCTGTCGCATCTTCACAGTGGGTTGGCATTTTCCAGTTCTGGGCACTCAGTGCACCTGTTTTTCTCATACTGGCTGCCCACCACTGTTCAGCCATCCGCCACTCAAGACCTGCCACAGGACGCTCTTGTTTTTGCCAAAGTGGTCAGAGAGATTGCCAGCACTGATGTGAAGTCAGGGATTGTCTGCAGATTGGAAAAAGCAACACCTCCTTCGGCCAGAATCTTCACCAGTGGAAGGCTGGTTTCTCTACTACAGTTAATCCTATTAATCAGTTTGGGTTGTATTTATTTAATTCTGTGGTTTTTATTGTGACAATATATTTATGCAGATGTTTAAAACTGGGATATCTATATGTATACCTGGAAGCCATCATTTATATACCTAATTATCTGATGAATTGACCAATCTGCCATTTGAAAAGACTGGGCAGTTTCACAGGGATGTCACTATCGTAACACCTGGGCCCTAGAGATGGTTATTTATTGACACTTGGTAATTATCAGAACCACAGAATCTGTCATTTTAGAGCCTGCAAAAGCTTCAGGGATCATTTAATCAATCTTTCTGTTCTCCCCAGCCTACTTTCCAGATAAGACAATGGAATCTGAAGGAAGGTAGGTGACAGGCAGAAGGTCACATTATGAACGAGGGGAACTAGTTCCAGGAGTGCTTCTACTTGGAAATGGGATCTTCAGGCAGTCTCTTACCTTTCAAATGCAGACCTTAATTTAACAGAAACAGGTGACATCCTAGTAGTAAAGAGAGTTATGGTGGGAAGATCACTATCAGGAAAAGTTTGGGCTTGAAGAAGGTGCTCTAGGGGAGGTAAGATATTTCAGATGCTTCTCATTAAAGATTTTAACTTAAGAGATAGATTTGTCCCCACTTAAAATCAATGGCTGTGAGTAGCATAAAGTTTGGTTTCAATACTTAATCTTCAAAGATAGAAATAATTATGCTTAAGATAGTTATCATTTATTGGGCTGTAAGCATTGTACAAAGAGATCTATATTACATGTCATTCATTCATGCATACATTCATTAAGTATTTATTCAACACCCATGATACGCCAGGGAGTGTTTTGGACAGTAGGAATACTATAGTGAACAAGGCCAGGTCCCTGGCCTCTTGGAATTTATAATCAAGTGGGAGAGATAGATAATAAACAAATCAACAAGCTAAAATAGACTTCCAACATATGGAGATGTTACCGTTCCTTCGGGAAACTCATTAAAAAGACAGCAAAGGCATAAATGCACAAGGAAAAGGACACAGAGAAATGACAGGAGATGACAATGGGTATCAGTAGACCACTGAAATCAACAAAATTTTGGAAGCTGGGAAACAGAAGGACATGAAGGTAACTGACTCAGTAGACCAAAGAAAGGGGACACATACGCCCACAGGAGTGGAAGCATGACAGTTTATGCTGCAGAATTCCCAAGAAGATTAGGACTCCAAGATCAGGTACCTCTGAAGGCAGGGGTGCTGGGAGGGGCTGAAGACAGGAGGTTTGGTAGAAAGTATGTCTAAGGTACAGGGACAACCTCAGATACTCTCTCCCACCCCACAAAATCAGGCAACTATCCTATCTTCTTAGCATCTTTCTCCTGACAGCCCCCAGGACCCAGGCAGCCAGGCCTGTATCTTCCAGAAGGAGAAAAGGATTCCTCTAGGGGAAATGGACTAGTTCATGAGAAAAGAATTACAGCTGTGAGTCCCCAGGAATCATCCTGGCCAGGCCCAAACAGATCTCTTCATGGTGAAATTCATACACACAAGTTCTAGTGCCTTCCTTTTAAATGAAAGGACATTTGCTTGAGATACAGGGTCCAAAACAAACAGAAAAATTAACTCAAGGAAGCACAGACAATGTTGGGAGCTGAAAAAGACTCCAAAACTCAACTGTAACATCTTTAGAGATATTAGAAAAGGTTTGCACTCATGAAACAAGAACAGAATGCAATACGAAAAGGAACATTCAAAGAACAAGAAAACTTGTCATTTGAAAATATAATAGCAAAAATTAAAAATTATATAGTAGGTGTAGAAGATAAAGATATCAACCAGAAAGTAGAACAGGAAGACTAAAAGTATAGCAAAAAGATTGAAGACAAGAAAGGGAAAGTTAAGGAAATTAGATGATCAAAAGAGAAAAGCTATTATCTGATTAAAATCAGAGAGAATTATTTTTAAAATTTGAGAAAATTTCCTCGAACTGAAGGGGCACAAGTTTTAAGATCAGGAGGGTTGGTGTAAAATCTTTGTCTTCAAAAAAAAAAGGACTGTACTTAGGCTCAGAGAGGAATTTCACAATCACTCATGGGTGGGGATTATTATCCCCTTCTTAAATATGAGAAAATAAAGGCCAAGAGAGCTTAAGGCATCTCTCCAAGGTCACACAGCTAGTCATCAGTGGAACTGGGAATCAGTGGATTCAGTCAGACCCAGGTTGGTCTGACTCCAAAGCATGTGCTCTGAACCACAAGTGGATATTGCCTGAGACCTTTCTGGACTCTGATTCTGCCATCAGTGTAAATTAGCAACTCTGCCAGATCCATTCTACCAGCATGTGTTCTTGAATTAGCCAAAGTATAACAGAGGAGGGAACGTTGAGAAATATGGGATTATTTGCCCAAACTCTCCCTTCAATCGTAAAAACTAGGCCACCTCCATGGATAGATTTGGGTGGTGATGCAAACCGGGGCAATTCAGGAGAGTCAGACTCATATTTGAACTGTGGGACTTGAGGAAAAGCAAACTTCTCCAGCACCAAAGGAAGACCCAACTCTACTTGTGATGGGCTTAGAGATCAGGTTCCCAATGGGATCCTTATGACCATCACGGATTTGTTTGAGGTAGAAATTTCATCAAAGTTCCCATTGGAATGATGTGGTGTTGGGAGTCTATAGATTTTTTTTTAAATTTTAATTTTATTTATTTTATACAGCAGGTTCTTATTAGTTATCCATTTTATACATATTAGTGTATACATGTCAATCCCAATCTCCCAGTTCATCCCACCACCATCACCACCCTTCCTACCACTTCCCCTCCTTGGTGCCCATATGTTTGTTCTCTACACCTGTGTCTCTATTTCTGCCCTGCAAACTGGTTCATCTGTACCATTTTTCTAGGTTCCGTTAATATACAATATTTGTTTTTCTCTTTCTGACTTACTTCACTCTGTATGACAGTCTCTAGGTCCATCCACATCTCTACAAACGACCCAATTTTGTTCCTTTTTATGGCTGAGTAATATTCCATTGTATATATGTACCACATCTTCTTTATCCATTTGTCTGTCGATGGGCATTTAGGTTGCTTCCATGACCTGGCTATTGTAAACAGTGCTGCAATGAACATTGGGGTGCATGTGTGTTTTTGAATTATGGTTTTCTCAGGGTATATGCCCAGTAGTGGGATTGCTGGGTCATATGGTAATTCTATTTTTAGTTTTTTAAGGAACCTCCATACTGTTCTACATAGTGGCTGTATCAATTTACATTCCCACCAACAGTGCAAGCCGGTTCCCTTTTCTCCACACCCTCTCCAGCGTTTGTTTTTTGTAGATTTTCTGACGATGCCCATTCTAACTGGTGTGAGGTGATACCTCACTGTAGTTTTTTTTTTTTTTTGCAGTACGCGGGCCCCTCACTGTTGTGGCCTCTCCCGTTGCGGAGCACAGGCTCCGGACACGCAGGCTCAGAGGCCATGGCTTACGGGCCCAGCCGCTCCACGGCATGTGGGATCTTCCCGGACCGGGGCACGAACCCATGTCCCCTGCATTGGCAGGTGGACTCTCAACCACTGCGCCACCAGGGAAGCCCCTCATTGTAGTTTTGATTTGCATTTCTCTAATAATTAGTGGGAGTCTATAGATTCTTTACATCAAAGACAAATCTGGCTTTCAAGCAGGCTTCTTCTAGAGTTCTAACAGCTCAACCAAGGGCCCCAAGTCTTTGCCAGTCTAGATGATTCCAACAGAATCTAAGCTGATTGATTTAAAAGAGGGAGGGGCAGAGGGGAAAGGTATTTCTCTGTACCCTCTTCCCAAAGTCAGGATTCTTAAGTGTTTTGTATCTCTCAGCCCATGCCATTTAGGTGGCAGAGAGGTCTCATAGGGTCAACATCTCCAGAAGTAAATCAATTACCCGATACGATGAAGTGGAGTTGAAAAAACTGACCTGCGGGCAAAGCAATCTCCTGGGTCAAGGAATTTCAGCAGCCCTTTTGCTTGGAGTCACACCAGTTTGAGAGTTTGACCCCTGAGTGTATGAAGCATCTTGCTCCTAAGCCAGTGCAGGGGCAGCCAAAAATACATAACCTGTGTTAAGTATAGGAACATATCTTTGTTCTCGGCCACTTGGTGGCTATTTTTCCAGTGTGAAGACCTAAGAAGTAAACATGAAATCCTTTACTTGCTCTGTCCTTTAAGAAAAAGCACTTGTTTCTCATGTTGACCTTTCTAAAAAGTTTGTTCATGCAACTGCAAAAGGATGGAAGGCAGCTCACAGGCAGACGTGTGGACGTGAATGAGGAGATGGTCACGAGCATGACCCTGGCGTTGAGCTACCCGAGTCGAGCACTTAAAGAGCTTTTCTCTGAGCAACTGCTTCTCCAGTACCCCATAATTAGCCTGCTCTCTGAACCGCATACAGATGGAGTGGCTGGGGAAGAGGATCAAGAGAATAACTCTAGAAGCAAATAAAAATTATGCAGCTGTCTCCAGCTAGAGAGAGATCATCACCAACAGAAAATTAGGGAAAGAACTGTGACCACACAAAGCTTTAAATTCTTTCTCACAAATCGCACAGATTAAAAAGAAAGCATTCAAGCAACACATCTTTGCTTGCAAGACATCCACCCTCGCTGACTATTGACAAAACTCATTCCTGAACAGCCGTGAGCTATATGACAAGCTTACCTTGAATTTAGGGTCTGCAGCTCAGATCCCGATTCAGGGACTGGCTGACCTCAGTCACACTGTCAGCCTTATAACCAAATTAGAGACACTCTTGGGAATCAAAACCTCTCAGGCTTTGTAGGGGAGCCCACAATGCTTTGAGATTCCAGGTGAATTTGGAGCTACCTTGCCAAAATGTAACAAACGGTCATTTTTAGCCAAAGATGCCATTATTGTACTTGCAGTGAGCTCTGACTTTTACAACAATATTTATACATAACATGCAGTCGGGATATTGAAATTATCCTGCTAAGCGTGTCAGAGTTAATAACAATATTGCAGGCACCAATTTCTTGGATAACGATGAACATGGGTGAATAATCCCCTTTCTCACAAACTATCTCCCTGAGGCCTAATGACTACTCCAGAATTCTTCCAACTTTCCAAACATGCTGCAGTCCTGAGCTTCCTCCCAACGCACCCAGTGGATGCAGACCAGGCACCATTCTAGCCAGGCCCTCACATCCACATCTTTTCTCAGCAAGTTCTCTCTCCAGCTCCTGAAAGTATTTGGGAAGGCCACATCCTCTGTGTTTAGAAATGCAGCCTGAGGTGGGAATTAGAGCCACCTGCCCACTAAGTCTGGAAGCATAGAATGAAAGCACCATACAGGATCCTTAGGGGTCATCCAACCTCATGCCTTGATAAAGAAGAGCTCCTGAGAGTGCAGGATCCCACACTGAGTTGGAGATAGAGTGACTTTCCCAGGCCACTATTTTTTCCTTCCAAACACTCTGCTCTCTCGGGATTGGCCACACTTCCCTAGCCTGCAGCTATGTGCATAGCCTCATTTATCTCTATTAAATCTTATTCCGTTACTTAAGGATCATTTTAATAAATGCGAACAATATCCTTACACTTATTGCCAATTTAAAAAGTTATTCCTGTTAGTAGTGGATCCCAAAGAAGCAACAACAAAATTTTACCTATTCTTATTCTTTCTTTTGCTTCTGGTCCATTTTAAGCTATTTAGTAAGATACATCACTGCAACAGTCCTTATGGGGATATAGGTATTTGGGGAAGGCAGCTCTCTACAGAGCTGACTCAAAGTATCTTGAGTGTCATAGAGCCGTGTCATAGAGCTGCCCTAGGAAGCCTATTCCACCCTAGTTTACCACAGAGCCTGGGCTGGTGGATGAACCACCCCTTACTTGTATCAGCATTAACAACCAGTGCATGAATAATAATAATGAGGGCTATTATCTGTTAAGTATCTCCTATTGGCAAGTGCTTTACATGCATTTTTCATTTAATCCTCACAACCCTAAGAAGCTCTCTTAACTCATCTTCACTTAACCAACTTACCGGACCAACCGGTACTTTCCATTCCCTTCCAACTATTCACAGATGCCCGTGGCTCACGGACTCTTTACAAACTAGAATTTACTTGTGCACTTCTGCTCCCATCAGCTGACTTATTGGTGTCCCAAGAGAAGGTTGAATTTGTCACCAAATCTATTTATGCCAGTTGTACTTACTATTGTACATGTATCACTTTAAAAAGTGTAACAGAAATAACATATGAATTATAAATAAAGTTAACTGCTTAAAAACTCTGTTACAAGCTTTAGAAATATCCATTGTTTTACTTAAAAAAAAATCTACTGTTGAATTCAGTGTTAGTGAGGAAAGTAGAAGCTAAATTATAAGAAGAGAAAAACCAGAATCTAGAAAGATTCTGTGCTCTGTGTTTGCAAATGTCTGCAAATTCCGCTTCCATTTTAAGGAAAATAGACAATAGTGCATCAAGCGTGTGATTTATACAGGAAAAACAAATAGCAGCCTCAGTCAGGAGCCCTACCCTCAGAGAAAGGACCATCTCACGATACAAAAGACGGCACATGAATGTATGTACACTTCAAGTTAAAATAATGTTTAAGGTCTTAAGCCTTTTTTATGATTTCCTGCTTTAAACAGCTATTGCAATGAACACATCAACCATCCACCCTATCAAGCCAATTAAGAGATCTCCTACCGAAATGTATTCCCATTTTATGGATGAGGAAAGGAGGTTTAGAGGTCAAGTAACTTGTCCATGGTCACATACCCAGTTATTGGTGGGGCTGGAATTTAAAACCAAGACATCTGACTTCAAAGCCAAGTTCTTGATTTTGATCAAGACTGCCTCATCATTTATACCCCAAACTTGAATATCTAAAATGCCACTTATAGCCTTATAATTCCCTTTGCATTGCAATGTCTTACTGTGCAAAGGAGAAGGCTAAAGTATAAAATAATCTGTTATAAATTTTTAGCTCCATATGGGTTTTGCTGGGCTTTTCCAAAAGGATGCATCTCAGCAAGGTTGGCTGTGAAACAAATCTCTAAAGCAAACCCTGTGCTCTCATTGGCTCTACTCTCTAATTGTAGCCACGGAATTTGTCTATGAGAATGGTCCAGACTTTTGGCAAAGAATGATTATCCCAGGGTACGTTGGGAGTTTTAGCCTTTCTCCAATCCACGAAAATCCTTTATAGCACTTTCCAGATTTTGGAAGCCCCCTGCCTACCTCACTTCCCCATCTGCATATCCCTTCTCTTACTTGACTTACACCTGAGATTTTCTAAGACTGTATTTTACCTAACAGAATGTCGAGGACTGGGGTGGGGGTAGGTGATGGCAGGAATGATACCTACAGTGTTCAAGAGTTAGGAAATATACCTCAGATTAATAGTAATTGCTTCTACTAAAATTTATCCTCACCTGTCACCATGAAATTCAAGGGTTTAATTTGCTTAATGTTAACAACATCAAAGATAAACTACGCTCATGATACATCTTGCCTCAGTGTAACCTGAGTTTGTCCCCAGAAGTCTTAAAAGTGAGAAAAGAAAAAAAATAAGTAAATGCAAGATTAGAAGACTTTTTTGTCCCATTGTTCGTGGAGTGCCACTGTTAGACTATAAATCTTGTGAAATAATAGAAATTCTAAGACTACAGGGCTCAGAAAAAGTCTTAAAGGAGCCAGGCTGTTCATCTTCTTCCTGCCCTCTTCCAGGCTAGTCCAATTTAAGCCATTTATTCCAGCCAGAATCCATCCTATTTTTGAAGTACAGTGGGGAATTAGAAACACTACTGCCTTCCTCTGGAGCTCATCTAGTGTTTAATAACCCTCACTGTCATTAGAGTCTAAAAAACTCCTCCTGGATAGGGGCCGGATGGTACAGCCTCATGACCCAAGGCATGTGTACCATGGAGGTCTTTGACTTTTCCCAAGCAGTGGGATTTCCGATGCATAATAAACTAGCAGGCTTCTTGCTTACTATAGTGTTTTTTCTGATTGTTCTTCCCCAAGCCCCAGAAAACAAATACTAGACACAGTGAGGAAAAGTACCGTCCTGTAAAACCTTTGGACTCTTGGAAACAGGAGAAGGATCAGGCAGTGGCAATATTGGGTCCTCTGAGATATCACTGAGCCATCTTCACAATGTCATATCAGGAAGGCCAGGGCCATATTTAAAAAAAGGTTCCGCCAAAGGGGAAGGAAGCTGAAGCTAAAAATATATCATGCCAGCTGTTATAAATGCTTCTCAAAGGAAGCAAAGCAACTAGAGTTACCTCTTTGAAGAGCAAATGAGGGGTTAAGGATCTAAGGGAATTTTTCAGTTACATGCCAGGTTGGCTACATTTTGGGGAGGAAGAAATTTTCCACCAAGAAAGAAAGTCTGTTGGTAAAAGACAAAATAATTCCATGAAAACTTTAAAGGAACTCCAGAGGACACCAGTGGCTCCCAAGGCTTAGGATGGGGATGACCTGCAGCCTGCAAGACAGAAGCAAGGTCTCCAAGCCTTGCCCCTCTCTTCAGTTTCCAGGAGACCACTTGCCAAGACCTCTTCTTATCAGGCCTGCCCAAAGTTGAGTGTTCTCTCTCCTCCCCTTGAATATTTGTGTTCTAATGGTTTTTTACAGGATGGCTGGAATGAGCTCGAAGTAGCTGGCAGCCTTGTAAGAAAATGTGAAGGGCAGAGAGAAAAGGACTTCTTGCGCCAAACGGGTATCTTTGAAAGAGCTGGCCTTGGCTGCCTAAGGGGCTGATGGAATTGGTTTTTTTTTTTTTTTTCAGTTGCAGATTCAGGGTTCCCAAAGAAGCCCCATTTCCTGAGACCCACAACATTCCTCCTTTTCACCTTGCCCTGCTGAAGTAGTTTTGTTTCAGGTGTTGGCTCTCTGGGGCCCAGCAGCCATCCTTTCCACGAAGGGATGGACCCTCCACCCTGCAGGAAGGCTGAGAAACAAGGAACAAAGTCCAAGAAATATCAAGGCACAGGATGCCCCAGTAGTTTTTACATTTTAACTTTCAATTTGAAATAATTACAGATCTACAAGAAATTGCAAAAATACTACATAGAGAGGTCTCATGTACCCATCCCCCCAGCATCGCCCAAGATGACATCTTACACAACTGTAGTGTATTACCAAAACTAGGAAACTGACATTAACACGACACCCTTAACAAGACTATAGACCTTACTCAGATCTCAGCAGTTTTTGTACACACTGTTTTTTTTGGTATATATTTGCACATCTTATTACCTATATAAATTCATATAACTACCTCCACAATCAAGATCACAGTATGTTACTAAAAGTCTGTTAGTATTGAGACCAAGTTGGTAACGTAAGTCAGGATGATGACAGAATGCTAAGTGATCAATATTATCGCCAAATATTTAGTGAATTCCCAAGGACACTTTCTTATTTATTTTGGAAATTCATTAATTTCATGAACATCTGCCTAGTGAGCCCAGGAATTTATTAAGTCCCTACTGTTCAGCAAACGTTTCTGGCAGGGCGGGCAGACAGGCTTCAGCTCACATGCCATCTCTTATTGAATTATAGTGGCTGCCTTGAGGGGCATATTGAGGAGGACGCAGAGGCCACATCTGGGCTTAGCAGGAGACAGCCATTATCTAAGAGATGCTCTACCACAGGAGAGTGGCAGCTGAACACGTGCCAGGGATTTGCCATCTCCAACATTTCTGTGACTTTTTGAGGGTGTTCAAGGTGCTGGGAAAGAGGGATAAAGAAGACAAAACCCCTGTCCCCAAAGAGTTCATCATCAGGAAGGGGAGGCAAATATGTCAACCAAGAACTGGGACACAGAATGCTCAGTATATGAGTCAGTGCAAAGCAAGCATACTTGGGGTACAAGACTTGGATGGTCTGTGACACTGGTCAAGTTGCTTGGCCTCTCTGTGCCTCGGTTTCCTTATCTGTCAAATGGGAATAACAATAATAGCCACATTGTGGGATTATAAGAATTAAATGAACTAATATTTATGTAAAGCGTTTTGAAGAATACCCCATGTAGTAAGCACGATGCAGTGATTACTGTTGACTTTTCATGATCTATGGTACCCCCCAAATTTTAATGTATTGCTTTTATCATCAGAAAAATCAATTTAGATTAATAAAAGAAATATTAAGGTTCCAAGCTACACCACGAGACTGTAGAAGAACCGGGCAGTTCAAATGGAGCACTTTGGAATAATTTCCGTAACGCAAAGTTCCTGAGTTCTTGCCTCAGTCTAGGCTAGCAAAGGTTGGCACGTTTTCAAATCCAAATGTAAAGAATGCTAAGAAAAATCATGTATTGGCAATGATTTGAACAGAAACAAGTTCCTTTCATTTGTAACTACAGCACATAGTTTTCTCCCAGGTCAAGTTCTGCCAGTGAAGAGTAGAAAATGGTTAGAAAGTCAGTCTGGGGCAATGCAGGTGGCACTGACCTCTCCACACTGAAATTCTGTGGGCTCTTAAGAAAACCTGGATGGTTCTTTTCCTGGACAGTTTCCTTTTTCTATGGAACACTTGAGACAGAAAGCAAACCTAAAGGTGCTAAGCCAGGTTCTAGGCATGTTGTATTTGGAATTGCTTGTGATGGTCAATACAAAGGCCATGATTTGTGACAGCCAATACCTTGGTCCTTTCTGGTCTCACAGGCTCATGATGAAGAATCTGCACATTCTTGCTCTCAGTCATCAGACCCCTGAGTAGCCTTAAAAGGAGAGCTAGGTACTGAAAATAGATTCTCCCCTCTCGTCTGGAACACCTTGATGCTCTCCAAAATGACGCTTCATAGACTCTCAATTGTCCCAACCCATTCTTCTCTTATCTCATGGAAGAAAAGCCCCAGCTCAAAGATCCTATGAGATCTCATTTGATTTAACTTCTGTAATCAATAAAAGGTACTCTCTCCTCTGTCTAAATGGATGAAAATTGGTTGATTCTTGTTAGATTAGGACATAGGTTTTGCCCTCTACTCTTAGCCTCATCTTAATCCCTTCCTTCAAAAAATCTGTGTGGTTCCATCATCTATTTTTTACTGTATCATTTTCTCCATCTCAATGTGCCAGCACCTTCTCAAAGTCAATATACATCCAAAATCAAGCTTATAGCTAGTTTCTCTCCCTCTCTTGTTTCTTATCTCTTTGGAATCACTAACTCAACTTTCTTCATCCCTTAAATGCCTATCATGTGTGAAGCACTTCCAACTGATCTCTAAGATCTCTCTTTGATAAATCCAATGGTCACTTCTTGTTCCTCATCTTATTGGACTTATCAGTAGCATTTGACTCAGTTGATCACTTTTTCCTTCTTGAAACCTTTTCTTCATTTGCCTTGACACACACACACATATATACACTTGAGTTTTCTCCAACTTCAATGGTTTCTCCTTGGTTTGCTGCTTCCTCTGCTTTTTCCCAGCCTTCATATTGATGTACTCAGGCTCAGCCCTTGGTTCTCTTCTCTATCTGCATCTCTACTATGGTAATCTCATCTCATAGTTTCATAGCTTTAAATATCACCCATGTGCTGAACTCCCAGATGTCTATCTTAGGTCAGTCTTCTCTCCCAAACTGCATGCTCATATATCCAATTGCTTACTAGACATCTCTGATTGTCTAACAGATGTATAAACTCACCATATATGAAACTGAACTCCCAATCTTACCCCCAAACCTCCTCAATAATACAGACTTCCTCATTTCAACTGATGGCAGTACCATCCTTCCAAGTTGTGTAAGCAAAAACCCTGAAGTCATTCTTGAATTTTTCCCCTCACAACTCATTTATTCTGTCAGGAAATCCTTTTGGCTGTACTTTCAAAAATACATCTAGACTTGACCACTTCTCCCCCCTTCTACTGCAGCCATTCTGGTGCAAGTCATCAATGTCTTGCCTGGATTACTGCAATAGTCTCTTAACCAGTCTTCATGTTTCTGTCCTTGTCCTGGTACAATCTATTCTTACTTAACACAGCAGCCAAAACAATCCCTTTAAAACATGAGTCAGATCACATCACTCGTTTGCCAAAAATCCTCCAATGGGATTGCTGAGAGCAAAAGTCAAAGTTCTTGCAATGGCCCACAATACCCTGTAGGATGTCTCCCTCCCTCTTACCTCTGCAACCTCTCCCACTGCTGTCTACCTCACTCACTCTTTTTCAGCCAGCAACCTTCTTTGCTTTTCCTCAAACAAGCTGGTACTCTTCTAACTTGGCATCTGAAGACTTAAGGCCAAACCATTTTCTGTTGCAGTGAAATGGCCACAGCAGACTCAAGTCCCCCTAGACCATGCTGCATGGTCTGGGCTCAGGAAAGATACAATGCAAATGAGGGCACAGAGTCTGGGGGTTAGTGCTAGCACTTCGCTTCTCACTGTCTTGCCCAGTCTCTCTCATTCATTAAGCAGACACTTACTGAGTGCTTACTGTTGCCAGCCCTGGCCAGAGCTGGGCATTTACGTACATAATCTCATTTACCCTCACCACAACCCTCGCAGGCAGGTATCATGAATGTTCCCATTTTACAAGTGGGGACCTTGCTCAGAGAGGTGAAGTAACTCAGCCAAGTTGCAGTTAGCTAATTTCAGGTCTGAGATTTGGATGCAGGAAGCAGTGACACCAAAGTCCTTGTCCTGCCCACTTTGTCAAGCTGCCTCCCAGGTGCTGAGGAGATATTTGATAGAAGCACAAGCGAATGAATGACCCAAAGGATTGCAGTTCTGATAAGCACAATTTAACCACCATCGACAATGCAGAGGGATAAAGCAATGACATTAATGTTTTGTTAAAGGGATGTTCTTGAAATACAAGTGCTGACATGACCTAAGTGTTTGAATGAAACTTTCTGGAGGAGAGATCTGAGCTCTTATCTTCTTTACTGATTCTCCGAAAAGGGGCTCTAACCCCTTTCTTCTCAAGATACATAACATAGTTACCTTGTTAAACCTCCAAGTCCTTTTCAGCTCAAGTACTACACTGGGCTCAAAGGCCTAGGAGGCCGTGACAATCATCTAAGCATTTCTTCCCCTCTGTTGGGTGAGGTAGCCACAGTGAAATATAAAAGTGCCTGTTGACTACAATCTGATAACCATCTCAAATTGTACTAATCTTATCAAGACCCCGGAATGTGTAAATCAGCAGAGATGGAAATGTGATGACCCAAGACTAATTTCAAGACAAATGACATAAAACTCAACCCCTTAAAATACAAAAGACCAAGTTTTGAGAGGGTAGGAAGCTCAGAGCCCGCATCTCTCCCAGCTATCAAAGAGTTTTGTAACAATTACTGGATTCTGTCACCGACCCAGGAAACTCCGGCCAAGAAGCTCTGTCATCCCAGCCTGCATGTGTCTGCTTGAATAGTTCAAGCCATCACTCCCTGTCACACAGAGGTTAGTGAAACTGTTCCCTGGATTACTAGTCTGTGAAAAAAACTGTCACCAGAACCTCTTACACAATAAACTAATGATGCAATAATCACCTAATTCCCCAAATTTGAAAATTATCAATATCTAAATATACAACTGGACGAAAGAATTTTAAACTCTCATGTTGTGGCATTATCAATGCGGTATCTTAAGTACTTCTTTGATTGATTATTCCACTAAAGTACTGTTTCAATCAATGTAGTAAAAATTCAACACTCTTACGTATCTGAGAAAGCCATTTAAAAAGGCCCATTAGCCAAAAGATCCGAGTGGAGGTAGAGGCCAAGAAACTGTCACTGACAATCCTTAATCCTCTCAGATCTTTTAATTGGGGGTTCCTGCATGTTAACAGGCACATGAGGTCTAACCGCAAAAGCTTTTCCCCAAGAAAGTTATCTATGCACTGACGCTGTCTTCAGGGACACATGCAAACTAGCATCAGGGAACTCTGTTTAATGGCAGGCCACTCTCCCACATTGCCACTTTACAGAAGCACCAGTGGCATGTTTGTCACTTTGCTCAGCCTAAGTGGGGAGCCATAGAGAGGAGGACTCCTGGCCCTGGTCCCAGCTGTGGACAGAGTACTTTGCTTTAGTGGTCAAAAGAGGAGGAGGGTGTCCTCTGCTCTCCCCTCCCACAAAGCCATTCCCGCCCCACCTCTCCTAAGGGGTTAGACTGAGCAAGAGAAGGCCACAGCATCCACACCAGGCCACAGCACAGAGCAGCATTCTCAGTTAGCAAACCTGCTCCCCCTGGTCAGGAGGAAAAGTGACCCTGACAACTGGGGATTAAAACCAGGAGATGCAAGGGAGGGAACATTCCAGGGTGAAATTTAAAAAAAAAAAAGAAAGAAAGAAAGAAAGAAAAAAAAGAAAGGAAAAGAAACAAAAGAAGTGAAAAGAAAGGAAAATGCACAAAGCCCATGAGGCTGTCTGGTTAACCATGGGTTAGAATCACGTTTAGAGAATCACACGGGAACTCAGTGTCTCAGCAAATCCAAAAACCCCAGGTGAAAGATAGCGGGTGAAAGGCGTTCTGTTTGTGGAAACAGGAAGTTTCCTTCTTTCACCACTTAATCTGTCTCATTTAATTTTTTCTTTTTTTTTTTGGTCTATTTGTAACCCGAATTTGGACCATCAATCATTTTTAGCTGCCCAGCATTTTTCTCTTTCCAGAGTTGAAAGAACAACAAAGATGGGGTCCAAAGAGCCCTTTCCCACAGCCAATTCCAATCAGCCCTTCTCTCCCAGGGTTACAGGGTACTCAGAGCAGACATTCCCAGTGGGACATGCCACACACAGCAAGTCGCCAAACCAGACTGCACTAAAGGGCTTCTCGGGGACTTACTTGTACTTGTGCTGGTTCCAATCGTATTGATTGTGGTGGGGACGGATGAAGAGGAGTAGAGGGGCACGTGGCCATTCTCACACCCCAGGCTTTTGTCCTGCCAGTTGGAGGCGTTGATGCAAATCCCAGAATCCCGAGAGTTCTGCCACCCATTAAGCTTGTCGTCGGAGTTCTGTCTTTGGTGATAGTAGTGCGTCTGCCCATAATCCACAGAGTCCGAGCGGCCTCGGTTCTGGCCGCCAAAGCTGGTCGACGTGCGGTCCTCCAAGTGGTTCAGCCACATGGCCAAAGCACTGCGGTCTTCCAACGAAGTGGCCGGATGGATCAAAGCATAGGACAGCAGCTGCCTGCTCTCCTCGATGTGCTGGTTGTGCTCAATGGAGTGCGCCAGGATTTGGGGCAGCAGTTTCATATACTCTACTTTTGCGTCGAGGTTTCCTGGCTTCAGCAAAGGCAGGTGAGTTAACAGGAGGGAAATCACTTTATCCTTGGATTCCTGTTGCCATTGGTTAATGATTCCTGAAAAGAAAATATGCAGGGCAAATAAGCAATTACACCCACAGTGGCACCAAGCACCACACTGTAAAGAAAATTCCTGGGGATTAGAGTCTCAATCTATGTACCCTGCATAAATTTTCTCAAAACAGCCTCTGCATTGAGTTGGATAACTGACCTCAGGTTGTCAGGGGACAATGACTTCAATGAAACATGGAACAAAACGCTCTGAGATGTTTGGGTGCTCAATCTAATTCTCATGCAGGTCTCCAAAGAGGCTATGACCACTTCGGTACAAACAAATACAATTTACAGCCATTTTATTTCTTAGGAAAGTCTAGGCATACCCTCAGATAGGTGAAGAAGGAATTAGAAAATCTCCATGGAAAAGTGAGTATAATCAAGGGTTCATATAGTGGAGTCCGCGAAGGTATGGCTGCTTTCCCTTCCCTAGACATTTGTGGAAAGTGGCTGAACCCCTGGCAAGGGCATTGGTTTGAAGTTGGTAAAACTTCCTAGATGGAGAAATCTGTCAGGGAAAAAAGGACACCCCTCAGCTCGGTGAAGTACGCCTGCACCTTCCTCATGAGAAACTGACCCAGAAAATGACTGTGATCTCAAAGCTAGAATGAACAATAGACCCAAGACTTAGCTCCAGGGGCACCTCTGATCACACATGCTAAGCAAGCTATTTTTCTTTAAATATAGAAGATCTGTTTGGTTATTTTTATTATGATAAAATATACATAATATTGGCCATTTTAACCATGTTGAAGTGTACAGTTCCGTGGCATTAAGCACATTCACACTGTTGTGCAGCCATTGCCACTATCCACCTCCTGATCTTTATCTTCCCAAACTGAAACTCTGTACCCATGAAACACTGATTCCTCATTCCCTCTCCCATCCCCTGATGACCATCATTCTACTTTCTGTCTCTATATATTTGACTACTCTAGTTACTGTATTTAAGTGGAATTATATAGTATGTGCCCTTTGTTTGTTTGTTTTGTTTTTTTTGCGGTACGCGGGCCTCTCACTGTTGTGGCCTCTCCCGTTCTGGAGCACAGGCTCCAGACGCTCAGGCCCAGCGGCCATGGCTCACGGGCCCAGCCGCTCCGCGGCATGTGGGATCTTCCCGGACCGGGGCACGAACCCATGTCCCCTGCATTGGCAGGCGGACTCCCAACCACTGCACCACCAGGGAAGCCCTCTAGTATTTGCCCTTTTGTGACAAGCTTATTGCACTTAGCATAATGTCTTCAAGGTTCATCCATGAAAAGATTTGTTTTTAACACTCTCCCAAGGAACCCCTCCTATTCCCTACTATTCAAAACACAAATCTTTTGCCGTCAGGTAAACATAGATTAATTGCCTTAACTGGCCTTTGAAAAGTAGCTTGTTTTGGAGACTGATAGTTATCCATGGGGCCTGGGATGATAGGAAAGAAAGCTCCCTCCAGAAAAGTCATTCCGAACACCTGAACACCTCAACTCTGGCCCAGTGATGACTGTAGAAGGGCTAGGGCTTTCACAAAGTATCTGCAGGGTTGAAAAGGCATTTCTGGAATTTAGCAGAAGGGCTTCACAATTCTAGTGAGGCACAAACATACCAGAACAAGCTCCAGAGTCAGTGTTGACCATAAGCTACAAGTGCACCAGCTGTGTAGGATAAGGCCTCTCAAGACGAAGGGGTGTATTCAATGAAAAGTGTCAGGCGAGAAAGACATGGTAGGTAATGAAAGAATGTGGCTTCAGACTCAGGCACACATGGGCATGAATCCCAGCTCTGGCACCTAATTGGCAATGGAACTTCGGTAAGTTACTCAACCTCTCTGAGCCTCAACTCCCTCATCAGTGAAGAGTGCTACCAAGAGCACCTGTCCCTCCTTGTGTTATAGGATTAAATGAGGTAATATATCAAAAGGACCAGTCAAGTACTTGATAGTGGAAATAATTCCTTCTATTTGTCTCTGCATTAGTCAGGCCCATGTTAGAGCCGTGCTGGGTGGTTTCAGATACCAAGTTTTTAAAATAATAGAGGCCAGATACTCCAATAAAGATCTATTAAAAAAAACAGAGACCAGAGATGACCCAGGGAAGGTCATTAAAAATTATCAGAGTTGATACAAAGCTACAGTAATCAAGACAGCATGGTACTGGCACAAAAACAGACACGTGGATCAGTGGAACAGAACAGAGACCCCAGAAATAAACCCACACACCTATGGTCAATTAATCTTCAAGGAAGGAGGTAAGAATATAAAATGGAGAAAAGACAGTCTCTTCAGCAAGTGGTGTTGGGAAGTTGGATAGCCAGCCAGATGTAAATAAATCAATGAAGTTAGAACACACCAGCACACCATACACAAAAATAAACTTAAAATGGCTTAAAGACTTAAATATAAAACATGATACCATAAAACTCCTAGAAGAGAACACAGGCAAAACATTCTCTGACATAAATCATACCAATGTTTTCTTAGGTCAGTCTCCCAAGGCAATAGAAATAAAAGCAAAAATAAACAAATGGAACCTAATCAAACTTGCAAG
The DNA here is from genome assembly GCF_964270905.1 of Leucopleurus acutus. Taxonomy (NCBI): domain Eukaryota; kingdom Metazoa; phylum Chordata; class Mammalia; order Artiodactyla; family Delphinidae; genus Leucopleurus; species Leucopleurus acutus. The sequence goes on from NC_139142.1 coordinate 45,709,566, forward strand.
CTTTTGTACAGCAAAGGAAACCATAAACAAAACGAAAAGACAACCTACAGGCTGGGAGAAATATTTGCAAGTGATGTGACCGACAAGGGCTTAATTTCCAAAATATACAAGCAGCACATACAACTCAATTACGAAAAAAAACAAACAACCCAATCGAAAAATGGGCAGAAGACCTAAATAGACATTTCTCCAAAGAAGACATACAGATGGCTAACAGGCACATGAAAAGATGTTCAACATCGCTAATTATTAGAGAAGTGTGAATCAAAACTACAATGAGGGGGCTTCCCTGGTGGTGCAGTGGTTAAGAATCTGCCTGACAATGCAAGGCACACAGGTTCAAGCCCTGGTCTGGGAAGATTCCACATGCTGTGGAGCAACTAAGCCTGTGTACCGTAACTACTGAGCCTGCGCTCGAGAACCCGCAAGCCACAACTACTGAACCTGCATGCCACAACTACTGAAGCCCATGCACCTAGAGCCCGTGCTCCTCAACAAGAGAAGCCACTGCAATGAGAAGCCTGCATACCTCAATGAAGAGTAGCCCCCACTAGCCGCAACTAGAGAAAACCTGTGCACAGCAACAAAGACCCAACACAGCCAAAAATAAATAGATAAAATAAATAAATTAAAAAAAAAATTTAAAACTACAAAGAGGTACCACCTCACACCAGTTAGAATCATCATCATAAAAAAGTCTACAAATAACAAATGCTAGAGAGGGTGTAGAGAAAAGGGAACCCTCCTACACTGTTGGTGGGAATGTAAATTGGTGCAGCCACTATGGAAAACCATATGGAGGTTCCTCAGAAAACTAAAAATAGAGTTGCCATGTGATCCAGCAATCCCACTCCTGGGCATATATCTGGACAAAACTGTAATTCAAACAGATACATGCAACTCTATGCACAGCAGCACTATTCACAACAGGCAAGACAAGGAAACAACCTAAATGTCCATTGACAGATGAACGGATAAAGATGTGGGACATATATACAATAGAATACTACTCAGCCACAAAAAAGAATGGAATAATGCCATTTGCAGCAACATGGATGGACCTAGAGATTATGATACTAAGTGAAGTAAGTCAGAAAGAGAAAGACAAATACCATATGATATCATTTATATGTGGAATCTAAAATATGACACAAATGAACTTATCTACAAAACAGAAACAGAGTCACAGACATAGAGAACAGACTTGTGGTTGCCAAGGGTGGGGGGGGGGCATGGACTGGGAGTTTGGGATTAGCAGATGCAAACTATTATATATAGAATGGATAAACAACAAGGTCCTACTGTATAGCATAGGGAACTTTATTCAATATCCTGTGATAAGCCATAATTGAAAAGAATATGAAAAAGTATATATATGTGTGCATGTGTGTGTGTGTATGTGTATGTATAACTGAACACTTTGCTGTACAGTGCAAGTTAACACAACACTGCATTAATAAATCAACTATACTTCAATAAAATAAAATTTTAAAATATTATCAGAGTTGGAAAAGAGGTAGAAAGTCAAAGGTAAAAAATAATGGGCTTATAACTGAACAATATGAAGAGATACTTGACTTTTTTCAAGTAGGGATTTCATAAGGAGATGGACAGTCAACTACTTGAAGCAGAAGTGTTCAAATTGAAGCATGAGAGAATAAGATTTGAGTGTGAAGTGCCAGAATGACAAAAGACTCGAAGGAGTCACCAAGGAAGTCTCTACAACCTCCAACCTTGGGGCTTGAAGAATAGAGATAGATGGTCCAGAGAAGCACTGTCAGCTAGAAATATAATGCGAGCATATGCAATTTAAAATTTTCTAGTATTAAAAGAAAAGTAAAAAGGAGGTAAAATTAATTTTAATGATATATTTTATTTAATCCATTATATAATTATATTATTATTTCAACTTGTAAGCAGTAAAAATTACTGATGAAACATTTTACATTTTCTTTGTATTAAGTCTTCGAAATACAGGGTGCACTGCACTTCAGACTACCCGAGGCAAGCTACAGATTCAGTGTAATCTATATCAAAATACTAATGGCATTTTTCACAGAACTAGAACAAATAATTAAAAAATTTGTATGGAAACAAAGAAAACCCCAAATGGACAAATCAATCTTGAGAAAGAAGAACAGAGCTGGAAGAGTCATGCCCCCTGACTTCAGACTATACTACAAAGATACAGTAATCAAAACAGCATGGTACTGGCACAAAAACAGACGCATAGATCAATGGATCAGAATAGAGTCCAGAAATAAACCCACACACATATGGTCAATTAATATACAACAAAGGAGGCAAGAATATACAATGCAGAAAAGACAGTCTCTTCAATAAGTGGTGCTGGGAAAACTGGACAGCTACATGTGAAAGAATGAAATTACAACATTCTTTAATGCCATATACGAAAATAAACTCAAAATGGATTAAAGACCAAATATAAGACCAGAGATGATAAAACTCCTAGAAGAAAACATAGGCAGAACGCTCTTTGACATAAATCACAGCAATACTTTTTTGGATCCATCCCCTAAAGCAAAGGAAATAAAAGTGAAAATAAATAAATAGGACCTAATTAAACTTAAAAGATTTTGCAGAGCAAAGAAAACCACTGACAAAATGAAAAGACAACCTACTGAATGGGAGAAAATATTTGCAAATGATATGACCAATAAGGGGTTAATTTCCAACATATATAAACAGCTCATACAACTCAACATCAAAAGAACAATCTGATTAAAGAATTGGCAACATTTTTCCAAAGAGGAAATGCAGATGGCCAACAGGCACATGAAAAGATGCTCAACATTGCTAATCATCAGGGAAATGCAAATCAAAGCCACCATGAGATATCACCTCACACCTGTCAGAATGGCTATCATCAAAAATAACACAAATAACAAATGTTGGTGAAGATGTGGAGTAAAGGGAACCCTCTGTTGGTGGGAATGTAAATTGGTGCAGCCACTGTGGAAAACAGTATGGAGCGTTCTCAAAAACTAAAAATAGAACTACTATATGACCCAGAAATTCCACTGCTGGGTATACATCTGAAAAAAACAAAAATGCTAATTTGAAAAGATACATGCACCCCAATGTTCACAGAAGCATTATTTACGATTGCCAAGGTATGGAAGTAACCTAAGTGTTCATCAACAGAGGAATGGATAAAGAAGATGTGGTACATATATACAATGGAATACTACTCAGCCATAAAAAAGAATGAAATTTTGCAATAACATGGATGGACTTGGAGGGTACTATGCTAAGTGAAATAAGTCAGAGAAAGAAATACTATATGATATTACTTCTATGTGGAATCTAAAAAATACAACAAACGAGTGACTATAATAAAAAAGAAACAGGGCTTCCCTGGTGGTGCAGTGGTTAAGAATCCACCTGCCAATGCAAGGGACACGAGTTCAAGCCCTGGTCCGGGAAGATCCCACATGCTGCGGAGCAACTAAGCCCATGCACCACAACTACTGAGCCTGCGCTTTAGAGCCCATGAGCCACAACTACTGAAGCCCATGCGCCTAGAGCCCATGCTCCGCAACAAGAGAAGCCACCGCAATGAGAAGCCCGCGCATCGCAACGAAGAGTAGCCTGTGCTCGCTGCAACTAGAGAAAACCTCCTCACAGCAACGAAGACCCAATGCAGCCAAAAAATAATAGTAAATAAATAAAATTTTTAAAAAGAAGCAGACTCAGATATGGGGAACAAACTAGTAGTTACCAGTGGGGAGAGGGAAGGAGAAGTGGCAGTACAGGGGTAAGGAATTAAGAGGTACAAACTATTATGTATAAAATAAGCTACAAGAATATCTTGTACAACACATGGAATGTAGCCAATATTTTGTAATAACTATAAATGGAGTATAACCTTTAAAAATTGTGAATCACTATACTGTACACCTGTAACATACACAATATTATACATCAACTATACTTCAATAATTTTTTTTTTTTTTTAAATCCAGGGTGTACTTTACCACTGACAGCACATCTCAACTTGGACTAGCCACAGCTGAAATGCTCAGAGGCCATGTGTGGCTGGTGACTACTGAACTGGCTAGCACAGGGCTGGAGACATTCAGATGCGGAAGGCGGGTGGGAGGGCACAGATGACCTCAGCAGGTCCCTCCAAGCTCCCTATATTTAGCAAATTGCCACCTGACACAAGACAACCCTCATGCATTCCACTAGGTATACAGCCTTTCTTTTAAAGTTGCTCTGGGAGATGAAGAAAGAACCAGTGCTAAGTTTCTCATCAACACCTTTTCAGCAAACACCGGGCATGTTTTAAATTATGAACATGCTTAGGATGAATATAAAATCTATTCATTAAGCCCAAGGAACTAAAGAGGCACTGGCAAGAAGCGAAAGGGCCTGAAGTGAAGATGGATCTATGTCCAACGCCAACACTGATCACACGTAGCCAGCGTATACCCTGAAAAATGTATGTTTAAAAATGAAATCTGGGGGCTTCCCTGGTGGCGCAGTGGTTGAAAGTCCGCCTGCCGATGCAGGGGACACGGGTTCGTGCCCCGGTCCGGGAAGATCCCACATGCCGCGGAGCAGCTGGGCCCGTGAGCCATGGCCGCTGAGCCTGCGCGTCCGGAGCCTGTGCTCCGCAGCGAGAGAGGCCACAGCAGTGGGAGGCCCGCGTACCACAAAAAAAAAAAACAAAATAAAACTGGGAACAACCTTTAATACAAATCCTTGAGGCTGAGGAACTCCCTAGCTTTTTGCCAGGTTACTTCCCTGTTTGGATATTCTACCCTTTCACGAAAGGTCAGCCTAAAAAAAGTTTAAGAACAAAAACAAAATTTATCAATAATTAGGACTCAGAGTACAAACTAAACATGTTATCTCCAGGTAAGCCCTCTCTGGCAGGGATTAACCTGGGATCCAGAGGAGGAACAAGTACAGCAAAGAGGCTGCTGACCCTTGGTCCCTTCCAGGCCTGAAAAGGTTTTTTCTCTATCCTCGGGACAGGGCTTGGATGCTGTAGGGCTGTGGCACAGCCACAAAGACAACTATGACTTTTGTTCACTGCTTCTGGGAACATGGAAATACGATGGCCTTCTGAGGGCTAACTACACCTACTGGATCAAACTGTTTCTCCCACTGCTCCAGCTGCCATGCTGAGAGCTAAGAGTACTGAATGTTTTCTGTGTGCCAGGGACTCTTCTAAGCTCTGTGCATGTAATTCCTCGTTTAATCCTCACACGAAGCTTATGACACAGGTCCTATTACAGCCTTACTTTACGGATGGGGACACAGAGGCACAGAGGGGTCAAGTAACTTGCCCCAGGTCCCCCAGCTAGGGAGGTGGCAGAATGGGGGTATGCAAATTAGCATAAAGATACACAATGACTATCACACTAGAAGATCTTGGCTATAAGCTAAATATATTAATATTTATAAGGCATACATAATTATAAATATATTAATATTTATAATTATATACTACATATATAATTATATACTACACATGTAATTATATAATACATTAAAATATAATTATATAATATATAATTACACATACAATTTAAAAAAATTTTTTTAATTAAAAAAGAAAAATTTTGGCCACATCCCATGGCATGTGGGATCTTAGCTCCCCAACCAGGGATCCACCCCGCACCCCCTGCATTGGAAGGTGGAGTCTTAACCACTGGACTGCCGGAGAAGTCCCTAAAATGTTTATATGTACATTATATTTACAAATATAATAATGTAAAAAATTTTAAGAATACATGGATCAGCAGAAGAGTTGGGTCGGCTATGGAAGTGTAGAAAAAAAGAAGGTACAGAGGATAATGTACCTTTTGTGGTTTTAAAATATGTCCACTATGTCTTTGTCAGTCCTCTCCAAAAGGTGGAGCCAATCAACTCCCTCTGAGAGCAGGCTGGGGTTAATGAGTCACTTCTATCAAATAGAATGTAGCAGAAGTGACAGTGCGTAACTTCATGGATTAGAAGAGGCACTGCAGCTTTTATCTTGCTCTCTCTTGGGTTACTCACTCGGGGGGAAGCCAGCTGCCATGCTGTGAGGACTCTCAAGCCACCCAGTAGGGACAGTAAGGAACTAAGCCCTGCTGCCTGCAGCACCAACTTGGAAGCAGAACTCTTAGCCTCCGTGAAGCCTTCGGGTGACTACACTCCAGAGGGCATCTTGAGGGGCACTGCGTTGTATTCCTGAGCCAGAGAAACTGTGTGTGATAGCATGTTTATTGTTGTATTAAGCTTCTACGTTTGGGGTAAAGATAACTGATACACCTATCTAAGTACCCCTCTAGGAAAGAGGAAGTTTTAGCCCTTTGGCTTCTAGTAATTCAGTCCTTAGTGCAAGGTCATTCCCATTCTGAGCTGGACTCATGAAGCTAACCTGTTGCCACTGAACATTCCCCTCACTTAGCTTCCCTCATCCTGGTTATCCACTCACCAAACAACCTCTGGACTATGATTTAGCTCCCCAGGTACCTTTAGGGAGAGGATGGACTGACCATACAGACAAGGGATTTCTAGATTCTGTGATGATGATTTTTCAGGACAACTTAATAAATGGTCTCTGATGATGGCTTCCTGGGGAGGCCTTCCTGTGCTGATTAGGGACTTTGAGAACATCTAGTCTCTCTGGCTCCTTTGAGTATAGAAGGTCCCTCCTTATGGCAAATTAATCAGCCAGCACTGATTGGCTGAATCAATCTCTCAAAGGGAGTATCCGCAGAGCACTGACGAGAGTGAGAATCTCCATGTTAAAACAGAAGCCAGGCTCTGCATGTAGGGACTTGGTATAGGAATGGCAGGTCCCGCCCAGCTGCTCACTGGCCTTCTTTGTGTCATCCACACCACCTTCCAGGCAGAAGGAGCCTTTACTGAGATGTGTATTCAAAGAATTCTCCTCACTGGGGAAGACCCAGGAAACCTCAAAATGGTCAACTAATCGATCACTTTTGTGATGCAGTTTCTATTATTATCCACCCCAATATCACTCTAGTCGGTAGACAGTCTAGAGAACGGAAGTCCAAGAACAATAAGGTTCAATGATGCCAACTCACCCCTATTACTTTCTCTGAATATTTTCTTTATTATTTCTCTGGATAAGCAGCAGAGATAAGAGTTTTCTGGATGTTTTATGTGGGTAAAAGCTAATGATTTATAATTTATAAACCAGTGACATAGGAGTAGTAAAAAAAATCTTGAAAGAGCTATAATTAAAGACCATGAGGATTAGGAAGCTGTCCCAGTGATTCTTGGAGTGACAAAGAATGTGTTTAAATACCAAGTCTGGGGGCTTCCCTGGTGGCGCAGTGGTTGAGAGTCCGCCTGCCGATGCAGGGGACATGGGTTCGTGCCCCGGTCCGGGAAGATCCCACATGCCGCGGAGCGGCTGGGCCCGTGAGCCATGGCCGCTGGGCCTGCGCGTCCGGAGCCTGTGCTCCGCAACGGGAGAGGCCACAGCAGTGAGAGGCCCGCGCACCGCAAAAAAACAAAAAAACCCTCCCAAACCCAAAAAAACCCACCAAGTCTGGTATTAATACTACACAATGGTATGACAATGTTTAAGCGCTCCAGTTGTTAGTAAATTACCTTTAAATTGTTATTTTATTATACCCTTGTTTTCAGTTTAATAACATTTACCATAAAAGAGTTTCTCACAAGTGTATTTAGGCAATTTGCTCATGCGAGACATGGCTGGAAATTAAATGCACACGTACAAGAAGTACTGGTTCAATAAATGTGCTAAAAGGCAGGAATACAGTGGGTCTTAAATGGTCAAAAGCTCCCTGGAACAATTTGTATTACAAACTCAATCCTAGACACGTCATGTAATAAAGGCTTCTAAACTGTAGTGCATCTTTGCACAAATCAGGGGCCGAGGACAGTGGGAATACCACATGTCATGCATTTGGTAGGGATGGGAGTGGAGAGGGCACCTAAAAATTCAGGGGGAAAATAGCAAAAACCAACACGGCAAACAATGGGATTCCTGTGTTGGCACCTGCATTTGCCTACTGTCTCCCAAGGGATCCTCTTGAGCTAGAGATGGCTAAAGAAACATCCCAGTAATTTGGTGGAGCCCTGCAAGAGATGTGGATTAGACCAGTTGTGATGGGGGACCCCAGATAACATGGAAGTGGCGCTGCAAGCGGTGCTTTGAGCAGATACAAAGGATTTAGAAGATAGAAACCTCCTCCCTATTTTCAAGGAGGGTGATTGCTGGCTGGCGGTCCCCACGGATCCTTGCTTCCTGGCCTTCATGCCCTTGTGTACTCTCCCCCAACACCGAATCTGAACAGTTGTATGTGACCAACAGAATGTGAGGGAGGTGTTCTGAGATTAGGTCATAAAAGGCACTGCAGCTTGCACCTCACTCTCTTGGTTCACTCCCTCTGGCGGAAGCTATAGCCACTCCAATTATGAAGACACTCAGGCAGCCCCAGGAGAGGCCGCCATATGGGGAGGAACCCAGGCCTCCTGCTAACAGTCAGCACCAACTTGCCAGCCATGTGAGTAAGCCACCTTGGAAGTGGATTCTCCAGCTCTAGTCAGTATCTTGATTGCAACCTTGCCAGAGACTTTAAGCCAGAGCCACCCAGCGAGACCATCTCAAATTTCTGACCCTCAGAAAACTGTGAGATAAACGTTATTATGTGAAGCCGTTACGTTTTGGGGTAATTTGTCATATAGCAATAGTTAACTAGTACAGGGAGCTTCAAGTTACTTGGTAAAAAGAATCACTCAAAAATGCTACTGCCCCTTGAATTCACTAGAAAAGGCAGGGATCTACGTAGTGGGCTCCATAGACCATTATAACCACCAGCGATTTCTCTGAATGTACGACGGTGGTCAGGGGCTGGTCATTCCTAGGCACCTCACCGTCCTCAGAGAGCAAGAACCAGACACCTCTGGCCCCAACAGATACCTGTAATAATCCCTTACTGCTTCCAAGTGATCTTGTCATCTCTTCAATGGGGACTTTCGTTTTGGTCCCTTTTCTCCTGGGTACCAGCATGGCTGGGCAATCCGGGAGGTCTCCTTTGCTCCTGAAGGACCCAGGTCAGCAGTAACTAGTCCTGAAATCTCAAGTTAGGGTTGGGATTCACCTTCAGGCTTCTGACCTCCTCCTGGCAATTGCTAACTCTCATGGGTCTGAGGCTGCCCCACTCCTGAGGGCACATAAGACAGGCCAACTCCCCCTACCACTTGCCTCAGTTCTGACCTCTGGCCTGACGAGTATGCAGACAACTCCTACAGCTGTTATCTCCAACACAGGTTAACAAGTCCCAAACTGAACTCTTGCTTTCACTCTCACTAGACCTGCGCCTTTGGTCTTCTTTTCTATCTCAGCAAATGGCTTTTCCATCTTCCCAGTAGTTCAGGTGGAAACCTTGGAGTATCCTTGACTACTTTCATCTGTCAGCAAATCCTATGTGCTGGATCTTCAACATATATCCAGAATCTAACTATCAATATAATAAGCAGTGTGATCTTTTTATACCATAAGACAGGTCATGTCACTTCTCTGATCAAACATTCCAATGGTAAAAGCCATAGAACAGACTATTAGCCCCTCTGTGACCTAGCCCACCCCTTACTACTGTCCCTCATTCATGTCAGTCCATCCTGGCTCCCTTGCTGTTCCTTTACATGCCAGACCTGGGCCTACCTCCCAACATTTGCACCTGCTTGGAACGCTCTTCCCCCAGACCCACATCCAGCCTCCCTCAGTTCCGTCTTTGCTCACATGTTGCCTTCTTAGTGAGACCTTCTCTGTACATACTCTAAAACTGCCCACATCGCCCCCTCACCCTACACTCCCTATCTCCCTGTCCTTATTGTTCTCCACAGCACTTATCATGTGACCTGCTGTGTACCACACTCAGTTTCCATCTTTCTGTACTAGAATATAAGCTTCATGAGGGTAGTGATTTGTCTCCATTTTCCCTTGCATTACCATTTCCTTATTAATCACGTTTTAAAATGGCTATATAAAATTGTCCCCAGGCATTTTGTTTGATAGTTTATTAGACGTCGGGATTTCTTACTCAAAATCTGAGGTTCTTCCTAGAAATTTCCTTTAAACAAAGACTGATGGACTGGGTGACCTGCAAGCAACAGAAGGTACCAACTGTCACCCCAAAACTGTTCAGTCACCTCTTTCTTGTTTGACTGTGGAATTCTGATTAATTTTAGCTTTAACGTCAAATAGAAACAGGAATATGTAAAAAAGGAAAATAAAATGATTAGCTCAGTTTTCAAAATCTTTACTACATCCCCCATTTCAATATTCTATTTAGGATGGAAAATTTCCCCAAGTGCTAGAAAACAAAAGCTTAATGGGAGCTTTTCCTGCTTGTAACTGACACCAATTAAAGTAATCTTCATGATAAAGATTTGTTAGGCTGAGACAGCAGAATTAAATGCATTTAATACGACTCTTTCACAAACATCTGTTGAAGAAAGAGACAAAACCAATGCCAATAGCGCTGTGTTAAGGCTGTGGCGTGTCCAAATTTTTTTGGCCATAAGTGATTATATTCTAATAAAACCTCATAGGAATGGGCCTCCTAAGAGTCATATAAATTAGAGATGAAGAAAATGTTACCTTACTCTTGACAAATGCAAGACAAATCTTTGCAAACCACATTCGGCTAGTTTTTTTATACCCAAAACCCCTCCGAGGAGCGGCGTTAAATGTTCCCAAAGCGGGAAGCTTTCCCAGTCGCTAATCTTCAGTGCCCCTCTCGCCCTCCCAGACCACCACTGACAAACCCCACATACCACAAAATGACTCTCCAATCGTATTTCAAAATAATGAATTAGCAATCCTCACGCTGACCTTGCAGAAGAGAAAAACAGGCTTTGCGCTCCTGCGCTTAGATTCAGGCCTTGCTCTATAAGCAGCACTGGAAATGAGAGCGTGAAAAGAAGCGCACTGTGGTCCAGGGAGCCTAACCGCAATGAGATTTGTTACCGAAGAACTCCAGGACCAAAATCCCTGGCAATGTCCAGACAGAGTCAACCAAGAAGTGTCAGGAGGAATATAAACAAGGCCAAATCACAAAGGAATAATAGTCTGTGCTCCATCCAGCAGACCCAGCTGTAAAACAGCCACTTCACACAATAGGTTTGTAAACCTCACAAGTCTGGCAAGGGCCAGAGTGAACCACCTCTGACCACGTGGAGACGTACTATGTCTTGAAATGAGTCTGGACTATTGAGTCACCAGGTCCCACACTTTCTAAAATAATGAGGAAGTTGCTCGACAAAATTTCCCGTCTTGAGAGATGGGAATCCAAAGTGTGAGTGTGAATGTGAGAACCCTGGGATGCGTGTAAATACTGTCACCAAGGAACAGCACACACATATGCCCAAAATACCCATGTTGGAAAAGTTGATAGTAACATGTTTGCATCACTCCCTTAGGCAGGAATTCTTAAATACATGTACAAGTTATTTGGCAGAGGATACAATGGACAAATTTGTGAAAGCAGGATATTTGAATCCATGGTCACAAATTAACTGTTAATGTATTTGAAAAGAAGGGCCTGGTTAACCGCCCAAGGACAGAGTTGGGCGACTAACCCTAGGACGGAGCCAATCCCACCCTCTGGTCCTCACTACCTACAGCCCTGCAGAGGGAGTTAGAAGCACACCTCCCTTACTGGGAGTTAGAAGCACACCTCCCTTACTGGATCTCTTGAGCTATTAGCCAACTCCAGGAATTTATGCAAAGGCACGCAGAAAAGGCAGGTTATTTTCCCCTCTTACTTGTGCACTGAACTCATTTTCAGGTTACTAGGCCTGTCGAGGCAATCACACAGAATAAGACGTTTCGGATTTTTTGAGAAGGAGGGCTACTTTTTAATTTCTGAAGTTCTCCCGGGCAGTGGGGTCTGAAGGAGAAAAGGATGGTAAAGGATGTAATTCTCTAATCAGAAATGAGAGGCCATCTCCCTCCTTCAGCTCACTGTGAAATCAAACAGACCCACAGGCCAGTGGCTGGGCCGGAATCGGCAGGACTGACCGGGTGAGGGCACTCTGCTTTAGGAGACTTTGTGGGAATGCTGCAGGAGAAGACAAGAGCTCAGAGCCCATAGTTATAATGTCTGTGGACAAGGGCCTCTTGCTCATGCTTCCTGAGTCTCAAACACACCGTCTAGAATTCTAAACCAAAGGAAGACACGAGAACAGTGAAAGGACTTAGGCCACACTCGTCTAGAGCAGGGAGTGACAGCAACGGCCTGTTTGGTTTCAATCTGGCTTTATGCCACCACCTTTGGAGGTGGATGTATTTATCTACTGGATATTCATCTTTGGTCCCTATCAATGTATATGGCCTGGTTCTAGGATCCCTCTTTTTCAATGGGGTGTGCAGGGTCAGAGATAGCCATGGGAAAAGTTTTGTACCCCACAGAGAAGTCTGTAATACAAAGAATTTGGAAAGAATCAGACCAGAGGGGTAGAGAAATACTTTAAAGAGCTCTCCATTTATAGAACAGGCAACTCCGTAAGGAGTAGAATCTATCTTCTAAAGTAACTCCAGAACCTCCAGCAGACCTCCAGCCAGCATCTGACACATTATTTACTAGAAAAACATGCAGAGCTTAATCAGTGACAACTATACCAATAGAGACTTAACCTTGGCTGCTCAAATCCTAAGAGACTATTATTTATCATTAAATATTCTTTGCTGTAGATATGCCCCGTATACATCCACACTCACTCCCTCCTGCCCCCGCCATTATCTGTGACATGGTTTAGGAATCTACCTCCTTCCTTGAATCCCGTTGATCTACTCTGGCCCTCACTGCTTCTCTACCACACTGTCTACCTCAGTGACATACGATACTCTTTCTCCTCCATTAGACCGTGGGCTCCTTGAGGGCAGGGCCAGTGCCTCCCACTTAAGTCTCTACTGTTTGTTTGCCAAGGACAGTGTTGATCACACATGCTTGCTGGACCAGACTGGAGAAGAGACACACGCACTTTTCTATCACAGTGGATGACACAGATCTGTTCCTTCTTGGCTTCATCTGTCTCTGGTTAGGGTCATAGCAGAAATCTCCGGACCAAGGCTGAACGGTGAGAGGACACTGGGCCCCAACAGAAGGGGAGGTCTGGCCTCTCTTCACAAGTGGACGCCCCCCGGCGTCTTCACATCAGCCTCCTCCCGAGGTCCTATCCACTGAGAGCCCTTCCCACCCACCCACCTCCACACACACACACACACACGTGGGGAAGCCGAGCTGCCTGGAGACTCGGACCCCAGGATGCAGATTACAAGTACCTAAGATGGGCTCAGTTGTCTTGGGGCTCCTTTCTGAGGTATTCACTTCCAAGAACTGTAGGAGTACCAGGTGCTCTAAGTAACTTGAGGAAAAGGAAAAGAAAGATAATAAAGCATTGAGAGCACAGATTCCAGCTGTATTGTTTCGGTCTGGATCTTGACCTTCCATTTAGTTAGCTGTGTGACCTGGGGCAATTGTGTACACTTCAGGGCCTCATCTGGAAGATGGAACACTTCATACGATTGCTGTGCTGTTTGAATTACTTAATCTGTGTAAAGCATGGAGACCACTGTCTGGCTCATTGTGAATCTTCTCTAATTGTTAGCACCAGTCCCCATTATCTGAGAAATGAGGCTAAGCCTCCATGGGCCCCTCCCCTACAGGCTGGGGAAGGGGGAGGAGGGGAGAACAGGAGAGCCAAAAAGCCCTAACACACTGGTTCTCCGAATGTAGGAGGCTGCACACCTGGGAACTTGTTAGAAATGAATCGAAAACTTTGTGATTAAAAACCCCTCTGGGCTTAAGTTTTAGAACCCCTGGTCAAAGGAACTAAGAGAAAATCGTAGCCTCCTTGGTTAAGGCAGCTCCAATTAATTTCCAGCTCTGGGATGACCAGCAAGTTAAGGCTGGTGTGAAACCAGGTGGGAAGACTAATTTCTTACCAGCAGGAGGGCTGAGAGGAATCAATTCAAAGGGCAAAAGGAATCTTTTTTTTTTTTTTTTTTTGCGGTACACGGGCCTCTCACTGTTGTGGCCTCTCCCGTTGCGGAGCACAGGCTCCGGACGCGCAGGCTCAGCGGCCATGGCTCACCGGCCCAGCCGCTCCACAGCATGTGGGATCTTCCCGGACCCGGGCACGAACCCGTGTCCCCTGCATCGGCAGGCGGACTCTCAACCACTGCGCCACCAGGGAAGCCCAGGAATCTATTTTTAAGAGGAAGTTGCTGGATTAAAAAATTAACCAACAAATAAGCCAGCAAAATGCCATAATATTTCCAGGACAGGGCTGATCTCTCAAGTTTTCTATTCATAGCCATCTAGCCAGATAAAAGGAGTGAGAGCGCCTTCTAAGGCTACATGGGGGAGCCACGATTTGGCCCATGTGGGTTTTAAAAGTGTTGTCAGAACAAGAAACAAAGTCTGACCAGGCCTGGGATGGCCCCTGAATACAAAGAAGGTGAAAATTCCTGTTTTAAAGCATTGTTACCATAGAATCACGCCTTCACAAGCCACCCCCTCATCTTCCCAGAGTTCTGTGCAGTCCCAAGGAGGAGGGTGGAGAGGGGTCTGCAGGAGACCCAGAGGAGCCTGGACCACAAAGCCAGGGCATTACCTCTAAACGGTTGCTTACCGGAGAGCCGTTTAGTGAAGAAGTTATCAACTCACGGGTCTGACAATGAACCACGAGACACATGCAGCAAGAGGAGCAAAATTCTCTTGATTAGAGGACGATGATATTTTGCTGAGTTGGGGAGGGAGGGCGCAGACGCTGTACAGGTTGTATGGGGCTGAACACGTTACACTTGAACCAGATGTCAGGTGAAAAAGTAGTGAGTTGATGGGATGATCACATAAGGGTTTGCTTCAACTCCTCCCTCTCCACTTTGTCCTCTGCCTTTTCTTTCCTCCTCTGGTGTCCACTGGGCACAGATCAGCACTATTGAGTGTCCAGCTGGGTATTGTGATGTCACCCAGAGTGGATGATGCCTGAGGAGACTAGCAGCCCCACCCTGTTTGGGGACACAGGCCTGATGTGAGCTCCCGTGACACCAAGCTCCCTCCATCTACCTGATCACATCTCACATCTCCTACATCTCCGGAAGTCCTTATCCTCCCCTCCCAAAACCAATATGGTGCTTCGGGGAAACTGAGGCACAGAGAAGCTCACCCAAGGTCAGGCAGCCATACCCTAGTATGGCCATGAACAGTGCCAGAGCTTCCTGACCGCTTGTCCACACCAGTCCAGGGGACCCGGCTGCCTTTTATAGAAAGTTTCCACACACCTTCTATTCCTAACTCCGATCACAACCATCGCCAGTCCGCATGCCTCGGAAGCACCAGCAGACTCTGTGTCACAGCCTTAGTAACGTGTCTCATTTAGGACCATGAGCACAACTTGTTTGCACGGGACACTGAATTCCTGATATTCTTCCTGGACTGCTTTTTTGTTTTTATTTCAAACACGGCTAACTACTCAGGCCTTTTATATATCAAGAACGCTGACTTAATTCTCCAAGAAAAATGAGCAGTTTTACCACACACAACTGTTCTTGGTCATCCCCAAGGTGCCAAGAATGTCAGGAGTTTGCAGTTTGAGGGTAGGAAGAATACTTTGTTCCTAATGGCCCATGGTGAGGCAGGACCCAACTAACAAGTATTTGTTTTTATTTTGCAAGCTAACAGTAACAGTACTGATAAAATGAAAGATAATCTAATAAACAGATAATCTAATAAATATATATGTACACATACACGCACACAGAAACACACATATATGTATTTTAAAGTTACCAGAATGTCTTGATTGAGATCTAAAATGGGTAGAGCCTTTGGAAGAAAAGGAAGCAAGACCCTCAGAATAAGATCTGCATGTGAAGGTGAAGAACAGATATATAACCTTCAGTACATGGCTTGCTCTACTCATCACTGAACAGATTCCAGTACCTAAATAAAGCCTCAGAAAGCACACATATGGGAAGAACTAGCTCATTTATAAAACAACTGATGGGCCAAGACAGGGAGCGCTCACCAGCCAATAAGGTGACTTGGTTTCTCAACATGACAGAAGCGCATTTTAACTGTGTAGTAAATAAAATAAAACTTCATTGTAAAAGAGCCCCAATGTCCCCCATGTGATCTGTCTTTGCTGCCTCCTCATGTGACCGGCCTCCCAATTTAGAGCGTAACCAACTCCCAATGACCTGTAATAACACCATTCCCAAATTAGAGCTCTCAATTTGACTTGGCCTCGGTCCCTCCCTCAAAGCAAAATAAAGCATCCGTTTTCTTTTTTTCACATTCATAATACTCTCCTTTTGGAGTTGCCAACTCAAACCCTGTTCCAGTCAGATTGAGCCCTTCCTCTATTTTTTTTTTTTTTTTCTGGTTAGCCAAAGAGCCTGATGGAAAAACACCAAGAGCAAAAACAAAAACAAAATCAGATGAAAATTCCAAGTAAGTGACATTCAGCTGGAAAAGCGATGATTCACATGCAAATAAAAATCTCCCTGAATTCACTGTTATATGACGCAAGCCCCTGGCTTCAACATAAAAAGGGCAGAAAGAAATCACCCACAATTAAACTCACTGTGGAATACTGGAATTCTCTGGCTAGGCCTCCCCAATTAATGATAAGAAAACCCCCAACTGTAACAGAATGAAGCTAATTGTGCTGGATCCCAGGGCATCCCCACCTCAGCTGACATTCACTGTCGGATATTCCCCAATCCAGCTTTCTCCACCTTCCCTCAGCCCTGACCTGGACCAACACAGCCTACATGAAGATGGGGCTCCGGTCTCCCAGGGGCAGCCCTCCTTTCTGGGAAGACATCAGGGGATTGTGCTGAGAACCCTGGCCCTCTCAGCCCCACTCACCACCCCCAGATGCTAGTGTGCAAGGGAGCTTTCTTAGGAGCTCTGGGGAGCTCTCCCCAAGACTAAACAGAGCCTTTTTCTGAGCTTCACAGCATCATCAGCCTCTGATCTCAAGTCCAGCCAGAGGTAGTTCAGCAAGTCACCTCCCCTGACTGATAAATAATTTACCATTTCACTTTCCCTTTTTTTCCAGGGGAAAGTTGGTCAGACACCACTTTCTTCTCCTCCAGATGGTTCCCTTAGGATGCACATGCCATCTGCCTGAGAATCACAGAATTCTGGAGATGGAAGGGCCCTCAGAGATTCTTTGGCCCTTCCTTTACTAGTTGTGGTCCTCCCACCTTTGTTCCTCCCTGATGGTCACCTGGGCTGAGCCTAGCCACGGGGAGCCCACTTCGACCATCAAAGAGAGCTAGAATTATCGAAGCCCTAATCCATCTCTCTGCAACTTCTTTCCATTCAACAAAGGTCAGTTTTTCTGAAACTACAGAGAATAAATCTACAGATACTTGTACGCTCGTGTTCATAGCAGCGTTATTCACAATGACCAAAAGCAACCCCAGAATCCATCAATAGAGAATAGAGGATGGATAAACAAAATGTGGGCCATACATACAATGGAATATCATTCAGCCTCTAAAAGGAAGAAAATTCTGACACATGCTACAACATGAATGAATCTTGAAAACATTATGCTAAGTGTAAGAAGCCCCATACAGTAGACAAATATTGTATGATTCCACTGAGATGAGGTACCTAGAATAGGCAAAATCATAAAGACAGAAAGCAGAATAGTGGTTACCAGGGGTTCAGGGGAGGGAGGAAGGATGCTACTGTTTCAACTGTAAAGAGTTTCTGTTTGGGATGATGAAAAAGTTCTGGAAATGGAGAGTAGTGATGGTAGCACAATATTATAAATATAATTCAGGTAATAGAACGGCACACATAACTTTTAAAATGGCACATTTTATGTAATGTCTATTTTATTACAATGAAAAATATACAATAAAAAATCGACTTCCTCTTTCACAAGATAGCCATCCCCCTAGATTTTCTTTTTCAGGCTAAAACTCCCCAGTTCCTTCTAATAAGCTTTTTTTTTGGGCCGCATGGCACGTGGGATCTTAGTTCCCCAACCAGGGATCGAACCTGCGTCCCTGCTGTAGAAGTGCAGAGTCTCAGCCACTGGACCGCCGGGAAAGTCCCATCATCTTTAGATAATATGATTTCTAGACCCCACGGCCTCCTGGCCACCATCCTCTTGGTCCAGGGTCCTCAGTGTCTCCCCAGGGTCTCCTTCAGAGGCACCCAGCTTAACCGCCAATCGAAAGGCTCACAGAACGGGCCCAAGGCCTGCCTGTTTTGGCTACCAGGACAGAAAGGTCTAGGTTCAAAACACATGACCTATCCCATCCCACCCACCTTGCGGCTGCTTCCCCAGGCCCAGATCCATTTCCCAGACAGCTGTGGGCAGCTGCGGCTGAGAAGTGAAACCAGCAGAGGCAACTGGCGGAGGGGTGGGAGTGGGGGCAGTATACCAGCTGAGCACGCTCTGGCCTTTACACAGATCTCCCTCGTTTCTGTGGGTGTCTGGCAGATGGAAACGGGGCAGGCACAGGAGGCATTTCTCTCCAGGCACTCGGGGATGCCTCTTGTCAGCCACCCACCAGAACACACCAGCAGCCTGTGGCCAGCCTCACCGGGGGCTCAGCCACCCCGGCTAGACCAGCCTCGCTGGGCTTGAAGCACTCGCCCCTATCGGACCATCTGGAAAAGGTTTGAAAGTTTGAGGCAGGGAAAGTTCCCTTTTGCATTTTAAACGATGTTGAAACTGAGCAGCCTGGGTGTTGGTCTGATTCCACAAGTGAGTAATCCATTTCCTGAAAGTAAACTGCTCACCCTTTGGAAGTGGACCAGAGATTTTGGGGTGCCATTTGAAGTGTCGCTAGCTGGGTAAATATTTACTGACACAAGCCATGGAGCTTTTCTAGGAATGTCAGTTAATTTACTAAATTAATGACCCTTAAGGTGGCACCCTTAAAAAAAGTTAATTTGTCTTTTATAATGGGTGAGCAGTTTATGCCTGGGACGGGGTATTGGGGGAAGGGTGCTTCTCTGACTGCTTAGAATAACCACATATAAATTAAAACCAGGCCTGACTTTCAAGTCTCTACCTTCTAACTTTTCTCGACTCCTGATTTTCTATTAAAATCTGAGCCAGTGATGGGTTGACTTTGGAAAACTCTGTTTTCTCTGCCAATAATTTGCCTGGAGTTTCAAATGACAGGATTTGAAAAATCCCTTCTCTGTGAGTCTAGTGGCCTCGGGGATTCCATACAGATCTCCTACATCCCCACTTATTCAAAGACTGTGCGCCTCTGGATATACCTGGAGACATGCCTCCCATGCTCCTGTGTGGAACAATTTAAACTTTAATCAGGTGGCTTGGAAAAGCCTTTTGCGTTGAAGAATAAAAAAGGTGATTTCTTTTTGGCTCAAATGATGACTTAAACAGTCCTCTCAAAGACTCCTGTGCCTCACGTTTCATGAAACAGGCAACCTGCAGGAAGTAATCGAAATTTTCTGATTAAAACTATGCAGACAGAGGAGTGTTTTTGGAGCTCTGCTGGAAGACGAGTGTGTGTGTGGTGGCCTCTGAGGTAGGAATAAAGCAAACTGAGAAGCGATTCTCAGTGGAAGAATCATAGAAGTTTACGAAGCTGATAGAGAAAAGGTCACTCTGGATTCCCAATCTCATGCTCAGCCTCCCGCCAGCACTCGTCAACCTCTCTCAGAATGAGCCCTTTTAGTAACGAATTTAGGATCCATATGTGACTGGGTTGGGCTCAGGCATCACCGCCGCCACCCTCAGGGGCCTTCCTAGACAGAAATGGGGGTTTCTGTGACCCTGCCTGAACCCTGGCGTGGTCCTGCGCCTCCGACTGTGTTCTACCTCACAACCACTTGTGCCCGGGTTTTAGGCCAACCCTACAGTATCCTAGAATCAGATGCCATCTACCTGCTATTCCATCCCCATCAGGGGTACCCCGGGAGGGAGATGGCTGTGACTCCGAGAGACGACAGCTCTCCCCCAGTGTTCTGGAGCCTGAGCCTCCAGGCAGGGTGCTCGCTTGGGTACACAGCTTCCCCCCGCAGGGCCCACCTTTAACAGCAGTGCACAGCGGCTGGCGACGGAAGAAAACGATATGCTGGCTGCCAAGAACACAGGCTTGGTGATCCAGGTAGCCGGCAATGCTGAAAACGGGGTTTTTCCTTGTTCATTCGTTTCCTTTCTTTCCAACAGGCCTATGTACTAGGTAGCCTGGCTTAAACAGAAGTCACCGAATGCCTGAAAAACAGGGCTGGCCTATCCTGTGAGTAGAGTGGAAATTGGCTCTTCCTTTATTTCCTTTTATGCTTTAATTTGGCACACATTTATTCTCCATTGCATTATCTTTCGTATTTATCTTTTGAAGAATGCAGCCACAGTCAGAGTACAGATCCGGAAGAGAACATCATGGGATGTTGACTGTGTGCTGAGAAACTCCATCTTCAATACTTTTTGGAACGAAAGTAAATGCTTAAAATACAAGTGATGATCAGTAAGCATTAATATCAACAGGGTTACCAGGAGTTGGGAAATGTCAGAGAGATTCACAAGATGAGCCTTCCGTGGGATGTGTGCTGGGATGGGCACTGGATGAGAGCTAGGGGTCCACATACGGTGTGTGTCCCTTGGGCACCATGGGCACCAGCACTCAACAGCCCTCAGGAAACCACCTTATTCTATTTTTCTGTGACTCTCTCCTGTACAGACCTGGCCTGGGAAGTGAAGAGGTCACAGAAGAGAGCAAATGGACTGAAACAGTAGACAGGAGGCCGACAGGGAACTGAGCAAGCCCCAGCTACTTCTGCTGCTGTCTGAGTCCTGGGAACAGGCAGAACTTACAGACGTCTCTGCCTATAAACTCATACCTCAAGATTCTTCCATGCACGCAGCAGGCTCCCTACGACCTCAGACATTAAAGCCCATGTTGGGGGATGAGAACAGGGCTCCTTCTTCACCCAGGGATTCCTGAACCACACGCCCCTTTAATGGAATACCCACCTCAGGGGTATTCATAATATTCGCCCCTGCACTCCCT
Source organism: Leucopleurus acutus (assembly GCF_964270905.1). Lineage (NCBI taxonomy): Eukaryota > Metazoa > Chordata > Mammalia > Artiodactyla > Delphinidae > Leucopleurus > Leucopleurus acutus. The sequence goes on from NC_139142.1 coordinate 45,730,612, forward strand.
GTAAGGCCAGTCCTGTGACCGACACTGGATGTCATGATAGCTCTCTTCGAGAGCTCTGCATTTCTTCTTCAAGTGGGGTATTGCACCAGTCATAAATCTTTTCCCATCATCTGGAGCAGTGGTCCATCACAACTTACTTCTACTGCTTGTCGTTGGGGAGATTTCCAATTCCACTTTGTTTAAACGTAAGGGAACTGCTGAACTGGTCTCCCTGAATATTTTTCACTTGGGGTTCCATCAAAAAGTGACTAAAAACTTTTCCAAAATCAGCGGTGCCCCACACACATAATGATCAACATGCACACATAATTACATTTACCTCCTCAACCTCTGGTTATGAATATCTAACATCTGTGGAGGACTTTCTTTAAAAGTTGGAAAAATCTCTATCTAAACATTATCACATCTAATTTTCAAGACAAGTGTGACTAGGCAGGCGGAGAGAAGCTGAGGCTGGTGGAGGTGAAGCAATGCGCCCCAGGCCCTCTGTGCAGGCTTAATCCCCGCTCCCCAGCCCGGCGCTGCTGTCCTCTGGCCTCTCGCTGTGAGGCTAGGCTAAGGCTTGCTGGAAGAAGGTCTGCACCGCTAGGCCTGACCTGTTCACTGTTTTGTTAGTTCTTCTTACGAATGACTCTAAATGTCCTGGACGGACATCAGAAATTTAATAATAGTTTAAGCGCACATCCCAGCACGTCTCCAAAGCAATGGAGAATCAGATTCTAAAAGCAAATAAGACACTGCTTTATTCTCCTTTCTCTGGCTCTGCTGGCGGGGTGTGAGTGAGTTGGGTGTGTCGGGTGAGGGGAAAGAGCCTCCAGAACATACCATTATGATTATCTAACAATAACAACACTCTCACTGGCAGTGTCCACTGAAAAGATTAAGAGCATGAGGTTTCTTTTACTCTACATGGCCACAAGCTTCTGAAGTCAAAAACATAAAGTAAAAATATAAACTGCTTCATTAGGTCTCAGTGATGCTGGGTACTTTGATTGGGTTTTCTTCGAACTTTAACATGATGAACTGAAAAATGTGTTGGAACGGAAGTTTCTGGATCTTGTTTCAACTCAATCACTTTTCAATTTGCCAGAAAAGGATATTTAACAAATGTGGCTAAATTTAAGTAACTTAATTTAGTTAAGTTTCCCTTAAAATAACCCTATCAAAAAGTAATCATACACTAAAAAGGCCTCAATACCCGCATGACAACCCTAAATATCACCTCTGCTCACAGGCCGGGGACAAACACAACCCAAGTCTCTCAGCCACAGACCTCAAAACGACACCACCTTGGTAAGATGCAACTCCACGGCAGAAGCATTCAGAAGCGAGTGGTAGTTATTAAGGCCCCATTCTCCACGCATTGCCTTATTAAGTTTTCTTTTCTCAGAAGTAACTATTTTTTGTCAAACTGAAAAGCTGGCAGTTGTATTAAGACTGTTACTCTTTCACTAGCACAATTCTTATTCTACAGCTCCATAAAGCCTAAGAAAAGATTTCTGTCTAAAGAAATACACAGTGATGGCAGACATGCTGGTGAGGTTTCCCACCAAACAACATGGGAATGAGTGATGGTGAAGGACTGTGGAACCGTACACACACAAGGGAACGTGGCCCAGCGGGACTCTGAACACACACACTGTATCTTCTCTGGACACACACACACCTGTCCCTCCATCTCTGCCTCCAAATCCTCCAGGTCACTATCCCATCCTGTCCTCTCTACCTCAGGTGGCAGACAAGATCCTCTTGTCAAATCCTGAAGGCTATCAAACAGAAAGCAGTACTTCCCCTCACACATTCTGAGAGAAGGGTGGATCCGGTAAGGAGAAACAGGTGGAAGAGTTACCGTGTGGAAACCAGCAACACGAAACAGCTTGCTTGAAAGTTGTTTCCCAACTGCACACGGGGTCTCAGGGTCATAGCCTTAGGTATTCAGCCTAGGAATGTAATCTCTTGTGCCTCAGTTTCCTCATAAGGACAAAAATACCCTTCCATCACCAGCCACTTCCAAAGAATGACATGGCAAACATGATTTGTGCATCTAAAGGCAGCATGAAGTGGAATGATAAGGCATTTGCTCTGAAAGTCCTTGTCTAAAGATCTTTACTCCTACGAGCTAAAAGCTTCACTCAGGCTCAGGCCTCAGGGCATACTCTGAAATCCAGCCTTTGCCTCGGACCCTGCATCATCTGGAAAGGGAAGAAAGTTTAAATGTTCTTCGTTGCACATTGGTATTTTTAGCACACTTAGAAAAGATTAGACTGTAATTTTTCATGTAATTCATTTCTCATAATATTAGCACTTGTATTTTAAGAGCATATAGCAGGGACCTATTGTTAGAGAAGACAAGATTAGAATAAAATGGCTGAGTTATCAGGTATATTGCTCATTCTCTTCTGTTGCTGAAAATATCTCCTCAATGTCTACTTTCCAATTAGCAGCGCCCAAATATTCCTAGTCCAATGGACTGTAGACATATAAGAATCACCAAAGGCCAACTTTAAATATTTGACCTTCAGGGCTTCCCTGGTGGCGCAGTGGTTGAGAGTCCACCTGCCAAAGCAGGGGACACGGGTTCGTGCCCCGGTCCGGGAAGATCCCACGTGCCGCGGAGCGGCTGAGCCCGTGAGCCATGGCCGCGGAGCCTGCGCGTCCGGAGCCTGTGCTCCGCAACGGGAAAGGCCACAACAGTGAGAGGCCCGCGTCCCGAAAAAAAAAAAAAAAAAAAAAAAAAAAATTGACCTTCAGTCCCAATCTCCAAGAATGATGGGCAGCTGGCTCATCTGTGAGTTTCCACAAAGTCCTACCAGTCTGTCAAACCCAAAATTCAAACCCAAGTCAGTAAAAAATAAGCGTTTGAGTATCCGTCTTCCTTGTTTCCCCCACTTCTTCCTGCTGCCTGTTTTTTGTATTTTTAACTACTTTTAAATGTTACATAGCACAAAGAACGGGGAATGACACTTGAAAAATGTTTGGGCACAAGTTTGGGTCAAGCAGAAGGTAAAATAAAAGGTTGGGATTATCCAGGGTTTCAATCATCCATGCTCTCCCAGTAGACTGTATATTATATATATGTAAATAAATGTGCCACATGCACACACAGTTATAGATAGGCAGGTAGACAGAGAGATAGAGGGATAGAGAGAATAAATGAATGATATTTGGCTGCAAGTCATTAGAGACAATTTAAAAAGAATTCAGATACTAGTATAAACCCCAGGAGACTAATTCAGTAGACAAAAATGCCCTTTCAACCAAATAGTTCCAACATATGAGAGAATTTCCTCCTTTCACCAAAGCCAAATATTTTACTGTGCTTTAAAAGACTAATTAAAACAACATTGTGGTATTCAAGCAAGCATGGGTTATGGAGAAGAACCTCCACTTCACGAGCAGACACTGAATCTATGGCAAGAGTTACGCAGTAGGACCAGAGACCTTGCTTTGTTTCATTAATATTCACACATCCACTTGGTCAGAACTGTAGCTTGGAGCTATGATTTCCATTACAAAGCCCCTGAAATGCCAGGAATGAGTCATGGCATTGTGCCTGGGCAGTGCACTGATTTTCTCCATTAACCAGGCGTACATACTGACAATTTCCAGGAGAAAAGCTGAATGAGTCAGTTTCAGGAATAAACCACATCAGAATGCTATGTGCGTGGGGAGGTAGGGTAAGAAGAATGGCGTGTTTTGGTTATTGTTTTGTTCTCTTTAAATAGAAGCATTCATAAAATGTATTTCTCCAAAGATTGCCCAAAGCATAGATCCATCCAATTACAAGGATTCTAACACCCTGACCCGTTAGTTACCCAAACACTACGCAGTGTGGTAAAACTGCTAGGACCAGTGATAGCTCCTCAAGGACAATTCCACAGCCCCTCTCACACACACTGCACTACCTTCTGACCACTTCCAAACACCTTCTCTTGTCCTGACTTTTTCTTCTTCAGGTGTCTTCCACTAGCCGGCTTTCACAGAGAAATGGGAAGTTGCTAGAAGATAACAAGTTGGATAACAAAATGGCCAGAATTCAAGCAGGTCATGGGCAGTGTTTCAGCAGGTACACACAGGCCTCTGGCTTCAGTGGGAAGCAAAATGCATAACGCAAGGCTCTAGACCACGGGGACCTCTTCTGCATCCTGGCATGCTCCCTCTTGCCATTCTAGCTAAGGAAATTGGAGTCCAGATGTCTTTAGCTGTCCTCTGTCTTAAGAATAGCTTCCTAGGTTTAAGAGGTGAAGACCTGGAACACTGTCATCCTGGCTATCTAATAAGAAAATTTTTATTTGAGCGTATTTTGGGAAGCCCAGCGAGGTAGAAATATTGAAACTGAGAAGAATCACAATAAATGGAGAATTGTGAATACGCCAAAAGCACTTGTAAAGCCAAAATGAGCAGTTAACGCACAAGGGTGATTACGAAGAGCCGGCCTATCTCTTTTCTAATAAGGACCTGCTGCAGTGTTCAGGGGCTCCTTGGTCCAGGATTAGACTCAGTTGTTCTACATCTTTCCTAGGACTGAGCCACAGGCTTGCTTTCTCTTTTTTTGGATTTGGCCTCCAATGTTTAGGCACGAGTCAGTACACAGATGAATAGATTAGCTGAGCTAATTTAAGGGAGCCCTACCAGGGAAGGATTCTTTTTTCGCCCTCTATATTTAGGTTAAGGTTTGTGCCTGAGCAAGACGCTAACTGAAGGGCTGAATTTTCTAAACCGTGCAAGGGAGGAAATGCTTTTATGAGATCTTCCTAATAGACGACTCGCTTGTTCCCTGGGCTCTGATGTCCCCATAGCCACAGAGCCTTAAAACAGGCCAATTAAGGTGACCTCACTGATATTACGGGGTGACTCTAGCCTCGTTTTCATAAATGCAGTGAGCACACACTGTGTTGGGGAATCCTGGCTGGTAAATATCCCTGCCAGACAAAAGCTGATAAAACTGCATTCGATATGACAGCTTGATTGAATTGCTACCAGAAGCAATCACTGTGATTAAACCACAGAGTTCCTAAATCTTACAGTTGGTAACAAACTCAAGATTTTGAAGCTCTTCACTGCTGAAACATGAATTCGCATGTTCTCACCCTGTTGCTAATCAGACCTAATGCGTGGCTAAGGAATAAGTTTAAAGTTTGGCCCTCAAGCAAACACTTCAGAAATATTCTGTGGCTTCCTGGGTATACAGTAAGCTGCTCTCCATGGTAGAGGACGCTGTGCCTTCTTTTAAAATCTCTTCCCATCCCATTGATTTGGGTGTCATTTGGGGCATGGCTACATCGATGCTAAGGGATATACCGCACTGTCACTACGACAATGTGTCAATGGATTTCCTTCTCATTTAAAGGCATCTGCAGAAAGGTAGACTCCATCTGTGTCCTCCTGCTGGCAGAGACTAAACACCTGTATGGTAGAAACCAAGTCAGGATCCACTCAGTGTTAAACGGGCCTTTGGAGAACAGAATCAATTACCCACTGCCTTTTCTTTTGTTTCTCAAGTTTTAAGCAAGCTGCGGTTGCATTCTTACTTGTTTAGAGAATTTATATCCAAAAAGCAACTTAGAAGAGCAGCAAAACTCCTGCCCTTCTCTCCCTAAACATGGACTAGATTGACTTGGCAGCATCTTTGCTGCCACTGAATATATTAACTTCTTAAACGAGGCAAACCTCTTTCCAGGTTCTTCTCACTCTTTCTGCAGGGACATAAGCTTCCTTTGCATAACCTCTTCTTCCCATTGAAAAGAATGAGAACGCCATGCTTTAACATTTTGGCATTTCTTTTTGGATGCAAGTGGAATGCTAAAATGGATTTAGGTCCCAGTGGGGAGAAGTGAATGAATTTTTCACACGCCTCCCCTCCTTAACTGCATGTGCCCTAAGCATGGCTTTTTAAGACTCAGAGAGTAGGTTGCCTGCTCAGATAGCATCGGAGGCTTCAGAACGCAGGGAAGAGTGGTCCCCGGAGTTAAGGTCTGAAAAAGAAAGCAATCCAGATCCATGGGCTGAGGTTTGAAGTTTAACAGTAATGGCTGTGACTGTTTACACAGACAGAAGACAGTTATTTAAGGGTGAAATTTGATCTACCTTTAGCCCAGCCAAAATGATGATCCGAGAGAAGCGTTACTCTATTTCTTCTTAGACTCAGCTGCTGAAGGGCCCGCACAGTGGCAGGGCTGCCAGGCGAGAGGCCGCTGCTTCTTCCCAAGGGCCACAGAGCCACCCACCCTCACCCCAGGGTCCAGGGCCCCACTGTAGAGCTTCCCCCAGTGATGCCTGGGCACCCTGACAGCAGGTGGGGATTCAATGGACTTCCCAAATGTTCCTTCTAAGCAGGCTATGAGGGTTAATGAAACCAGTCCAAACTTCAAGTGCTAAAAGCAACAGGCAGCCTGCTTTGCTGACACCATCACAAAACCCACAGTCAAGAACAAGACAGCCATTATTTCTTCACGGATCCTGAGGGAGCGTCTATTGCCTGTATTGTTTTCTAACTTTGGAAGCACTAAATAAGGATAACTTTTGGTTCAAGGTAGGAGACTGAATGTTTCTATGACCTCACTCTTTCTTACATAATATATTAATCAGGACCTTTAGGCCTAAGTTTGAAAGAGCCAAATTCTGCCTCTGGACACGTGTCACTCCCACTGAAGTTGATGTGACTTGGCCTTCAGACAGCTGGGGGCAAACTTCACTCTTCATCAAGGATGTGATGGATAAGCAGTGGTTTCCAAGAACAGAATACAATGCTCTGAAAAAGAGCCACCAGAGGAGGATGGAAAAGATGCCTTTAAAGCTCACATCAGCAAACACTCCCCACCATTCCTGAATGTGCATGTCTACCTTCCTAGCTTGCAAGGGAACCTTTGAGCAATGGCCCCAGGCGCCTCCCTGGAGATCATTCTAGATCTCAGGTGCACCACGGCTGCAGGCACGATGCAGCCTGGGCCAGAAGATCTCTCTTCCAACAGTTAATACGGTGATATTTCACTCTCAGTCACTTTGTGGGAAGATGCATAGCAGGTTTCAGAACCACAGATGACTTTATAGTTGCACTTTATCATTTCATTGTTCCCACTTTACAGACAGACTTTTATGGAAATTGATCTTGATTTGGTACATATATAGATTTATCATGCTTTACCTTGTTCCAAAAAGAATTTTAAATGACTTACATGTGGTCTTAGGAACTGCTCCCACATCCCCATAACACTTAAAAAACAATACAGTCGGCCCCGCTATCCACAGGTTCTGCATCCTCAGATTGGAATCTGCAGTTCCGGGACCCGAGGACACAGAGGGCTAACTGTATTATCCTCTTGTAACTTGGACGATTCCTTAAAAATTGAATGTAGCCTTTACACAGCTAAAGTTGAAAGCAAATCAAACCTAAGGCATTCCAACCCTCCAATTTTTCACTTAAAAACAAATCCCAAGATGACAGGCATCCTCTCAGGGGCTCTGTGACTTTCTGCAGCCCTTTCTGAAGTCCTACTGACTCCGCTATGAGTGCGGAGAGGACGGGGCAGAGCGTGACAGATTCCATGCCCGCACACAGCGAAAAAGCCACAGATGACTGAAAACAAAGTACCCTGCGATTGGTTTTGATCATTCCCACCTCCCCGCCACCCTAGCAAAGAGAGTAAAGATGGCCGTGTGCATCCCAAGGCTTAAAAGAAATAAAACAACAACGAAACAGCTGACTATACGCTAGAGAAAAAACATCTGTAATCCGAAAAGGAAGCAATAGTTGGGGGCAACGTGTAATGTTTCCTGCCCTCACCCCCCTCCCCAACCCTGCCATGCCTCTGCACCTCCCACCTCTTTGTCCCTGACTTTTAACTTCCTGCCGGGGCTCTGCTGCACATCTTCCCTGAGGTGTCAATTCAGGCCTGATAATCCAAGCTTCGATTTCACGGCCACTGGCATCTGGTTCATCGCCAGGTTCACTGGAACTGAGATGTGGAGACCTGCCCTCAGACAGGTTCAGGTTCTGGCTTTCACGCACACTGAATTCTGGAAGACTGAGTACATTTCACATTTTCGGTAAAGTCCAAGGTTCCTGGCCTGACACTCAAGAGCCCCCATGGTCTCATCCCAAGCTGCCTTCCCCCTCTCTCACCTTCCCCAAGCCCGTGCCTCAGTGTGGACTCTGCCTTGGCTCATGCAACCCTCCATGTGGAAGAACACCACCCACCTTCCCTTGAAGGGTAAATCCACAGCTGTCCTTTGGCAAATTCATTTAACAAACACTAACAGGGGACTCGCTGTGTGCCAGGCGCTGTGCTAAGCCCTTTACCTATCTCACTTAATCCTTGCCACAACCCTGAGAGGTAGGTACCATCGTTATCCCCATTTTAAAGATGAGGAAGCAGAAGCACAGAGATGTGACCTAGCCAAGCACTCAAGGAGCCGCAACCACGTAGCAAAATGCCAAGGTTCAAACCTGGTGATCCAACTCCAGAATCTGCGTTCTTAATGATGATGCTAGGCTGCCTCTTTCATAAAACCTGCATGTCCCAACTCCAGCTAAAATTTCTCTCTCCTCCTAAATGCCATAGCCCTTTAGTGCTCTCTCTCTTATGGTCCTACCATTTTCTTCCTAACTTTCAAGATGTTTATGGGCGTTTCCTCTTTCCTGGTAGCAGGTAAGCTCCTTGAGGACAGAATCCATGTCTGATTCAACGTTGGCCCCTACAGTTCGCCCCCAAACCCTGCACATGCTCCGTGGGTGCCTGTCAACATTTGCATGTTTGTAGGTAGAAGAGAGCAGACAAGGAGGGAAGAAGGGACCCACTCGGCTAAGGGATCCCTTGCTAGAGTGAGGAAACACCTCATTCTTTGTTTTCATCCCTATGTGGCTGTGATTTTTATGTTTACTTTGGTTGTTCTTTTTTTCCTTTTTGGCCGCACCGCGCAGCACGTGGGATTTTAGTTCCCTGACCAGGAATTGAACTCGCGCCCCCTGCATTGGAAGTGTGGCATCTTAACCACTGGACCACCAGGGAAGTCCCTACTTTGGTTGTTTTTGGAGCAACTTCAGCTGCTGCAGTAGGGAAGGCAGGTAGTTTTGAAGACTAAAGCTGTGCGCTATGTGCACGCGAGGCATCAGCAGTCAAGTTCTCCTTTGTTCTTCCCAAACGCACGAGAGCTGCTTACAGAGGCAGCGGTAATGACAGTGATGGCAAGATCAGCAATAACAACAACAAAAACTCCTATCAATTATCGTATACCCGTGCTAGGAACTTGCTATCCAGAGTTTGCAATCCTTTCAATAACCCTGCATCTAGGCCTTATCATCCTTATTTTACAGATGGGAACCGAGATTCAGAAAGGCTCACTCTTTTGGCCAAGGTTACAAGCTGGTAAACCATAGAGTACAGAGTCGTAAACCCAGCTCTGCTTCCCTCAGGGTTGATCTGGGCTCCTGTAGGAGCTAAGAAGAGCAAGTCACCTGGCCTGTTCATTCCCTGCTTCCTGGACTCTCTCTGTGTTTTAGTCTTTTAGGTGAAAAGCTACCCTCACACATGCGCAGTTCTCACAAGAAACCGGACGAACAGTAACCTACCTTCACATTGCTCAGAGAGCCCTTAATTATTAGGAACAGACAGGATCAGAGTCACGAAAATGTACCATGACATCTACAAGAGGGGGGTGCAGGTGGGGACGGGGGGCAAGGGATGGGACCAGACAGATTTGTTTGGAGTCAAAGAGGCAGAGAGAGAACTAAATGTTTTGTTCAGAAGAAAGAATAAATCACTTTTCATTAACCTATAAAGTTGTCTTAGTTGGGCCACAACAAACACTCAATGCGTTCAGAACTTCGCCACAAAATCATGTTACTGGTCTGGGGCATAAACAACTATTTTTCCTCATATAGGAAGAGCAGTGCTTTTCATCTCGCAGGGGCGGGGCAGGAGGGAATCCCTCAAAATACAGCACACACTTAAACATGGTTCCGCTCTGATTCATCACATCTGCAATAGTATTCAATTCACTTTAGGATTCTTGGTGCAAAATGTTCTTTAAACGTTTGTGAAATCAGCTTTCCAATCTCCTAAGTGATAGGCTACTTCCCCTAATGTGCTCTTAAGCTCATGACAAGTTTAAGTTAGACTTTTCTGTGTGTGAGAAAAAAGTGGTGCTATCACAAGCAGAAATACTAACAGCTACTGGGGGTCGAGTTAAAAACCAACCACGTTGCAGCTCAGTATCAAAAAAAACCGAACAAGCCAATCCAAAAATGGGCAGAAGACCTAAATAGACATTTCTCCAAAGAAGATATACAGATTGCCAACAAACACATGAAAGAATGCTCAACATCACTAATCATTAGAGAAATGCAAATCAAAACTACAATGAGATATCACCTCACACCAGTCAGAATGGCCATCATCAAAAAAATCTACAAACAATAAATGCTGGAGAGGGTGTGGAGAAAAGGGAACCCTCTTGCACTGCTGGTGGGAATGTAAATTTATACAGCCACTGTGGCGAACAGTATGAAGGTTCCTTAAGAAACTAAAAATAGAACTACCATATAACCCAGCAATCCCACTACTGGGCATATACCCTGAGAAAACCATAATTCAAAGAGAGTCATGTACCACAATGTTCATTGCAGCTCTATTTACAATAGCCAGGACATGGAAACAACCTAAGTGTCCATCAACAGATGAGTGGATAAAAAAGATGTGGCACATATATACAATGGAATATTACTCAGCCATAAACAGAAACGAAATTGAGTTATTTGTAGTGAGGTGGATGGACCTAGAGTCTGTCATACAGAGTGAAGTAAGTCAGAAAGAGAAAAACAAATACCGTATGCTAACACATATATATGGAATCTAAAGAAAAAAAAATGGTTCTGACGAACTTAGGGGCAGGACAGGAATAAAGACACAGATGTAGAGAATGGACTTGAGGACACGGGGAGGGGGAAGAGTAAGCTGGGACGAAGTGAGAGGGTGGCATGGACATATATACACTACCAAATGTAAAATAGATAGCTAGTGGGAAGCAGCCGCATAGCACAGGGAGATCAGCTCTGCGCTTTGTGACCACCTAGAGGGGTGGGATAGGGAGGGTGGGAGGGAGAAGCAAGAGGGAGGGGATATGGGGATATAAGCGTATGTATAGCTGATTCACTTTGTTATACAGCAGAAACTAACACCCCATTGTAAAGCAATTATACTCCAATAAAGATGTTAAAAAAAAAACCCCAAAACCAACCACATTAACAGTGGGCTTAAATAAAAGAGTCAAGGTCGCTTCTAACGATAAAAGCCCCCATTAAATATTCTTCATCTGCTTGTTTCGCTGAATTTGACATATAAGCTACTCATTTCTAGTCGTGGTGATTTCAAGTCTATGACTTTTTCTTTAAGAAAGCATTCCACGGAAAGCACATGTTCTAGAGCAGCGGTCCCCAACGTTTTTGGCAGCGGGGACCAGTTTCAGGGAAGACAATTTTTCCACGGACTGGAGGGGTGGGAGACGGTTCAGGCTGTCATGCGAGCGATGGGGAGCAGCCCAGGACCCAGGGGTTGGGGACCCCTGTTCTAGAAGGAGCCTCAGAGGAGAAAGTGCCAACCTTCCCCTCTCTAAGGGACTCTGAGTTGGGGGCATGTAGACTCCTTAACAGACCCTGGACTAAGTATCCTATAATGAAGAGACTATAAGGAAGAAGATGTGGAGTTGTGTTTGGGGAGTTTCACAGTAATTACCTTGCAACAGGGGTCCAGGCAGCAGCTACAGACTCAGCAGCCTGGCCACTGCCCTGGCTTGTAAGCGGTGCCTCTTTTCAGTTTAAATTAAAGGAAGATGAAACACAGCAGCCTAATCTAAATTTCCTCTGCTCAGTCATCTTGGACACTGAATTGAGCTCCCTGCTTCTTTCTGTATCCTTCCCTGTCTGTCAGTCCTCCCTGACCCTACAGGGGAACACGGTAGGGGAGGCGCACAGACTCAGGGGCCAGACTCCCTGGGTTCAGGTCCTGCTAAGTGTCACTCACCAGCTCTGTGACCTTGGGCAAGTTACTTACCTCTCTTGCCTGTAAAATGGGGCTGATGATAACAGTACCTATTTCATAGGGATGTTATAGGGAGTAAACTAGAAAGGGGATTAAATTAAAATAAAATACCTGTATATGTATAACTGATTCACTTGGCTGTATACCTGAAACTAACACAACTTTGTAAATCAACTATAACTATACTCCAATAAAAATTTTAGAAAAGAAAACAAAAGAGGGCTTCCCTGGTGGCGCAGTGGTTGGGAGTCCGCCTGCCAATGCAGGGGACGCGGGTGCGTGCCCCGGAGCGGCTGGGCCCGTGAGCCATGGCCGCTGAGCCTGCGCGTCCGGAGCCTGTGCTCCACAACGGGAGAGGCCACACAGTGAGAGGCCCACGTACCGCAAAAAACAAACAAACAAACAAACAAAAGAAAACAAAAGAAACTTAAATAAATAAAATTAAAATAGAAGTGCACGTCAGTGTTAGCTATTATTTTTTTCTTCCTATCTTCTTTCATTTGCTTTCTTTCAACAAATAGTTACTGACTATCTCCTAGATACAAGCCTCTACGCTGGACGCTACATGAACTTTAAATATAGACAGGATAAAGTCTGTGCCCTGCAAGGAAGGACAGAAGGTAAAAAGTTATCACAGGAAAAAAATCACCAGTCTGGGATTTGGGGCAACTGAACTCCAGCCCTAACACTGCCAGTAACTTCTTTATGGCTTTCTCGCCAGTGGACAAGATCCTTCTAGAGATCTTGAGCAGAGAAAGGAATAGTATGCAGCCAGGCCTCATGTCATCTGAGTGATTACACAGCCAGTACCACAAAAACTCAGAAGGAAGAGAAACTGTTTCTTGTCCAGCCAGTCACAGAAGGCAGCACAGGCTGCCAATCCGTGCTCGGCCCTGAAGGATGGGGCGGAAGTAGGGAGATGGAGATGAGGGCAGGCTGTTTCCGGTGGAGGAAGGCGCACGTGCAGGCGCACAGGAGTATTTAGGAACTAGGAAAGAGAATATTTCAGCTGTTGCTGAGAACTGGTTTGGGGAAAGCAGGAGCGAAGACACGCGAGGTCAGCTTTTGAAGGGCTGGTGCGTGAAAAAACAAGTGGCAGTTTTTGAAGATCATGGTACGGTATGGGGAGATCCATCTGCTGGTGGCCACAGGAGGGAGCCGGGTGGAGAGAGAACAGCTGGAGGACAACTGCACCAAGAAGGCACAAGGACACAGGGTGAGGGGTGTCTGCAGCCTCGGGAGAGAGGGGGCCCCCATGGAGCAGCTGTCAGGTCCGGGGGGCTCTCTTAACCTCTCTTATCCACAGTTCTCTCATGTTAACAAAATGATAACGCAGTGAAGTGTAAGCACAGTGCCTACACGTGGTAAGGACTCAGTAAACGTTACCTAGAAAATAAAGTGATGGATGTGAGAAAAACTGTCAGTGCAGAATTACTATTCACCTGGAAGTCACAGTTATTGGTGAAACAAATAGCAGGTGACAGCAAGAAAGAGGGGGACCATGGAGACTTCCTCCAAGTCACCAGCACAGTGGGCTGGGAGAAGATGACCAAGAGAGCAGGTCATCCAGCAGAATGTCAGGATGTGGAGGCGTGGCATGCACCTTTCCTTGACTCTTCAATCAGAATGACCTGGGGTAGCGATACTGCAGTTGCCATGGAGACTAGGGAGAGGATAAAAGCCAATGCCCTTCCTGGCCCTGGAGCCCTGATCTCCACACATGGTCCCTGAGGAAGAGATGAGGGGCTCTACCCTCATCTCTCAGCACAAAGCCACTAATGATGCCAGTCACAGATATCACTGCATCCCATAAGAAGACAGTAAGCATTATTGTTTCCATGTTCAAGGTGAGGAAATTGGGCTGAGGTCACTTGGTGAGCTGGTAACAGCTGAACCCGGAGCCTGGACTTTGTCTTGGACTTGAAAGCCTGTTCCCCTCCCAGCTGTTTCTCAGGCTGTTTTTACCCCATTCAGCCTTCACAAACAGATCTAAAACCATACTGCAAAATACAAGAGCATGAAATTGGAAATAAAATAGGTGCTTCTACATCTATTTGAAATCCCATTTATTTTTAATAACTACTGAGGTTAAGCTTTGCGTGATAGGTGAGAAGTTGGTTTAAATCTTGATTTATCTCTTGGTTGACTAGTAAAATATTGTCATTCTGCTCAAGTGAAGAGAAGGCCCATCGAAAATGTCACACTTATTTACCTTTGCTTAAAACTAAGTGTACACCTCTGGGGCACTTTCTTCCAGGGTCTTAAGCACCTGTGATTTGCCAGCTTTTAGTCTGCTGGTATATTCCATTCCTCCACCATGTGGGGGCACATATGTGTCTGCAGGCCTATGGCAACCAAAAGGCTAGTGCTCACTCTGTCAATCACACAGAAGTTCTCATCTTAAGTGGGAATCATTTGTCCTTCTAGTTAAGTGCCTTTGACAATATACACGATTTATAAATCAGAGGCATCTGGCTCTGAATGGAGGCTAATTACAACCACAGGAAAAATAATAAATACAAATGGGTTAGCAGGAGAGTCTCCAGTATGAGCAAAAACAATTACGTCAATTAGGCCTACCTTAACACGGAAGTTAATGAGAATATCAGGCCATCGATCAAGGACCTCACAAAGACCTTTTTTAATTAAATCCACAAAGCATCGCTGTCCCTAGTACTTCCCATAGGTCCCTCCTTCCATTGATCTTGAGGGTCCCCTCTTGACCTCAGTGGCCCAGAACAACACTTCTGGGGTTTTCCCACAATCATCTGCTGCTTCTTATGCCTTATTCCACAGTTGGGGTAACCTCTAACTCTCTGTCTTGCTTAGTTACGGGGGACCTCGAGTCTCTCACCAGACTTAATCTAAGAAGCCAAAAGTCTCTCTTTTACTAGGTTTCACCTGAACACCAGTGGAAGCAATTTGTCTCTTAAACTCACTCCCTGAGCTTTAGGGTTCACACCCTGCCCAGTTGTGTCTTCTTATTGCGAGGAAAGAAAATCCACTATTACTCGAAGTAAGGAAAACAAGATTCCAGGTTGAGACAGCCCCTTTCTTCCAAAAGCCTGAAATGTCAGGTGAGGAGTTCTTTCAATCTGTTCAGAGTTTAGTCAGCACATTCTCGTTATTCTGGACACAGAAAATCCTCAGAAACCAGGGCCCATTATGTAGGGTCAGAGAGATGGACATGGACGATGATCAAACAGGAATTACTGAGGATTGAGGAAATCCAACCAATTTCACCTGGAGATCTCTGTGGCCATCCATCTTTTCCGCCATCTGCTCCAAATTTGGACCTATGCCCTGAGAAGCAAAAGAAAACTCCATCCATCTTAAAAGTCCACTCAGGTGAAATGCCATTAAATTGCATTATTGTCCAGAACTGCAGAGAGAAACATTTCTTTTCTAGTTTATCTGGCAGCCATCAGTTGTTCCTCATTACCTTGAGAGAAGCATCTGGTTTATGCTCTAGAATAAAATACCTCACAATCTATCAAAATCAAACCGCTAAGAGCTAATACTGAAAGGAAGGACGGCCTCTTACTTGTTGGAAGTGGGTGGATTCATGCTTTCCCATGAAGCTCATATTCTGGCGTACTTATCTTTGGGAGCCGCATTCCCTGGGTGAACAGGAACCCAATCGTCATACCCGTTTTATGATTTTAAGCATTCCACATTAGCATAAATTAAAGCACATTCATATGGCTTCTATTGTTCAAGACGACAACCACCTCACTGTAAAATATTATTCTTCCTGAGGTTCTCAGATACCTCTGTTAACATGTCCGGAATCCACAGGCATTCTCACATTTTTCCTGCAGTTGTTTGCGCTCTGATACAGAGTCTAGACACAGCACAGAAATAGAGGGAGGTCTTTCCACAATGTTTTTAGACCAAAGAGGATAAAAAATGACTTAAAACACACTGGATTTTAGGACACTTCAAATAAGATTTCTTTCACTATATCCTGATCTCACTTCATGAGAAATAGGTATATTCCTAAACCATCTAACGTAAGCCACATTGTAATAAATCAAAGCTCGTTATTTAAAGGAATTCCCTCTCCTTCTCTCTCTCTCTGCTGAGTTCACATAAATAAACATATATTCAAACCGTTTTAAGCCAAAGATCCTATCTTTCTTGGAACAAGTGCTTTGAAATATATTGTCGTTCAACTCCAAATGGTTTCTCCCCTATTTATTTCAGAGTTCTTTGACCTCAACTACATTTGCATAGGGAGAGAGAAGTAGAAGGAAGAACAGGAGGTGGTAGAGAGGGGAGAGAGGAAGAAGTGGAGAGAGGATGGGAGACAGAAAGTGAGTGTGCTCCAGAGAGCTTGCGCAAAGGGTTCAGCCTACAGTTTCCCTCAATTAGCATGTGTCCTTGGATGAGGGTGCTAAAGGAGGTGTGTCTGCTCTCTCCTCAGCCTGGCTCAGCTCTCTTGTAAATCCCATAGTGTAAGCATCTTGATATGCTCAGTAGACATGTATATTTTACACAACATGCCGCAACTAAAAAAGAAACTCTCTAATCCAACACATATAGTAGCTTGGATTGGGTTGACAATCTAAAAAAAAAAACTGGTTAAAGCATGGAATCATAAAAATGATACTCTTGTTATATATATCAACTGACATTTATTCATAGATATTTAAATATATGAGCGTATACTCATTCACAAATTTGGTACAGGAGCAATGCCTTGTCTTTGATGATGGGTCCAACTGTCTGGAATTCCCAATTGTCTTTCCTGTATAAACCAGAGATCTACTATGATTTTCAGGTTTAGTTTCTTAAAGAAGAAAACAACCCCAAACAACTGAAAAGCAATCGGACTGGGGAAGCTGCCTAGATTTCTATAAATTTTCCCCTAATCTTTTAGAATTATCTTGTTTACACTTAATTTGGCTACAGTTTTTTTTTTAAATCAAATTCATCATTGACAAGTCTGTTCAAGACAACAGTATAGTTTTCATAGAAACACCGCTCCTTTTCACACTCATATATATCTGTTTACATAATATTTAGCTACATGTCCTCAATGGAAAAAGTACAACTGGCATAAACAGGTTTGGCAACAAGCAACTCTCAACTGGCTTCCAACTGAACTGACTGGAGGAGGAGGAGGGCCCACAAGAGAGCAGCTGACTACCCCAGCATGCCACAGACATCTGGCACTTGTCAGAGGGAAAAGAGCACAGCTTGATGGCCGAATGGATCCAATGGGCTTCTCTGTACCTCACCAGAGGCTCAACCAAAGAAACAGCTAATGATCTATTCCAATAATGGAGGGGGGGAAATGACCAAGTTGGACCTAGGGAGGAACTGTAGGTCGGTCTCTAACTTGATGCCTTCCTAAGACTTTGAAGGATAATTTGGGCTTAATATTTTTTTTTTTTTGCCATTTGGAAGATGTATTTTTTTTTTTTGGTTTGCTTAATTTTTATCTTACAGACTATTGGATAAGCCTCCTCATAAGATGCAATGAGTAACACTGCTGTAAACAGGACAGAAAGAAAAAGTAGCTGTGCTTTTGGCTAAACAGAAAGAAAAATGAAAAGACAGGATATATATTATATAAGTATATAAATATATAAGTCTATACTATACAGGTATGTATATACTTTTAAATATATAGTATATTATATGTAAAAGTACATATACTATGTATTTTAAAGTATATGTATACTATATACTTTCTATAATATATACTATATACTTAAAAGTAACTACTGTATTTATATAAAAGTATATATGCTATATATTTTAAATACATATAATCTATTATATAAAATATACACACTTTAAAATATCTAGTATGTTATATATAAAAGTATATATGTTATATATTTTAAAGTATATATACCTGTCTATATATTATATATAATATACTGCCTTTTAGTTATATACGTGTATATGTTATATATATAAAAGTGCATATACAGATGTCTATGGCATATACATTATGTGTGTGTGTGTATACTTATCTGATGGTGCTTTATGAGGTGTGGAGGTTCACACTGTATCTTAAGATCCTTTGACTGAAAACTTGAATCCCTAAAATTCCAGCTGGATTGAAAAATCGACTTAGTTGCCTTGGTTCAGTACTTCAGATCTCAGTCTATCATTTTACTCATCATTGCTACTATACAGGGTTTGGATAAAAATATTCTGGATGAAAAGTATCTGAGGCTGAATCCAGTCTCAGTGTTGAGGAGTGAAAGCCCTTAATCGTCCATCCTGGCTAATTCCACTTTGCAATACTTGCAGCTGTGAGGGATGGTATATTTAAAGGGGTTTTATTTAGCTCTGGAGTTTTATTTATTTATGATTTATTATTTACATCCTGCCTACTTCCATGAAGGATTTGAGGCAGCGTGGCTCTTCAGTTAAGCCCGTCCTAAATCAGTTCAGTCACTTCTCCGTCATACTGCTACGTCCAACTTCAATGAGTAGTTTTCCCAGTGTGATCAATTAACTCGGACCCCTGTGGTCCGGGCCTTCCACTGAGCAACAAAGGCGGTGCATTTGCAGAGTCTGTGACCTTTGGTTTGCTGCCCAGTGCAGGAAGCCGCCCCAGCAGCACAGGAAATCCTGGGCGAACTTCCCAGGGCATCCCCTTTGGTGGCCAAACCTCTCTGGGGGATGCATGGAGTGTGGAGACCCACAGGGTTGTCAGCAGCTCCACATCCTGTGTGGAGGGAGCAGAAAAGTGGTTTCAGGATCCTCCCTGGTGAGAATGTAGGGTATCAGTAAGTGTCCCAACCAGTAGGGGTCTCCACCGATATGTTCTATGATCACACACCCTTCTGTGTGAAGCAAGAGAATGGGTAAAGCCTTGACCCTGGCTCCACTCTGTCACGTCTCTGACTAAATGGTATAAACGCTTACACAAAAATTTTTAAATAGCCATGATAAAAATGGATACCGCCAGGGAAGGTGGCAGGTCTCTTGTGAACTGTGAGACAGTTCTCAACCATGACATGTCTCAAATGCATCTCCATAGGCTGTGGAGATACCGATCCCCTCAGCCCTCGAGCAGCCAGGGACGGCCCAGGGTAGCTGGGTGACCCCAGCGTGCTGAACAAATGTTAGCACTTTCTCACATGCCTGGGCACATAAGGGATTGAGAACCAGCCACAGCCGTGTGGAACTGCAATCCTAAACATCTCTCTTTTGTACAGAGCCAGAGATAAGATGGATGCTACATTCCCAAGTGTCATTAATACTTGCCTGATTCCTCACCTATGATATCAGGCCTTCACAAGCACCCTGTGAGCAAGGCATCCCCAATTTACAGGTATGCAAACTGAGCCTCAGAAAAGCCAAGCAACTTGCCCAGAGCCATCGTTTTCAAAGCATCAGACTGGCCCAGTTCTGCTCATTCTCTACTTCCTGCACAGTGTGTAGGACATGCCCAGCCACGAGTTGCACCTAATTCCCCAATCTGACCTCTCTTCTAACGAATCATCTTAAAAGATTATTCGTTAAGATTAATCTTAACGAATAAAATTAAGAGTGGGAATCAAAAATGAAAAGTAAGGACATTATGCTGGGAAGAGTTCCTTGGAGGAAGCCTGTGAAGATGGACTGACCCTCATTTGGAGACTGAGTGGACACCACAGTGGGAGCATCACAAATGGCGGAGAGGGCAGGCAATACTGGGCGAGGAGGAGATTCTTCTTGTTGGGCAGGCTGTGATAGGGCCATGGCAACCCAGAGCAGGATGTCATACAAGCTTTTGGAAATGTGGGTCTGAGGCTTGGGATAGGGGCTATCTAAAGATGGGACTTGGCAGTCATTTGCTCAGAGAAGAAAGGCTGAAACTTTGGGGCTGGCTAAGGCCTGGCAGGAGAATATAGCCCAGATCCAGACCATGTGGGGTGTCGCTGAGCCTCTGTGAGAGGTCTGGGAGCTCTGCAGCTCCAGGTTAAAATTTCTAATGAATTAGAAAACAGATAGTTACACCTTCCCTTTAAGCACCTTTCACATCTATTTTGTAGGATTCAATGTAAGAAAATTCTTGACCTCAAGATCCTAGAATCTAAAGCTGAGCTGGGCTGTTAAGGGTATCTTTACCGCGCAGAGCCTCAGCTCCTGGGATGAACGGAACAGTCTTCAGACTATCCATGTCTACCAAATTGTAAAATAGAACCCAAAGAGGACATTCGCATGCCCAAGGCATAGATGGGAAAAAGGCTGGCTCTTCATTGCCCGATTTCAAGTCTTCACATGAAGTTTCTTGACATTGTCACTTACTGCACATGGCTGACTTGGCCTACAGGTGCAGCTGGCCCCTAGGAAGGAGCTGGTGGTCATTTTACATGGCTGCACCACTGCAGAGGATGGACAGGTGCCCATGCCTTAGTAGAGAACCCAGCACAACTTTGACAGCAAGATTGCAACACTCTCTACAAAATATCTTGACCACAAAACTAGAAATAGTACTTCCAGCTGACCTCAACTCTCCCCCTCTGAAAACCTAGCATCTGACTTCTCAACTGGCAATGAACAAGCAAGACCAACAGCCCAATCACATCGCTAATTCTAGCTGCCTTGGAAAATAAGGAAGGGGTCAGGGAGAAAATCTGTGCTTACAGGGATGGGAACACAACAGAGTAGTGAGGAAAAGTATCTACGTGAACTGATAGTGTTACTTACAGAAGGAAAGTTTTACAAACTTACGGTTACCAAAGGGGAAAGGGGTGGGGGACGGATAAATTAGCAGGTTGGGATTAACGTATATACACTACTGTATATAAAATAGATAACCATGGGCTTCCCTGGTGGTGCAGTGGTTGAGAGTCCGCCTGCCGATGCAGGGGACACGGGTTTGTGCCCCGGTCCAGGAGGATCCCACGTGCCACGGAGCGGCTGGGCCCGTGAGCCATGGCCGCTGAGCCTGCGCGTCCGGAGCCTGTGCTCCGCAACGGGAGAGGCCACAACAGTGAGGGGCCCGCGTGCCGCAGGAAAAAAAAAAAAAAAAAAGATAACCATCAAGGACCTACTGTATAGCACAGGGAACTATACTCAATATTTTGTAATAACCTATAAGGGAAAAGAATCTGAAAAAGAATATATACAACTGAATCACTGTGCTGTACACCCAAAACTAACACAACACTGTGAATCAACTATACTTCAAAAAAAAAAAAGAGAAGGATTAGCTGATTATCAGTTTTAGTTTCTCATTACACCACAGATAGGTGGTAAGTGGATTAGTTTGCTTCAGTGGCCAATGTACCTGGAATATTTTATAGTAAAATATTTTAATGGCTAAAACTTGTAATTTATCACTGTAAGTTTAGCGAGGAAATTGAAAAATGATCACACTACAGGTGCTAAACACATCTATAGATTAGATGGAATGCATGCATTCCTATAAAAGGCATGCTGAATACCAGTCAATCTGGCACTGACTCCCCCTGGAAAATAGTTGTTAAGTTTCTCCAGGGGATGGAGAAATGGAATATAATCAGGTTATTTGTCACCTTGCCCTGTGGGCTTAGCAAAATAGGAGGAAGCACATGAAAAGCTAGTCACAGAATCAGCTTTACAATTATTTTTGCTACTTATTTTAAAGCACATCTACACAAGTGTCTCAGCATCACTCGCTATCTTAGCAGACAGGTTCATGCCCATCTGGTATGTCAAGAGCTACCACCTCCAGATAAGGCAAGTTCAAACTCAAGGGGGAAAGTCCGGGAAACAGTGATCTATGGAAGAGACCCAGACAGGAGTCCACCGCACTGAGAACAGAAGCCTCTCCAAAAGTGCACGCTGGGAAGAGAAGACTTGACAGCTTCAGATCAGAGTATCTCTCCATGTCAGCAGGGAACAGTACACAGTGGAAAACAATCTAGACAGCGTGACATGATATGAAAATCTACTGAAATGGTGAAGGGTAAAAACCGAAACCAAAGGTTGCCAGAGAGTTGAATTCTACAGTAAGGAAAGTTAAAGGGTAAGAATCTAACCAATTCTGCCCATCTAATTTGTATTCATTTTTCCATGTCCACTAGCTTCCTCAATAATATTCATTATAATAATAATACGTACGTATTGATCATTTATTATATGCCAAACAGTCCTAAGCACTTTCCATGTATCAACTCCTTTCCTCATCAAAGCAAACCTATGAGGCAAATTCTATTAATAACTCCATTTTACAGATGACAACACTGAAGCAGAGAGGTCAAATAAATTACCCAATGTCACACACCTAGTAAGAGGGAAAGCCTGGATTTCCAGACATTTTGGGTCCAGAGCCTTTGCACTTAACCGCTCTGCTTTACTGTCTCTCAACGAGGAGGAATGTCCAAAGGAGAGAGAAAAAAAAAAAAAAAACAACGGCAGTGAATACAATGGGCTCCCTAAATTGCTGGAATAAATTCAGTCTACCAGTTCCTGCTACTCTGAGTCTGTCGTCCCCGAGGAAAGTGGACGCCGTGATTGCCCTCTCCCACACCAGCATCCATCCCCCCTCACCCCCACTGTAGGGAGGACATGGGATTTGGGCAGACTGATTCATTGATGTGGTCTCTGAAAAAGCATATCTTCTACATGTAAAGCAACAAGCCGGCATTTTTGTTTATGGATCAGCCTCCTCTGAACTTGGGAAGTGTAAGTCCTCCCAGATCATCCATGAGGTAACTGATCAAATCAACCTTCAGATCTACAAAGCTGAAGATCCGACCTCAGTCTACAAAGAAAAGAAGCAAAGAAAAGCAGTGTCCCTCGAAGCCCAACCTGAAATAGTCATTCTAATGAATAGCCTAATTCACTTCTCCAAGAGAGAATAAAAATAAACACCATTTACTGAACACTTCCTATGACTGAGGAGCTATTTCACAGGCCGTTCTTCCTCGTGCATTCTTCTGTGCTCTCCCCGGAGAGGGGGCAGGGGTCTACTAGCCATGGAGTGAAGGCTGGCGGTTCCCAAGCATCACAGGTCAACACTGCTTCTAGGACAAAATTTATACTGGCCTGTGGTTTAATAAGAAAAATTTGGACAACCCAATATGAGTTTTTCTGGAAGCTCTATGTGTGTGGTATAGAAGACTCTCCTTTATTCTGAGATTATATTCTTCCTACTTCTGGTGCTGAAATATCTTTTCTTTTATGAAAAGATTATAACATTATATGACAATTTTTCTACTGCTGTTTTTAATATCCTTACTTCCCAAGATGAAAGCTAACAAGCCTATACTGAGGCTCCTAAATTTAAAAAAAAAAATTGTTGTTAGATCATAAAATACCAAAGTGTAGGGTTGCTAGCCCGGGGGCTGACATCCTGGGTTTTGCTTGACCTCAACCACAGAGAAAATTTAGAAGACAAGGAGACAATTGGGTGGCTGGAATGTCCCCTGTGCTGATGTCTTCCCTGCTAAGCTCCTAGCTGACCTCCAGTTACTCCCTTAGTCCCCCGTGGCTGCTACCAATAGGGCTTCCCTATCCTTCCTGGCCAAGCTGATGTGCTGGGCAGAGTTCAGGACACAGCTTTAACTGTGGTTTCCTGATTAGCAGAGAGACTCCAGTTAGGCAGGAAGGAGTTCAAGCTTGAATATTATATGTCATAGTCATCTACCAGTTCTTAGGAATGAATACATCAACAGAAATGACCTGGAGCAAAAGAGTATTCCTGAGAAAATCCCCAACAACTCAGAGAGAGACACTTGTCACTGCACTTCATCTTTTGTGTCTTCTTTTGACAAGAAAGTGACACATTTAAGACTCAGTTACTCTAAAATGTCATTTAAGCCAAACAATATTTGAGAAGGTTAATGGTGATTGAGAGAAATGAGTGCTAACAGGAACCAGACAAAACATCTACACGACTTCCTGGCTAAGGAAGAGCGTGATGAGAAGAGACCCCAAAACAGGAGTCAGGAAATGGGGTAGTTGAGTGGTTCTGCCGTTTGATTGCCTTAGAATCTTAGGAGAAACCATTCTCAGGTCTTCTACTTCCTCACCTGCGAAATAAGATGGCTGGTCACTCTGCATCCTAAAATTCCCTGATTCTGTTCATTGTCTGGAGAAAAGAACAAAGTACCTTCATGTGTCAAGAAGGATTGTGAGAAATGATACTGAAAAAAAACCTTGAAGGTAAAGTGGCAAGTTCCTCAGGGGTCTCAAGGCCCTGATCAGACACCGATGAAAGATAAGCCCCAGGAACACCTCCAGAGGGGTTCTCCCCGGAACAAGCTTCCAATCAGAGCCGAGAAATGAAGAATAGGGCCTGTATGGCTGAGACCAAGAGAGAGAAGGTAAGGAAGAGAGCAGGAAGCCAATAGGAGGGAAAGAAACATAGAAAAGGCAAAGGCCTAAAATAAGTGGGATCCTATGAGTATCAAAGAGCATGTGAGGAGAGAGCACAGATGAGTACAACTCTGTAAGAGGTTGATAGCATATGGGGGAGGAGTGGAGAGGAAAGAAGAGAAAGCTGAAAATACAGACAGGGCAGAAGAGCAGAGGGAGAGCAAAGAAAGAAGGAAAAAAGATAATCAAGACCTCTGCCTCTCGTTTTGAATACAAGTAGAATTTCTTAACTCTCCCATCACCCATTCATCAAAAAAAGTCAGCAGATGTGAGGTCCCAGGGCATCCTGCCAAATTAAGTAGAGAAAAGCTGCACCCTTAAAGAGAACAAGATAGTATCATTTTCTGTAATTCAGTGCACGCAGAGGCAGCCCATCCACACACAGATATGGAAGAAAAAGTCCACAAAGGGTCCATAGCCTTAAAAAAGAAAAAAAAAGATTCTGGCCTAAGCTATCCAGAAATAGAACATTTTGATTACAAAATAAAAACTAGGTCAATAAGATAATGGACATGATTTAAATGAAAATCACAGCATTTGTAATGGGCTAAAAATGGTATCAATATTACTGCAGAGAAGGAATATAATTAAATGTATTTTTAAACAGCAGCTCTCCGACCCAGCCCTACAAATCCCAGACCGCCACCAGTATTTCTCCACCTCATCGCAGAGGAATGTGCTGGCATGCCACAAGTTGGTCTGAAGAATGCAGAGTTTCCTACTACTTTAGAAGATCCCAAATGACACTGGTGAGCTACATTCTTTCACTCGTAGATCACTGTGATTCACTTATAAAGCAAAGAAATGGAAAGGTTAGAGATCTGACCATTTCATTCTTTTACCATTTTGACTGTATGGCCAGGAAATATGCAATGGAGGTCTGACTGCCACAGTTCTCTCTGGTCCACTGAAACCAGGAGAATTCCAGATCATCATATGAGGTGGTTATGGATCCTAAGAGTTTAGCACAGGCTAGGAATTAAGATAAAGGGTAGGAGTGTAAATTTCTGGTTTTCTTTCTACAATTTGCGGTGTGAACTTGCAGAGAACTTTAACTCCTGAGTATAATTTATCTTCTAAACCCTCACATGGAAGGAAGGAGGCAAAAAGGAGCAAGATGAATTAGCCGGAAGGAATAATGTTCTGGACAGTGAGGACAATTACTACAACAAGCACACAAAAGTCCTTGGGCATTTCCTCCGATGTCTATACAGAAGCCAAGTCCTAGGACTCTGTTTATGAGGAAATATCGATGGCCCTTCCAAATCTGGGAGGCCTTCAGAGGTCAAATAAAGATTAAGTTGAATATATTACCACTCTGGAATATATATGTATACACATATAATGTACGGTATTCCTTATTTAAGGATATTACATCAATATTTATATCATGGATATCTCAAATAAGCTATCAGCATGACTACATATACATACTAATTATCCAGAAGAGATTATTTACAAAATCTCTTTGTGGGTAGTGCATTTCTACTAGGAAGTTTTGAAAAAGAATCAACTCTTTAATATGCTTAAACTCCAACATACCAATTTAGTTGCAAGGCATTCATCCATCCTTAGAAAACATAAGCTTACCTCCCATAAGGAAAATCTGTTAAATGACAACTGAACTTGTCAAACAAAAGAAGAGTCGAGAACTTAGTCATTTTATGTTACAACTCATGTAACTGAACTTCCTCAGGGCAATTAAGTACGTGTGTAAAATATCATTAAGGTAGTGTCCACTTCACCCCCTCTTTACTTTGAGCCTTATAATAGAAGGCATTTCAATAAGCAGTGAGTTGACAGATATCACAGCCATGATATGTCACTTTCTGTAAGTGACGTAGGAGCTCTAAAGGGGATTCTGAGTATTCTGAGTCAAGTGAAATAAGTCACTATAATAGGTCTTAAGGAATTCTAAACCAAGAGAAAGGCCAAAAATTTAAGGATCATCTGAGCTCATCCTATCACGCTCAGGGTTGTTCTTATTCATAGTTCCTCCCTATCACCAGGGCCTCTAAACCTTGAAACGGAAATAGTGAAGCACAAGTATGGCAAGGGTTGCTGCAGACGGGGGAAACTTCTGCGATATCCAGAAAGCACGGAGCTCAGTTTTTCAGATGAAAAGCACTCGGTATCGGTTTTAACTCTGACCTTCCACGACCTCAGTCTGGAGACCCTGATAGGGATGAAAGAAAAGAACTAACAGGCCAAGCAAGTAAAAACTACAGAAAGAATGCTCAGTGCAGGCATATGACATGGGCATGCCTCTCTCTGTTCCGTGAGTCTGGTGGGGGGAAAATGGATGATTTATAGGGGAAGGGAAGGAGGATGACAAAATAAACTCTTGACAAAGAGGATAAAAGCTTATGCTGGGAAAAGGCATCGCAGTCATTTGCACTCTCATGGGATGAACTTGGTCTAGCAGTGACATGGGCATTCTGGCTTCTCAGCGGGGAGGAACCAGCTGGGGCCTGGGGAAACTGGTGTTTTGGGAGAAACAGCTGCTTGAGCGCGAGTGTCGGAAGGAAGTCCTCTTCCCTACTGCCAACCCACAAGACACAGAACTGTAATCCAGTCGCAGGAGCTACTATAATGAGACAAAGGGGGACAAGATTGAGTCAGTGCTGATTAGTGCCCCAAGAGTTTGACAATGGGACCGTGCCAACAAATGCAAGAAGGGAAAACACCAGCCAGCAACAGGGGGATCCTCATCTAACAACAGGACTTGGGGAAGGAATTCTATCTATTTAAGCAACTATTAATTACTTATACAGGTTTAGGAACAGGATGGACTGGTGAGTCAATAAGGGATGCAAAGGTTTCTCTATAAACAATATGTAAACCCTCTATTCCAAGTCTTTTATCTGATAAAAGTTGTGAGTCTGACAGATTTAATTCACTTTCATTCACTTCTGTCAACTTGTCAGTGAACTACTAGAGAGGAGGTAAGTAGGAAGACAAGAAACCTCTCTCTAGAACAATCATCCCCTCAGTAAGAGTTCTCAATAACCCCTCCCATTACCCTATTTGTACGTTATAAGCCAGTAAGCATAACAGAAAACCTTCTCCTCCTTTTTAATAGCTATTCTTTCCAATGGCTAAAAGTCTGAATGGACTAGGAACTAATACCGAGTATATCAACACTGGCCATTTTAATGGGAAAAAATATGAAATATATATATTCGTGTACATGGAAATCCTACATTATAAAAGCAGGCAAGATGATTATGTGTGACAAATACTCACAGTCAAATGAGAAAAAGTAGAAAAAAGTTCCCCTTTCTAAACTAATCTTTTGCCAGAGTACAATTCCCCTAAATTCTGACATTTATGCTTGCTTCAAAAAACAATTTAAGTCAACACTTCCCACTCTGTTATTCTACCCTGAGGCATAAAAATTTTATTCAATAGCCTAAAAATGCTCTCATGCACAAGGAGCAGGCAAAAACTGACTTGCACCATGACAAAGTCAAGCTCTAGCCTGACTTCTACCCCGTCCTTGTGCTGGCACCAAACTAACCTTGAGTTCCGCTTGCCCACTCTCTCTCCCTCTCTTCCCCCTTCCCTGAGAACCATACCAAAGCCTCCCAGCGGTGATCGCCACCACACTACGCCAGTGTCTTCAAAACACCTTCTCTGTTTCAACAACATCACAGTCAGAATTACACGTTCCTCTCCTGCTCAACACCTCCATCCCAAAACAGGACCCTACGAATTCCTAAAACCTCTGTCCCACTCTTCATTTTCTCATTGATTCTTTTTTTTTTAACATCTTTATTGGAGTATAATTGCTTTACTTTGTTGTGTTAGTTTCTGCTTTATAACAAAGTGAATCAGCTATACATATACATATATCCCCATATCTCTTCCCTCTTGCGTCTCCCTCCCACCCTCCCTATCCCACCCCTCTAGGTGGTCACAAAGCACCGAGCTGATCTCCCTGTGCTGTGCGGCTGCTTCCCACTAGCTATCTATTTTACATTTGGTAGTGTATATATGTCCATGCCACTCTCTCACTTCGTCCCAGCTTACCCTTCCCCTGCTGTGTCAAGTCCATTCTCTACGTCTGTGTCTTTATTCCTGCCCTGCCCCTAGGTGAGTCAGAACCATTTATTTTTTTAGATTCCATATATATGTGTTAGCGTACGGTATTTATTTTTCTCTTTCTGACTTACTTCACTCTGTATGCCAGTCTCTAGGTCCATCCACCTCACGACAAATAACTCAGTTTCGTTTCTTTTTATGACTAATATTCCATTGTATATACGTGCCACATCTTCTTTATCCGTTCATCTGTCGATGGACACTTAGGTTGTTTCCATGTCCTGGCTATTGTAAACAGTGCTGCAATGAACATTGTGGTACACGACTCTTTTTGAGTTACTGTTTTCTCAGGGTATATGCCCAGTAGTGGGATTGCTGGGTCGTATGGTAGTTCTATTTTTAGTTTTTTAAGGAACCTCCATACTGTTCTCCATAGTGGTTGTATCAATTTACATTCCCACCAACAGTGTAAGAGGGTTCCCTTTTCTCCATACCCTCTCCAGCATTTATGGTTTGTTGATTTTTTTGATGATAGCCATTCTGACCGGTGTGTTGTGATACCTCATTGCAGTTTTCATTTGCATTTCTCTAATGATTAGTGATGTTGGGCATCCTTTCATGTGTTTGTTGGCAATCAGTATATCTACTTTGGAGAAATGTCTATTTAGGTCTTCTGCCCAGTTTTGGATTGGGTTGTTTGTTTTTTTCATATTGAGCTGCATGAGCTGTTTGTATATTTTGGAGATTAACCCTTTGTCAGTTGCTTTGTTTGCAAATATTTTCTCCCCTTCTGAGGGTTGTCTTTTCATCTTGTTTATGGTTTCCTTTGCTGCGCAAAAGCTTTTAAGTTTCATTAGGTCCCATTTGTTTATTTTTGTCTTTATTTCCATTTCTCTAGGAGATGGGTCAAAAAGGATCTTGCAGGCCTCCCTGGTGGTGCAGTGGTTGAGAGTCTACCTGCCGATGCAGGGGGCACGGGTTCGTGCCCGGGTCCGGGAAGATCCCACATGCCGCGGAGAGGCTGGGCCCGTGAGCCATGGCCGCTGAGCCTGCGCGTCCGGAGCCTATGCGCCTCAACGGGAGAGGCCACAACAGTGAGAGGCCCGCATACCGCAAAAAAAAAAAAGGATTTTGCTATGATTTATGTCATAGAGTGTTCTGCCTATGTTTTCCTCTAGGAGTTTGATAGTGTCTGGTCTTACAGTTATGTCTTTAATCCATTTTGAGTTTATTTTTGTGTATGGTGTTAGGGAGTGTTCTAATTTCACTCTTTTACATGTAGCTGTCCAGTTTTCCCAGCACCACTTATTGAAGAGGCTGTCTTTTCTCCATTGTATACTTTTTTTTAAAATAATTTTATTTATTTATTTTTGGCTGCGTTGGGTCTTCATTGCTGCGTGCGGGCCTTCTCCAGTTGCGTGAGCAGGGGGCTACTCTTTGTTGCAGTGCGTGGGCTTCTCATTGCAGTGGCTTCTCTTGCTGTGGAGCACCAGCTCTAGTCGTGTGGGCTTCAGCAGTTTTGGCTCGCGGGCTCAGTAGTTGTGGCACATGGTCTCAAGAGTGCAGGCCCAGTAGCTGTGGCGGATGGGCCCAGCTGCTGCGAGGCATGTGGGATCTTCCCGGGTCAGGGCTCGAACCAGTGTCCTCTGCATTGGCAGGCGGACCCTCAACCACTGCACCACCAGGGAAGCCCCTCCACTGTATATTCTTGCCTCCTTTATCAAAGGTAAAGTGACTGGACTTCCCTGGTGGCGCAGTGGTTGAGAGTCTGCCTGCCGATGCAGGGGACACGGGTTCGTGCCCCAGTCCGGGAAGATCCCACATGCCGTGGAGTGGCTTGGCCCGTGAGCCATGGCCACTGAGCCTGCGTGTCCGGAGCCTGTTCTCTGCAATGGGAGAGACCACAACAGTGAGAGGCCCGTGTGCTGTTTAAAAAAAAAAAAAAAAAAAAAAGATAAGGTGACCATATATGCGTGGGTTTATCCCTGGGCTTTCTATCCTGTTCCACTGATCTATATTTCTGTTTTTGTGCCAGTACCATACTGTCTTGATTACTGTAGCTTTGTAGTATAGTCTGAAGTCAGGGAGCCTGATTCCTCCAGCTCTGTTTTTCTTTCTCAAGATTGCTTTGGCTATTAGGGGTCTTCTGTGTTTCCATACAAATTGTGAAATTTTTTGTTCTAGTTCTGTGAAAAATGCCAGTGGTAGTTTGATAGGGATTGCTCTGTATCTGTAGATTGCTTTGGGTAGTACAGTCATTTTCACAATGTTGATTTTCCCAATCCAAGAACATCGTATATCTCTCCATCTCTGTGTATCAACTTTAATTTCTTTCATCAGTCTCTTATAGTTTTCTGCATACAGGTCTTTTATCTCCTTAGGTAGGTTTATTCCTAGGTATTGTATTCTTTTTATTGCAGTGGTAAATGGGAGTGTTCCCTTAATTTCTCTTTCAGATTTTTCATCATTAGTGTATAGGAATGCAAGAGATTTCTGTGCATTAATTTTGTATCCTGCTACTTTATCAACTTCATTGATTATCTCTAGTAGTTTTCTGGTAGCATCTTCAGGATTCTCTATGTATAGTATCATGTCATCTGCAAACATTGACAGTTTTACTTCTTCTTTTCCGATTTGGATTCCTTTTATTTCTTTTTCTTCTCTGATTACTGTGGCTAAAACTTCCAAAACTATATTGAATAATAGTGGTGAGAGTGGGCAACCTTGCCTTGTTCCTGATCTTAGTGGAAATGGTTTCAATTTTTCACCACTGAGAATGATGTTGGCTGTGGGTTTGTCATATATGGCCTTTATTATGTTGAGGTAAGTTCCCTCTATGCCTACTTTCTGGAGAGTTTTTAATCATAAATGGGTGTTGAATTTTTTCAAAAGCTTTTCTGTGTCTATTGAGATGATCATATGGTTTTTCTCCTTCAATTTGTTAATATGGTGTATCACATTTATTAATTTGCGTATATTGAAAAATCCTTGCGTTCCTGGGATAAACCTCACTTGATCAGGGTGTATGATCCTTTTAATGTGCTCTTGGATTCTGGTTGCTAGTATTTTGTGGAGGATTTTTGCATCTATGTTCATCAGTGATATTGGCCTGTAGTTCTCATTTTTTGTGACATCTTTGTCTGGTTTTGGTATCAGGGTGATGGTGGCCTCGTAGAATGAGTTTGAGAGTGTTCCTCCCTCTGCTGGTGTTAGCTCTTCTGTAAATGTGTGATAGAATTCGCCTGTGAAGCCATCTGGTCCTGGGCTTTTGTTTGTTGGAAGATTTTTAATCACAGTCTCAATTTCAGTGCTTGTGATTGGTCTGTTTATATTTTCTATTTCTTCCTGGTTCAGTCTCAGAAGGTTGTGCTTTTCTAAGAATTTTTCCATTTCTTCCAGGTTGTCCATTTTATTGGCATATAGTTGCTTGTAGTAATCTCTCATGATCCTTTGTATTTCTGCAGTGTCAGTCGTTACTTCTCCTTTTTCATTTCTAATTCTGTTTGAGTCTTCTCCCTTATTTTCTTGATGAGTCTGGCTAATGGTTTATCAGTTTTGTTTATCTTCTCAAAGAACAAGCTTTTAGTTTTATTGATATTTGCTATCATTTCCTTCATTTCTTTTTCATTTATTTCTGACCTGATCTTTATGATTTGTTTCCTTCTGCTAACATTGGATTTTTTTGGTCTTCTTTCTCTAATTTATTTAGGTGTAAGGTTAGGTTGTTTATTTGAGATGTCTCTTGTTTCTTGAGGTAGGATTTTATTGGTATAAACTTCCCTTTTAGAACTGCTTTGGCTGCATCCCATAGGTTTTGGGTTGTCGTGTTTTCATTGTCATTTTTTTCTAGTTATTTTTTGATTTCCTCTTTGATTTCTTAAGTGATCTCTTAGTTATTTAGTAGTGTATTGTTTAGCCTCCATGTGTTTGTATTTTTTACAGTTTTTTTTCCTGTGATTGATACCTAGTCTCATGGCGTTGAGGTGGGAAAGGATACCTGATATGATTTCAATTTTCTTAAATTTACCAAGGCTTCATTTGTGACCCAAGGTATGATCTATCCTGGAGAATGTTCCATGAGCACTTGAGAAGAAAGCGTATTGTTGTTTTTGGATGGAATGTCCTATAAATATCAGGTAAATCCATCTTGTTGAATGTGCCATTTAAAGGTTGTGTTTCCTTATTTATCTTCATTTTGGATGATCTGTCCATTGGTGAAAGTGGGGTGTTAAAGTCCCCTACTACGATTGTGTTATTGTCAATTTCCCCTTTTATGGCTGTTAACCTTATGTATTGAGGTCCTCCTATGTTGGGTGCATAAATATTTACAATTGTTATATCTTCTTCTTGGACTGACCCCTTGATCATTATGTAGTGTCCTTCTTTGTCTCTTGTAACAGTCTTTATTTTAAAGTCTATTTTTTCTGATATGAGAATTGCTACTCCAGCTTTCTTTTGATTTCCATTTGCATGGAATATCTTTTTCCATCCACTCACTTTCAGTCTGTATGTGTCCCTAGGTCTGAAGTGGGTGCCTTGTAGACAGCATATATACAGATCTTGCTTTTGTATCCATTCAGCCTGTCTATGTCTTTTGGTTGGACCATTTAATCCATTTACATTTAAGGTAATTATCGATATGTATGTTCCTATTCCCATTTTCTTAATTGTTTTGGGTTTGTTATTGTAGGTCTTTTCCTTCTCTTGTGTTTCCAGCCTAGAGAAGCTCCTTTAGCATTTGTTGTAAAGCTGGTTTGGTGGTGCTGAATTCTCTTAGCTTTTGGTTGTCTGTAAAGGTTTTAATTTCTCCATCGAATCTGAATGAGATCCTTGCTGGGTAGAGTAATCTTGCTTGTAGGTTTTTCCCATTCATTATATAAAATATGTCCTGCCACTCCCTTCTGGCTTGTAGAGTCTGCTGAAAGATCAGCTGTTAACATTATGGGGATTCCCTTGTATGTTATTTGTTGCTTTCCTCTTGCTGCTTTCAGTATTTTTTCTTTGTATTTAATTTTTGATAGTTTGATTAATTTGTGTCTTGGCGTTTTTCTCCTTGGATTTATCCTGTAAGGGACTCTCTCTTCTTCCTGGACTTGATTGACTATCTCCTTTCCCATATTAGGGAAGTTTTCAACTATAATCTCTTCAAATATTTTCTCAGTCCCTTTCTTTTTCTCTTCTTCTTCTGGGACCCCTATAATTTGAATGTTGGTGCATTTAATGTTGTCCCAAAGGTCTCTGTGACTGTCCTCAGCTCTTTTCATCCTTTTTTCTTTATTCTGCTCTGTGGTAGTTATTTCCACTGTTTTATCTTCCAGGTCAATTATCCGTTCTTCTGCCTCAGGTATTCTGCTATTAATTCCTTCTAGAGAATTTTTAATTTCATTTATTGTGTTGTTCATCATTGTTTGTTTGCTCTTTAGTTGTTCTAGGTCCTTGTTAAACATTTCTTGTATTTTCTCCATTCTATTTCCAAGATTTTGGATTACCTTTACTATCATTACTCTGAATTCCTTTTCAGGTAGACTGCCTATTTCTTCTTCATTTGTTTAGTCTGCTGGGTTTTTACCTTGCTCCTTCATCTGCTGCATATTTCTCTGTCTTCTCATTTTGCTTAACTTACTGTGTTTGGGGGTCTCCTTTTTGCAGGCTGCAGGTTCGTAGTGCCTGTTGTTTTTGGTGTCTGCTCCCAGTGGATAAGGTTGGTTCAGTGGGTTGTGTAGGCTTCCTGGTGGAAGGGACTGGTGCCTGTGTTCTGGTGGATGAGACTGGATCTTGTCTTTCTGGTGGGCAGGACCGCATCCGCTGGTGTGTTTTGGGGTGTCTGTGATATTAGCCTGATTTTAGGCAGCCTCTCTGCTAATGGGTGGGGTTGTGTTCCTGTCTTGCTAGTTGTTTGGCGTGGGGTGTCCAGCACTGGAGCTTGCTGGTAATTGAGTGGAGCTGGGTCTTAGCGTTGAGACAGAGTTGTCTGGGAGAGCTCTCACTGATTGATATTATGTGGGGCCGGGAGGACTCTGGTGGTCCAATGTCCTGAACTCGGCTCTCCCACCTCAGAGGCTCAGGCCTGACAGCTGGCCGGAGCACCAAGACCCTTTTGGGAAGTCTGCGGTCTTCTGTCAGTGTTTAGTAGGTGTTCTGTAGGAGTTGTTCCACATGTAGATGTATTTTTCATGTATTTGTGGGGAGGAAGGTGATCTCCACATCTTACTCCTCCACCATCTGGAAGGTCCTCCTGGTTAAGTCTTAAAATGTGTGGGTTTCTAGCCTCCAAAGAAACTTTTAAAATTCTCGGGCATCCATCCTGTCACGGAGTCACCTGAGGGCCAGGCGTCCTGTCAGGGGCTCCTCTCCTTGGTCCCGGAGACGCCTGAGGGGCGGCCTCCTGTCAGGGGCTTCCCTGTCAGGTGCAGTCGCCTGAGGTCCGGGTGTCAGGTCTGAGTCATGCGGGGTGCTGGGGTACTCGCCTCCTCTGCTCCACAGCTCAGCATCAGGGGGTTCGGCCAGCGTCTGTGGCCCAGCTTACAGCTTCCACCCAGATTTACATCTGGGACCCAGGTTTACGACTTGGGGGGGGTGTTTACGTCTCCCACTCTTGTCAGTCAGCTTCTCTTCCTCTCTTCTGGCTCCTCCCTTCCCCTAAAAACCTTAATAAACCACAACTCATCAAATCATGAGACAACTCCAGGATCACATGTTCAACTGCCCACTTGACAGCCCCACTAGGATGTCTCATAGGCATCTCTAGCTTAATATGTCCAGAACTGAATTCTTGATTTTGGTTGTAAACCCCCAGTATTCCTTCCATGGTCCCCATCTCAATAAACAGTACCACTCACTTAGCGCAAAAGCTTAGAATCACCCCCAACTCCTCTCTGTCTCTCACACCACATATTTCCTCTAACAACAAATTCTGTTGATTCTGCCTTGAAAAATTATCTCCGGAACCCACCCACTTGTCTCCACATCCACCATTGTTATGCTGGTCCAAGACATCAGCATCCCTCACCTGGAATACTGGAGTAACCTACCTGAGCTCCCCGGTTCCACACTTACTCTTTCACTAAAGTCTATCTCTGTACCACATTCAGAGTGGTCATTTACAAAGTCCAATGAAATCATTGTTATCAAACTTTTCCAAAGGCTTCCCATCACACTTAGAATAGAATACAATCCAAAGTTTTACATGGACCGTACGGCTCCTGGTAGCCCCATAGCCTATAAGGCTATGCCTCTAACTTCATTTCCTACCACACTTTGCCTCACTCACTCCACTCCAGTCACTGATTTTGCTACTATTTTTTAAATGCTGTACAATAACTCTGAATGTTTTCTATGCACATGGATTAAATATTATCACTATGCAAATGTTAAATCTATTTATCCATCTACCAACCTGCTTCTCAGATATAGCCTCAGGATACATACTCTGTTTATAAGGCATCTCAAGCTAGATGTCCCTCTGCCAACAGAAATTAGTGCAGAAAGGAGCTGTTTTTTCATCACCAGGCTGGAAGCCTTGAAGTAGCTGCCAGCCTCCACTGTACTTCAACCCACAATCAGTCAGCTGCCAAATCCTGCCACGTTCCCCACCACAGAAGTCCCGGTTGGCCCGTCCCTCTTGTTCCCTCTGTTCAGTCTTGTGCCTGCCCCACTCATCTCATGTCTGAAATCCCACACCTCCTCCAGTTGCCCCTTTGCTTCCTCATATTGCTGTAACAAGTGTCCTTCCAGAGGGCTGACAAGGGCTTCTCTCTACACTCAAGTTTAGGTCCATGCATCTCAGCCTCAATTCCTGCCTCCTATGACTTAATCCTTCTACTGCCTTCTACTGTCCCTATGCTCTCCAGTATGATAGCCACTAGCCACATGTGGCTATTTATGTTTCAATTAATTCAAATTTAATAAAACTAAAAATTTAACTCCTCAGCTGAGCTAGTCACAGTTCAGGTGCTCAGTGGCCACATGTGACTGGTGGTACCCTGTCAAACAGCACAGTTATTCAATTACTTGAATATTAATTCAGTTTATATCTTTTTCAATGCTTGCTCAGCTGTTACGCCCTTACTATCTGCTCAATAAGGTTTACTATTTTAGACTCAATGCTCTTGGGGGCAGGGCCAATATTTAATGATGCCAAGCATAGAGAGCTCTTTAAAAAGTACGTTTTAATAAGGGTAATAGCATAGTGGGAAAGCACTTAGGCTTTGGAATTACCCTGCATCGGAGTTCCTTTTCTGCCACTTGCTAGCCAGGGACCTTGGGTAAGTTATTTAATCCCTCATCATTCTTGGTTTAAGCATCTGTAAAATAGAGAAAATAATAACTGTCTTCCTCATAGGGTTGTTGTGATAATCAAATGAGATCAGACCTGTTCATCTCTTAGCAATGTCTGATACATGACGACCACTCGCTTGTATCAGCTGCTGCTGCTGCTATCAGTTATTTTCAATAGTTGTAAACAAAATAAACTTCAATACTTGAGGAAGTTGGAAGAAAGATGAAAGAGAAATCCTGAATACAATTGCTCTTCTTAGAGAGTCAAATGAATATCTTCACATACAATGTGATGGATATTACTTAAATATCAAACTGTGGAAAATCTGTATCAGAGTAACATAAATTTGAACATTTCCATTCTGCTTCTTGTATAAAAGCTGCATAGAGTTTCCAGTTCTTTGGAAAATTTATTTCAGGGACAGTGGAACCTTGCTTGGCAAGTGAAACAACTTTCCATTAGTTAATGCAAGAAGGATGATTTCATTTTAAAAGTGAAATGTGGAAAGTGGTTAAATGGGCAGGATATAACTAATCATACTAGTCTTTTTAAAAATCTGAAAAACAAAACAATAATAGAGAGAAGAAAGACTTACAATTGAAAGCACATGTGGGTATTATTTTATATTGAGTGCTTAAAGGTTCATCATCCCAGTGAACAAATAAAGTGGGTACACACATTCCATGCATTTGGAGCATTAAGATCTCTCTCCCTGTCTTCAGTAGCTGAAATTCAGATGTGGGCCCTGAATGTGGGGTAGCTCAAGCAGAGAAGCCTTTCATTAGGCCTCCTCTTGGACAGGTAGTATTAAAAGGTCTTCAACTAGCTCTCCCCTGTATAATTGTAGGATTTGGATTCAGCCTCCCTCACTAAAACTTGACTCTCTGATGTGAAAATTAATGAAGTCATTAATGATACTGAACAGAACCCAGGGAGCAGGGACTCCTGTGGCTCTAAGGCACCAGCAAGCTAAGCTGGGTCATGTAGAGGAAGCTAACCCTGGAACCGTGCATTCTATCTACACAGAGAATGGAGTCAAAATCATACAGCCCCAAATCGCACGATTCAATTTACTTGGACTTCAGAGGAAGAGTTACTGATTTACAATGAGACACAGAGTAACAATACAAAGGATGGAGTACTGCAAGTAATTTAGGAAAGCCCCCGACACTTCTTTACTTTTGATCATTGTGAAAAACAAAAGAATCACAGAATTATGTAACAAAATCCTACCAGCTATACGAAAAACAAAAAAGATACAGGAAATCCTCTCCAGAGGTTTTTCAAAACATAATACTTCTTAACAGTCAAAACTCATTTAGAGGGAAATGGAGAAGTATCCTGGATTCTCAAAACCTGAATCACCATGAGAAAGTTTTTTTGAGTAAGAATGCCTTAAATGACTTTTGTTGTCATTTTTTAAAAGACCTAAAACAAAAGGAAAGCTTATTTTAATACTTTGATGCTTCCATAATGTTGACAGTTATATTTTCTCAATTCTAATATAATATATTTTCCAGCAGAGTGCCTTATTCTTTTCAGTGGAAGGAAATAAAATTCAATATGCATAAATTTAAAGTCTTGTGCTTTTTTACAAACAAACAGGTTTTGTTTGAAATTTTTTTTTTACCAAGTGCATACAGTCACATATTGTTTTTATAATTAAGATAATTTAAAGAAACTAGCAGAGTCTTTTATAAATTCACATAAAAGAATATAGTTGTATTCTTTTATATGCAATATAGTTGCATAGTTGTATATATATTGCTAATTTCTAACGCTAGTTATGTCTGGGCAGTGGAACTGGGGGTTCCACTGGGGGTTGGGAGGCAGAGAAATAAGACTATTACTTTTTCTTATATTTCTTTTTAACATCTTTATTGGAGTATAATTGCTTTACAATGGTG
This sequence comes from Leucopleurus acutus, assembly GCF_964270905.1. NCBI lineage: Eukaryota > Metazoa > Chordata > Mammalia > Artiodactyla > Delphinidae > Leucopleurus > Leucopleurus acutus. The sequence goes on from NC_139142.1 coordinate 45,769,194, forward strand.
TGTTAGTTTCTGCTTTATAACAAAGTGAATCAGCTATATGTATACATACATCCCCATATCTCCTCCCTCTTGCTTCTCCTTCCCACCCTCCCTATCCCACCCCTCTAGGTGGTCACAAAGCACGGAGCTGATCTCCCTGTGCTATGCGGCTGCTTCCCACTAGCTATCTATTTTACATTTGGTAAAGACTATTACTTTTTCACTTTAAATCCTTGAGGCCTATTCAAATTTATTTTTGTACCTATTTTGTATAGTTCTTTTAACTGTACTAGTTAGAAATCAAATAAGTTAACTTGAAAATAATTAATCCATATTATTGGACCATTAACCTTTTGTATCCATTTCACTGACTGTTACTTAATAACTCTAGGTAGCATTTTCAGCTAACTTTTCCTACAATTTGAGTATGGGATCACCAGATGACAGAGGCTCTCAACTGGTACAACTCAGTCAAGTTGCAAATGAAGAAGCTGAGATCCAGAGAGGTTAAAGGATTTGCCCATTGCTTCAAACTGCCTGACTCTGGAGGCAAGGCTCACCCTCAGCTCTTGGGCTTTTTGGTTTATGCTCCTTCTTTATCATATCGTGTTGCCCATCACAGGTTCTACAGCACCACTCATGGCTTAATCGAAGGTCTGAATCATAATCATGAAGTTACTACAGTGTTACAAAAGCATAACTTCTCTACAACTAAAGTTGTACACTGCAATTAAACCCTGAGCTTAAGGATGGCCTTGTGCAGAGGACCTGTATGCAGGCAGTGATGGGAGGACTTAAGATCAGGGATTCAGCAGTTTTCTGCCTGAATCTGACTCCTCCACTTCCTAACTGTGTGACTAACTGCATGTAACCTCTTTTTTTTTTTTTAATGAATGGTTCGTTTGTTTATTTATTTTTTTTTTTGGCCGCTCCAAGCAGCATGAGGGCTCTTAGTTCCCTGACCAGGAATCGAACCCGTGCCCCCTGCAGTGGAAGCGTGGAGTCTTAACCACTGGACTGCCAGGGAAGTCCCTGCATGCCACCTCTTATGCCTTCTTTTTCTCATCTGTAATATCGTAATAAAAAACAGTATCTACCGGGCTTCCCTGGTGGCGCAGTGGTTGAGAGTCCGCCTGCGGATGCAGGGGACACGGGTTCGTGCCCCGGTCCAGGAAGATCCCACATGCTGCGAAGCGGCTGGGCCCGTGAGCCATGGCTGCTGAGCCTGTGCGTCCGGAGCCTGTGCTCCGCAACGGGAAAGGCCACAACAGTGAGAGGCCCGCGTACCGCAAAAAAACCCCAAAAAACAATATCTGCCTACTTAATGGAATTGTGAGGACTAAATGAAATCGTTTATGTCAAGTACCTAGCCAAATGCCTGGTATATAATAGGTGCTCAATAAAAGTTAATCATCACTCAAAATTTAAATTCATAAACTAGGTATAATTTAGAACCTTCCACACTAATTCCTGTTTTCAATCTATTACAACCATAGCCTCTTCCCCCAAATTTGATTATAAGTGCTCATCTTTGAGAAGATCTGCGTTTACCACAAGTTAGTAACCTCAGAAAAGGCACACCTCCCTGTCTCATTCTTCCCAGCAGTGGGACAGAGAAGCTCGAATTTAATAAATATGTGTGAAAACTCTACAGAATGGTAAATTTTTCTAAACAGAAGATATACTTTGTTTTTAGCCACCCCCGCATCATGGCTGGTCATTATGGTTTGCTCTCAAGTCTCTCTGACTGTGTCCCCAGCTCGCCACCAAAATGAGAGCTTGTCCTAATAGGTCTCTCGTGGGCCTGCCTGCCTTCCCAGCGCTGTGTGAAGCCTCTTCCCTGGGCACCCCCCATCCCATCCATTAGAGCGCTTCTTTTCTCCTTCCCACTGGTGGAGAGGGCTCTTTTCTCTAAGCCAAAAGTGAAAAACAAAAAACAAACAAACAAAAAACCTGTGACTCGTTTCTTTTCAATTCTGGAGAAGGCAGTTTTCGACTATTCTCTTCAGTAAAGAAGAAGTCAAATCCCTGTGACCTCCTTAACAAAAACACTCTTTGAAGGCACAACAGAATAAGCAATAACTGACAATTTAAACATACCTGGAATACTTTGCCACACAGACTTCTCTGAGTGTCTTATAACACCACAAAACTTCAAACAGCATACCAATCCCTGCCTACCGGCTTAAAGGGAAATTAAACTTTCTAAGCCCATTGTCAAGGCATTTCAGGGATATTTTAAAATGCTTACTGGATATGATAAAAACAACCTATTGAGAGCTCCGGCTGTAAATCTTCGGGCCTAAGGAGACTTCTTAGCTCCAGGCTGGTACTTCCATTAAAGGGCAGACATTTGCCAACGTCTGGTTTAGCAACAAAGTCAAAGGAGCAGCTTTGGGTTTTGAAACCAAACAATCATGGGTGTGAGGCATGCACTTGCTGTGACCAACAACTGGGTTGAGAAGAAGGTTCACAGCCAATTCATTTGCGTGGAGTTAGACCAATAACAGCTTACTCAGTGAGTTTCACAATTAGGGCAAACAATTCTGAAGGGTGTATTCCTTTTTTCCCTTTCCTATTGTTCTTCTTTCTCAAAATCAGATTTGTTGAAGAGGGGTAGAAGCAAAGTCAACAGAGCAGGGGATGCAGTTCTTTTTTATAAATTAAGATATAACGGACATATAACATTTTATTCGTTTCAGTTATACTACATAATGATTTAGTATGTAGTATAACTGACATACACACACAGGGAAACAGTCACCACAATATGTTTAGTTAATATCCATCACCACACATAGTAACAAATTTTTTCTTGCTCTGAGAACTTTTAAGATCCACTCTCTTAGCATCTTTCTGATATACGATACAATATTGTTAACTATAGTCACCATGCTGTACACTACACCCCCCTTAAGTCCATAGTAAAGACATTTATCTTGTAACTGGAAGTTTGTAACTTTTGACCACCTTCACCCATTTTACCCACTCCTCCCACCTCACCCCCACCTCTGGTAACCACAAATCTGATCTCATTTTCTGAGTTTGTTTGTTTTTTCTTTGGTTGGTTGTTTGATTTTAGATTCCACATATAAATGAGATCATACTGTATTTGTCTCTCTCTCACTTATCTCACTTAGCATAATGCCCTCAATATCTATCCATGTTGTTGCAAATGGCAGGCTTTCCTTTCTTAAGGTTGAATAACACTCCATTTTAATATGTACATCTTCCTTAAGGCATGGAGTTCTTGGAGCAAGGTTCTAACTAACTCCCCTGCTCTTGCCTGTTGTCTACATGATTTTTACCAAGTTGCTTGCTGATTCAATACCTTATTCTTACTGAACATATGCCTTCGTACCCAGATATTAGAGGAACTAAAGATACAGTTGAATCAGTAAATTGCCTTGAGACCTTTGAGGAAAGGAAGTTATTTTCCTTTACAGTTCAGGGCTTTCCAACTGCATGTTGGATTCACTGCTGGGTTCTCCATCATTCAGAGGTTCTGGCGGGCCAATAACACTGTGTGATATATCTCCTAGTATTTATTAGTGCTCACCGGCATATGACACCATGTTCAGAAATGGAGAGTTTGCAGGTATGGTTACAGCAGACTTGCCTCCCCCTTGATTCAGAAAGCTTTTCTCTTCATCTGACTCTCTGCCCTTCCTCCGCCCCTTTTCCCCCAACCCCCCACCCAGGAACCAGGAAGCTGGATCATCCACTCCACAGGCTCTTTCATCCCTGTTATTTCAGGGACTAACACAGCACCAGGCACACAGGTGGTACTGAGTGAATGTCTGCTGAATGAATGAATGAACTTGGTATCTATTGCTGCCCAGGTAGCGGAGCAAAGATTTTCCTGGATTTGGGGCCAGGTCAGCACCAGATGAATTAGAAAAGGATTCTTCTACAGCCAATGCCAGGCCAATCTGAGGGCAGCAGTTATGTCAGGTTTGCAGACATCTTGTTTTTGTGTCAGTATATCCACCTCCAATTCTCAGAGTATACCTGGTGCCACTCTTGTTGAATGGAGAGCCCTTGTATCATACTCCACTAAGACTACCTTTCCAGCCTAGACAAAGTCTCATCCCTAGTGTCATGACTTCAGTCCTCAGTGTGATGCCAGGAAAGAAACCTGGTAAGTAAGTTCAAGGCGTAGTGCTGGGAGAAGACTAGATATATGCATTTTAGAAAGAGACTGAGAACTAACAGCTACCTTCCAACAACTTAAAATTTACTGATTTTTTAGCTAAAGTCTAGATAGAAAATTAAATGTCTTTGCTCCTCCACACACAATAAATGGCTCCATACGGAAACTACACTGGACTTGGAGTCAGAAGATGCGGGTTTGCATCTTGGGTCTGCCTTTTACTGGCTGGTTATCGTAAGCAAAAGATGTACTCTCTCTGATCTGAAATGTTATCACATGTAAAATGGAGAGGGTAATGCCCTCATCTCATAGTGCTATTATACTGATTAAACACAGTTTAATTTATAGAACAGCTTTGTTAAATCTGATGTAGTAAATGAATGAGTGAGGTGAAAACAGAACAGAAAAGAAGGGTCAAGAAGACTAGTCCTTGAAAATCCAAAATATAAGATAGAAGGGGAAATTAGTACCACATGAAATGAGTTCCAGAGGAGACTTGGGTTGTGATCTGTACGGCCTAACACATAATCATAATATCCAAATTACAAGGGGTACCTGCCTATAGACCCAGAGTTGCTGGTGAGGTTGGTGATGAAAAAAGAGATGATGATGATGATGACGCCTTTACTGAGTGAAGACCACGTATAGCACTATTCTGAGCACTTTATATGTTCTATCTTGTTCACACTGACAATAACCCTAAGAAGTAAGTAATACTATTATCTCCATTTTACAGATGGGAAAAGAAACAAAGGCCCAGAGAGTTTAATTCATCACACAGCGCAATTCTCTCCGAGCACGTATGTTTCTTTTCAATAGACTGTTGAATGAGAGGAGAAAAGCATCAGGAAGTAAAAGCAGACTTTTATTCATCAGGACTGAAAGGTTGAAACCCAGAGTGGTGACGTTCAAGAGCAGGGGTGGAATGAAGTTATAGACCCTGATTAGAAACCTGGGAGGAACCTAGTGGAAAAGACCAAAAGGAAATTCTTTATGATGGAAGACAAAACCTGGTCTGCCTGGAAGGCGAAGGCCAGTAGGAAGCAAGGAGGAGAATGTAACTGTTGGGAAATCAACAGAGACCAGACTGTGGCATTTCCCCCACGGCCTGCCCAATGCACCAGGCACACTAATTAGCAGGTGTTATTCTCTGAGGCACGACCTGCTGCTGTGACAATTGAGGACTGGGGTGAGGGCACACTGATGAAGCTGCTGCCATCCCAAAGCCTAGTGCCACCTCGGAGCATTCAGCACCATTCCCATGAGCAATGACAAGGGGAAACAGCTAGAGCTAGCTGTCACCACGAGACTGCTAAGGAAACCAGAAAGTCTGCAAACAAAACCTCCAGCTTCTTCACGACCACCCGGAACAGTCTAAATTCAGAAAAGGAGCCCCTTCTGCTGGGAACAGTTTCCCCCAGTGGAGTCCCCAGACAGGCTTGGCTTAGAGACCATCAACCAAAATGAGATCTATAAATCCTGACAGTGTCTTTGCTGTTCTGTATTTTTCTCCTTCTAAATCAATAAATAATTGATTCTGTGTCAGTTGGGACCTCTTACATCCCAAACACAGGTTAGGAGATTTCAGGGATTAGCTACAGATCTTTACGGTCACGAAACAAATTTACAAACCAGAGTAAAACGTGGAAATCCATGGCACAAAAACTGCCAGATCCTGTTATGAGAAAGAGAGAAAGAGACACAGAGAGGCAGAGAGAGATAGAGAGGGAGGGAGAAAAGAAGAGAAGGAAAGAGAAAACACTTCTGAGGAAAGGGTATTTGGTCTTGTTTAACTGGGGGAAGGAAACAGAAGCCACTCTCTGCCGTGACTTGCTTGGGTAAAAGGCTTGCACTGGTGATTTGAAGGCACACGGAAAACAAAATACCAAGGTTATTTTTTTTAATCAGACACAAGTACTTTACTCTAATGAGCCAATTTACGCAGACTTTTTGGCCAAACAGATCCAATGAAAATAAACACCATCGCAAGGAACTGGCACTTTCAACAGGGAGTAGTTTGTCAATAGAAGAATGTTAGACCTCTTTACATCCTCATCAGTGAGTCAGATGTATTAGAACTAGAAAGTGGGAGCATGTAAGCATGTGTGTGTGAGTGTGTGTGCGTGTGTGTTCTAATCAACGCCGACTTGACATTCAAAACATCTAATCAACGTAGGCAAGTAGCAGGCACCACTAGCATCCTGAGGAAATGGATGCAGTGATATGAGCTGGCCTGTCTGAAATCCCAAAGCAAAGGACAAACAGCCTAAAAACCGCGGGACTGAACATGGGGAAGCAGGCTCTGCAGAGAAATGCTGAGAGATTCTGAGAGCGAGAGGAGCCTGTCTGAGGGCCAAGGAAGGAGCCACTGACACCACCACTGACACAGGTCACCCTGGCTGCTGCTGCTTCATGTGGCCCAGCTGGTAGTGGCTGCGAGGGGCGGCCGCCACTTGTGAGGCTGGCCGCCCCCCACCTCCTCCTCTGTCCCCTCACTCCCGACCCTGATGCCTCCATTGGAAGAGAAGGTGGGGCTAGATGAGAGCAAGGTGTTTTAGACAAGCATGTAACACACACGGGAGAAACAAAGATGCTGAGATAGTCCACCAAGGCTCAAGCACCATGTTTCTTTTCTTACATCTTCAAGACTGCAGGGTAGAGGAGATCACAACAATAATAATAATAGCTGCCATGTATTCCATGCCCCTACGCACCAGGCACTGTGCTAAGAACTTCACATAAAGTATTTAACCCAGTTCTCACGATAACTCTGTGAGGCAGATTATCTACCCCACAACAGAGATGAAGAAACAGGCTTAGAGAGGTTAAAGTCACTGCTGGGATCAATAAGGACCAAGTGGCACAGTCCACAGAACTGCTAAGCCATGTCCCTTCCTCTAGCGTGCCAACCTTGCTCAGCCATTTAGAGAGATAAATGGGATTCTGTGCTCTAAGGTTAATAAACCTAAACTTGGTCAGATTTTAACAAATAATAAATGCCAAAAGGCAAAATCAACCCTGTCTAATATAAGGAGGAATGTTTTTCAACGACAGCATTTATAAGAGAACTGGCTACATGTCCACTCTCCTAGAACATCAGTAGACACTGGATCCAGGTAATAAAACTAACTTTTCAATTTCTAGCTTAGCTAGAAATTATTACAGTTTTCATGATAACAGAAATTAATTTCAGGATTCTATTATAACTCAAAGTATAATCTATGCTGAAACAGTAAGTGACTAGCTTAATCTCCTAGAGAAATCTTTCTTGCTGCTCAAAGATAGTAGCGGAAACTGGTTGTTTTTGTTGTTGATGTTGTTTTTTATTGGAGTATAGCTGATTTACAATGTCGTGTTAGTTTCAGGTGTACAGCACAGTGATTCGGTTATATATATATAGTTATAGTTATATATAGTAATATATACATATATTCTTTTTCAGATTCTTTTCACCTATAGGTTAATACAAAATATTGAGTATAGTTCCCTGTGCTATATAGTAGGTCCTTGTTGGTAGAAACTGTTTTACTTATAGACGGATCTGCTTTTAAATCAGGAAACTTAAAAAATAGCTTATTTGATAATTTATTATAACTCCTCTTCTTCTTTCACGTTTATTCTGCTTAAGAGGGAATATCCATAAGACTGAAAGTTTATAATATCCATCACTAAATATTCAGCCTTCAGAATGGCAATATTCTAGAATTCTATTACTTAGGTTCAAGGTAAAATATTAATGTACACAGAAATTTGGGTAGGATTAACAGCCATCTTAGCATGACAAATGGGGCAAATTCCATGCACAACATTATGGGAAACATCAGGTTAGAATGCTCCTCAGACCAGCTGCTCTGTGATGTGGCTCCCTGGTACAGTCACCCATGAGTCACGAGGATCGCAGTTGCCCTAAGCCTGTGGCATTCACCAAGTGGCCTGCTTAAGCAAAGACAAGACTTTGCTTCTGCTTTGCTTCTGCTCCTGGAGACTGAAGACTCCATATGTTGTGTCATATTTTCCTTGTAGCAAAAATAACCTTGAGGATTTACATCCCTTCAGGAAGGAACGATGTATGGATGGTGACCATTTGGCAAAAAGCTACCAATGTTAGGTCTCTGTGCAATAACTGAGCTGTTCTGTTGCCCAAGACCTTCCGTAAACATAAGCGCAATGTGTTAGCAGAGAGGCTATTGAGTCTGGGCATTGTTTACTGGTGTATGAGGAATTCTTAATAAAAATTTCAAGAATTCAAGAGATCCTCAGTGGCACATGAAACAAAAGGGAAATAAATTTCATCTGCTGGGGATTCTAAAGGGCCATTTAGAACCAATTTAAGACAACCAGTGTCAAAAAAGGGTCAAGAAGTCATCACTGTATCACTAACCTACCTTCCATCCCTGCTCATTTCCCTTCTTCTTGAGAAGCCAGAACTGCTGGAGGAAGATGCTTCCCTTTTCTCCTAAGGATGCTGTTGACAGCTCTGCATCCACTAGGTCTCTTCCCAGTCTCCTCTATGCTGACACACAGTGCTGACTGCTAGATCTCTACTCCATGTGGAAGAAGGGAAGACTCTCACTTGACCTATGAGCGGCTCTGGACACAGCACATCATTCTCTCTTCCTTGATGATCCTTCTTCATTTGGCTTCTAGGACTCCATGCTCTCCTGGCTTTCAGCCAACCTGACTGTTGGCTCCAATTCATCCTCCTTGGCTTCCTACACTTCTCTCTGACTCTTTTTTTCCTTTTTTTTCTTTTTGCGGTACGCGGGCCTCTCACTGTTGCGGCCTCTCCCGTTGCGGAGCACAGGCTCCAGACGCACAGGCCCAGCGGCCATGGCTCACGGGCCCAGCCGCTCCGCGGCACGTGGGGTCTTCCCGGACCGGGGCACGAACCTGTGTCCCCTGCATCGGCAGGCGGACTCTCAACCACTGCGCCACCAGGGAAGCCCCCTCTCTGACTCTTGATACTGAAATGACTCAATTCTTAGTCCCTGTCTCTCCTCTATCTTCCCTCTCTCCCTTGGTGATCTCATGCAGTCTCATGCCCTATAGATGATATTTAAGGCAAACAACTTCCAAATTTATATCCCCACCCTTAACCACTCTCTTGAATTCTAGACTTGTATATCCAACTGCTTATTCAACACTGGACTTGGAGATATAATAAACAACTCAAATTCAATATGTCCCAGACTGAAAGCATTTGACACATATTGTCATTTATTCATAACCACCAGATGAGAATGCTGAAATTACTCTCATTGTATAAAGAACAGTGAAGTACAGAGAGGTGAGAGTACCTCCCCAAGGTCATACCTCTAGTGAGTGACAGACCAAGAAGCCACCATCATCCTGAGTCTTCTCTCTCCCTGTCTTCCTCCCCTCTGCCCCCCACATCCAAGCCCTTAGTCCTTTGTGTCCAATCCATTAGCAAAGCTCCCAGGCTCCACCACCCCCATCTCTACCACCACCCCAGGCATCCAAGCACCATGCTCTCTCTTACATGGGTCACTGCAGTAGCTCCTAAGTAAGATCCCTGCCTCCCTCCACTTGCCCCCAACTGTCTACTTTCAACCCCACAACCAGAGTGATCTTATAAAACCAAACTTTATTCCCTCTACTGGCTTCCCTTGCATGTATCAATAGAACACACTCCTGAGTAGAGTCTATGCGAACCTTGTCTTCCTGTCCAGCTCACAGCCTGGTACCCTCCTCCTCCCCTGCCAGCCTTCACCCACACTGGTCTGCTTTCATGCCCTTGGACACACCAGGGCCACTTCTGCCTTGTAACTTAGCCCCAGCTGTTGTGACCCTAGATCTTACATGGATGGCTCTGTCTTATCATCTAAGATTTAATCTCAATGTCACATCCAAGGAGTGACCTTTCTTGACCACTCAATTTAAAGTAACCCCTCCCTCTACCCCACATACTTTCCCTTATATACTCCAATTAGGACTGTGGATTGATACAATCTCTTCAGACAGACAGCTGGCAATATCCATCAATACCTAAAGGCACATACATAGCCCTTTGACCCAGCAATTCTACTTCTAAGAACTCATTCTAAATATAAACTTGTACATGTGTGAAATGATATATACTGCAGGGTTATGTACTGCTGTGCTGCTTCTTATAGACAAGCACTGCCAACAACCTTAATGTCCATCCATAGGAGCTCCTTAAACAAGCCTATTACAAAAAATGGGCAAAAGACTTGAATAGACATTTCTCCAAAGACATGCAAATGGCTAATATGCACATGAAAATATGCCCAACATCACTAATCATTAGGGAAAGGTAAATCAAAACTACAATGAGGTGTCATCTCATACCCATTAAGACGGCGACTATAAAAAAAACCCCAAGTGTTGGCAAGGATGTGAAGATATTGGAATCCTTGTAGACTGCTGGTGGGAATGTAAAATGATGCAGCTGCTATGGAAAACAGTATGGCAAGGCCTCAAAAAATTAAAAATAGAATTACCATATGATCGAGCAATTCCACTTCTGGGTATACACCCAAAAGAACTGAAAGCAGTATCTCAGAGAGATATTTGTATACCCATGTTCATAGCAACATTATTCACAATAGCCAAAAGGTGGAAGGAACCCAAGTGTCTGTTGACAGATGAATGGATAAACAAAATGTGGTATACACATACAATGGAATATTATTCAGCCTTAAAAGGAAGAAAATTCTGACGCATGCTACAACATGGATGAAACCTGAGTAGACGTCAAGTGAAATAAGCCAGACACAAAAAGACAAATACTGTATTATTGCACTTATATGAGGTACCTAGAGTAGTAAAACTCCTAGAGACAGAAAGTAGAATGGTAGTTGCCCAGCAATAGGAGTTAGGGGAAGATGGGGAGTTTTTGTTTAATGGATACAGAGTTTCAGTTTTATAAGATGAAAAGAGCACTGCAGAGGGCTAGTGGTGATAGTTACACAACAATGTGAGTGTACTTAATACCACTGAACTGCACACTTAAAAATGGTAAATTTTATGCTACATGTATTTTACAATTAAATAAAAAAGCTAAAGACTTAGAGATCTCTAAGATACATGTGTAAGCTTTAAAAAGAAAAAGTTGCAGTAAAATGCATACAATACAGTCCCATTATATAAAAATGAACGTAAATATACATGCATAGAAAGGAGACAAATTGTCATCAGCAGTTGTCAGTAAGATGGGAAGGGGGAGATGAAGCAGAATGGGAATGTTCGTGCATCACTGTGTGTGTGTGTGTGCCTCTGTACTGACTGAACCTGGTACAATAAGAACATATTTGTATTAGCTTCCTGCGGCAGCAGTAATGAACTGAGTGGCTTAAATAACAAATTTATTCTCTCCCAGTTCTGGAGGCTAGCAGTTTGAGATCAATGTGTCAGCAGGGCCACACTCCCTCTGAGACTCTGGGTGGAGTCCTTCCTTGTCCCTTCCCAGTTTCTAGTGGTGTCTGTCTATCCTTCCCTGGTGTTCCTTGGCTTGCAGCCTCAATCACTCCAGCCCCGCTGCTGTCGTCATACAGCGTTCACCCTGTGTGTCTCTCTTTACTTGGCATTTTCCCTTCTGATAAGGACACCAGCCATATTGGATTAGGGCCCACCTTAAGGACCTCATCTTAACTTGATTCCATCTGCAAAGACCCTATTTCCAAACAAGTTCACATTCATAGCCACTGGGGGTTAGGACTTCAATGTTTTTGAGGGGACACAATTCAAACTATAATAATATTTGTGTTTAAATAAACTATATTGTGTGTGTATGTATGTATATATATATATATACCACATCTTCTTTATCCATTCATCTGTCAATGGACATTTAGGTTGTTTCCATGTCTTGGCTATTGTAAATAGTGCTGCTATGAACATTGAGGTGCATGTATTTTTTCTAATTAGAGTTTTCTCCAGATATATGCCCAGAAGTGGGATTGTTGGGTCATATGGCAACTCTATTTTTAGTTTTTAAGGAACCTCCATACTGTTTTCCATAGTGGCTACACCAATTTACATTCTCACCAACAGTGTCGGAGGGTTCCCTTTCCTCCACACCCTCTCCAGCATTTATTGTTTGTGGACTTTTTGATGATGGCCATTCTGACCAGTGTGAGGTGATACTTCACTGGAGTTTTGATTTGCATTTCTCTGATAATTAGCGATGTTGAGAATCTTTTCATGTATCTATCTGCCATCTGTATGTCTTTTTTTGGGAAATGTCTCTTTAGGTCTTCTGCTCATTTTTCAACAAGACATGGAAGCAACCTAAATGTCCATCGACAGATGAATGGATAAAGAAGATGTGGTATACGCACACACACACACAATGGAATACAACTCAGCCATAAAAAACAGTGAAATAATGCGATTTGTAGCAACATGGATGGACCTAGAGATTATCATACTAAGTGAAGTAAGCCAGATAGAGAAAGACAAATATCATATGATATCACTTACATGTGGAATCTAAAATATGACACAAATGGACTTATTTACAAAACAGAAAGAGATTCACAGACATAGAAAACAAATTTATGGTTACCAAAGGGGAAGTGGGTGCAGGAGGGATAAATTAGGAGTTTGGGATTAACAGATACAAACTACTGTATATAAAATGGATAAACAACAAGGTCTTACTGTATAGCACAGGGAACTATATTCAATATCCTGTAATAAACCATAATGGAAAAGAATATGTATATATATGTATAACCGAATCACTTTGCTGTATACCATATCTAATATAACACTGTAAATTAATTATACTTCAATTAAAAAAGATTTTTTAAAAAACTAATTTAAAAAAAACTACAGTTAAGCTCCCTTGAACACTCTACCTATGAGCCTTCAAGAGGATAAGTAAAGATCCTTTAGCGCAGCAGTCCCCAACCTTCTTGGCACCGGGGACCTGTTTCATGGAAGACAATTTTTCCACGGACCAGTGGTGGCGGGGGCGTAGGGGGGATGGCTCAGGCGGTAATGCGAGCGATGGGGCCAGCAGATGAAGCTGCGCTGGCCAGCCTGCCGCTCACCTCCTGCTGTGCAGCCCACTTCCTAACATGGGTCCCCGGGGGTTGGGGACCCCTACTTTAGAGGCAGTATTTCAAGAATTAAGAGCCTGGATTCAGGAGTCACACGGCAAAGGCTCGAATCCCAGTCAGCCATTTACAAACTGCATAACCTTGGGGAAGTTTATTAACTTCTCCTTGCCTCAGTTTCCTTATTTTAAAATAACAGCATCTAGTTCAGACTGTCAGAAGGATTAAACGAGGTACAAAGTGTTTAGGGCATCCTAAGTGCTCAATGAATGTGAGCAATTGTTGTCATGGTTATCACCATTTATAGGATCTCGAAGACCCCTAGAAAGCATTCCTGGGCACAGAGTGCCTTTATTTTTGCAGCACCTACTGAATGCCCTTCTCCATCATTCCTTGCCCAAGAGTGTCATGCCTGACTTCACAGCTCCAGCAATTTCGTTTGATATAGGGTTACACTACTGCACTAAATACTCCTCCACACAGCTATCCAACTCTCATCCTGGGTGTGATCCCATCTGCAGTGTGGCAGTTGAGCTCTCCGTGGCTGACAGGGTCTCTGAGCAGTGCCACCTAAGCCATCAGGGCAGAACGCCCATCACATCACGTGCAGCCCACAGAGGGATGCAGAGTGGTCCTTGGCCTCAGACCTCCCACTTTCTGTGAGCAGTGCCCTAAATTTGGATTTTGATCTTGGCCTCACTTGCTGCTAAATCTGTATCCAGTTAATCTTACAGGGTTGTGGGGGAGGAGTCATGTTGCTATGGCAACCCAACAACTCTGGCCAGAAGAAGAGAAGAAATGGAATCTCAGGATGGAGACCACCAAAGGTTCAGAAACTGCCATTTCTGCCTTTGTTTCACAGAAATGAATCTTGATATGCTAAAATAAACAGACCTCTCTTTTCTTTCTTTTTTTTTTTTTTACAAGTTTCCAGCCATTGACAAAAATAAAAGCCTGCTCATACAAGTATTCTATTCACATGTCATTTCCTAACAGGATAGAAACTAAAACTCACACTTCATTCAGCAAGTCAGGAAGTCAGCTGATTTCCTTTAAAGCTCTCTCTCTGCATGAAACGAGCAATTGTCCAGCCTGGATTTTATACATAATATTATTTTTGACCTGCAGTTTACAAATAAACTAACAGAGGGACACAAATAGAACTTGGGCCCTCTCATCTCCCAGTGGTTTAGAGGAGCTGGGGGAGGGCAGAGAAGGATGAAAGAAACTGCCTTGGGACGCTGAGACCTCATCTTCCAGCAACTTCTATGCTGTCCACGCTGTGACAGAGCCGCTCACATACAGCAGAGCTGACTCACTAGATTTTCCTGTCTTTGTTTTCCTGGCTACATTCTGGTGGAGCTTCTAAGGAATAGTAAACGATTGAAAAGGTAAATCTCAGTCAAACACACACATGAACGCAAACCACGGATTGTGTACCAGATATGCAGGCACTAAGTAATCAAAATTTGACCAAAGTGACTTCCCTGGTGGTCCAGTGGTAAAGAATCTGCCTTACAATGCAGGAGACATGGGTTCGATCCCTAGTCAGGGAACTAAGATCCCACATATCGTGGGGCAACTAAGCCTGCGCGCTACAACTACTGAGCTCGCGTGCCTCAACTAGAGCCCATATGCCGCAAACTACAGAGCCCACGCGCTCTGGAGGCTGTGCACCACAACGAGAGAAGAGAAAACCCACAGGCCACAACTAGAGGGAGGCCCGCTCACCCCCAACAAAGAATCTGAGCGCCGCAACGAAAGATCCCGCGTGCTGCAACTAAGACCCGATGCAGCCCAAAATAAATAAATAATAAATAAATCTTTATAAGTCAATAAAATTTAAAAACCGACCAAATAAAGTTCTGGTACACTAGCTCAGGCTAGGACCAGCCAGAGGACAGCAAATGTAACTAACACGTTTTGTCTTTGAAAAACTACTCTGGGTTAAACTGAGAACTGACATCTTAGGCAGCAGTTAAAATTTTCTTTAAAAGAAAAAAGGGTCAGAAGCACCCCTTGACCTGATTTCCTTTATTTTCTATCATTTTTACCTCCTTTTCAAAGACAGGTTTTTTTTGAGCTTGAGTGAGGAACAGAGTCAGTACTGGAGTAGAATTTGTTAACTCAGGGGTCTGGGAGTGGGAAGGTAAAAAGATGATGAGTTAGCTTGGTTATGATTATGTAACTTCTCTGAATTTCTAAGGGAATGGCGATTGCTTAGAATTACACAATAAGATTTTATGCATAAACAGCTGAGAAAAGCAGGATGTGATCAGGAAAAAAACTCTGGAGCAGAAGTCACAGACTCAAGTCCCTGGCGTGGCTCTATCACTTAACAACAGCCACATAATCACAGACAAGTTAGTTAAACTTCCGCAACCTTGGCTGTTTTAACTATAAAATGGGTATAAAAATACCTGCCTTGACCTCAATAATTCAAATTGGGGAGCAAATGAAATCACATACATGAAATCCTTTTATAAACTAGTAGGTACTGCTCAGTGAATGTATGATTATTTCGACTCGAATAATAATCTAGAATCTAGATTTACTGGATGTTCCCCTGCTTTGTACATCCTTCAGCCTCCACAGGAGTTCCTTATATCCAGCGGGGACAAAAATGCAATTGAAAACAAAAATATGCCAACCAAATATGCATATAGTTTTTTAGACCAACTTCCCCAAAGCTGGTTTAAAGGTAAGCTGTTTTACTTAGAAAATCAAAGGAGTCAGCCATCACCCAGAAATCAGCGATGCAGCCACAAGGTACAGAACACCCGCAGGCAAAGCAGTTTCTTTTCCTGAGTGGCACTTCCGTGATGAGTTCACTCACTGTTGTGCCAGAGATAAAAAGTTTTAGTTCATAAAATTCTAGCTGGTAGCCTGCCATGTCAATTAGCTTCTTACTCTACGTTCATAGCATTAACACTAGATTAGAACTAATTACCCTCCAATTAACAATTTAGAGGCCATTAAAATATAGATTAGCATGAAAGAAATATAGTATCCTGTGGGAAGTTAAATTCTGATGGAAAGGAGATGAACTCTAACATTTAGTGTGTTAACGACCCTGTATCAGGTGCTGAAAGAGGACGTTAATTAAAGTAGAGCTACTACCTTTCCTGAGTTCCTGAAACTTGTGTTTAAAAGGACAAAGTAACTCAGACATGCGCACACACACACACGTATGTGTACAAACACCTAGCAGTAGAGCTGCTATCCAGTGTGACAATACCAAACCTTGGTATTGTCTGAAACAGACTTTGCTTAGCATGTTTCAGAAACAACTAGAAGTTATTAAGCAGAACTCAAAGAGAGATCAAATCAGAGTGGGATCATTTAGAGGTGCGATGTATAAAGAAATGATGCAGGAAAGAAAATGAAGAAAGGAAGGCCAGGGAGACCGTTAGTCATCATCTGAACAGGCCCAATGAACAACGCAGCACAGCGGAATTCAGCAAATTTATGTTTTAAATTGTTTTATTATAAAGTTCTATTCCTTAAGTACTTCTTGAGTACTTTACATTTCAAACTGGCAACCACCTAACTATGGGGTCCTTTCTCCAAGAACACTTGCAAATGTGGAAACAGATTTTTAAAGAGGTGTGAAGGGATTTAACATCTCATTGTGTAAACATCACCTGGTGATCAGAAGAGTAACAGTCTGTCAATAAACGAGCCCCACCTGGGTTCACAAACAAATCAAAATGGCTTTTGCAGGTTCTAGAAGGAAACCGTATTCTTGCTATTTTTGCCACTGAACTTTGCGCCAGCTAATTACAGAAGGTAGTGTTTACCTTACTTTCCCTACAATCTCACACCTAGCATAGGGAAGACTAATGACAGTGTGGGGAGGCAGAAACGTGGGAGTAATTGCTCAGCAAGTTGGAGCACTTGCACTCTGGTTGCAACAGCAGGAAAGCCCATTATTCCAGTTGCCGAATTATGTCTCACTGGAGTCAGGTTTACAGAAATATTTATAGGATTAGCAGAACACTATCATTGGCAGTTTCTTTGGGTTGCCTGAAAGCTTTTTTTTTTTTTTTTGCAAGGGATGGAGGGTTGGGGAAGGAGGAACAAGGGAAGCCACCCACCAAAAAATGCTGTGTTAGAAAAGAAATGATTGGGCTTTTTGCCGCAGCACTGTAGTGTTCAGAAAAAGCATGGGGACCCAAACTCACGTCACTATTCATCCTAAAGAACAAACAGACTGACGATGGCTGTCAACTCCAGATATGCGTTCCAAAGACTTCGATTAGCCAACAAAATCCTTACATTTGGAATGCCCTCTGAAAAGCTGTATTTATTTTTCTGATACTTTTTAAAAAATTATTTATTTTTGGCTGCGTTGGGTCTTTGTTGCTGTGTGCGGGCTTTCTCTAGTTGCGGCGAGCGGGGGCTACTCCTCGTCGCGATGCGTGGGCTTCTCATTGCGGTGGCCTCTCCCATTGTGGAGCACGGGCTCCAGGTGTGTGGGCTTCAGTAGCTGTGGCACGCGGGCTCAGCAGTTGTGGCTCACGGGCCTAGCTGTTCCGCGGCATGTGGGATCCTCCCAGACCAGGGCTCGAACCCGTGTCCCCTGCACTGGCAGGCGGGTTCTCAACCACTGTGCCACCAGGGAAGCCCGATTTTTCTGATACTTTTTAAGAAAAACTACTGCATATCTTTCTGTATGCTTCAAGTTTTAGTCATTTGTGGTCACTTTCCCCCACAAAAATAAAATCTCTTTTCCCAGGTTGTCCTACATATTACAAAGTAACTGTGGTGCTCATCAATTGGATGCAGTAATTGAGAGGAATTGTACAGTCATATGAATAAAACTATTTGCTTTCCTAGCAGTTCTGTCAGTTCTCAGTCTATTAAAAGTCACAAGTGACTCAGAAGGAAAACAGCATTTACTTTCTAGGTCTCAACTGTAGGCTTTTTACCAAACCTCAGTGAGCACATCATTTGCACTCAGTTAAATTGGCTGTTTCTGAAATTTCCTGCTAGCACTGAAATAGATGTCAAAGCAGGTGGGCTCCAAAAGGTCTTAGATCAGTAATGCTTGGGATCCCTGGCTCAGTGAGGGTTTGTGTAGTAAGAGTCAATGGAAGTGGTTCTGGAAGAGAAGTATGGAGTCATTCAGTAATATTTGATGTCTTTGTCCTTCTCACATTGCACAGTGATGTGTAAGTTACCATGAGACTAGAGAAGACATCATAGAAATTAAATAGGAGTGGATGAAATCAAACCAGTTCCACTAGACTGTCTCTTCACAATAAGTTGTTATGAAGACAGAAATATCCTTCTCATATTTTTCCTGGTTGCAAACTTAGAGGAGAAGGGCCCTGGGCAGCCATAGTCCATTTCCTTCCAACAGTTCAGGGAGAGTAGAAAGAATGAGAATATTCCACACCAAGAGATTCTAAAGGAGGTAATGCAGTAACAACTGGGAGCTTCCATATGTTGTCTCCAACTGTGTTCATGACATTTCCACATTGATACCCTCCCTTAACTCAACAAGTTAAGCTGAGCTTAACTTGAACTCAAATTGAACAAGTTGAACTCAAATTCAAATTGAACTTGTTGAACTCAAATTCAACAAGTCCAAATCAAGTTCATCCTTGTTCCCTTCAAAACAGATCCCCACCTTGATTTCTCTATTTCCACCAATGAAATTAGCCATCATTTTCCCAGTGTCCAGTGATTAATACTTTGGAACCATCTTTTACACATTTCCTCCCTTTTCACCAATGGCCAAGCTATTTCTGAACAAAGTTGCCATCATAGTTAACAGTTAATATCCACAGATTTGGGCCCCCTGCCCCACGCTCCAATATTCACTGATATGGACTTGACTTAGCTGTGAATGTAAATGTTCTCCCACCTGCGCAGGGTCTTTAAAAAATGGAAGTGGGCTTTATGATACTAAAAACAATTTGGAAAGTTCACAAGGACTACACCGAGGTCCTGCTGAGAAGCTAGAAACAGGAGAAGTAAGATAGCCTCTGAGAGACAAAACATGGGAGCAATACCTGGGACAGGCGTGTAGGTGAGCAAAGACACCCAATGGGACTAAAGAGCAACCAGGCCATCAAGACGCCAAAAGAAAAGAAGCTGGCCAGCCACGGGGTCAGAGCGTATGGAAAGTCACTGGGGGAAGCACTGACGGAAGCCATGCAAGGCCAGCACGCTCCTGGGAGCTGGGAGAACAGCAGTGAACAGAACAAGTTTCTGCGTTCACTAGGCTGAACGCAGTCTAGTGGCGGGACAGAAAACAACCAAACTTAGAACATAATCCTTTCCATCCACCCAATTTCCCTGTTCTGATCCCCTACTCACCAAGCAACCTTCTGGTATGATCTGCCTTTTCATCTAGGTCTGCTTGCAAGGAGAAAAAGCACTGCCCTGTGGCAGTCATACTTCTCACTGTAAATTCTCCATGGCCTGTTTTCACACTTTACTCTCATGAGTTTGGAGACCGAGTCTGCCCCTAGAGATGGATCTCCTCCAGGTATGTTGACACATCAGACCAAGGACTGGACCCAGGAGTGTGGTTCATTCATGGCAATATCTTGACATATTTTCACTTAACTTTGCCAAGTTCTCAGTCTACAGTAGAATCATGTGACGCCCAATGATCCCAACTGTCCTCAACAAAGTCTGCCTTTATAGAAATGGTCTCAGCAGCCGTGATGTTTCTGTTTTCAAAACAACAAAATCTATTCTAGACACTATCCAATAGGTTCCAACAGTTTCTAAATCAATTCATTATTCAGCTACAGAACTAAACCACTTCCATTTGCAGCTGCCATTCAGACCCATCGGCCTAGGAGGGCTGTAAAAAGTGCTCCTCAGAATTGACGGTACATACCTGGGATGCGGGCTCTGACTCTGTAGTGCTGGCGTTGGGCCTGAGATTCTGATTTGTAACAAGCTCCCAGGTGATGAGATGCTGCTGATCTATGAACCCCGCTTTGAGGAGCAAAAATCCCAACAGCCAGGCTGCATGACAGACCAATGAAATCAGAGTCTCGGGGACTGAGACCAGGAATAGTAATGCTGAAAGCTCCAGGATGATCCCACGGGCAGCCCAGGCTGAGACAGACCGGCCTAGATGCCGGTCCAGGGCCAGGAGCCTTCCCACAGCCTGACACTCAAGAGCAAATCAGCAAAGCCTGTCTGCAGAGGCCTGAGCTGATTCCATTGTTTGAAGTTCCTAATGCCAAGGCAGAATTACCCAAATTGTGGCCTATTGTGAGTGTTTACATTTATCACGCCAAAGCCTTTACACAAAGTACAACTTTACGTGTAAGTTCATTTGAAGAGAACGTCACAAGTGCACATCTGAGGCCCATCATAATCCTACATCCTACCTCCCCTGGCAGACCCTGAACAGTGCCTCCACCAGTTGCCTGGTTATTTGAGAAAATTTTTCTCTGAGAAGTAGACAATGAGAAGGCAAAGTGGAAGAGAGACATTATAACTATTCCTTTCTCAGTAAAACATCAG
Source organism: Leucopleurus acutus (assembly GCF_964270905.1). Taxonomy (NCBI): domain Eukaryota; kingdom Metazoa; phylum Chordata; class Mammalia; order Artiodactyla; family Delphinidae; genus Leucopleurus; species Leucopleurus acutus. Next base: position 45,789,867 of record NC_139142.1, read on the forward strand.
AATTGATGTAACAAAATAACTAACCCTAAATGATTAACTTCTAATTTAAACAAAAACAACAGAATATTAATATAAAGAAATAAGCTTTTTTTGCCCACTAACAAGCTGTATCCTAGTGTCACTACCACAAAACTATTCCCATTAAGGAAAATTAGTTTTCTAAGTCAAAATCACAAAGATTGTACACAGGTAGCACATTCTTATACATGAAAAATCAATGAAATATTTCTCTTCCTCCAGAGGAAAATTTTCATAAAAGAAATACTCATCATTCTATTCCTAAATTTCATAGATTATGAGTAACACAGAAGAACTAAATGAATGAATAAAAATAATTCTTAAAAGATTAATTGCTGCAGAATTCCCTCCAAAATATTGCTCTCCTCTGCTTCACTGACATATCAAAAGTGAGTCTGATTGTATTTGGGCACTTTCAAAATCAGAAGATTTCCCCTTTTTTTTTCTTAGACAATGGGTTAGAAAGCGTCAATGTTCTGTACATTTTAGGGAATAGATTTGTTTTTTGTTTTTGTTTGTTTTGGGTTTTTTGCGTAGACGAAACTAGAAAGAAAGAATCTGATCTGGAATCTAGGGGATGCTTCTGTCTCTCAAAAAGGAGATCTGAAAATAAACACAAATTGAACAGCCTTCAGGCATTTCTAACCCTGAGGGTCTTGCTTGGTGATAGCCTTCTTGGGTTCTCTGTGTTGGTGAGTGCTAGCAAGTGGAGGCTATTCTGTGATTGTGCCATTTGGGTTCAAGAGTCGCTATTTTAAAAATTCAAACAGGAAATCTGGGAGTTGAAATGCACCAAACCTTCCCCTAGAGGTCACACCTTCAAAATAGCTCTCAAATTCAGCTCTTCCTTTCTCCCTTTGTCACCTGATCTCATATGAAACTTCAGTTGAACATAAGGAAAAAGAAATGGAACACTGATTTTCCCCCCAGGTTCAATTCCTACGTTTGCTCATAAAACCCCATAGCTTTAGCCCATATTCCTCGAGACTTCTTTCCTACCTGGTTTAATTCCAATTAAAAAAACAAAACAAAACACAAGCTCAGATCTAAAAACAGTCAAAATCACTCCACCTTATACCAAGAGAAGCTGTTCCTAAACTGGGAAGGCAGGGCCAATGCCATACAAATCTGCACTACTTATCCGTTGCCCCATTTGGGAATCCTCTGGGTAGACCACAGCCACCATAGCAGAGAGAATGCCACTGACTATTCTATTCACTTGGCACTTTAGGCAGGGCTGTTAGCCCCAATTTGGGGATCAGATTGACCTAGTTTTGATGATGATGATGATGATGATGATGAAGGAGGCGGCACTTAACCAGTGCCTATTCTTGTTTCAGGCACTGTTCTCAGCAGTTTCCATTTGCTAATTATTTTAATCCTCAAACAACCCTATGGGATGGGCACTGATGTGAGGTCCTTTTACAGATAAGTTTGGGGTTGATAGCTGCTAACTGTGACTCCTAGGATGAGTTAAACTCCCAAACCCTTCACTTCAACATCTGAAAAGTGAGGGTTATAATACTGTCAACCTCGTGAGATGATGTATGGAAGGCTCTCCACACTGGCCTGGAGTATATATGGTACCCACTGAGTGGTAGCCTTCCATATTAGTTGGATGCCTGGAGCAAGAGGTGTTCACCACCGTCTCATGGCTACGCATCACCTCACATCACAGGTGAGGCTGAATTAGGGAGATGCTGTCAGTGGTTAGTGTGGCTAAATTTAAGGTCATCCACATGATAGTTCTCCTGAGATCAATGAAAAAAGACAAACATCTCCCAAGTCCAAAGGAGAACAATATTTTTTAAAAGTGATTGACTTGTCTACCTTTGTTTTTGTCTTCCAGCTGAAACAAAAAAGGTCATCCCTAGCCACAAGCATGATCTCCTTCCCGATTTCTTAACATGTTCTAGATTAAATTAGTTCGAGTCATTTCTCCAAGTATATGTTATGTAGGGAAAGAACACCTGTTATGTTAAATGCACTGAGTGCTAAGGTGTGTCTTACAGACACAGCCAGAAAAGAAAAATGTAAATGAGAAGGCAGGATCTCAAGATTCTCTCTCCTGCCTTCAAGGAATTAAATAATTTTAAATATAATTTAGAATGCAGTGATAAGAAAGTTGTTATCATTTTCAAAGTCTTGATAACAACTATATCTGAATACCAGAAACTGATCTTAGCTAATTAACATTCTGACTTGAAATAATTACCTATTAATTATATCAATAAGTGGATTATCATTCTTAGTAATTTTTCCATTTATAATTCATGCTATTTTAAATCATTAACAGATGATGGCAGTTGTATTCACGTTGGAAAATATTCTACAAACCTACTCTCAAAATATATTTAAAGTGACATATTGATCCATAAAGGGGTGCTTTCTTATCTTCCTATATGAAAACTATATATTTTTTCAGCATTTAAAAAAAGACATGACTTTTTTATAGAATGCTAGCCCTATTGTATAGTTAGCCTTAGGAAAAAGTACATTACTTTATATAGGTCCAATAAATAGTGAAATAAAACATTTTTCTTTCCTGCCCAAGACACCTCTAAGTAATCTTCCAAAGGACGAGTGTTAGCTTAAAAATAAAACAGGGCTTCCCTGGTGGCGCAGTGGTTGAGAGTCCGCCTGCCAATGCAGGGAACACGGGTTCGTGCCCCGGTCCGGGAGGATCCCACGTGCCGCGGAGCTTCTGGGCCCATGTGCCATGGCCGCTGAGCCTGCACGTCCGGAGCCTGTGCTCCGCAACGGGAGAGGCCACAACAGTGAGAGGCCCGCATACCACAAATAAATAAATAAATAAATAAATAAAAATAAAAGAAACAAAAGAAAAGGGGAAAAAAAGGAAAGGAAAGCATCTTAGTGATTGGCCAACTTCTGTGAGTACCAGTCAAGATTAGCAGCCCTGAGGGAATATACCTTAGTAACGGTACCTGGCTCTCTCCACACTAGAGAAAGATCCCGGAAAGATCTATTAAATCAAATTAACATTTAAAAATATATTTGAAGACATATTTATCTATCCTAACATAGGCTTAAAATCTCTAGATCATTTTCAAGTTTGAAGGGAGATAAATTTGATAAATGCTTGGGTGGAGGTAGTTTGGCTAAATCTGTGATTTCTCAATGTCAAAAGACTTATTTGGTATTTCCTTTATGATTGATTCTTGGTAGATATTGTTTAAAACCTCAAAACTGCAAAATGTACTATCTCTTGGTTTTGAAGCAGTAGTATGTTAGTAAATGTTTTAACAACGGATTCTCTGTAGGGTGAAAGGCAGGATTTATAGCATGTGCCAATTTCCCTGGTATTAAGACTACCAACATGGTTGATTTCAGACTACCTAGGTGATGTCATTGAAAGTGCAGTTGGGAAGAGCTGTTCTCAATCAGCTCGTGGGAGCTGGTGTGAGCTGACGCTAGTACACCACTGGAAATAAAGTACATCAGCGATACCATATAGCTCTAGGCCAAGTTTATTCTGAGTTGTACCAGAAGCCACCTCATCCAAATTGAAAGCACTGAATTGTTTATTCTTATGATGTCTGTCACCAAAAGACTAATAATTTGGGGGCACAATCAATTGCACACCCTTGAAGAAAAGCAGGGTAATGAATGGAATGGCTCCTTAGGGAACAAATCCTCTCATACTAATCTCCTCCAATAACCCAGGGCCAGGCCTAAAAGGTATCATCTATCTTGATGTCAGGAAGGCTTTATGTCTTTCCCACACAATGCAGTCATCAATAAACTTGTGAAAACATAGTTTACATGGTGCTTAAAATCAGGTACCCCCCCCCAAAAAAAATCAGGTACCCAATTTTCAAGAAGTTTCTAAGCGAGGCATAGTTATGAGTTGCAGAGAAAAGAATTGTTTTGGGTACACTCACTGAATGGTGATCCAGGTCCAGTTTAAAGTTACTGTCATTAATGCCTGACTATTAATTCTATAGATAATGTGCAAGTAGTGGTAGTTACAACTCTGATGGAAAAAGAGGTAGGATGACTTCTTAAAACTAATCATGAAATCCAATGGCTCATCAGAATGACTACACGCAGTATGGGATACCAGATATTTGCTCATTTTCTCAACTTCAAAGAAGACCAAAATGTGAATCCACCAGGGAACAGGCTACACCTAAACTATCTTCCTATACCACTTTTCTCTGAATTGTGAGGTTCTTCTTCCTCACATAATTTTTTTTTTTTTTTGCGGTACGGGGGCCTCTCACCGTTGCGGGGCACAGGCTCCGGACGCGCAGGCTCAGCGGCCATGGCTCACGGGCCCAGCCGCTCCGCGGCATGTGGGATCCTCCCGGACCGGGGCACGAACTCGCGTCCCCTGCATCGGCAGGCGGACCCCCAACCACTGCGCCACCAGGGAAGCCCCCTCACATAATTTTAACAAACCAAGCCTGAGCTCATGTCTTTAAGAAAATGGTTTATTGCTTTCAGTAAAATTACTGATATGGTAATTCATATTTGCATGTTCTTATATTATAACTTACTGATCATTTATGTATTTTAATGCACGGTTTTATTTCTTTCCGATTGAAAGAGCCTACTGTGTTTGGGGAGCCACAATCTTTTCATGTACAGTTGAGAAAGAAATACATATGGAGAAATATCCTATGGAATATATTACCTCAAGGAAATGAATGACCTTTTCACCTTCCCTCCTTTATTCTCAGAGAATTGCAACAAATGGTACCATATTTAAACACCTCCACTTTATTAAGTACATAGCTTCAGTACCTTTAAAAAACCCTTTGGTTTGTAAATATATATTTTGTTACTCACCAGGGTTTTGAATAACTTGTTTGACACATAAGTAAATCAAGGATAAATTTTACTCAAGGGTAAGTTGACTGGAAACAAATTCCAGGTCTGGCTTCAGCTTTCACTAGCTCACATTCAAAATTCTCCTTTCTCAACTAAAGAGAATTATTTCTTTATTGCTACCTTATAAAATACAATTTCACTTTTTTTTGACAGTTCAGAATTCTTGAAGTGTGCATTGTTACTTCAGGAAAAATAAACAAGGTCGGTGACAAGATAGGCATTAAAAGGCTCTGAATTTGTCAAAACAAAATAATTACATCAATTTAGCAATAATAAATCAACAATAGTAAGTTTAATTCTATAAAAGCTTAGTTTCATCAAAGGAATTCACAAGTCAAGTTTCCATATTATTAAATTCTGGAATAAGCCAATGAGAGAGATTATGCTGACTATATCCAGTTATGTAAGGATGGGGCGATTTGTTTTGGATGATTTGAGATATCACCTTGCCTCAATCAGCAAGCTTGGGACCTCAACCAGAGCCTTCCCACGCGCAGACCCTACGCTTTAAAGAGTACTGACACAACCACCAAGACATGCAGCTTTCTACAATGGCACAAAGCTCTAACCAGCAGAATAGGCTTCTAATGGGATAAGAAGAGCAAAACAGCATGATAGATTAGTATGTAATCTTTCTGGGAGATGGGTCTGTTCATCAAAGACTTAAGTTCTAAAGAGTCAAAAACAAAAACTAGGCCTTGTGACATAATTCAATAGAGTTATGGAAAAAATTTTTCCCCAGAATATAAGAAAGTGTGGAGTAACTCTGAATAGTTTTAAAGAGAACAATAAAGACAGGTATAAAATGTGCATGAGCAGAGGGAGCAAGGCAGTTTATAACCTTTCCTATGGGAAGGTTTATATTTCCATTCTCTACACTTAAATAGAGGCAGCTATTTAATGGTAGTTATCTTCTCTAGAAATAATGTGTGGTTGATACAGAGTCTCACGGGATATACTGTAAATTGTACAGCCAACTATAAATACACGTAAATTTTATTTGAAAGAGGATGGAGTACAATGAAATTTTATTCTTACACAGGAAATTTGTGATGAGAGAATTTTTTCCCCACTCACTTCTATTATATAATTAAATCTGCCTTCCATGTGGGCAAAAAAGTTCCTGTAATTATTAATATTGTTTTATGTAATATTAAACAATAATGTAATATAATAAAATAATGGAGTAAAGCTTTTTGAAATAGTATATTCTTAACACTATCACTTTCAGGTAAAATATTCTTACTTATTAGTAATACCATATTGTGATTTCAAATAAGTCACAAAATAAAAATGATAAACATTAAAATAGAGAACAGACAGTACCTAGCTGCAGAATTTTTTTGTATTCTAAAAGCTTATTTATATACAGGTTATACAGAACTTGCAACACCTTTTTCAAGAAACAATGCTATAAGAGGTGATGAGGGTCCTAGGTCAACCCACAAATATCTATGTAGCCCAGGATGTCCCTGAAATGTAGTACTTAAAGTATCCAGTCCTGAAGAACCACAGGTAACAATATTTCTATATGAAATAATTCAGAGTTCCAACTTGAAAAGTCAAATACATCTCCTGTGCTCTGAACAGGTGTTTCTCAAGGGTCAAGAGACTGGTTCATGTTTTTGTATTGTTAGGAAAAAGAGTAAAGTGTCATCATTTACTCATCACATAATCTCAGGTATTTCCTCAACTGCAAAATGAAAGTAATGACACCTGCCCTAGTTACTTCAGAGGTTTGCTGTGAGCATTCAATGAGATAGGAAATTACATTCTACCAGAAAATTACATTCTAAAACTACCTCCCTCCTCTCCTGGCAGGTAAGTCCTCATTTGACAGATGACCCAGAGCACACGGGAGGCTGGGTGACTTGTCCAAGGTTGCAAGGTGAGCTTGTGAGAAGACTAGAGAAGCAGCCAGGGCCCTTGACTTCTGGTCCATCTCCCTCTGCACTACATGTGGCATCTAACTTACACTTTTGGCAGTTAATCTTTATGGAACACACACTGGGCAGAGTACCAAAGAAAGGTGACGGTAATAATGGTACATTTTGAGATGACTGAGCTGAACTCCGGAGAACCACGTCCCGACCCTGGCCTCAACTCTGACTCTAGGACTTAGTTAGACAATCACACAGCCACTTCCCACTTCACAAGCTCTCTCTCTTTAAATTGGGGGGAAATAATGTGGCTTCTCCAGTCTTCCTCTTAGGAGGCTGTTCTCTGGCTCTTATTTTAATGGATAAATAACTGAAAAATCAATGAAATTTTGTTGTAAAGCTCTGTCTCCCTTAGGCAAAAAGGGCAAAAACTGCTTGCTTTTATTAAAGTATTACTTGCAACTAGAAACATTTTATGAAAAGAGAATAAATAGTAACTGTTTCCCACGTATTTATACAAGGCCTACATCAGGTTTTACAGCTAAGGGGATTCAATTGGTGTGTAAGGGGAAGGATGAAGAGGGAAACACACTAACCACTGGCACAGAAGACAAGAGAGATCCAGACCAAGTGCCTTTTAAAAGTCACTTCTATTATCAATATCTGATTTTATGGTATATATTTATGTCATTTAACAACCAAATTTTTGCATTATCCATAAAATGCTTATTTTAAAGCTGAGGTTCTCAAACTTTTTAGTCTTAGGATCCAGCTCCACTCTTAAAAATTACTGAAAACCCCAAAGAACTTTTGTTTATATAGATTATATTTATCCAGATATACTATATTATAAATCCAGATTAACTATATTGTAAATTGAAATGAAGAAACTTTAAAAATATTTATTCATTAATTTATTTTAAAATAAGTAAACCCATTATACATTAAAGTAAATAACATCTTTTTATGAAAAATGACTGATTTCCAGAAAAAAAATTTAGTGAGAAAGGCCACAGTATTTACATTTTTGCAAATCTCTTTGATGTCTGTCTTAACTGAAGTCAGCTAGATTTTCATATCTCCTTCTGCACTCAATCTGTTGTGATGTTCTTTCAGTTAAAGTATATGAAGAAAATCTAGCCTCACAGAAATGTAGCTGGAAAAGGAAGGAGTATTTTAATAGCCTTTTCAGATAACTGTGATATTCTTCTTTGATAAAGACTGAAACGTCACAACTGGTCGTTTCCTTAAAGGTTATTTGCAACATGGAATCTGAATCTTTATTGATGAACTTGTACTCTAAATAGTCATGAGATAATGAGAGTGAAAAGGCAAATAATGTCTTAGTATTATTGCAAAAATGTGTTTGGCCTTGCAGATCCTCTGAAAAGGTCTTAGGGATCTTAGGCTTCCCCAGACCACACTTTGAGAACCTCTGCTTTAAAGATACAACCTGTCTTATGATGTGTAACTGGTAGAATGAGGGATATACTATATGAAACTTAAGGAACACAGTGTGGAAGAAAGATCAAGTGCAAACAAATCAGTCACCCCTGGTCCACCTTCATGTGGACGTGGGAACTGAAAAGCAGGCGTTATAAGGCAGGAGCCCCAGCTGGAACCCAGCAACAGTAGTTGCACCATAATGGTCCAAACATCTCAGACAGGGTGACCTTTTCAACAATATGTGAGAACCCTTGGGCACATTGTAAAGACATTTTTATTGCATCATGACTGCTCACAACCAGCCACAGACCTTTAAACCAGCCTAGTATACATACACCATAACCTACTACCAACAGAGGCAAACCAAAAACACCCAGTCCTGGCCATAGCAATGCCTGCTACCTGCTTCATGTCATCCCAACCTGTTCCCACCTCCCTCCAATCTCCACCCAGCTCCCAAGCCAAGCCTTCTGCCCCCGGTATGCATCCTGTTCTTGCTGTTAGAATCAGCGAGTATATTTGCTTTCCTTGGCTCTTCCTCTTTAGGAGGACTGTGTCTCTTTCCACCACTGACTGTCTCAGGTAGCACCCCATTCCAACCTCCACACTGGTCTTAGCCCCTCACACTCAAGTCCTGATACCCAGGTAGATGAGTGGGTGCAGCTCCCTCAAAAGGGCCATTCAAGAAAACAGATATTTTTCAGTCTTCTTGTACAAATTTTTCTTTTTGTCTGTTTCTTAGCATAGTGCAACAGAGAATACGGAAATAAGTCATTTTCATGCTATTAGCACATTTAGGAAACAGGCTTCCACAGTAATTAATCTAATGAAGATGACCCTAGACTGAAGAAACAGCAATTAGAGTTGCCGGAATAGACATTAGGGAAAATGAAGACATTTACATTCAAAGAAAGATAAGATTTTTAAATAAGAGGTAAAATTAATAACAGTCCAAATTCTATGGAGCAGGAAAGAGCTTCTAATGACTCAAAGAAGGCTGGGAGACATGCAGATTACACTGTCATATTCAAGTGAATACAAAAGTGATGGTATCCTATCATGAAAATATGGACATTAAGGGATAGGCTAAAACAAAAGGAAAATTAGATGAAACTGACTAGCTATATGCAATCTAATGGAAAGGAGTTTCTCTGAATAAAAATTTTTTCCAGGTAAATTTTCAGTTGTTATTTTCCAAATATAAATAACCAACTGTTTAAGTAATAATTCAAATTCTGTGCTATTCAGAGATGCAATTTGGAAACCAACAGAAACCCTGTTCCTGTCGTGTAGGGAACCCACTACTACCTACCCAGCTGACCTCAGCAAGGGGTCTGCACATCTGGGGGGGTCGATCAAGGGAAGGCCCATCTGGGGGTTTCCATCCAGATTGAGGAGATCTGTTGACACTAATTATTAGCCATAACAACAGCTCTTGCTGGTTTATTTCCCATCAAACTCAGTATGTTACTAGAATCTAGTATGTCAGGCTCTCTTTTTGACCTTAGAGGAAGCCAGGGGACAAAACCAGAGGGGAAAAGCCTAACATAAGGAAGAGCTACTTCAAATGCCTTCTCTATGCTGATTTCCATGTAAAGCTTGATCAAATGGTTTGCTGGGACCTGGGGCTACCTAGGGAATTTCGGCCCACTCTGGAAGGCAACCAGTGTTCTGAGCACTGCACACTCACCGAGCAGAATGAAGAGCTCTGTGAAACCTCGAAGGCCACTTGTAGGGCAGAGAAGGAATATGCTCGTTATTGTTGATGCTGTTACTATTAATAAATGGGGCTTTATGAATAAAAAGGGAAGTGAGCTATGACATTATTAACATCAATTTCCCCTTATTACTTCTTTAGTTTTTAGGTTTTTTAGGTTTTTTTTCTTCTTTAAGACCCGTATGCCCAGCCAAGAGTCAAAGGCTTCCTTTTGGCTAAAGCACTATATTTCTGTGCCATTATTATATATAGCCTTGAGTAATCACAATTAATATGGTTTTTAATGTACAAATTAAATGTGCTATAAATTCTAGATATCATCATGCTGGTTTTTAATCATTATTATTAGGTGAAACCTTAGAAAAATTTCAGCCTATCATGGGCCCTATCAGCTTCTTATTTTAATTCTGAATATTTGGGCATATCTGCTGCTCAGAGACAGAAAGAATCAAAACTTCCTCTTTTTCCATCTGGCTACGAGTGCTTTTCCTAGCTTATTTTTTCCACACTCGTTCCTAAAAAATGCACTAGAGCTGAGCTATCGTGAGATTGTGTCAGAGTCAAACTATTATATCGTTGACTATCAGCTATTTCACAGGAGAATCAAACTGCCTGACTTTTTAAAAAAAATCAGAATGGACTTTTATAGTAGTAAGACTTTGTCAACAGAGACTGAGTGCTACATGCAACTTGGCTCAAAAAAAATTGAAAGCTTCAGAAATTAACTTTATCACAGAAAACATTTAGCTGTAAGCAATATCCAGCTGTAGAGGCACAGAACCAAAGGCCAGAGAAATGTACTAAAAAAATAAATACTTTTCAGACACCGAGTGGAGAGAATAGTAAAAGCTGGTGTCAGCCTGTCGCTGTGCCAGGCTGAGCTAGCTGGTAAGTTCTCCGGTAAAGAAAACGCTTTTCTGGAATGATTATAATGGGTACTCTGTGAGCTCTGGGGCCTGGACTTGCTTTTCTATAGATGACTTTGTTCCTTCTTTACATTGTAAAGTTCAGTTTATATTTTTGTAGAAATACATTCTCATCATTTCAAATGACGATGCTGATTCGGCCACATTGAAGTTTCATTCTCATTTGAAGAACTGAGCCCTAGCTTGTTCGGAAGAGAAAATGCTACAAAAACTCTTGCTTCCTTTTGAAACTTTTATTAAATATTCAGAACTGAATGAAAGTAATCTAGCTCTGGAAGGGATGGGTCATATTTATAGAGAAAAACAAAAACCAGGTTGTGGAAAGATGGAAAGACAAAAGGAATTCACTAACCAGCTGAAAGTTAGAAACACACCATACGTAGGTCGAATCACCTGTGATACTCCAACTAAAAATCAGCGGTGCCAATAAAAGCGGTTTCTAAAAGTCATAATAGGCTCCCATTTTTCAGAGAGTAAATAAATTCCTTACTGGGGAAAGAAATCCACAAAGAGATGGTAATTTTACTGTTATTTCAAAGACTAAACAATACAAGATCCCACAAGCAAGTTTTAACACTCCAAGAAGATATTCTGAATGATTTTGCTAACTTTTGCTGTCAGTCTGACTCATGAAGGACTTAACTAACCGCACTTTCTTTGACAGCCAAGAAAGGTCCACTCAGAATAATCATGTGGCAGAAAAAAAGAAGTGCAGTGTGGCCAAGAGGAACCTGTGATGATTTATTAGTCAATTACAGCTATTTCTCTCAAACTGGGTCCTATTAAATTCACCTTCCTCTCCAGATGCATAAATTAACCCTGCACAAAAGCATCTGAATACCAAAAAGCACATTATTCTCCAGAGGTGAAACATTAGGGGCAGACCATACTGGAACTGTATGAGTTTCCTGTTGGCTACTGTAACAAATCATCATAAACTTAGTGGCTTAAAAAAATGATACTTTTACTATCTTACAGTCCTGCAGGTCAGAAGTCCAAAATGGGTCTCACTAGGCTAAAATCAAGGTGTTAGCAGGGCTGTGTTCCTTCTGAAGGTTCTGGGGGAGAATCCATTTCCTTGCCTTTTCCACCTTCCAGAGGCCACCCACATTCCTGGGTTCACGGCCCCCTTCCATCCACAAGGTCAGCGGCGGCTGATCCAGTTTTTCCTCCCATCACATCTCTCTGGCATTGACTTTTCTTCCACCTCTCACTTCCCCTTAAGGACCCTTGTGATTACATGGAGCCCACTCGGATAGTCCAAAAGAATCTTCCAGTGTTAAGGTTAAACTAAGAACCTTAATGCCATCTGCATGTGTGCCACGTAACATGAGATTTTCACGCGTCCCTGGGATTAGGACGCGGACCTTTTCTGGAGGCCGTTATTCTGCTTCCTACAGGCACAAAGAATAAGACGAACATTTTACCTTCCTCTGCCTCTCTTCTGTTACAAACTGTCCAGCCAGAGTTACTCTACAGGCACCTCACCTTTAAAAAAGTGGTAATAATAAATCTTGCTTCTCCTGCTGTCCCCTCTACCTCTAAATCTGTGACTCTATGACTAACAATTCTTTCCATGTTTTCACCTAATAAAATATAGCCTTCACCTCCCACTAAAAAGACAACGTCGGGTGGCTCTGAGTACGATTCTCTTCTTCCAGCTAGCTTAAATGCAAAATTCACAGCTCAAAGAATTTGGCAAGACATTTGTTCATTCATTCACATATATTAACTCAACACCTACTGTGTGCCAGGCACAGCAAGTCCAGTATTAAACAAAAGAGACATACTCCGTGCCCTACCTGGGCTTAGCTTAGCATTTTCCTATATTTGCTGGCGGGATATAGAGGAAAGCTATTTTCTACTATTTATGTCCCACTTCTTTTCAATACATATCTGAGAACATATGATAAAAACACAGGTGCAATGCGAATCTATAAAATCAGGCAGGGTGTAACAAAAATTAATAGTTATCATGACAGGTGAAGGTCTGGATTGAGACACTGGGACTCAAAGCAGATTTTCTAAGTTTTGTATGAGACACCTCAGTATACTAAGTGCTTTCCAATACATTATCTCCTCTGATCCACACTACGACTTGGTCAGGTATGGAAAGTGTTCTAATCATCCCCAGTTGGCTGGTGTGAAATTCCCCAGAAAGCTTTAGTAACTTGACTAAGGCCACACAGTAAATGGCAAAGTCCAGGACTCAGATTCAGGTTTTAATTCAAATGATTTGCGCTCTGTCATTTTTATGCTATTAACTGAGAGCCCTTCTCCTTGCCTGGCTTGCAGGATGCCCTACTGCTTCTCGTAACTTTGAAGCCCTCCTTCTTCCTACACACTTCTTACCATCTCCTACCATGGGCACTGCCCAATACTCCTTTCTCTTCTCAGAGCCTGAACCAGCCCCTCTTCGTAAATGGAAACTATGTCTACCTCCCATGACTGCCTATCCCCGTGAGGAACTTCCCTCTGACACAGAGCTCTCCGAGCTCCACCGCCAGCTCTCTCCACCTGCCCATCAGGAATGTCCACTGGGATGACGTAACCCAGGCCCTCTGCTCCATTCCCCGGCCTTAGCTCTATTCCCTATTTCCACCACTGACATCACTAAACTCCTGTCTCTCCTTTATATCTTGCTCTGTCGAGGCCTCGTGTTCTCATGACTCCAATGGTAACCCAGCTCGGGTAAGAGTCATCCCCTCAGACTCTGTGGAATCTCCACTGGCCAGGCTACCCTCTGACCCCCACGTCCCACCAGGCAAGAAGGAATATACAGCCCAGAGAGGAATTTCCCCCGAAAGTAGGCTCAAATGTTCTCTCTTCTTGGGTAGCACCAAAGACAACATTGGCAAATACATGAAGATGTGTCAACCACCCTTACACCTTCTTCACCATTTCCACAGTGAGGAAGAAACCCAACTGAAGATTCTCTTCAGCCACCAAACTAAAGGACTACAAGAGGCGGGTATCAAATACATGGTGCCAGGTATCATGAAGCTTGAATGAAGAACTTGCTGAGTCACTAAATCTCTCTGGACTTTCAAAACAGCCTTTCAAACAGACATTATGAAAAGACATTTTACAGAAAACCCTCAAGAAATGTGCTGAATGAATGCTGACGGTCTAATGATGATTTCTAGAGGACGGAGACCAAACCAGGCCTGTGCCCTTCACCTTTCCGAGGTTACCGTGCCTGCCTCAGAGAAGCAGCCTTGCGCCAGCCTGACCACGCAGGGGCCATACTCTCTGTCAGGGCTCAGCTCTGCCTCCCACAAACGGACACATTAGAAGCAGACACGTGCCACGGGTTAAGGAGCACCAAGCAACATTCCGCCAGCAGCTTGTAAACAGTAATGTCCTATCAATCTGTGATGGGCAACCAGGACTGCAAGGTGCTCTCCAGTCTTGAGCTCTCACTATTGGAAACTACATGTGAGCCTGCCTGAGGCATGGAAGCAATGTTGCAAAAGCACGTGCGAACACACACACATACACACACACGCACACACACACACACACACCCCAGAACTAAGCCATGTAGAGGTCTGAGCTCTTTTCCTTACAGTAGAAAGGACACGCTTTCTAGTTCCTAAAAGGTGGGGCTGATTCTTAAACTTATCTTTACAATTTCCTCTCCCTCCTAGTACTGGGCTGGCCAAAAAGTTCGTTCGGAATTTTGTACTATCTTATGGAAAAACCCGAATGAACTTTTGGGCCAACCCAGTACTTAGAACAGTCCTAAGGTAAAAATGGGCACCTAGGGATTAAGATGGAGGCTTCCGGGAAGATGGCGGAAAAGTAAGACGCAGAGATCACCTTCCTCCCCACAGACACACCAGAAATACATCTACACGTGGAACAACTCCTACAGAACACCTACTGAACGCTGGCAGAAGACTTCAGACCTACCAAAAGGCAAGAAACTCCCCACGTACCTGGGTAGGGCAAAGGAAAAAGGGAAGAAACAGAGACAAAAGAATAGGGACGGCACCTGCACCAGTGGGAGGGAGCCGTGAAGGAGGCAACGTTTCCACACACTAGGAAGCCCCTTCGCTGGAGGAGAGTGCGGGTGGCGGAGGGGGAAAGCTTCGGAGCCGCGGAGGAGAGCGCAGCAACAGGGGTGCGGAGGGCAAAGCGGCGAGATTCCCGCACAAAGGATCGGTGCCGACCGGCACTCACCAGTCCGAGAGGCTTCTCTGCTCACCTGCCGGGGCGGGCGGGGCTGGAAGTGAGGCTTGGGCTTCCGTCGGAGCGCCGGGAGAGGACTGGGGTTGGCGGCGTGAACACAGCCTGAAGGGGTTAGTGCACCACGGCCAGCCGGGAGGGAGTCCGGGGAAAAGTCTGGACCTGCCGAAGAGGCAAGAGACTTTTTCTTCCCTCTTTGTTTCCTGATGCGCGAGGAGAGGGGATTAAGAGCGCTGCTTAAAGGAGCTCCAGAGACGGGCGCGAGCCGCGGCCAAAAGCGCGGACCCCAGAGACGGGTATGAGACGCTAAGGCTGCTGCTGTCGCCACCAAGAAGCCTGGGTGCGAGCACAGGTCACTATACCCACACCCCTTCCGGGGAGCATGTGCAGCCCGCCACTGCCAGGGTCCCGGGACCCAGGGACCACTCCCCCGGGAGAACGCACGGCGCGCCTCAGGCTGGTGCAACGTCACGCCGGCCTCTGCCGCCGCAGGCCCGCCCCGCACTCCGTGCCCCTCCCTCCCCCCCCGGCCTGGGTGAGCCAGAGCCCCAAATCAGCGGCTCCTTTAACCCCGTCCTGTCTGAGCGAAGAACAGACGCCCTCCTGTGACCCCTCCTGTGACGTACACGCAGAGGCGGGGCCAAATCCAAAGCTGAGCCCCTGGGAGCTGTGAGAACAAAGAAGAGAAAGGGAAATCTCTCCCAGCAGCCTCAGAAGCAGCGGATTAAAGCTCCACAATCAACTTGATGTACCCTGCATCTGTGGAATACATGAATAGACAACGAATCATCCCAAATTGAGGAGGTGGACTTTGAGAGCAAGATTTCTTATTTTTTTCCCCTTTTCCTGTTTTTGTGAGTGTGTATGTGTATGCTTCTGTGTGAGATTTTGTCTGTATAGCTTTGCTTCCACCATTTGTCCTAGGGTTCTATCTGTCCGTTTTTTTCTTAATAATTATTTTTTTATTTTAATAACTTTATTATATTTTATCTTACTTTATTTTATTTTACTTTATTATCTTTTTTCTTCCTTCCCTCCTTCCTTCCTGCCTTCCTCCCTCCCTCCTTTCTTTCTTTCTTTCTTTCTTTCTTTCTTTCTTCTTCTACTAATTCTTTCTTTCTACTTTTTCTCCCTTTTATTCTGAGCCGTGTGGATGAAAGGCTCTTGGTGCTGCAGCCAGGAGTCAGTGCTGTGCCTCTGAGGTGGGAGAGCCAACTTCAGGACACTGGTCCACAGGAGACCTCCCAGCTCCACATAATATCAAACGGCAAAAATCTCCCAGAGATCTCCATCTCAACACCAGCACCCAGCTTCACTCAATGACCAGCAAGCTACAGTGCTGGACACCCTATGCCAAACAACTAGTAAGAGAGGAATACAACCCCACCCATTAGCTGAGAGGCTGCCTAAGATCATAATAAGTCCACAGACACCCCAAAACACACCACCAGACGTGGACCTGCCCACCAGAAAGACAAGATCCAGCCTCATCCACCAGAACACAGGCACTAGTCCCCTCCACCAGGAAGCCTACACAACCCACTGAACCAACCTTAGCCACTGGAGACAGACACCAAAAACAACGGGAACTATGAACCTATACCCTGCAAAAAGGAGACCCCAAACACAGTAAGATAAGCAAAATGAGAAGACAGAAAAACACACAGCAGATGAAGGAGCAAGATAAAAACCCACCAGACCGAACAAATGAAGAGGAAATAGGCAGTCTACCTGAAAAAGAATTCAGAATGATAGTAAAGATGATCCAAAATCTTGGAAATAGAATGGACAAAATGCAAGAAACATTTAACAAGGACCTAGAAGACCTAAAGATGAAACAAACAACGATGAACAACACAATAAATGAAATTAAAAATACTCTAGATGGGATCAATAGCAGAATAACTGAGGCAGAAGAACGGATAAGTGACCTAGAAGATAAAATAGTGGAAATAACTACTGCAGAGCAGAATAAAGAAAGAAAAAAGAATGAAAAGAACTGAGGACAGTCTCAGAGACCTCTGGGACAACATTAAACGCACCAACATTCGAATTATAGGGCTTCCAGAAGAAGAAGAGAAAAAGAAAGGGACTGAGAAAATATTTGAAGAGATTATAGTTGAAAACTTCCCTAATATGGGAAAGGAAATAGTTAATTGAGTCCAGGAAGCACAGAGAGTCCCATACAGGATAAATCCAAGGAGAAACACGCCAAGACACATATTAATCAAACTGTCAAAAATTAAATACAAAGAAAACATATTAAAAGCAGCAAGGGAAAAACAACAAATAACACACAAGGGAATCCCCATAAGGTTAACAGCTGATCTTTCAGCAGAAACTCTGCAAGCCAGAAGGGACTGGCAGGACATATTTAAAGTGATGAAGGAGAAAAACATGCAACCAAGATTACTCTACCCAGCAACGATCTCATTCAGATTTGATGGAGAAATTAAAGCCTTTACAGACAAGCAAAAGCTGAGAGAGTTCAGCACCACCAAACCAGCTTTACAAAAACTGCTAAAGGAACGTCTCTAGGCAAGAAACACAAGAGAAGGAAAAGACCTACAATAATGAACCCAAAACAATTAAGAAAATGGGAATAGGAACATACATATCGATAATTACCTTAAGTGTAAATGGACTAAATGCTCCCACCAAAAGACACAGATTGCCTGAATGGATAAAAAAACAAGACCCATATATTTGCTGTCTGCAAGAGACCCACTTCAGACCTAGAGACACATACAGACTAAAATTAAGGGGATGGAAAAAGATATTTCATGCAAATGGAAACCAAAAGAAAGCTGGAGTAGCAATTCTCATATCAGACATACTAGACTTTAAAATAAAGACTATTAGAAGAGACAAAGAAGGACACTACATAATGATCAAGGGATCGATCCAAGAAGAAGATATAACAATTGTAAATATTTATGCACCCAACATAGGAGCACCTCAATACATAAGGCAAAAACTAACAGCCATAAAAGGGGAAATTGACAGTAGCACATTCATAGTAGGGGACTTTGACACCCCACTTTCACCAATGGACAGATCATCCAAAATGAAAATAAATAAGGAAACAGAAGCTTTAAATGATACATTAAACAAGATGGACTTAATTGATATTTATAGGACATTCCATCCAAAAACAACAGAATACACATTTTTCTCAAGTGCTCATGGAACATTCTCCAGGATAGATCATATCTTGGGTCACAAGTCAAGCCTTGTTAAATTTAAGAAAATTGAAATTGTTTCAAGTATCTTTTCCAACCACAATGCTATGAGACTAGATACCAATTACAGGAAAAGATCTTTAAAAAGTACAAACACATGGAGGCTAAACAATACACTACTTAATAATGAAGTGATCACTGAAGAGATCAAAGAGGAAATCAAAAAATACCTAGAAACAAATGACAATGGAGACATGATGACCCAAAATCTATGGGATGCAGCAAAAGCAGTTCTAAGAGGGAAGTTTATAGCAATACAATCCTACCTTAAGAAACAGGAAACATCTCGAATAAACAACCTAACCTTGCACCTAAAGCAATTAGAGAAAGAAGAACAAAAAACCCCCAAAGTTAGCAGAATGAAAGAAATCATAAAAATCAGATCAGAAATAAATGAAAAAGAAATGAAGGAAATGATAGCAAAGATCAATAAAACTAAAAGTTGGTTCTTTGAGAAGATAAACAAAATTGATAAACCATTAGCTAGGCTCATCAAGAAAAAAAGGGAGAAGACTCAAATCAATAGAATTAGAAATGAAAAAGGAGAAGTAACAACTGACACTGCAGAAATACAAAACATCATGAGAGATTACTACAAGCAACTCTATGCCACTAAAATGGACAACCTGGAAGAAATGGACAAATTCTTAGAAATGCACAACCTGCCAAGACTGAATCAGGAAGAAATAGAAAATATAAACAGACCAATCACAAGCACTGAAATTGAAACTGTGATTAAAAATCTTCCAACAAACGAAAGCCCAGGACCAGATAGCTTTACAGGCAAATTCTATCAAACATTTAGAGAAGAGCTAACACCTAACTTTCTCAAACTCTTCCAAAATATAGCAGAGGGAGAAACACTCCCAAACTCATTCTACGAGGCCACCATCACCTTGATATCAAAACCAGACAAGGATGTCACAAAGAAACAAAACTACAGGCCAATATGACTGATTGACATAGATGCAAAAATCCTCAACAAAATACTAGCAAACAGAATCCAACAGCACATTAAAGGGATCATACACCATGATCAAGTGGGGTTTATTCCAGGAATGCAAGGATTCTTCAGTATACGCAAAACAATCAATGTGATAAACCATATTAACAAATTGAAGGAGAAAAACCATATGATCATCTCAATAGATGCAGAGAAAGCTTTTGACAAAATTCAACACCCATTTATGATAAAAACCCTGCAGAAAGTAGGCATAGAGGGAACTTTCCTCAACATAATAAAGGCCATATATGACAAATGCACAGCCAACATCGTCCTCAATGGTGAAAAACTGAAAGCATTTCCACTAAGATCAGGAACAACAGAAGGTTGCCCACTCTCACCACACTTATTCAACATAGTTTTGGAAGCTTTAGCCACAGCAATCAGAGAAGAAAAGGAAATAAAAGGAATCCAAATCAGAAAAGAAGAAGTAAAGCTGTCACTGTTTGCAGATGACATGGTACTATACATAGAGAATCCTAAAGATGCTACCAGAAAACTACTAGAGCTAATAAATGAATTTGGTAAAGTAGCAGGATACAAAATTAATGCATAGAAATCTCTGGCATTCCTATACACTAATGATGAAAAATCTGAAAGTGAAATCAAGAAAACACTCCCATTGACCATTGCAACAAAAAGAATAAAATATCTAGGAATAAACCTACCTAAGGAGACAAAAGACCTGTATGCAGAAAATTATAAGACACTGATGAAAGAAATTAAAGATGATACAGATAGATGGAGAGATATACCATGTTCTTGGATAGGAAGAATCAACATTGTGAAAATGACTTTACTACCCAAAGCAATCTACAGATTCAATGCAATCCCTATCAAACTACCACTGGCATTTTTCACAGAACTAGAACAAAAAATTTCATAATTTGTATGGAAACACAAAAGACCCCGAATAGCCAAAGCAATCTTGTGAACGAAAAACGGAGCTGGAGGAATCAGGCTCCCTGACTTCAGGCTATACTACAAAGCTACAGTAATCAAGACAGTATGGTCCTGGCACAAAAACAGAAAGATAGATCAATGGAACAGGATAGAAAGTCCAGAGATAAACCCATGCACATATGGTCACCTTATCTTTGATAAAGGAGGCAGGAATGTACAGTGGATAAAGGACAGCCTCTTCAATAAGTGGTGCTTGGAAAACTGGACAGGTACATATAAAAGTATGAGATTAGATCACTCCCTAACACCATACACAAAAATAAGCTCAAAATGGATTAAAGACCTAAATGTAAGGCCAGAAACTATCAAACTCTTAGAGGAAAACATAGGCAGAACACTCTATGACATAAAGCACAGCAAGATCCTTTTTGATCCACCTCCTAGAGAAATGGAAATAAAAACAAAAACAAATGGGACCTAATGAAACTTCAAAGCTTTTGCACAGCAAAGCAAACCATAAACAAAACCAAAAGACAACCCTCAGAATGGGAGAAAATATTTGCAAATGAAGCAACTGACAAAGGATTAATCTCCAAACTTTATAAGCAGCTCATGCAGCTCAATAACAAAAAAACAAACAACCCAATCCAAAAATGGGCAGAAGACCTAAATAGACATTTCTCCAAAGAAGATATACAGATGGCCAACAAACACATGAAAGAATTTTCAACTTCATTAATCATTAGAGAAATGCAAATCAAAACTACAATGAGATATCATCTCCCACCTGTCAGAATGGCCATGATCAAAAAATCTAGAAACAATAAATGCTGGAGAGGGTGTGGAGAAAAGGGAACCCTCTTGCACTGTTGGTGGGAATGTAAATTGATACAGCCACTATGGAGAATAGTATGGAGATTCCTTAAAAAACTACAAATAGAACTACCATATGACCCAGCAATCCCACCACTGGGCATATACCCTGAGAAAACCATAATTCAAAAGGAGTCATGTACCAAAATGTTCATTGCAGCTCTATTTACAGTGGCCCGGAGATGGAAACAACCTAAGTTTCCATCATTGATGAATGGATAAAGAAGATATGGCACATATATACAATGGGATATTACTCAGCCATAAAAAGAAACGAAATTGAGCTATTTGTAATGAGGTGAATAGACCTAGAGTCTGTCATACAGAGTGAAGTAAGTCAGAAAGAGAAAGACAAATACCGTACGCTAACACATATATATGGAATTTAAGGGAAACAAAATGTCATGAAGAACCTAAGGGTAAGACAGGAATAAAGACACAGACCTACTAGAGAATGGACTTGAGGATATGGGGAGGGGGAAGGGTAAGCTGTGACAAAGTGAGAGAGAGGCATGGACATATATATACTACCAAACGTAAGGTAGATAGCTAGTGGGAAGCAGCCGCAAAACACAGGGAGATCAGCTCGGTGCTTTGTGACCACCTGGAGGGGTGGGATAGGGAGGGTGGGAAGGAGGGAGACGCAAGAGGGAAGAGATATGGGAACATATGTATATGTATAACTGATTCACTTTTTTATAAAGCAGAAACTAACACACCATTGTAAAGCAATTATACTCCAATAAAGATGTTAAAAAAAATAATGGGCACCTAGTAAACACTGAATTGAGTTCATTATTGCTTTATTCTAAGTTAAGCTCTACTCTTTCTCTACCAGAGAGTCAGAAGAATGAGGATAACTTGCTTTTAACTATTTAACAAGGATGTTTTAAAGACACGAATTCCTTAAGAAGTCTACTTGTAAAGTCAGTCATGGTGGAAAGTGATTACTGTGAAAATTAGATTTTTAAAGTTATATATATATGTGTGTTCTTAATGACCCAATCTATTTTTTAACCATTTTTTTCTGAAGTGTAGTTATTTTAGGAAAATACAGTTTATTCACAAAGATTTTTATGAAAAAAATTAATTATAATAGTCAAATACCAAGCAATGGAGGAGTATAGAAGTTACAGAGCCATTAAAATTAGATTTGTAAAGATATTACAATGATAATACTCATCATCATTATGTTATCATTTTAAATGTAAAAGGGTACAAAATTGTTTATAGAGTATGATTATGATCACAACGATATTAAAAACCGCACAGAAGAAAACAAAGTATTAACAGAAGTTGTGTTTGGATAGTGGTATAAAGTGTTTTCCCTATTTTATTTCTACATATTTTCTAACCGTTCTATTATAAACATTATTGCTTATAATAAAAAGTGAGTTATTTTCTAAAATGTTAAAATAGCTGAATAGTCTCAGGCTTCAAGAAATGCTCAACACTGACTCTCCGTGTTCTGCAAATTAGCTCTTCTTTCCTAAGCATGCGCTATATGCCAGGCCTGACCAAGTGCTTTACAGTCTTTACTTCTTAGTCCTAAGCACCACCCTAGGAGGAAGGAAAGCCTATTATCCCTGTTTTACAGATGAGGAAATTGAGGTACACAGCAGTTAAATGAACTTGCCCAAGGTCAGAGAGCTAGTAAGTGGCTGAGTGCAGCGTGAGCCCAGATGGTCTGCCCCAGAACTCATCCTTGTAACCCCGTGCAATGCTCTCTCTACAAGACTCTAGCAGGGACACTGATTAAAGTAATGCAACCCTGGCAGGTGCTGCAGCTTCTCTGGGCCTCAATTTCCTCATTTATAATGGCACCTCCTCAACAGAGTTGTTGTGAGATGATACATGTAAACACAGTGCTGAACAAGATGCCTGGCACATGGCAAGCACTCACACACTAAGCTCACTTAGTGTCAGCTCTGGTCATTTCTAAAAAAGAACCAGGGACTTCCCTGGTGGCGCAGTGGTTAAAGAATTTGCCTGCCAACGCAGGGGACACAGGTTCGAGCCCTGGTCCCGGAAGATCCCATATGCCGCGGAGCAACTAAGCCCGTGCGCCACAACTACTGAGCCTGCGCTCTAGAGCCCGCAAGCCACAACTACTGAAGCCCATGCACCTAGAGCTCGTACTCTGCAACAAGAGAAGCCACCGCAATGAGAAGCCCACGTACCACAACAGAGTAGCCCTCGCTCGCCGTAACTAGAGAAAGGCCACACGCAGCAACAAAGACCCAACGCAGCCGAAAATAAATAAAATAAGTTAAAAAAAAAAAAGAAAAAAAAAAGAACCAGCACGTTTGGCCATGGGCCCAAACCTGCAGCAGGATGGGCAATCCACAGGGCCTCCTGAGAACTGTCCTGTGAGACATCTGCATCACTGTGGGGCTTTCGTTCCTATTTTAAGCGACGCAATGTAATAGCAACGTGATAGCTACTTCACTGCAATGTAATAATATCCTTCACTCTCCTTTTTTCAAAACTCTGCTTTTCACCAAAGCACATATTTTTTTTAAATATATGCATCCAATCTTGCCTCCTTGGAATTATAGATGGCAAAGAAAATCCAGGTCACAAATGAAAGCGTGACTGACTTCAATGCCCCTAGCATGCACCTAGGAAATAATGCCAACTTATCTGGATTTAATGTTGATGAGTTAAAGATAGTTTCCATTAGATATGCTCTCCTGGTCTTTTGCTTTCTCCGGGGTGGATTTTCAGCATCCCGGCTCCTTGCTTTCTTTGCAGCAGAACCTCAAGCTGACAGATATTCATCCTGTGCTCAGGGAAGCTACCGCCACTGTAACTGTCATGTGAGCAGGAAAATTAAAATCACAAACAATGCTATTATTTTTCAGCAGGCTACTTAGCTTACTAAAGATCAGTTTCTAAGTGGTAAAACGTAACTGTTCTTAAGTCCAGAATCAGACAGATTGCAAACCTGAAAAGGTCTGGACATGAGGACAAATGGCTGGGCCACTGTCACGGGGTACCCACTGATGCTACTGCTCACAAATAAGACACTGCAGTACACGGGTCTGAGACAGTAAAGCGGCCTAGAAATGCACATTAGCAGAGACAGCTTCAAAGACTGTGATGCTCTATTTCTCAGTTGAGGAGCAGGGGCGGTTATTAATCTTTAACGGCACATAAATATGATATACTCTTTTGTATGAGTGATAGATTTCATGATTTAAAAGAAGATCAGAAGTGCAATGGAAACTCAAACTTTAAAAGTGCATATTAGATAGAATATAAATTTAAGGCAGGGAGCTCTTTTTCTCTTCATTTAGGATTGATAAACAACGTTTGTAAGAGTTCATAAAATTTCAGACTACAAGAGATTGAAGACCACCTAATCTAATGGGTTTCCAACAGTGTTCCCAAAATAAAATTCCATCTTGTGCAGACACACCATAAACTCCTTACTCAGAACTGGGAGGTTTTTTTAAGAAAAATGATTTTTATTAATAGTTTACTGTATTTTCAGAGAACTGGGAGTTTTCTTAGCACTGGAACTTCACTTTGTACATCAGAAGAGGGGCCTAAGTCTCTCCATTACCTGCCACCAGCCCTGGTTCTTCCTGTGCTTCTTGATTCAGGAGACGCTTTCCCATCACCTGAATTGCTTCAATAAAGATACAGATTTAATTTATGTGTCTTCAAGAAGTTCAGAGAGAAATGTACCATGTGCCTTACAGAGACATATTCTATTTAAAAGGCATTATGGAAATCTGCCATTCTTGCTGAAACAGTTACTAAAGAGGGAGAAATCAGCAACTTCAAATACCAAAAACTGGAACAGCCAAGCAAGGAGCAAACGGCTAACCATACCTTAAACAACTGTGGTCAGCAAGGGTGAGCTAAGGGAATAAAGCACTCAAAATAAAATAATAATAATAATAATAGTATATATGGGCAGGGGGCCTACAGAAAACCTTTGTACCATCCCCTCAATTTTCCTGAGAACCTTAAAGTGCTCTTAAAAAATTGTCTTAATAAAAAATTAAAACAGGAGGGGCCGTGACAGTGAGAGGCCTGGGTACTGCAAAAAAAATAAAAATAAAAAAATAAAATAAAATTAATTTTTAAGAAAGCAAAAAATTCTTTAAAATAAAATAATGGAAGTAGAAAAGATCTCCCTTTTTTAAAAGATGCCTTCTATGTACCAAATGTACCAAATTACAAAAGAATCCTGTGTCCCTAGGAATGACTAATCCACATACACCAGTCCTTGAAGAGTCCAACTACTTACTCATAGAGAAATACTAAAACAGGACACACTTGCTCCATCATACAGTTGGCTATAGGCCAAATGCCCATACAACCATTAAAAAAATCAATTTCACAGGCTAACGGGCATTATGGGAGCCAAGCTATGCACACTGGACTCCAGACAGAGCTAGGCACCACCAGCTTTGTAAACACTAGCACTGATTAGTTTCTGCTAGCTCAAAGCAAAAGGTAGCTATTGTTAAATTACCCAAGAGCTCATTTATGTCAGAGTTCAAAACTCATATTCGTACAACTAAATTATATGTATTCTACAGTGTTCTCAGGTTTCATTATCTTTGGGCTAATGAAAGTAAGATAAATAAAACAATGACACTTTAAAGTAGTAATGGCACTACAACCAGTTTTATTTCTTTTTCAGTAAATCACTAGATTTCTCTATCAACTTTGTCTTAGCAATTGGGAACCACCATGGCCCTGACAGAGATGCTACAAGTTAAAGGAAAGTCCAAGAGTCTTGGGCACTGTATACAACGTGCCTGGCCTGGCCCCTCCCTCCTACAAGCCCCGGTGGTGTTCATGCTTGTCACATGGCCCTGCCCCGCCCCTCATCTGGGATGCTGACATTAGGGTGGGCACTCGATGAAAAGAAACTACTCTGTAAGTAGCCAGTGACCTACGCCAGTGTTCCTCAAACTCTAATGGGCAACAAATCACCCGGGGGTCTTGTTAAAATGCATATTCAGATGGGGAGGTTGCACTTCTGTCAAGATCACAGATGAGGTCCATACTGCTGGTCCCCAGTCTGCACTTGAAGTAACAAGGACCTAGACATTTGGACTGACAGACATGATGCACTGAGACAGAAATCCAGCAAGTAGCTGTCTTGAGGGCCCAGATCATCTCAATTCTAGCCCCTCTGAGGCTGGAAAGGTTCCTGTTCATGGAGTCTCATGCCACTCCCCTGAGAACTTATCTGTATGCTTGCAATAGAGCCCCATTTCCTCAAGCCAGCTCACGCTGGCTTCTGTTTCATGTAACCAGAGGAGCCTTGACTAGGACAGACACAAAGGGATGTACCTTCATCCCTGAAGCCACTGTTGGTGCCATTCTGGTTTAAAAGGGGGGGGGGTGTTGTGGGGTGGGCATCTTCTAGCAATAGGTAAATACATTATTCCAGTTGAAAATAACGCAGCAGTACACGGATGTGCTTCCCCTTTGAACAGCGATTTTCCACTTAATCCTAAGGGAATGGTCCACACCTGGAAAGATGTTCCAAGTAAAGGGGTTGCTGATTCCATGGTTACCTAAGCTATGACCACTCACTCTCACATCCCCCTTCTAAACCACAAGCCTCCCTGGGTCCAGCTGAGACTCTGAAGGAAGAAGTTTCTGGTACCACCTGGATCCCCAGGCTCCTGCTGTCTTTGTCTTGTTTCCCCTTTGTTTTTATATTGTTTTCCTTGATATTCTCTCCATCATTCTTGCCAGATGCCTTTGGAGTTTTCTCCTTTTTCCAATGACCTAGCATCATCATCTTATCCTAAAGTCTTTAAGTCACTCTAGCCAGACTGTAGCCTTATAACCCCAGCACCCATAACAGTTCTTATGGAAAGTAACATAAGGGGGTCTGAGTTTTTTCTCCAAGTCATCAGCCTTGGTTTCTGCTTAAAACAACAACTCTGCACCCAGACATGCGATTCAACTAAAAAATGCTTTATAAATTCTAACCCTAAAGGCTCCAGGGGAGCCCTGGGCTGTGAAATCCACTATTTAACCTCAACAAAGTCTACCAGCCAATTACTCTAACCCTTATACTGTACCTAAGACAAGTGATGGCTCTTTGATTTACATGAAAATAAAAATATTTGCACAGTAGCCTTTAAAACTTTATACTTTAAACTATAAAAATGTTGCCCAGCTTCAGTTGAGGATTGTATTCCTTTTTTGCCCCTATTCCTGTTTTTCATCTCTATCCAAATGTGAATGAACCAAAAAGGATAAAGAAGTTCAGAGGGAAGCAGGAGACTAACACCAAAGACCAATCAATAATGTGACTGTGACAATAATGCGAGCGATGCCATTTTATTTATAATCTGAACTACCTACTTCCATAAAGGATTTTAAATGCCTTAAAATAAACACATGTACAGGATAACTGGAGCAAAGGAAAGAAGAGCTAATCCACATGGAAGAAAGGGGAGATAACTACCAGGAAATAGAGATGAGAGTTATTGTAACGAAGCACTAATTTTGGCTCTCAGCTTAGGAAATCACAGCTAAAAAGGAAACATGATAGGTTAGGAATTCTCAATTTTGTAAACGTGGAAGCAGATGGATTTGTTAGAAGGGACAGTCCATTTTCTACTGCTGAGCTCAAAGAGGAATTTATGGCATAGTCCCTCCATAAAATAAGGAAGGGGGACTTCAGCTGAAGCCAGGTGGCCATGTCCTCCTTGAACTGTTGGAAGAAGCCAAAGCCCAGATGCTGAAACCCAGATCTGTGCACAGCTGAGTTAGCATAGTCTGAGCAAGCTGGTCTCTGGTGCTAACATGGTAAAATGGTAGCTTTTGGAGAACTGGAGTAACTGATGACCAACCTGCCCTGCAGACTGTTTCCTCAAGGAAGGATTAAGGTTGTGACGAGCATTTCAAGTGCAGTGTGTGGATACTGATGGCTGATGTTCTGCTAAGAAAATGAAGGACACTGCCTTGAAATCTTACCAGGAAAAGGGCTCTACAATAGCTCCTCCAGGCAAGACCCATATTATTGGTCAGTAGCATGCTTTTAATAAGCTTCACATGCTAAACCAGTTACTTGAGAGATACCAGCCCAAAGTTCTGGGCAACAGAGAGAAATCACATTAGTCTAGAAAGTAAAGAGCAGGGGTTCTCTGGTGGCTAACTCAAGTCACAACAACACCACAGCACAGTTCCAGCAGAATAACAAATTCTGAGAGAAATCACATCCTGTTGATAGTTCACCAGATTCCAAGCAGCTAGGTCAATGTAAGTACCGGGTGAACTTAATAAAGATTTTTTTAGGAACAAACAGAAAAACGAAACCCGTAATAAGAGTGACAACATCCTGGAAAATGTCTTCCAAAGATCCTAATTTCAGGTGTGGGCAGTTCATGCTGCAATATTATTTCATAAGTAGCTGCCTCACCAGTCTGCCTGGGTTTATGATGGTGATGTGTACAGAGGAGGGGCCTGGCTCCCCTTTGGTCTGCCAGAAACCAGGCATCTCACTTGCCTAAAAACAGAAAAGGAACATTTGGCTATAATTTAAAAAGAAGAAAGGCCCAGGACACGGCTTTGCTTCCTGGATTTTAACATTGAAATCTGATCTGCCAAAAGGTTGTTATTACTCACTCCAGTCTGGCATTAGGAAATGATGTGGTACAAGGTTTGGAGTAGAATAAAAGTAGAATTAATGATCTGGGAGTATGCAGGAGTACATGTCTCTTCTCTCCAAGATCTAAGACTACAAGTCCATAAATTCCCCTGAAATTTTTAGTTCGAATGGAGAAACCCCAGTGTTTAAGAAGAAAAGAGGCACAGAGTTTTAATGGGATGTCCACTGAACTAATTAACCTGTAATTTGAGGACTAATCAGAAGGAACGCTACCCGGAAAATTTAGGAATAGTATTACTGCTGTTATTGATGATATCGGTATATTTGTATATTGCTTTGTAGTTTACAAAGTACTCTATATTTTCACCTAGGTATTAACTCATCTAATTTTTATGATAATACTGGGAGTCAATTATGGCATTCTTCATCACCGAATAGAGGAGAAAATTAAGACAAGCCAAGTAACCTGTCCAACATCATATAAACAGAGAAATACCTGGTCCAGAATTAGAACTCAATCTTCTAACTCTAAATCTTTTATCATAGAAATTGGAGCCCATTTCTCTTGATACAACCCAAGCTCTACAATGTTTTTAAAAAATCTGCTCGTACTACAAAGAAAAAAAATTTTTTTACGCAAAATTTTTGGGCTCCACATCAACTGATGAATGGATAAACAAGAGGTGATATTTCCATACAACAGGATATTATTCAGCCATTAAAAAAAGAATGGAGTACTGATACATGCTACAACACGGGTGAACCTTGAAAACATTACGCTAAGTGAAACAAACCAGACCACATATTGTAGGATTCCATTTATATTAAAAACAGAACAGGGCTTCCCTGGTGGCGCAGTGGTTGAGAGTCCGCCTGCCGATGCAGGGGACAGGGGTTCGTGCCCTGGTCCGGAAATATCCCATATGCCGCGGAGCGGCTAGGCCCGTGAGCCATGGCCGCTGAGCCTGCGCGTCCGGAGCCTGTGCTCCACAACGGGAGAGGCCACAACAGTGAGAGGCCCGCGTACCGCAAAAAAAAAACAACAAAAAACAGAACAATAGAGTCAGAAGGTAGACTAGTGATTGCCTGGAATTAAGGGTGGGCACAAAGAATCTTTTACAGGGTGATGAAAATGTTCTATAATTGGACTGTGGTAATGATTATGCAACTGTAAATTTGCTAAAAATCATTGAATTGTACACTTCAAATGGGTGAATTTTATGGCATGTAAATTTTACTTCGAAGAATCTGTAAAAATAAAGATTAAACATTTTAAAAATTATGGGCTCCAATTTTCCCACCTATAGTTTAAAAAAGATAATTTAAGGTGCTGAGATTATTTATAATGATGGCACTAGTAGATGAAAATGTAGTGTGTTCCTGTCACACTACAGGTTGACCTACGTAACAGGTTGACTTTATGTTGGCTTATGTATGTCCATATCTGAGACCTCACTTCTTTGAATAGTGGCTATTACTCCAGAAATATAGGTCAATATGACAATAGAAATTAAACACCTTAAAAATAGGTATGTTATTTGGAAATATCTATCAAAAATGTAAATGTACATTACCCCAGGGGCTTCCCTGGTGGCACAGTGGTTAAGAATCCGCCTGCCAATGCAGGGGACATGGGTTCGAGCCCTTGTCCGGGAAAATCCCACATGCCGCAGAGCGGCTAAGCCCGTGCGTCACAACTACTGAGCCCATGTGCCACAACTACTGAAGGCCACACACCTAGAGCTCGTGATCTGCAACGAGAAGCCACAACGATGAGAAGCACATGCACTGCAACAAAGAGTAGCCCCCGCTCACCACAACTAGAGAAAGCCTGCACGCAGGAACGAAGACCCAACGCAGTCAAAAATAAATAAATAAAATTTTAAAAATGTGCATTACCCCAGCAATTCCTCTCCCAGGAATTTATGCTAAAGAAATCAGGGTAAGTACACAAAAGTGTGAGTAACAGGATGTTCCTGACAGTATTGTTTATATTAACATACAGGTTGTTTATTTTCTTCTCTGCTTTGTCTTGATTTACTTATTTTTTGCCATGAGCTTGTGTTTCTTTTAAAATCAGAAAAATAAAGCAATTTTTATAAAGAGAGAGAGATAAAAAATAAGTTTTGACACAGTAAACCTGTTTTTCCTAAGGAAAAGATTAGGATCAGTGTTTGAAAATATGTGCATAAAAAAAGTACAGCACAGTATTTTATAATAGTGAAAAACTGAGACAAAACTAAATTTTTTTCTATCATAACAATATTTAACAATCATGATATCTTCATAAGATTGGCCATTACATAGTCATTAAAGATGCTGACGTTTGCTTTTATTACTGAATACAGAAAGCCAATTATAAAAGAGGATGTATACAGTGTTACCTCATTGTGTGTATGCACATGGCTATATGCGTATATTCGCAGAGGAAAACTTTAGAAGGCTGTGGCTATGTTGCAATTAGCCTTGGTGGACAGGATAACATAATGGTTATATTAGGCAAAGACTCCAGAACCAAACTGCCTGAGTTTGAATACTGGATGTGCCATTTTCCGTGTATAATCTTAGACATTTTAACTTTCTTTGTGCTTCACTTTTCTCATTTGTAATGAGAAGAACAATCATGACTACCTCATAGGCCATTATGAGGAATAAAAAGGTAAAGCACTTATTTAGCAGAGTGCCTTGCACACAGTGAGGGTCACACACATGCTATCATCATCATCCTTGATGATGCTGGGGTCATCCGTGGTTGCTTTTATATTTTATCTGTATCTTCCAAGTTTTCTACAGTTTGTGTGGGTTTTACATGGATTACTTATGTAATGTTTAAAATAACAAATAGTTGGGGTTTCCCTGGCAGTCCAGTGGTTAAGACTCCATGCTTCCACTGGAGGGGGCACGGGTTCGATCCCTGGTCATGGAACTAAGATCCCGCATGCTGCATGGCGTGGCCAAATAAATAAATTAATTTAATTAAATTTTTAAAAAAATAAAATAACTGATGGCAGGGATTTGAACAGATGTATGTACACCTATGTTCATAGCAACATTATTCACAATAGCCAAAGGTAGAAACAACTTAAATGTCCATCAACAGATGGGTGGATAAACAAACTGTGCTATGTACATACAAATGGAATGTTATTCAGCCTTAAAAAGGAAGGAAATCCTGATACATGTACACATCTTGAAAATATCGTGCTAAATAAAATAAGCCAGACACAAAAGAACAAATATCGGATGATTCAACTTATATGAGGTACTTAGAGTAATCAAATTCATAGAGACAAAAGTAGGATGCTGGTTGCCAGGGGCTGGGGGAGGAGGGATTGGGGAGTTAGGGTTTCATGCACACAGAGTTTCCCTTTGGGAAAGACAAAGAGTTCTGGAGATGGCTGGTGGTGACGGTTGTACAACAACGTGAATGTACTTAATTCCATAGAACTATACACTTAAAAATGGTTAAAATGGTAAATTTTATGTTCTGTATATTTTACCACAATTTAAAAAATTACATAGACAATCTTTAGGCTTAAGGAGAGGGGAACTCTGAGTCCATTCATTCGGGCCCCAGCATGTTCCCAGCTCTCGTGAAGGGACAGAGCAGCAGTTAGGAGAAAAGAATGGACCAAAGAGCAAAAAGGCTCCTCTCCCCATTTCCAGAGTCTCCTCATCTTCCCTCTGGTTCAAGGTCCCCTGGGCCCCACCTCAGCCTTTCTCTTTCCCTAGCATGCCCTTGTTCTGAAATAAGGGATGAGCTGGGAACACATGGCATTCAACAACAGTTGCTCTATGGAAAAGAATGAAAAGTTTAAAAGAAAACTTAGAGACTGACCTAAAAGAGTAAAACTGAACTTCATTCATCTATGAAAAACCTTCTCCTAGTTAGTCTAACACTCAGACTGTGTCTCTAGGGACAAGATTGCTCTCCCTGTCTCTCTATTTCCTTTGTAGAGAAGTGTGCCTTCCAAGACAGAGTTCATTCTCTTTCTAGATTGTGTGACTCATCTGTCCTTCCTTCTCTAAATTGCTTTGTTGAAGCCAGGTTCATGAACTCACATGTCTACAGGGACCAGGCAGAAGCAATGTGGGTTTAAGACCACAATAGGGAATGGTGGGGATTGAGGCAAAGTGAAGAGTTCCTACCTGTCTAAAGGGGTAGCTACTACTAGGCTTAGCAGATTGTTTCCATACAGGACTGCATGTTCAATGCTCCCAAATTTTCCACTTGCCAAAAGAAGTACAAAACTCAGATTTTGATGTGGATCTCCCCAAAG
This sequence comes from Leucopleurus acutus, assembly GCF_964270905.1. Classification (NCBI taxonomy): domain Eukaryota; kingdom Metazoa; phylum Chordata; class Mammalia; order Artiodactyla; family Delphinidae; genus Leucopleurus; species Leucopleurus acutus. Next base: position 45,822,797 of record NC_139142.1, read on the forward strand.
ACAATATAGATTTTTTTTTTTAAAAGAAAATACTGTGACCCAAACAAAACTCTTCCACATGGGGCTCCCTTTCGTGACATCTGATTTAGAGGTTAGTCTGCAAGCAATAAAATCCTAACAAATGAAGCACACCAGTTAACCCTTCAAATGAACACAGGAATGCTATGAACAGGGAAGGCTACTTTTTATAACTTAAAGACTTTCCTCTCCGGCTGGATATTCTCCATTTGCCCCTCCAGATCCACGCCCCCCTCCTTCTTACCTTGCTCTGTGACCGAGGCGGCCACCCTCCTCAGACTACACCTCTTGGCTCCCTGATCTCTGGGGTTTACTTGGGTCATCCAGTGGAATGGCCAGCAGAAAACCAAAGGGAGGGAAGAGAGAAAGGCTGGGGTGTTTATCCCCCAGTTCCTGCTGCTGCAATCTTCCCCTGAAAGCCCACAGCTCCTGTCAGGCAGCACTTTCCTACAGCTAAACCTCTTACAAGTTACAAGAGATTCTCTCTGTCCTTGTCTCCTTAGGACCAAGGAGTGGCAATGGCTTTCTATTGTTAACTCTAGAATGCTTGGCCAATTTTTGTTGATCTCCCTGACCTCTGCCTAGATTTTGTTAGGAGTCCCTCTATTTCCTCCATTACCCTTTTTGAGGGAGCCAATCTCTTTCCTGCCAGGACCTGACCGGCACATCTTCCCATATCACACACCATGATGTACTTATGATATTAAACAGACAAGATCAAGATCCCTCCCTTCCACACCTACGAGTCTGATTCCACAGGGGAAAGAGGCGAGGCTACCTTGACTCTATTTTTTCTAGCTTTAAAAGATATTAATTCTTGAACCTTACATGAACTCTAATTTCTAAATCACAGTTCTGAATTACTAAAATCCTTAGATTACCAGTCCCACTCTGGAACAGGTAACAGGAAAGGCAAAAAATGGTATCCTCCCACTAAAAATAAAGTTTATAAATCATATATGCTCCATAGGGCAAAGATCTTTTTCTGATATTTTCTTGAAATGCCCACATAAGATGGTTAATAATTTTTAAATAATTTTGAAAGAGATGTGTCATTAAGACATGTTATATTGAACCTTTTCTTCCCATTTAACCCCATTAAACACTTTTAGGAGCAGGGAATTCCCCGGTGGTCCAGTGGTTAGGACTCCGCACTTCCACTGCAGGGAGCGCAGTTTGATCCCTGGTCGGGGAACCAAGATCCCCCCAAAAACACTTTTACGAGCAATGCTTAATCCAATTATCTTAATATTCACGTATCAATATCATACACTAAAGAACAAATGTATGGGTGGGGGGAGGAATTGGGAGATTGGGATTGACACATATACACTATTGATGCTACGTATAAAATAGACAACTTATGAGAATACACTGTATAGCACAAGGAACTCTACTTAATGCACTGTGGTGACCTAAATGGGAAGGAAAGCCAAAAAAGAGGGGCTATATGTATATGTATAGCTGATTCATTTTGCTGTACAGCAGAAACACAACATTGTAAAGCAATTATACTCCAATAAAAATTAATTTAAAAAAGTATCATACACTAAAGATCTGCATTAAGAGGGACACTACTCCTCTCAAGACTGTTTCTTGACTCCTTGTATTGTAGTTAGGAATGTAAAGATTTTAGTCAACATTACTAGGTTTTTCATTTCATTTTTAGAGAACTTTTCAGTCATTTATTCAGTAACTATGTATTAATCTATATACATTTAGCACCAACTATGTATCCATTCTGACTCTGAGGCTATGAGATATGAGGTCCCTGACCTCAGAGAACTCAGTATCTATGTTATTTACAAGACAATGAGATAATGCTTTAGTAGGATGTGTCCAAATGTGAGAACATCAATGAGGAATCTGCTAAGTCAGTCTGTAGAGCTAAAAGGGCTGGACATCATAGGTGACCTCTGTGTTGGGACATGAAGGATGAGGGAGATGTTGCCAGATGGAAGAGAGGAAGGTTTTTGGATGGGAAAGCATGTGCAAGACACCAAAGAGTGACAGGGGCAAGTCTTACAAGTTTCTCTCTCTAATACTGAGTGTAGCTCATGGCACAGAGTAGGCTTTTTTTAAAATGAATGAACAAAGTGGTATTTCACATACAGAAATTCTACTGTTTTCATTATTTAAACACCTGTTAGAGTAGCAATATAATCATTCATGGTTGGCCCTAAACTGGAAATAGACCTTGAGAAATTCATTATTTGCAGTGTTCCCAAAATTAAAAGTCCTAATGTTGGCAATGTACATTCCTGTCACTTAAACTGCAATGCAAAAATTAAGCTCCAACAAGTTGCTGATGTGTTAGTATGACTGAGACTAGCTTAATATTTTCAATTCATTCATGATTTAGTCATCTTGTCATAGTGACTATTATAATGTGTTCCCAAGGGAAAAAGTACAACCACCAATTAAATCTGATTCAGCAATAAAAATCTAACCTCTGAATAATAATATTGGGCTCTTAACTCCTTCCTTTTCTGAAGTTCTCCCTTCTGCTATAGTTTTCTATACCTAACAAGTTCTATCCTGTTTGTTTGTTTTTTTTTGTTTTTTTTTGGTTTTTTTTGCGGTATGTGGGCCTCTCACTGTTGTGGCCTCTCCCATTGCGGAGCACAGGCTCCGGACGCGCAGGCTCAGTGGCCATGGCTCACGGGCCCAGCCGCTCCGCGGCATGTGGGATCTTCCCGGACCGGGGCACGAACCCGTGTCCTCTGCATCGGCAGGCGGACTTTCAACCTCTGCGCCACCAGGGAAGCCCCTGTCCTGTTATTTGAACTTAGTATCTTACCTCTAACCAGGAGAAACTGCATGTGGTCTCTATACGTCAAAGGTCTGGACAGTTACTGATTACCAAATTAACACAAGCATTTTAAAAGGTAGCATTTCTTTTCTGTACATTATTCATACAATATATGCTAATATGGGCATGGAGAAATCAAGATGAGCATACTCAGTACTGCTAACACGGTCATTCAGTGGCAAGACGTATGGGTTATGGGAGACTTTTGCTTTCTATGTTATACATATCTATTATAAAAATCTGAAAATCTTTTTGTTTTACAGCAACCGTATTTTACTTTGTAATACAAGAAACAGTCATCTTCTTAGAGTAGGTAGGTACATAAGTCATCTTCCTGTATATGGTCTGGTCTAGAAATTTCAGCAGATACTGCAGAAGAAATCCCATCAGAACTAGGGCAACAGTAATCCTTCCTTCATTTTCACAGGGAACTAGTAATCCTACCACCCATCCAATTGTCTCCCACTTGCTCCTTCTCCCACAGATCTAAGAAAACCATCTCTCTCCACTGCCTGAGAAACTACCTTTTTAAAGAGCAGCTGTATGTAGGTCCTCTCCATTTAAAGATGCTGGGTTTTTTAATTAATACCAAATATACTTGTTAAAATACAAACTTAAATCAGCTGGATAAAAACACTTATACATACTGGTTCAAGTGCACCTTAGTTTAGGTAGATGGTCACTATTCCAGCCTATAAGAGGGGGCCATTTTTCAATCAAAATGAAGTATTTGTAAACTGAATTTCCATTGGGCAAAGACTATAATTTACCAGACATTGTTTCTCCTGAAACCATTTTCTCTTTCCTTCTTGCGATTGTCTCTTAAATTATCTAGAAAGTAAATACCATTCTTTTACATTGCCAGTTTTCAGGAGTATTTTTTCTCTAAAAAGAAATGAATAGAGAAACATAACTTGTTACTGTAATTCATTTTAGACTCCTTCTGGCTAGAACAAGAAATATTTGATGGATGGAGAAAAGAAAAATGACAATGAAACCAGCCACAGTATGAAATATAATACAAATCCCAGAATACAAAACTAATAATAATCATAGTTACTTAATCATGAAGAAATTAATTAGGTTAACCAGGAAGCACGAATAATAATTATGACAAGAAGAATAAAAACGTAAGCCTCTATAATTATAGAAAACTAGAAATCATCTAAATTTACAATAACAGAGAAATGCTTAAATAAATTATGTATCATCCAAACAATGGATGGTATGCATTCATTAAAAACCACATATTCAGAATGGCAGAATGCTGATGTTACTGACGCTGAATGCTGGGTATCTAGGAATTTATCCTACTGTTCTATTTTTTGTATGTCTAAAATTTTCAGTAAAACCTGTTTTACATAAATATGTTTCCTAAGACTATTTAGTAACGAAGGAAAATTCTCGTGATATAGCATTAAGTGAAGTAAGCAGGGGGTAAGCCAAATACAAACCATATAAAGTACATGGTTCTAATTTTGTTAAAAACATAGACATACACAGAGAAAACAGCTTGAAAGGAAATGCTCTAAAATGATAGGCAGTGAGTGGCTCTGGGTGACAGATTAGCAATAATGATTATTTTCTTCTTTTACTTTTCCATAAATGTCTTAACAATGAACGTGCTTTACTTTTGTAACGAGCAAAATGACAGACAGGAAAGAATTCATGTTTGAGAAAGGAAAGAAGACAAGAGAGTGCAGCCCATGAGCGAGGGCTGGCGAAACATCAAGCATTTCTAGGCACTGCATGGGACGAAAAGACTGAGTCAAGTGGACCATCTGAAGCTTGCAAGCTATTCAAGGAGATAACTTAAACATAAAAAGATATCTGATGCCACTGGGCTGCAGACAAGCGTTGAATGAGGAGTTCTTACAAGTGCTACAGTAGTTAAGAAAAATAGAAAGTCACTGAGCTGTGGTAGTTGAGGAATGATGACTTCACAAGGCTGCCCAGGGAACTGGGCTCTGACGGGTGGGTACGGTTTATAGAAGGGGAGATGGAAGGAACTTGGAGGAGAAGGGGTGGTTTGAGGCACACGTGGAGGGAAAGAAAATGTGGGACTCAGAGCAAATAACTTTGCCTGAAACAGGGTTCATGTAGAGGAGTAGTAAGAAATATAACCTCTGTCAGGTTAGAGTGAAGGTTTTCAAGCTCATCAGACCCCATGCCCCCTTTATAATCTGTAATGAAAATCACAGGTAATATAATGTAACCCACAGGCAATTCTAATAAATCAATGTTACGACCTAGCTGCAATATAAAGGAGAAATAAAAGGAAAATAATTTATAATGGTATAATATACATAAAATAATTTATACATAAAATACATAAAATAAATAAAATACATAAAATAATTTATAATGGTATAATATACATTACAATATGTACATTTTCAGACATGAGATCTCCAGAAGACAAAATGAAGTGGTCAGATCCTCGCCCCTATCCTACAATCACTATGAATGCAACAGCTATGCACACCAACTGATAGCCAGTTACAAACCACAAGTAACCAGTGTGGAAGGTGACTCTAGGTAAAGTCCAGAAGAAAAAAAAATACAGACCTCCAGCCAATTTGTGCAAAAGTACCTTTTGCTTATAGAGTTGGTTGTAGGCTCTGATAATTATCAGTAGGGTTTTTCACTTCCCTGTTGCCTGGGGACATTGGAAAGTCAAGTGGGAAGCAGGGAAATTCTCCAAGGTGGACATCTGACCCATGCATTGCAGGACTTCTAGCCTCCTTGGCCACGCCCATTAAATGTCAGTAGCGTACCACCCCCTAATGTTGTGAAAACCAACACCATTTCACAGCCCCATAGAGGCCATGACCACCCTTGTTGAGAAGGACTGGGAAAGAATCAGCATTTATGCTAGGGGCACCTGGGCAGGACATTTTTCTCATGGGCACAACTGTCTCCTGTCTCATGTCTTGCAGGATGTTGGGTAACCCTATCATGGGTGCTAAAATCCTGTCATGGTGATAACCAAAGAACAGCCCTCATCCATCCTCTTTGGGTGCTACCACTGCGCCTTTGAGAGACACTAGCTGAGATCTTAGAAGGTTTGAATGACAAGCTACAGAAGCAACTGGGGAAAGGGAAGGCCTGAGATAAGGAACTGTGACTTAAAACTTGCAAGTCTTTCTATTATGCATCTCTCAAAGAACTTAGGTTCAGAATCACATGATTATTATGCAAAAAATGAAAACTATAATAAAAGCACCCTTGAACACTTACTAACATTTAACTTTCTCTCAAATCCTAAGGCAACCTTTGGCTACTTCTAAGCTAGCTGCTGGAAAGCATGTCACCTGAGGGTCTGGGAAATACAAACTCAAGAGCTGACCACATTTGGGTTTTCATGTTACTCAAGTGGGAAGGCCCACTTGGAATGAGGCATGAAAAGAATGTAACGTCACGCCTTAGAGAGACTCGGCACAACTAACAGAGTGGCCATGACACAGCTGGGAGAGGGGAGGACGCAAAGCCACTCAGGAGAAAGAAAAGGGAAGATAAGGCTGTCTAATCAGTGTCTTCCTACCTTATAACCCAGACGCTTTTAAGATAGACATTTTTAAGGTCTCTCTGTCTCTTTACCCTGCTTTATTTTTCTTCATAGCATTTATCACCACTTACAGTGCCAGCACATCACAGCCATGCAAATACTCAGTGAATTAATTTATTCAACACATATTTATTGAGCACCTGCTATATTCCACATTCTGTTTCCGATGCTGGGGTGGGAAAGCAGTCAACAAAACTGACAACGCCCTTCTTTCATGGACTTTACATTCTAGAGGGGGGTTTGGATGATAAACAGATACATAATTTAATATGTCATATGGTGATGAACATGGCGAATAAAAGAAACCAGGGTAAGAGATTTAGAGAAGGTGGTCAGGAAGGTTTCTCTGAGAAGAAGACATATGAGCAGAGACCTGAAGGAAATGAAGAAATGAACCACACAGACATCTAGGGAAAGAGGGAATCCCTGCCTTTGAAAATTAAAATGAAGCTATCATGATTGAAACAAATCAAAGCAATGGACTTTGCTTTCAAATTAAGGAAAGGGCTATGTCTCGTACACTGCGGGATCGCAGCTTCTAACACCACAGGTGTCGCCTCTTACCAAAAATATAGTTTTGAATAGGCACAAAATAAAATTAGTGAATGAATGAATGACACAAGTCACCTGATTACCTTCTGGAAGGACACGCATACTCCCCACATTGAGAATCTCTGGCTTAACTGATGTGAATATCGCTTGGCTTCTGAAATAATTTCACATAGAGTTGAGTCTTGCTGCTTATATGGCAGCACAAATCTGATTCAGAATGGACAGAAAAATATCAACGTGGAAAATCTAACCAAAGTATTCATACCACATATGGCTACAAAATTCCATCCCTGGAGTGAAAAGCATGAGGCTTTTTGACCCAGTAGGTGTCTATGAATCAGAAAGTCATCAGCTGTGACAGGCCTATAGCAGTCATTGTTACCATCCCCAAGTCTGGGCATTCCTGATAGATGAGTATGTAAATTACTCTGTCTTCAGAAAATTTCACACACAATGAATCACTTATCCATTTTAACTCTTGTCCCACCTCTAATGTGTCTTGATATAAAATGGACCAAACTCCAAAATGAGAACTTTCTAGGATGAAAGTACTAATTTGAGCTTTTGGGTATACTATTCAAACAATGCAAATACAGACATATCTTGATTCTTAATATATAAGTTGTATACATTTTAGTAACTTAAAACTCTTCTGAAGGAATTAAACTAAAACTGAGCAGCTACCTCTTCCTTCCTTCTGGAAAACTAAATGATACCACACAGGAGGAGAAAATAAGCTTTTGATAGAAATATCACTTGCTCTCAAAAATCCTTTTCCTACCAATAGACTGACTGCATCAAAATCTTAAACTTCCAGACATCAAATCACGTTATACAAACTGGAAAGAAAAAAAAAATATATGTGATAGTGATCATAAATTAGTAAGTAAAAACAAATGCCCTGATGGAAAAGGAGATAGAAAGAAAGGATAAAAACTATAATTGAACCATAAATATAAAAAAAATCATCAAAGAAATGTACCTGAAAATAAGAACCTAACAAAAATAGGTTTCTTTTGCTTGCTTTTAATTATATCCATTGTAGAAAAAAAGTGTACAAGAATTAAATAATTAAATGTTCACAGGAACAGTCATTTGCCCAAACTTTCAGAAGGACAATACGGTTAATATACTATAAACAAAATTGTAAGGATGTGTGACCCAGAACTTGCATTTCTGGGCATGGATCCCAAAGTAATAACCATGCTTTAAAGGCCGCTTATCACAGCATCATAAAAAACTGGAAATAACCTAAATGACCAAGTATAAGGCTTTGGTTTAATAAATTATGGCACAGCCATACCATGAAATCCTATAGTCATTAAAAATACTGTTGTAAAAAAACTAATGGTGATGCATTAAAATATGAATGGTATATTAAGTTTTAAAAGGCAGTTTAAATATATTTTTTCAGAGAACAGCATATAAACACATGTATACACTACATATAAACACTACAATATGTTCACATGGTCCTAATTTTGTGTATGTGTGTAAAAAAAATTGTGTACTGATGGTAGGAAAGAAGACTCAAATATATTCGATAAAATGAGAAATAAGATTACAGGGGGGCTTCCCTGGTGGCGCAGTGGTTGAGAGTCCGCCTGCCGATGCAGGGGACGCGGGATCGTGCCCCGGTCCGGGAAGATCCCACATGCCGTGGAGCGGCCGGGCCCGTGAGCCATGGCCGCTGAGCCTGTGCGTCCGGAGCCTGTGCTCCGCAACGGGAGAGGCCACAACGGTGAGAGGCCCGCGTACCGCAAAAAAAAAAAAATATTACAGGGGTTATTTATGTGATCTTTTTCAGTTTTTCCCCATAGAAATGTAATTCTTCTTATAAGAATGTTGTTTTGTAAAAAAAAAAAAACCCTTCTACCCAATTTGCTAGGACCTGATTTGCACAAAGTGATAAATCTTTTCAGACACAGGAGAAAGTACGCTTACTAAAATAGACTTCTCAGAAATAGCTTTTGTGACAAATTCCATTTCATCCATTTAATGCCTCTAATTCCTTATATTATAATATTATCTAGAATAAACTTAGATTGGAACATTTATTTTAATCAGAAAACATGTTAACAAGTGTGTTGCCAAGCAATTGAGTAAAGGGCAGTAACGGAAAGATCTAATTCAAGTAATTAAATCATATAAAAAGTTAAATAACAACCTAAACATAACTATTTCATTCTATTGAACAAATTTTACTGTGAGTGCCTACTGTGTGCTAAGCACTGCACTGATAATTAATTTGACAGAGCCCTCTCCTAAGACCAAAGGACATTTAAGTCGAAAGGGTTCACCTGAACAGTTGCCCCTACAGCCCAGTAGAACACCAGCTCCTCTGGTAAAAATTCCTCTGCTTCATAAAGAAGATCCTGGATATTGCATCCCTCAGCTGCTATGTCTCATCCGCAAAGCTCTCCCTTTCCTGCACACGCAAGACAGCCTACCCTAAACCCAAACCTCAACACTGACATGCGATTTGCCAAAAATGAAGTCAGTCTAGCACATAATCACAATTCCAATGGTAAAATAATGCAATGCTTTATTTGAATCACATTTCAGTGAACACAGGCCAACTGAAGCCACCTGTTACTTGCATAGACCCCTCTTTTAGCAGCTCAACAAGAAAATACTATAAATATTCATTCTTTATAAATTGCTCAAAGGTCACTTTTAAAGGGAAGGTTATCAATGGGACAGCTGGCAATAGACTAGCTGTATTTTAAGACTCTACACCTGCATTTTAAAAGGCACTGATAATAGAGATCATTGTAATGTAGTATTACTACATTGGTGGGGAAAACTAATGGAAAATATTACTACGTGTATAATCCCTAGGAGCATTATATTTGATAATTTAACCGTGAACATCAAAATCATTTAAATTCTATAAAATACTATTTGCCTTAACAGGGTGCACCTCTTTTCAAAAGGTTCACTGAATAATACCAGTGTTACAATCATACCAGTGTTACAAATAACCTCTTTAACCTGCTGTAGCAACAGTCTAGGTTTTCAACAGCTGTCAAAACAGATTCCAGCATCCATTCTACTCAAGTGTGTTAGAAGAAGATCTTAAAGCTGTCAGGAGTGTCAGGATGTGGGTAACTTAGTATAAAATGTAACCCAGCTGACTCCACCAACTAATGGAGAAACGGAGAAAGCTGATGAGAAAGCTCGATGCGAGAACGCTCGCATCAGCTCAAAGAGAAAAGATCCATCACAGGGAGTAGGAAGGGAGGAGATCAAGTCCAAACAGGTGAAGTCCCAGCTCCGTGCTCAGACATGATGGGTTTTACCTCATAGGAGCCTTCAGATCAGGATTCTGAAAAGCCATGTCACTCATTCCCCGTAACAGGGGGGACATTTCCTAGATACATCCCTGCTGCTACTGGGGGCACTGCTGGTTGAGGACAGGGTTGCCAGAATCAGCAGATAAAAATACAGGAACCCCAGTTAACTCTGAATTGCAGATACACCAAACAGGTTTTTTTTGTTTTTTGTTTTTCTGTATAAGTGCTATAAGTATGTCCCATTATTCATGGTGCATCTGCAAGTCAGATTTACCTGGGTATCCTGTATTTTATCTGGCAACCTACACGAGGGTGATAAAAAAACACAGGCCCTTCCTTCCTGGAGCCAACATTTCAGTGAAGGATATCAAGAACTAAGAAAGGTAAACATGTTGAACTTTTTATTTTAAAAAATGTGTTCTTTATACATTTCACCAAGATTCACCAGTTCTTAACCTTTGTCACCTTACATATGACAACCATTTGAGAATAAGTTGCAGACATCATGTCCCTTCACCCCTAAAGACTTCAGCATGCATCTCTTAATAATAAGGACATTTTCTGATGTGACCAAGGCATAAGGATAATATTAAGAAGAATTAAAATTGATATAGTATTATCCTCTATAGCAGATAGAGCCCACGTTTAAATTTCACCAATTGTCCTAATACTGTCCTTCACAGCAATGTTTATTTTCCCAATCCAGGATCCAATCCAGAGCCCCATGTTGCATTTCATTGTCATCTCTTTGTAGCTTCCTTTACCCTGGAACTGTTCCTTAGCTAACACAGTAATCGCAACCCAATGTGCTAAGTGCCAAGCTGGTCATGTGCAGAGGGGGATGTGGGAGCCCCGGGGACGGCAAGTCCCCTCCTGATTTGTCTTCACACAGACACACACATCTGCTCTATCCAAGGACTGAGAAGCTCATGAACACCACTCACCATTTGACTTCCTGTGGAGTTCAACAAAACACTCCAGCATTTCCTATTTTAACTCTGGGAATCCTTCTCTCAATGAAAAGGGGGGAGCATCTTAAAGAAAACCAACAGCAGCGCCAGTAGCAGCAATTCTTGTCCAGATTATTCCTACCGAAAATACTGCCAACTAAACCTATATGCACCGCGGTGATTTTTGTGTAACTCATCAGCACCTTAATATCAGAATCACACACGAAATCCAACTTTGATCTAACAGCTCACAGTTTCAATATTTTAACTGTGCTCAGATCATCTGCAACTACCACAATAATCTGGAAAATTTGCTAACACTGAAATTCTGCCACTAAAAGAAAAATGTGAGAACAGCAAGTTTTGTTTAAAAAAAACAACAAACAAGAACAACGGCAAAAGACTGTTCTCCTTTTCCAACTAACGCTTGTTCAGTGAAAGGTAAAGGTGAAGATAATATTAAAGAATAAAAAGCAGAGCGTAATTATTTTCTTGTTTCGCTGAGGTATACAAAAATACTCAAAGGTTTCCCACTGCATGTTTTAAGCTGGATAATAACTTTTATGAAAAAGTTACCTCTTTAATAATAAAGCTTAAATAAAAACTTAACTGTCACAAGTTTTTAAAGAGTCCAGACCTGCCAATTAATGTACAGAATCCCTGTGGCATGCTTTCAATGGCTCTATGAACTCTCATACCAGAATATTTGCAGGCAGGGATATAGTGGTCACCACACAGCATTTCATGTAACTTTCCCCCAAAAGAAATTCTTTAGCACTGACGTCTGAAGTCCTTCAAACTGGAAGAGAATGCACTCAATTAAAAGGATAAAAGTGGACACAAATCGAACTTTGACAAGTTACAGCCAGGCCAGCCTGTGGGGACTCCGGGCCATTAGCTACAAGTCCCAGTTGAATCATCAGATCCAGGCCTTGGTCCAGGCCCAGAGGTGGCTGGTATTCATTACTAGAACTGTGCGTTTATTTCAGCTCTTGCTAACAAGCAGAAGTGCTGAAAAAGAACCCATGGTTATCTTTTCCTGGACCTCTTAAACACCCACATTCCCGAACTTTTTATCCCATTGTTTCAGTTGGTCATTTGAAAATAATGTCATCCTGCATTTACACAACATGATTCAGCTTACAAAGTACTTTACACATAGGTGATCTCACCTCATCCTGGTAACAGCCCTGTGACTCTTGTAGAGGTAACTCCATTTCACAGATGAGGAAACTGAGGCTCAGAGAGTTTAAATCATTTTCACACAGTGATACATGTCTAAGTGATGATGCTAAGCTCACCCACGTCTCCTGTAAGGGACTGAAAAGTAACACATCTATGTCTCTCATCTGGCCTTTATCACATACCTCTTGGTAACAGCACTAGGATTATCATCTTGTCCTGTTTTATTACTCAGTCTTTATGCAGTTAGGTTTTTCTCACATCCGAGATGTAAGCCCCGTCTGGACAAGAGCCATGAGTTAAATTTCTTTGTATTCACTCATCCATTCTTTCAACAAAAATATACCAAAACCACTTGAGTCCAGGCACAATATTCAGTGCTGGAGGACAAAAGTGACTAAAACACAGACTAGTCTGGAAGATGAACAATGACAAGGTCTTGCGACAGATGCCGTAAAGGAGGTGCCTGCAGAGTGCCAGCGAGCCCTGAGGGGTCAGGGGACGTTCTCAGGAGGAGTCTCAGCTGCTCCACCACACCGCCATGCAAAGGAACTGCTTCACCAGCCAGTGAATGCAATCCCTCCCGTGGGGGCCATAGGGGCAGTCATGAATGACACCCAGTTCTCTGCTGGGATTGAGGGTAACTCCAGGGGCTGAGTCAGATCCTGCGTAAACCAAGAGGACATTACTGGAACTGTGATTAAAACATGCCAAAATAAAGCCCAACCCTCCTATGCTATAGCTCTCTGTCATTTCAGAATATGAGCGCTAATCATTCTCCAGTGAAAACAGATCTGTGCTTTATTGTGGGTAAAGGGGGGAGGGGGGTCCTGGAAACAACTTCGAGGAAGGAGACCATCCTGATGAACGCTTTGACAATCAGGTAAACAGAACATCTCCCATGCCCAGCACAGTCATTCAATGTGGTGACCATGGTGGCCGAGTCAACCATGTGAAAGTTGTGGGAGATCAAGGTCTAGGACATAGATGGCCGAGAAGCAACTGGGTGTAACACCAGCCCTTCCCTACTAGCAGGTACCCTTAGTGGATCTCAGTCTTCTCAAATCTTCAAAAGAGGGGCTAGAGTAGACAAGCCCTCTTCCACCTCCTTAATTTTTATGCTGCTAGAAAATGAAATAAGTAGAATTCACTCTTAGACCAACTATATGTTCTCCTAAACTAATCTTCAGAAATTTTCCACCATTTACAAACAACGGGAGAGCTTGTTTTAACTTACAGCCCTCAAGTTGGTGCTTTGCCCAATTCCAAATCCTAAGGAGATCCTGACCCAGGATCATCAATTGCTAGTTTGTCAAAGTCAAGGATACCACGAGCTACTAGATAACACATTCCTCATTCTTTCCTCTCTGCAGCTTGCTCGAGCCTGTTTCCTTCACCAAGTCCTGCCTGTTCAGGCAGAGGCGGCAGAAGCCTCCTGTCCCATGAATCTCCCTAATAGGAAGGGAAATGTTTGAATCAATGCTTTTCACTTAATTTTTTTTAATGCCAGAGGAAAAAAGAAGCCAAGCCATGTCAAGCTACATAGGATTAAAATGTGATCAATAAGAGGGACATTAAAATAGACAAGCTGAAAAGAATTCTTCCAAGATTGAATTTATAAAATGTTATTCAAACTACCACTAAATATCCTTAAGTACTTTTCTTTTAAACACCAACATTTTATTTACCCAAGAACTGGAAGAGATCTGCAGCATTCTACAGTGACGAAGATTCAATATGGGCTTTAAATCACAAACACCCCGGTGACCTCAGCACATTTACAACCACTCTCAACCTAAGTTTCCTCATCTGTAAAATGGAGACAATATATAGTTTCTATTATATACACAGTATTTATTATACTACTTTGTATTATGCACATACTATTATACTATTTGTATTATCTACATAGTATTATGCTACCTTACTTTATATACACATATATAATATATACACACAAAATACATAATTCAGAAACCAGTTATTAATAACGTACTATGTGCTAGACTCTAGGTAATAATAAGCACATTATCTAATTATTGCAATATATTGCATTAACTTTTACAACCATTAGTTCTGCCTCTTCGTATCACTCATCTATTCAATAATTGAAGATAGTTGTGTGTGTGTAGCTATCTGCACAGTGCCCGACACTACAAAACGCTAAAAAAGGGGGGAGGGGAGAAAAGGTATCTATTACCATATATAAAGAAGATCCTATAGTCACTTTTATTTATTTATGTTTTTGGCCGTAGCACGTGGCTGGCAGGATCTCAGTTCCCCGACCAGGGATTGAACCAGGGCCAAGGCAGTGAAAACCCAGAATCCTAACCACTAGGATACCAGGGAACTCCCCTATAGTCACTTTTAGAACTACACAGAGGGAACAGAAAAGATTTGGAGACACAGATAGCAATTATGATTTACCTTTGCTAATAAATGACTGATACACTCAGAGATTATCACTGCTATTGTGTGACTCAAAAGAAACAAGGTTGCATTCGGTTGGTTACATCTCTTCTTAAATGTGGTGGCCCTAGTCTTCATGGTGACTTAACCTCACCACACTGCCTACTTCAAAAAAAGCACAGAAAATCACTCTACTTTATATTTCCTAAACAAAGTGCCACAAATCTGTAGCCCAGACAGGCTAAGAAGCACAGGAAGAATACGCTGGAAATAATTTGAAGAAGACTTTTAAGACCCGCCCTTATGTATTCACTCCTTCATTCATTTATTCATATTCTCTCGTTCTTTCTCCTCTGCTCTGGATAGTTCTGGATAAGTTTTATCTTTATTCCTGATTCACAGAAATCATAGAATCTTAAGGTTAGAAGGGACTTTGGAGGTCACTAAGAGGTCACGCTTCTTTCCTAGAGAAATACATACTGTCTCCCTGCAGTGGAGAAGCACATGGAGGCGTTCTGAGGCCGAGCTGCTTGTTTCCTCCCGGACCAACAGAAAAATGACAGCTCCTACCTCATCTCAAAGGGGTGCTGGGATGAATATATACAAATGATAATGTACGCAAAGAATTCAGTAAGGTGCCTGGCACAGAGCAGGTGCTCAAGAAATAGGGGCCAACCTTAATTTAGAAGTTATTCTGTGCCCTGCATGATGTTGAATGCTTGTCCACCTCTGGTGAAACTCAAGCCTCTGCCTCCTAAAGCAACTGTGCCGTTGTTTGGGAGCTCTCACCATTGCCAGGTTTTTTTTTGTTTGTTTGTTTTGTTTTTTTGCGGTACGCAGGCCTCTCACTGTTGTGGCCTCTCCTGTTGCAGAGCACAGGCTCCGGACACGCAGGCCCAGCGGCCATGGTTCACGGGCCCAGCCGCTCCGCGGCATGTGGGATCCTCCCGGACCGGGGCACGAACCCGTGTCCCCTACATCGGCAGGCGGACTCTCAACCACTGCGCCACCAAGGAAGCCCGCCAGGTTTTTCTTTACTTTAAGCTAAATGACCTTTGGCTTCCACACACTGCCCTCTACACAGATATGGAATGGAACCCCTCAACTCCAAGCTAACTTTTCAGGGAACCAATGACAGTTGTCCTGTTCTCTGCTCATTTTTTTTTCCAGCCTGAATGTTCCCCCTGGTTCTCAAATCCTTTCCGTGCACACTACTAATAAGCCATGTCTCCCCCAGAGGAGGTCTAGGGGATGCAAAAGTAGAGGCTACACTTTTAGTGGTTTAATAGTCATCTTGTTATATTGAAATATTTTGGATCATGATTCTGTCATCAAGCTCTCGGCTGTCCCTCTGGGTTCACACACAGATTTGATAATTACACCTTCTCAGTCCAGTTTACACCCCATTCCTTGCCGTGGCCACCAGCTTCAGGCAGGGGAAACCTGACAGCACCCCACCTCCATCACGCCACTTCTCTCTAGCTCTCTGCCCTGGGGCTTCTCCAACACCATGCCTGGGACACTGTGGAAAGGAGCAGCACGTGCACATGTGCAAACCTGGAAGTATGGGGACTTAGCACCCTGGGGCAACCCTTGACTAAGAGGAGAGGGGAACCCGTGGATAAATGCCCACCGTGTCTATCCCTTCTGAGGCACAGTCTGCATGGCCCCTCAGAGGGTCCCATGGGACTGAGCCCCAGTGCCCACGACAGTGACCAGTTCAACCACATCGGCTTGTGTTGGCCTCCCCTCCTTCCCTGTGTCTCTCCTCCCCAGCCCCCTTTCCTCTTCCCCAGGATCACTGCCAAAAATAAACCGCCTGCACGCCAGCCCTTGCCTCACGCTCTGCTTTCTTGGGGACCCCAGGCTAAGTCGCAGTCAACATGAATAATGATGTAGGACGTGTGAGCCCCAAGGCACAGCACCAAAGACCTCCCTTAAGGCTGACAGCGGCAGAAGTCACTCTAACGCCACCCAGCCCTCTTACGGGTGGGTGACTCTCACCCAGCCCTCCCATGTCTCCATTTTACTCATCAAGAAATAAGAGGCTGGGTTTCCCTGGTGGTGCAGTGGTTGAGAGTCCGCCTGCCAATGCAGGGGACACGGGTTCGTGCCCCGGTCCGGGAAGATCCCACATGCCGCAGAGCGGCTGCGCCCGTGAGCCATGGCCGCTGAGCCTGCGTGTCCGGAGCCTGTGCTCCGCAACAGGAGAGGCCACAACAGTGAGAGGCCCGCGTACCGCAAAAAAAAAAAAAAAAAGAAAGAAATAAGAGGCTTTGTCAAAGGCTGTGCTGAAACTTAGATATGGAATGCCTACCAGAATTCCTGTAATCTGCCCAGAATACAGAAGACTCTCTGTAAACGTCAATGCTATCTCCCTTGCTTTCCTATTCCCCCATCAAAAGGGAAATGACATTAGTTCTCCATGACCCAGTCTTCCCATTCTTAGGAAAACCAGGCTGCTTCCTACTTCCTCATCCAAATTCTCATATATCAGGTTTCAGATACTCTCCTGGTATCTTGCACAGGATCACTGGTGACCTCGCATATCCTTACAAGGGACAGAACTTACTTTTCCCCTCCTTTTTGCCTTCTCAGAGACATCATTATTTATGGAGGCTTCTGATGGTACCTCTAGTATTCCTTCACAACTCTTGAGAAATTCAAAAGTGGTTTCGCATCGCCATTCTAGTCACGTATTTAAATCACATATTTGGTGCACATACTCACTCAGATATAAACGTATACAATGAAAGTACGTATTCTATATGTATTTGTGCTGCACACACACACTTGAATTCTACTGACAAATCAGGATAAGCTGCTTCAGAAGTTCCTATGTTGCATTTTATGGGAGGACGCTGGGGAAGTAGGAAGAGATCTCTCCCATCCGGTCTCTGGAGTTAACATTCCTGCTCTTCCCAGCTCAACTTTACAGTCCATAGCGTCAGCACACCACACACACACACACAGAAATCTTTCCTGGAACCTCATTTTCCATGGGACACTGATCATTAGAATGCCTGGAAATTCCAGCAGGGGCAAGGCCAAAAAGCTTGGGAAATGCTACAACATAGCCCAGATCTGCCTTCCTCAATCCCAGCCTCCATTCAGGCTGTGACGATCTCCAAGCCTGGGGAAATCACAGAGATTTCAAACTTCTCTCCTTGGAAAGTTAGTGTTGGGGGGTGGAGATGGGGTTTGGTGGGAGGGGGACCATCCACTTACCATAAGCTTTCATCTAAGTTTTCATTTGCAAACAAAGACCTTGCGATACTCATCCATGCACCAATTACCTCTAAATTACCTTCCACCTCTAATAGCCTATGATCTTTCTACTCAAAGTGTGGTCCACAGACCTGCAGCAGCAGCATCACCTGGGAATTGATTAGAAATGCAGGAACTCTGGGCCCCCCACAGGCCTCCTCAGTAAGAATTTTCGGTTTAACAAGATCCCCAAGCGATCTGTATGCATATTAAATTTTGAAAACTAGTTTAAGACACTTTTATCTTTTTCTGTAAGGCAGCGGTCCCCAGCCTTTTGGGCACCAGGGACCGGTTTCGTGGAAGATCCACAGACGGGTTGGGGGAGGGGAAGTGGGGGGGGGATGGCTCAGGCGGTAATGCGAGCGATGGGGAGCGGCAGATGAAGCTTCACTGGCTCGCCCTCCGCTAACCTGCCGCTGTGCAGCCCGGTTCCCAACAGACCTCAGACTGGTATCAGTACGTGGCCCAGGGGTTGGGGATCCCTGCTGTTAGTGTTTAACATGTTTCTTCTTAACACTAGTTCTAATCAAAGTAACACATGAAAGTATTCTACTAAAAGGAACCAAGAGAGAGAACTACTACTAAGTCTCATAATTTTTTTTTTTTTTTGCGGTACGCGGGCCTCTCACTGTTGTGGCCTCTCCCGTTGCGGAGCACAGTCTCCGGATGTGCAGGCTCAGCGGCCATGGCTCACGGGCCCAGCCGCTCCACGGCATGTGGGATCTTCCCAGACCGGGGCACGAAGCCGTGTCCCCTGCATCGGCAGGCGGACTCTCAACCACTGCGCCACCAGGGAAGCCCTAAGTCTCATAATTTTAATGGGTAATTTTAGGGAAAAAAATTTGGCGTGAGCTGATATGCTGTTTTCCTCCTTTAAACATGTTAGCAATCAGAGGAGTGTTTGGATTGCTCCTTCTTCCATTCAAGAATTCATTCCTGATGGACAATATGCACCATGCTCCCCTCTTTCTAACGTACTCATCTTTCAAAGACCCAGGAAGAACTTCCCTGGTGGCGCAGTGGTTAAGAATCCGCCTGCTAATGCAGGGAACACGGGTTCGAGCCCTGGTCCGCGAAGATCCCACATGTCCTGGAGCAACTAAGCCCGTGCACCACAACTACCGAGCCCGCGCTCTGGAGCCCGCGAGCCACAACTACTGAAGCCCACGGGCCTAGAGCCCGTGCTCCACAATGAAGAGTAGCCACCCCTCGCCACAACTAGAGAAAGTCTGCACACAGCAATGAAGACCCAACGCAGCCAAAAATAAATAAATAAATTTATTTTTAAAAAGGGGGGGGGCCTGGAAGCCTGCCCCTTACGTGGTCCAACAGACTCTCCCCTATATGTGTGGTTTTCTTGACAAAACTTTCATTAAAGGTACTAAAAAGGCAAGAATCTTGTAAGCTCTAAAGCACTTGTTGCAAATGACCCACTCAAGTTTACCTCTTCCATTCGTTACTTCTTGGACAACCCAACCCATCCTGTTCTCTCCCCTTCACTCAAGTCCAGTTTTGTTCCCTCACTGGAAACACAGCATTTAGCAACTTTTTACAGTCTAATTATTACACATACAGATCATCCTTAGCTTACAACGGGGTTGCCTCCTGATAAACCCATTATGAGTTGAAAATGCATTTAATACACTTAACCCACCTAGCTTAGCCTTGCCCACTTAAATGTGCTCAAACACTTTCATTAGCCTACAATTGGGCAGAACCATCCAACACAAAGCCTGTTTTATAATAAAGTGTTGAATACCTCATGTAATTTATTGAATACTGTACTGAAAGTAAAAAACAGAATGGTTATATGGGTCCCGAATGCTTCTAAGAGTATCGGTTGTTTTCCCTCGTGATTGTGTGGCTGACTGGGGGCTGCCACTGCCCAGCATCACAAGAGAGGACCGTGGGGCAGACTGCTAACCTGGGAGAAGATCAAAATTCAGAATTCCAGGAACGACTTCTACAGCATACATATCGCTTTTGGAATCGTAAAGTCAAAAAACTGTCTAATGCAAACTGCCGTAAGTCAGGGATCACCTGTATATATGCTGTTTTACCTCCACAACTCGAGTGTAAGCTCCTTGAGGGGAATCATCACACCTCCTTTGCCTTTGGACACAGCTCCCAGCTCTCGGCTGCAGGACTTGGTGAATTAATAAGTAGTGAGGAACTTGATCCCACAGTTTCTTACCAGATACTCTTCTCCAGGTACCACTTAACAGTCTTACCTATTGCATAAAAGAAACCACTGAATCGTTTGATTTTTTTCTCCCTGCTAAACCAAGACAAGGAAAACTGTATTAAAATGATGATACCTAGGTGAGAACAAAACCCTAGAACTAGCTTATAAGTCCCAAGGAGTGAAATGCTCCTACATATAATAAAAGCAGCAGGTTCCTCTGAACTCCAGCTGGCTCCTGGAGTGCAGGCTTCAGAGCAAAGCCCAAGCCTTGACTAGCTAACCTTGAGAGAAAGCTTCGCTCCTCTTCTGAAAGTTCTGCTTTCCTTGGGAGATTCCTGCCTCAGGCGGCTTCCACAGAAGCAAAAAATAGCTCAGAGGAGACGTCTGATTCTGCATCTCAATCTACGTGAACTGGATGAACTCAGTAATGCCTTGGAAGGAATGATTAGAAAAGATGGAAAGAAAGGAACAGGCTAAAAATTCAAAGTAGTAATTATATTTTTAAAAGAAAAAAAAGGATTTTTATGAGCACCACAGCTTTCCTAGCAAATGACTTATGTAAGCCACTTCCCTCGTGTTTGAAAACCTCCAAATTTTCCTCAGGTCAAGGAGGAGAGTATTTTCTCTTCCGTGGTGTTGTCAATTCTTATTAGAATTAAGCTTCTGCAGGATATACTGGGGAGCTTTCAGTTACTTCTCAGCCCTTCTGACCCTCATTTCACTCTCAGTTTGTTTATTTATACATAAACAAACCAATTTGACTGCTATGTTTGTCTGCCTTCTACTTGCTTTGATGGGACCTATTTATAACACGTACTCAGTTGCTAAAGCCTTTGAGCATCCAAGCTAAGCAACCAAATGCAATTTATTTGCAACAAAGATCACAAATGTGTGTGACTTGCTACCTGTCATCCCAGACCAACCCAAAGAAAATTACAACACCCAAAGTGAAAAGTGTTTCAGATACGAAGTCCCTAGATATTTCATTCCTTCAAATGATTTCTTTTTTTCACATTCACCAACTGAAGGTAAAAAGTGTTGACAAGTTATTTGGGAAAACTGGGTCAGGGCTGTGTTTTTTAGGACTCAACATGATATAAAATAGAGTAATACAGCTAAAATATAGAAGGTGGAGCAAAGTAGACTCATATCTTTTCAGATTCCAAGTCATCTTCAATCTCTTCCAGATAATCCTTTAAATAAAAGATGCCCTATCAGGACTTCCCTGGTGGCGCAGTGGTTAAGAATCCGCCTGCCAATGCAGGGGACGTGGGTTCGAGCTCTGATCCACGACATGCCATGGAGCAAGTAAGCCCGTACGCCACAACTACTGAGCCTGTGCTCTAGAGCCCACGAGCCACAACTACTGAGCCTGCGTGCCACAACTACTGAAGCCCACGTGCCTAGAGCCCATGCTCCACAAGAGAAGCCACCGCAATGAGAAGCCTGAGCACCGCAATGAAGAGTAGCCCTCACTCACCACAACTAGAGAAAGCCCGCGCAGCAACGAAGACCCAACGCAACCAAAAATAAATAAATAAAATTTTAAAAAAAGATGCCCTATCATTTAGGAAAACATTATTTATATAAATTTCATATTAATTAGAGGCAAATTTAAACCTGGGGGACAGAATAGGTCCTCACTGGATTGTTAACAAGTAGCTTCCAGCCAATAACAAGGTTTCATTAGTCCCGTTCTACAGACGAGAAAACTAAGGCTCAGAATTAAGTGACTAGCCCAATTCAAAATCCATACTCTAAGAATCCTCTACACATATCCCCTCCTACGGATATAAATAAATGGTCACCTGGTAAGACCTTCTTTTCCTATCTCAGTCCTTCCTTCTCCCCCATACAGCAATGCTGAGAGCAACAAAGCTGCCTTTGGCTGATGATGCCATCATGTGGCCAAAATGGAAATTGTCTGAACCAAACTTTGCCTCACTTCTCCCATTTTTGCCTCTCAGAGAATCATGCATATATTACAAAGCTTTCCCAAAAGTGTACACAGACACACACACACACACACACACACCCTTTTCATCTTTTAACTTTCTTCTTCTTCCCTCCTCATTCTCAGCACACCCCTGCCTAAAAGTCTTCTTGGGTTCTCTATCATCTCTGCAGGATTAAGTCAAATTCCTTAGCTGGCAAAGTCCTGCACACACATGACTTCTGTTTTAACTTCTCTTTCTTAGATCCCAGCATTCTACATCTTTTGAGCCACTCTGAACTCATTATTTCTTGCACACAACAAGGCCCTTTCATAAGACAATGTTTTTATAAATGCTCTCTCTTCTGCTTGGAAAACACCTTCAAGCCCGCTCTCTACAATCCTTTCTACATACTGAACCAACTCCTATTCACCCTTCAAAACTCAAACATATCTCCTCTGCAGTGGAGGCTTCCCTGACTCCTCCAGGCAATTAGCTGTACATTCACAATGCTCCCAGAACCTCTCCCCTACCCTTTTTATTCCTATATCTATGCTTCTGTACCTGTGATATGGTATTAGTCATTTACTCAACACTCGGTATCTATGCACCAGGCATTGGAATACAGTAAATTACCTTTGTATTCCCACTGCGTAACACAGGGCCAGGAAAGTAGTAGGCAGTCAGTAAATGTTTGTTGAATGAAAAAGTGAAAGGAGACTGGGCCGGACTGAAGCTAGACTGGGCCCAGCGTGAGGCATCAGGTGAACAAATTTCGTTTTAAGGCCAAACAAGCAGGTTAACCTTACCCAAGATAATCGTGAATTACAGTGGCCACTGCAAGAACTTTTAACCTGGATAAGCTTTTCAACTTATGAGGTGCCCTAGAGAAAAATGGTTCTTGGCCAAGCACTCACTAAAAATAGAAGACGGAAAACTACTTTTCTGCCTCTTCATGACCTTCTGGTGGCCAGGATAAGACCACCTGGGACATCCCACTCACTCCAAGGCCTGCAGAATCCTGGGGAAAACTGGCAGAAGAAAGCAAAGGCCGTGTGGCTGACAGGGTCTTGCTGCTCCGGCTGGGTGTCAGGCCTGAGCCTCTCAGGTGGGAGAGCCGAGTTCAGGACACTGGTCTCACAGAGACCTCCCAGCTCCACGTAATACCAAACGGCGAAAGCTCTCCCAGAGATCTCCATCTCAACACAAAGACCCAGCTCCACTCAATAACCAGCAAGCTACAGTGCTGAGCACCCTATGCCAAACAACTAGCAAGACAGGAACACAACCGCACCCACTAGCAGAAAGGCTGCCTAAAATCATAATAAGGTCACAGACACACCCAAACACACCACTGGACGCGGTCCTGCCCACCAGAAAGTCAAGATCCAGCCTCATCCACCAGAACACAGACACTAGTCCCCTCCACCAGGAAGGCTACACAACTCACTGAACCAACCTTAGCCACTGGGGGCAGACACCAAAAACAATGGGAACTATGAACCTGCAGCCTGTGAAAAGGAGACCCCAAACACAGTAAGTGAAGCAAAATGAGAAGACAGAGAAACACACAGCAGATGAAAGAGCAATGTAAAAACCCACCAGACCAAAAAAATGAAGAGGAAATAGACAGTCTACCTGAAAAGGAATTCTGAGTAATGATAGTAAAGAGGATCCAAAATCTTGGAAACACAATGGAGAAAATACAAGAAACGTTTAACAAGGACCTAGAAGAACTAAAGAGCACACAAACAATGATGAACAACACAATATATGAAATTAAAAATTCTCTAGAAGGAATCAATAACAGAATAACTGACGCAGAAGAATGGATAAGTGACCTGGAGGATAAAATAGTGGAAATAACTACTGCAGAGCAGAATAAAGAAAAAAGAATGAAAAGAATTGAGGACACTCTCAGAGACCTCTGGGACAACATTAAATGCACCAACATTCAACTTACAGGGGTCTCAGAAGAAGAAGAGAAAAAGAAATGGACTGAGAAAATATCTGAAGAGATTATAGTTGAAAACTTCCCTAATATAGGAAAGGAAATAGTCAATCTAGTCCAGGAAGCACAGAGAGTCCCATACAGGATAAATCCAAGAAGAAACACACCAAGACACATATCAAACTATCAAAAATTAAATAAAAAGAAAAAATATTAAAAGCAGCAATGGAAAAACAATAAATAACATACCAGGGAATCCCCATAAGGTTAACAGCTGATCTTTCAGAGAAACTCTGCAAGCCAGAAGGGACTGGCAGGACATATTTAAAGTGATGAAAGGGAAAAACCTACAGCCAAGATTACTCTACCCAGCAAGGATCTCATTCAGATTCGATGGAGGAATTAAAACCTTTACAGACAAGCAAAAGCTAACAGAATTCAGCACCACCAAACCAGCTTTACGACAAAGGCTAAAGGAGCTTCTCTAGGCTGTAAACACAAGAGAAGGAAAAGACCTACAATAACAAACCCAAAACAATTAAGAAAATGGGAATAGGAACATACATATCGATAATTACCTTAAATGTAAATGGATTAAATGGTCCAACCAAAAAACATAGACAGTCTGAATGGACACAAAAGCAAGATCTGTATATATGCTGTCTACAAGGCACCCACTTCAGACCTAGGGACACATACAGACTGAAAGTGAGGGGATGGAAAAAGATATTCCATGCAAATGGAAATCAAAAGAAAGCTGGAGTAGCAATTCTCACATCAGAAAAAATAGACTTTAAAATACAGACTATTACAAGAGACAAAGAAGAACACTACATAATGATCAAGGGGTCAATCCAAGAAGATATAGCAAAAGTAAATACTTATGCACCCAACATAGGAGCACCTCAATACATAAGGCAAATACTAACAGCCATAAAAGGGGAAATGGACAGTAACACAAGCATAGTAGGGGACTTTAACCCCCCCCCCACTTTCACCAATGGACAGATCATGAAAAATGAATATAAATAAGGAAACACAAACTTTAAATGATAAATTAAACTAGATGGATTTCATTGATATTTATAGGACATTCCATCCAAAAACAACAGAATACACTTTCTTCTCAAGTGCTCCAGGATAGATCATATATTGGGTCACAAATCAAGCCTTGGTAAATTTAAGAAAACTGAAATCGTATCAAGTATCTTTTCCGGCCACAACGCTATGAGACTAGATATCAATTACAGGAAAAAAATCTGTAAAAAATACAAACACATGGAGGCTAAACAATATACAACTAAATAACCAAGAGATCACTAAGGAAATCAAAGAGGAAATCAAAAAACACCTAGAAACAAACGACAAATGAAAACACGAGGAACTAAAGCCCACCGGATGCAGCAAAAGCAGTTCTAAGAGGGAAGTTTATAGTAATACAATCCTACCTCACGAAACAAGAAACATCTGAAATAAACAACCTAATCTTACACCTAAAGCAACTAGAGAAAGAAGAACAAAAACCCCCAAAGTTAGCTGAATGAAAGAAACCATAAAGATCAGACCAGAAATAAGTGAAAAAGAAATGAAGGAAACAATAGCAAAGGTCAATAAAACTGAAAGCTTGTTCTTTGATCAGATAAACAAAATTGATAAACCATTAACCAGGCTCATCAGGAAAACAAAGGAGAAGACTCAAATCAATAGAATTAGAAATGAAAAAGGAGAAGTAACAACTGACACTGTAGAAATACCAAAGATCATGAGAGATTACTACAAGCAACTATATGCCAATAAAATGGACAACCAAGAAGAAATGGAAAAATTCTTAGAAAAGCACAACCTTCTGAGACTGAACCAGGAAGAAACAGAAAATATAAACAGACCAATCACAAGCACTGAAATTGGGACTGTGATTAAAAATCTTCCAACAAACAAAAGCCCAGGACCAGACGACTTCACAGGCGAATTCTATCAAACATTTAGAGAAGAGCTAACACCTATCCTTCTCAAACTCTTCCAAAATATAGCAGAGGGAGGAACACTCCCAAACTCATTCTATCAGGCCACCATCATCCTGATACCAAAACCAGACAAAGAGGTCACAAAGATAACTAAATGCTAATATCACTGATGAACATAGATGCAAATATCCTCAACAAAATACTAGCAACACAATCCAACAGCACAGTAAAAGGATCATACATCATGATCAAGTGGAGTTTATCCCAGGAATGAAAGGATTCTTCAATATATGCAAATCAATCAATGTGATAAACCATATTAACAAATTGAAGGAGAAAAACCATATGATTATCTCAACAGATGCAGAAAACGCTTCTGACAAAATTCAACACCCATTTATGATAAAAACCCTCCAGAAAGTAGGCATAGATGGAACTTACCTCAACATAATAAAGGCCATATATGACAAACCCACGGCCAACATCATTCTCAATGATGAAAAATTGAAACCATTTCCTCTAAGATCAAGAACAAGACAAGGTTGTCCACTCTCACCACTATTATTCAAAATAGTTTTGGAAGTTTTAGCCACAGCAATCAGAGAAGAAAAAGAAATAAAAGGAATCCTAATTGGAAAAGAAGAAGTAAAGCTGTCACTGTTTGCAGATGACATGATACTATACATAGAGAATCCTAAAGATGCTACCAGAAAACTACTAGAGCTAATCAATGAATTTGGTAAAGTTGCAGGATACAAAATTAATGCACAGAAATCTCTTGCATTCCTATACACTAACGATGAAAAATGTGAAAGAGAAATTAATGAAACACTCCCATTTACCATTGCAACAAAAAGAATAAAATACCTAGAGATGAACCTACCTAAGGAGACAAAAGACCTGTATGCAGAAAACTATAAGACACTGATGAAAGAAATTAAAGATAATACAAAGAGATGGAGAGATATACCATGTTGTTAGATTGGAAGAATCAACATTGTGAAATTGACTATATTACCCAAAGCAATCTACAGATACAGAGCCATCCCTATCAAACTACCAATGGCATTTTTCACAAAACTAGAACAAAAAATTGCACAATTTGTAAGGAAACACAAAAGACACTGAATAGCCAAAGCAATCCTGAGAAAGAAAAACGGAGCTGGAGGAATCAGGCTCCCTGACTTCAGACTATAATACAAAGCTACAGTAATCAAGACAGTATGATACTAGCCCAAAAACAGAAATATAGATTAATGGAACAGGATAGAAAGCCCAGAGATAAACCCACGCACATATGGTCACCTTATCTTTGATAAAGGAGGCAAGAATATACAATGGAGAAAAGACAGCCTCTTCAATAAGTGGTGCTGGAAAAACTGGACAGCTACATGTAAAAGAAAGAAATTAGAACACTCCCTAACACCATACACAAAAATAAACCCAAAATGGATTAAAGACCTAACTGTAAGGCCAGACACTATAAAACTCTTAGAGGAAAACATAGGCAGAACACTCTATGACATAAATCACAGCAAGATCCTTTTTGACCCACCTCCTAGAGAAATGGAAATAAAAACAAAAATAAACAAATGGGGCCTACATCGGCAGACGAATGGATAAAGAAGATGTGATACATATATACAATGGAGTATTACTCAGCCATAAAAAGGAACGAAATTGGGTCATTTGTAGAGACGTGGATGGATCTAGAGACTGTCGTATGGAGTGAAGTAAGTCAGAAAGAGAAAAACAAATATCAGATATTAATGCGTATATGTGGAACCTAGATAAAAGGTACAGATGAACCAGTATGCAGGACAGAACTTGAGACAGAAATGTAGAGAACAAATGTATGGACACTAAATGGGGAAAGCAGCGGGGGGTGGGGGTGTGTGTGATGAATTGGGAGATTGGGATTGACATGTATACACTGATGTGTATAAAATGGATGACAGGATAAGAACCTGCTGTATAAAGAAATAAATAAAATTAAATTCAAAAACAAAAAAAAAACAAATGGGGCCTCATGAAACTTAAAAGCTTTTGCACAGCAAAGGAAAACATAAACAAGATGAAAAGACAGCCCTCAGAATGGGAGAAAATATTTGCAAATGAAGCACTGACAAAGGATTAATCTCCAAAATTTACAAACAGCTCATGCAGTTCAATATGAAAAAAACAAACAACCCAATCCAAAAATGGGCAGAAGACCTAAATAGACATTTCTCCAAAGAAGATATACAGATTGCCAACAAACACATGAAAGGATGTTCAACATCACTAATCATTACAGAAATGCAAATCAAAACTACAATGAGGTATCACCTCACACCAGTCAGAATGGCCATCATCAAAAAATCTAGAAACAGTAAATGCTGGAGAGGGTGTGGAGAAAAGGGAACTTTCTTGCACTGTTGGTGAGAATGTAAATTGATACAGCCACTATGGAGAACAGTATGGAGGTTCCTTAAGAAACTAAAAATAGAACTACCATACGACCAGCAATCCCAGTACTGGGCATATACCGTAAGAAAACCATAATTCAAAAAGAGTCATGTACCACAATGTTCACTGCAGCTCTGTTTACAACAGCCAGGACATGGAAGCAACCTAAGTTCCACTGACAGATGAATGGATAAAGAAGATGTGGCACATATATACAATGGAATATTACTCAGCCATAAAAAGAAACAAAATTGAGTTATTTGTAGTGAGGTGGATGGACCTGGAGTCTGTCATACAGAGTGAAGTATGTCAGAAAGAAAAACAAATACAGTATGCTAACACATACATATGGAATCTAGGGGGAAAAAATACTTCTGTAGAACCTAGGGGCAGGAGAGGAATAAAGACGCAGACATAGAGAATGGACTTGAGGACACGGGGAGGGGGAAGGGTAATGTGGGACAAAGTGAGAGAGTGGCATGGACATATATACTACCAAATGTAAAGTAGATAGCTCGTGGGAAGCAGCCACATAGCATAGGGAGATCAGCTCGGTGCTTTGTGACCACCTAGAGGGGTGGGATAGTGAGGGTAGGAGGGAGACGCAAGAGGGAGGAGATACGGGGATATATGTATATGTATAGCTGATTCACTTTGTTATAAAGCAGAAACTACCACACCATTGTAAAGCAATTATACTACAATAAAGATGTTAAAAAAAAAAAAAAGAAAAAAGAAAAAGCGAAAGAAAGAACTACAAACAAGATCTTATCCAGGAAATATCATCAGGAAAGCCTATACTCTTCTGCTTTCCTTTTACTCAATTTATGATCTAAAAAATCAACTAAGGTATGGCATACCTATACCATGGAAACCAAAAACCATAAAAACATAGGACCCACATCTTTGCCCTCTAATGAGAGTAAATACACCCACAAGCCCTTTTCAATCTCCACAACTAATTCTGTCTTTAACACTACCATTTCAGATAATCCTTTCTCTTGTATTTAATTATAAGTAGGGTAACAATCTCTTTGCCATTTATTTACTACAAACATACGCAGTTTCCCCACAAAATATGCACTGTTTTGTGAATTAATAAACTTGTGGATTCACTTGTGAATCTCCATTTATTATACTATCTCCACTGGAAAAAATATTTCAAGTTCAAATGACAAAAGTCCTAAACTAGTGCCACACAATCTTCTTTGAAGATTTCCAAGTAAACTCAGCGGGTTCCATCTTTAGGTATCAAATGACATTTTAGCACCAAAAACAGACAGCTACAAACTGAGACTGGCCAGAAATCTCAATGTTAACCTGGGCTGGTGGCTGAAGGGCACGTATCTAAGGTTATGAGCGTTCTGGAAACAAGCCTCTACTTTACAGAGCTGAGCATGACCAGTACCCACCGACCAAATCCGGAATGAAACACACACACAACACACAAACAAATCCACAAGGACTAACTCAACCATGTTCTTTGGATCTCAGATGACCATGAACCTGAGGCAAAGGATGAACCAGTGAACCACTAGAATCTCAGTAAATGCTAAATTTAAGAGAACAAAAAGTTAGTATCAAAATACATCCCATGGATCTCAAATAAACCATGTTTAATGTGAAGGATTATCTATTTAAAGTTAGTCCTGTAGAAAACAGAGCCAAGTTTGCACTATTAGTAATTTTTTGGTTGTTATACTGAGGTCAAGCCCCAGATATGAATTTCGTTCTCATGCACCAAGTTTTAAAATCTCTGAACACCAGAAGAAATACATGTTTGTTTAGTTGATGATTACAAAATAAAGTAAGTCACACATGATGATTTTGGTATAGGAAACCTCAGCCAGCCAATAAATGAGTCATTCTAAACAGCCTAGTTTTCTGAATGGGTAATAGCTTCACATGCCAAAAGAGCTCTGGAGGTTAATTACCTTGAGTGTTAATATTTCCAACGTTTTATGGCATATTTCCCTCTCTTCTCAAAGAGTGTATTTAAAAATTTATCTTTTTTGGTAGTTCACTCTCATTAATGGTAAATAGCAATTATGGATTTATGTTATTACAAAGTAATGTCTGCAAGTCCGATTGAGGGTTCCTACCTTAATATTCCCAAACCTTCAGGGCTTCTGTTCCCAACTCTCGTATCTAAAGTTATAATTTTTCTGTTTCTTTCCTAGTTGTCAAGCTGTCAGGGGTCACTTTTCACCATTGGTTACAGCAACTCCTCACCCCATTCTAAATGTGCTACCCCATATATTCTATGGATCATTTTTCAAATAAAATAAAGTTAGGATTGTTATCTAAAATAAGAGTAAGTTCTGAAAGAGCATCTGAAGCATTCTCCCAGACTTTATGCCATCTATTCCAATACTGAGTAGGCATTTTTGCCCCGTGCCTGGTTCTTGGCTAGGTTCCAGATACGTAAGAGAGCTGTGCTCCAGACAGGCATTCTACGACAAATCTTGACGTTCCTTGTGATCCCTTAATGCAGAAGTAAACCAAACCATCACATGACCTCACTAATAAACTTCTGTCCTGGCCACATAAGTGCAAAGTTTCCAAGGAAGCAAAATATCCAGGTTGAAAGATTAATCCAGAAACTGGAAAATGGTCCCTATCTTACATAATGGTTATGGTTTCACATATCTACAGCATTTAGCATCATGAATAGGTAGGCAGCTTACACAAATAAGTACGGTTAAAAAAGATTTTTTGAGGGGAAAAATAACCAAATTATGTTGTTAAACTCATAGAAGTTCAATTTTTTTATTGGTTTATCAAAGTAAAAGATTTTTAAGCTAAGCAACTTCTTTTTAATTCCATACATCTAATGGCTTCATTTACTAAACGGATGGCTGCTATGCTGGGAAAAGTCTTCTCCTTTACTCAAAGGGAAAAAATGTTCCTCTAACATTTGAGTAACCTAAGGATTAATTATCATTGTTTTAAACAGCCCCTACAAGCAATGAGGTCAAGAATCCACATAAATCACTGTACTTAAATTCTGTGCATTCTATAAAACGCAAAAGTTTATATAACCTTGCTTGTCAAACCTGAAAAAGCAAAATCAAGCAGGTGATCCAGGCTACCCTGTCACATTAAGAATGGAAGTACGGAAGTAGGGCTTCCCTGGTGGCACAGTGGTTGAGAGTCCACCTGCCGATGCAGGGGACACGGGTTCGTGCCCTGGTCCAGGAAGATCCCACATGTCGCGGAGCGGCTGGGCCCGTGAGTGGTGGCTGCTGAGCCTGCGCGTCTGGAGCCTGTGCTCAGCAACGCGAGAGGCCACAATGGTCAGAAGCCCACGTACCGCAAAAAAAAAAAAAAAAAAAAGAATGGAAGTAAAGAGGGACTTCCTGATGGTCCAGGGGTTAAGACTCCAAGCTCCCAGTGCAGGGCGCCGGGGTTCGATCCCTGGTCAGGGAACTAGATCCCGCATGCCACAACTAAATAAGATCCGGCACACGGCAACAAAGATCCCCCGTGAGGCAACTAAGACCGGCGCAGCCAAATAAATAAATATTAAAAATAATAATAATAATAATGGAAGTAAAGAGAGCAGGTCATCAGTTACCCTAGTTATGTTTCCACACCCTTATGAAGGAGACTGGCCTTTCAGCTATTTATAAACACAGAACTGAAAGGGAAGGGGGCCCTGCCACTGCCACCCTTGTGAGTAACCAACAGGGTGGGTTGTTCGGCTCAGGCTGAATCCCAGTGGGACCCGTGGGATCTCCCTCAGGATGGCCCACCACACTAGGCAGCACCGGATCCTCTGGGTGCAGTCCTGTCTGGTCAGGAAAAGGGCTGTGAGGATTTCCAGCAGTCACTGCCAGCCTATGATTCTATATATGGAAACATCCCATCCTAGTGTTTCCAGCACCAGGGGCACCACACCAGGGAGGAGGAGGGAGGAGCAGGCCAGCCCTCCTCTTGCTGTGCTGCCGGCACACTCACTTTCGTGACTCCCAGGCCCTGCTGCCCTGGACTGGACCCTGTCATCAAATGGCAGCCCAGCCCTCTGCTGAGTCTTGCAGGCTGGCGGCTCTAACATGGAACAGCTGGAAGAGGACCCTGCATTCTTTTCTCTGTGTAAACACTGGGGGCTCTGTTCACCCTCCTGCTGCAGCATGAACTAAAGAATTTTCCCCATGCAACATTACAACCAACAGACCTTTCCCCATCCCCCATCCTCACCTCCCACCCCCAGGCCCGGATATAATTTCAGTCTGTCACCACCCATGCTAGCAAACAGCAAACTGCTGAACCTTTCAGTACATTCACTTTCTATGCGAGTCGAGGTGTCTGTAAATACACTAGCAGGGTAATAGGAAACAATTCTGTTATGCTCAATAAAGTTTCCTGACAAAAGCATTAATGACCCTGATT
Organism: Leucopleurus acutus; assembly: GCF_964270905.1. Lineage (NCBI taxonomy): Eukaryota > Metazoa > Chordata > Mammalia > Artiodactyla > Delphinidae > Leucopleurus > Leucopleurus acutus. The sequence goes on from NC_139142.1 coordinate 45,855,725, forward strand.
CATGCCTGCTCCCTATGAGACCCTTTCTACAAGATGTATATCAATATAAATAATGTCGTGATAGTTAAGTATAACCACGTAGTATACTAACTGCAAATATGTTAATAGTCTATAGCATCACCTACAAATTATTCTGAAGACAGAGCTCTAAAATTGGAATATCCGTGGGGAAAAATGAACACAAAATTGGATTTTCATGTATTCCTCATACAGCCTCATCAAAGCTTGTCTTCTGAAGGGCAGTCCCAGGCTTCTTCATGTGTTGCTGAAATCCGAAGAGCCACGTTGCCCAAAAGAAGAAAGGGGGGGGGGGAAGAGCCCAGAAAATCCAGACTCTACGTGACCTGACTTACTTATTTCCCAGGAAACTGCATGAGAGAAAAATCAATCATTCATGCTACCGTAGCTACCACATGGAATGGACTGAGGGAGTTGACAGTGGGCAAAAAAAACGAAGCGGCCAGCGGAGGTTAGTGGGTGGCAGGGCCTGGGGCGGGGGCCGGTGGCGGGAGACGCCAAGGACCCAGGGGCCTCGAGGTTCTGTCGCCGCGGACCAGCGGTCGGGGGGCGGGGCCAGGCCCGAGGCTGGGAAGGGGGGGAGGGCGTGGACAGGACAGCGGGACGGCGGCTGCCGCGCACTTACCGGGACTGTTGGCCTCGCCTTCTAGGACGTGCAGCTCGGTGCAGTCGGCCAGCGAGTGCTCCAGGCAGAGCTGGAGGAAGCGGGCCTGGGTCTGGCTCACGCGCTTGAGCAGCGACAGCAGTGCAACAGTCTGCTCGCACTCGTTCCAGCCCTTAAACCAGCCCGCCAGCACCCCGACCTGGTCGCGAAACATCATGGTTAGGGGGCGGCCCTCGGTCTACAAAGCCCCCTCCGAGCCCCAGCCCGCCCCGCCCGCCCCAAAGTTTGGCGGAGCCGCAGCCCAGCGGCCGCCGGAGACGCGTTCCCGTTCCAAGGTGGCTCTGGTGCCCGGACGCTGCAGGTACTGCCTCGGCTCCTGCCTCTCTCGTCTGGTTTCAGTTACGTTCTGGTGGTTCTGGCTGATTTCCCCAGAGATGATGACAGACAGTAGCACGGAAATGTTTGTTGTTGTTGTTTTTAAATAACGATTTAAAAAAAATTTTTCCCCACAAGGCACACAAACTGAAGAATGCTCTCTTCCCCCCCTCCCCCGCCTTCTTCTCGCAGCTTCGGGATGGTGATTTCCGGCGTCCCGGGGTCTCTCCCCCGCTGGGCGGCAGCTCGGACCCTTCACACCCGCATTCCCGAGTGGCGATCACCACTGGAAGGAGAGAAAAGGCTGCAGTGAGACCTCGGCCGGCGAGGGAGCGCGCGCGGGAAACGAGTGCATTAGAGGGGGTGGAGGGGGGCGCCCCGCGGGGGGTTTGGTCCCCCAAATTCCGGCCGCCCCCTCCGCACCCGGATGCTGGAGAGGAGCTATTCCCGTTCTGGGAAAGGCAAGAAGCTTCCTTCCCAGGTGCGTGAGGAGACCGCCCGGCTTCCTGTTGCTGCCGCTGCGAACGGCTAGTGCTCCCCACACACCCCACCCGGGGTGGCCTCGGGGACTGTGCCTGCAAACGCCCGCACCAGCAACAGATCTTTCTCGCGCAGAAAACTTGCAATGCGGCTGCGGAGGGGCGCGGGGGTGGGGGTGGGGGCTAATGCAAAGCAGAGGCGGAGGCAGCAGCAGCCCGAGTTCCTTCCTCCTCCTCCTCCTCCTCCTCTCCCGCCTCCTCCTCCGCCACCTCCTCCTCCCGGAGAAGCAGCCGAACGGCTGCAGCTCCATCTACAGCAACAGCCAGCATCTCCACCGCCAGGCGCCCCTCTGGATTTAGGCCCTGAGCAGCCGCGGCAACAGCTCGAGACAAAAATAAACTCTCCCCACCCAAAGCTCAGCGTCCAGCGGGCGGAGGCGCAGCCGGAGCCCCGGCTACCCAGCGCCGCGCCGCTCCAGCCCACCCGGGAGGTCTCCGAGGGCCTGTTTCGCCCTGAGCGATCAGATGTGTGCGTGCGTATGCGTCTGTGTGTATGCGAGTGTGTACGCGTGTGTGTGCTGTAGGCATCCTGCCCCCGCTGCCGCCGCCTACGGGCGGGTCTGTCCGGCCCACCGCCTCGCCCGCGCGTCCCAGGCCGAAGGCAGCACGGCTATGGGCGAACGCCGAGCGCGGAGACAGTCGAGCCTACAGCACTGCCTCCCCCGGCGGGCAGGGCGGCTCCGCGGGAACTGCGGCTCCGCGTCGCCCGCACACGCCCCCGAAGCACCGCAAAGAAGAAAAGTTCGGTTTCGGGGGCTCCCCCAGTCCTAACCCTGTTCGGGTGGCAGCCAGCGGACGGCGAAGAGAGCCCAGCGACTCAGCCAGCCCTCGAGGGGCGGCTCGCTCCCAGCACCCCGTTTCCCGGCTCCCAGAACTTCGCGGCTCCCAGAACTTCTCCCCTCCGGGAAGGGGACCCAGTGACCCACTGGGGCAAAAGAGAGACAGGGCGCTCACCTGGGAGCGGCTCATCCTGGCTGCTCGCGGCCCCAAGCGCGGGTCCGGGACCGCAGCGGCTCTCAGCGAGGTTGGGGGCGCCCGGAGCGCGGGCTGCAGGCCATGCCGTCGGGGCGGGCGGCGCTGAGAGAGTGCGGCGCTGCGGATCCGGGCCGCCGCCGCCGCCGCTCCTGCCGCCTCCAGTGTCGGCTCGCGGAGGACTGAGCCGCCCGAGCCGGAGCTCCCCACATGCTACTGATTAACATACACCATTACATCATGGGCTTGGCAGGGAGCGCCCGAGAAGGGGGGAGAGGAACCCGGGCGGCGGCGGCAGCGGCGGCAAGCGGGGGGAGTCGGGGGAGGATCCCCGGGCCCGGCCTGCGGCAGGGGTGGGGGGGCGGATTCCTAAGTGGGGACCAGAAAAGGGGAGGGGAGCGGAGAGGGAGGAGCCGGATGGCGCAAAGGGGTCGGGTTGGAGGAACGGCCTCGCGGAGGGAAGAAGTTTGGGGAAGGGGAGGGGTCCAAGTGAATGCCTGCCTTCTGCTGCTTGCGTGTTCCGGAGGGGCCGGGGCGCTCGAGACGCTAGAGTGCGGGCCGGAGGGGACCCAGAGGGCGCTTGAGCGGGGACGGTGCTGCCACCGGCTGCTCGTCCTTGGGAATGTGGTTCGCCGACTCGGGTGACCACTCGGCCCAACTGGGGCCCGGGGGTGACAGAGACCTGGGGTCAAGGGCGCTGCAGGCGTGGACGGGTTCCGGGGGTCGAGGACGCGAAGGGCGGAGGAGGCCGAGGGGCGGTACGCAGTGCTGGAAGAGCCTGGACGCCGGAAGGCCCGGGTCCGAGAAGCGCGAGAAGTTCCCGGGTTGCTCGCCCCTCGCCCGGGTCGGACCTTGGATGCCCTTTGCTCCTGTGGGCGGCCTCGCGGCTAGCCCCACACCCCTCTCCGGCCTTGCTGTCCCCTGGGGAAGCCGCCTGACTTCTGGGGCCAGCCGGGGAGCTACACCTGGCGCTCGGGCTGCGGCTGCGGCTCCGGCTGCGGGCCTGGAGCGGAGAGGAGCGCCGCCCCAGGCGGCTGGGAGGCGGGCGAGGCCACCTGTCAGCGCGTCTGAGTCGCCGGGCTGGGCAGCCTTTATGTGGCCCTGCGGAGTGCACGAGGCCGAGGCCGGGCAGGGGGCTTCAGAGGTCCTCGCCGCGCACAAGAGGATGGGGGTGGAGGTGCAGCGCCGAGGCCATGCAGTTCAGGGAGGGCTGGGAAAGTGCCCTCGGGTAGTCTCGAAAGTAGAGGATTGGTTTAAAATAACCTAAAACCTAACAATCGCTGTGCCTTCTAATAGTAATCGAATATTCACAGGAGGACTTGATGACCAAATCCAGGCTGTCTCTGTGTTTTCAGTGAAAACAGTGAGCCCTGGAACATTTCTCCAGCAACTTGAGGCTTTCTTTATAAGAGTACTTCTGATAAGTTAGTGAAGCCTATGCTTCAAGTCCTGCCTCCCCTACTCTGGCTAATACAGGATTTCTGAAGATAAAGTATCTGAGATATTATTCCACTGATTTACCACTTCCTTCTTTAACTCCAGCATATGTTCCTGGATTTTCAATCATTTCTTCCTTCCGTCCTAAGTTACTGCACCGCTTAGTTCCTGTGAAACATGTGACAGCACCTAACCATCTGTTGGAGTATTGAAAGGTCTTGTGGAGCTGCAAAAATATAGGTGTTACCATTAAAATAGACGGTGTGTGGATGGATAATTTCCTTAAGCTCATCATTAACCAGCCAGGAAAGGTATCTGCATAATTTATTGAATATTTCGTCCTAAAAAAATTCTAGAGTCAGTGTTTTAATTTTGTTTTGTTTTATTATTACAGAGGCAGGAAATCTTGAAATATTTTCTCCAAAACATTATTATCATTAGCTAGTACTTAGTAATAACTTCTATCAAGAAATGGGGAGAATGGTTAGAGCATGGTCTATCTCAATATATACCTTGCTATCAACTGCAGCCAAAGCAGAAGTTCCCCACCTGGGGATTTTAGAAGCCTCCAAGAGTGATTTTTTAAAAGAAAGTGGGAAAAAAATCAGTTTCATTAACTTATTTATTGTCACCTGCAGTTTACTAAGCGAATAGTAAAACTAAGAAACAAAAACAACAAAACCTTGAGGCAAATTGAATTCCGCTTAAGCTGAAGAAAGAAAATACTGCCACCTACTGGAAAAGTGTACTTCTTACAGCAGCCTGTGACCTAAGAAAAGATCTTGATTTAGCTAATTTTTGAGCTATTTTTTTAAAAATACAAAGAGGAGCATGACTCATGAGTTGCCATCCTGCCTTGTTTTTGTGGGTTCACAATACTTGTGATTTCCCTCACCTCTGGGCCTTTTCCCTGACTGGAAAGGGAGTGGAGATAAAACCCAGTGATGCTGCTTCACTATTCCTCACAGAGTGAAGTCAGGACTGAAGGAAGGAAAGTAATACTATCAACTAAATATATATTTTTGTCTAAATATGGACTTTCCTATTCGAAACTTTACCCAGTTTTTATGGATAATTAAGAAGTGGCTTTGAGATTGACATGTATACACTGCTATATTTTAAATGGATAACCAATAAATTTTTTTGTAAAAAAAAAGTGACTAACATGACTTGGAGTTTTAGAGCAAACTTGGAGTTTTAGAGCAAATTCTAACTTCCACATGACTTGGAGTTTTAGAGCAAATTCTAACTTCCAAAGAACAGTTGATTAGGCGGTAATCTGGGAGGAATGGGATTTAGGTGAGCTAGAAACATGGCTGGCAGGCAGGGAAACCATTTCTTGGTTAATGGAGACAAGCCCAGGTGCTTCTCCGTACTCTGTACACAGGAAAGGTGCAAAACCACTGATGAGCATGGAGGCAAGAGTAGGCTACTCAGGCCAAGACGTAGAGAAGGAATTGACTATGAAAAGATTACACTTCGGGGCTTCCCTGGTGGCGCAGTGGTTAAGAATCCGCCTGCCAATGCAGGGCACACGGGTTCGAGCCCTGGTCCGGGAAGATGCTGTATGCCGCGGAGCAACTAAGCCCGTGTGCCACAACTACTGAGCCTGCGCTCTAGAGCCCACGAGCCACAACTACTGAAGCCTGCGTGCCTAGAGCCCGTGCTCTGCAACAAGAGAAGCCACCGCAATGAGAAGCCTGCGCACTGCAACGAAGAGTAGCCCCCACTCACCGCGACTAGAGAAAGCCCACGTGCAGCAATGGAGACCCAACGCAGCTATTAATTAATTAATTTTTTTAAAAAAGAAAAGATTAGACTTGGGTGACTGAACAGAAGTGCCCAGGAGTGAGGAAATTTGAAGACTGATTGAAAGTGAGCCAAACTGGCATCTGCATCAGATAGAACTCTATCTGTGTAATATTTGCCACTGGGATCTAGTGTGCTTCCTGAAGAGCAGGCACAGCTACAGTAAAGTAGTTTCTGTGTTAAGAATATCATTTAAAAATAATTGTAATGCCTGCCCTCATAAGGTCTGAAAATAACTGGCACATTACTTGGCACATAGGAGGTACCTGATAAGTATTAGTTTTCCTTCTTTGTAGGTACAAATTAGAGTATGTTAATTTGCCTAATTTACATCTTGGGTCTGCCTCACATAGAAGCATGCTGTTTCATTCTTCAAAGACACGCCCTCTCAAAAGCCAGATAATAAGGCCGAGGACAGGATTGCCAGGGCTTGAATCAGGATTCAAGGGGATGAAGAGAGAGATGTGGAGGAAGAAACTGCAGAACTGGTGACAGATGGAATGTGGGAAGGGTAAATCAGGAGTCAGGTCTGCTAAGATAGCAACAGTGAAAGGCAAGCTGGGTGAGGGCCAGGAGCCATGGCTTAGGGAGACTAAACTTGAGTTCAGATCTCATTAGAAGAAGTTCAGAAATATCTCAGTGTTGGGAGGGGCACACATTCAGATAGGAAGCTGGTGTTCTGTTAGCCCAGGGCAGAGTGCTAATGGCTAGCACCAATTTCCTATACCCCTAGCACGTTTTTATACTGACGGGATCGTGACTGATAACTGGCCCAGGGTAAACCTGGCTGGGCAAGCCTCAGGGAAAGCACTGGGACTCCTGAGGAATCTGCTTTCACTTTTCACTGAAGTTCTTACCATTCTAAGGATAGTTTTCAAATTTTCTTCAGTTCCTCAATTTAGGGAATTTTTCCAGAAAAGAAAGAATTCTTAAACCCAGTTTTAGGTAAATAGAATGCCACTACCCAAAGGCCATAACAGGTGTGATTAGTTACTCTTCAGGAGTGAAACAAGAATATGAATTGGATGGACATGTTGAATCCATAGGGAAAAGGTCTTTTTTTTTAATTTTGGTAAAATATGTATAACATAAAGTTTACCCTTTTCACCACTCTTAAGTCTAAAATTCAGTTGCATTAAGTACATTCACATTGTTGGTGCAACCATCACTAACTGTCCATTTCCAGATCTTTTCCATCTTCCCAAACTGAACTTCTGGGCTTGTTAAACAATAAACCCCCATTCTTCCCTCCCCTCAGTCTCTGCTAACCACTATTCTACGTTTTGTCTCTATGAATTTGTCTGTTCTAGGTACCTCATATAAGTGGACTCGTACAGTATTTATTGTCCTTTTGCGTCTAGCTTCTTTCACTTAGCATAACGTTTTCAAGGTTCATCCATGTTACAGCATGTATCGGAATTTTATTCCTTTTTAAGGCTGATTAATATTACACGAAGAAAACTTTTGAGACAGCTTTCTCTAGCATGGAGTTAGATAAGAAAGGTGAACTCCAGTTTTTAGAACATTTAGTCAGGTACACTGTCTTTTTGACTGATTTCTAAAGAGTATAATCCAAACCAATTAACTGGTACTTAAATAAAATATAAATTCAAGAATTGAACCACAATTTCAAAGACAAATGCAGATGGGTTCACACTTTTTAAAAATAAGCAAATGTGTGAAATATTAAATTATGGTTTTTTACAGTAAAACAACTTATAAGGCGTCATAGATAAATTTTCAAATAAATACGGTCAAAAGGTTAAATGTAAGTGCTGCAAAACTACTCCTATTTATAGGATTTGTATAGGTCAGGATTACAAAAGTAGGAGCTTAGACCTTTTAGAGGGATAAGTTGTCCCAGATTGGCATGACAGAAAGAAAGTAAAAATTACTCATTGTAGAAATCATCAAATCCTAATTCTGATCTTTGTTGTTGATTAAAGGATTGCCAGTATCTTTTCCAGCTGAAAGTGCAATGGAAATGTGTCCACAGTTTTAAATAGCTGAAGTTTTTAAATGTACAAGTCTAAAGTCATATTTCTATAATCTAAACAAAGATCAGACTCCCCTTCTCCAGTATTCTTTAAAGCAACCTCTGTGATGAGAATATTCCAAGACTGCTGGCACCAACAACTTTCTCTTTACCAGGTACTATTGTTGCATAGGATACGTTAAATATTGATTAATCCCACATTTTTCCACATCCTTGGAATATCCCCATTCCGAAAGCTTATGAGAAACTGCCTGGTTATACATTGAAATTTTATTGCAAGATTTCTCAGAGCCTTCATTATGCTAATGTTCATTCTGCTCTCCGGGAGAGTACAGTATATGGCAGGTCCTAAAGTTACTTGAGCCCAGAACACATTCTTCCTAGGTCTTGTAGTATAGTGTTGCCTGGGATATGTTTTGGGAAATGCTAGGTGTGATAATGGGTTCAAGAAAAGCAATAAAAATGATGAAAGAATTTAAAATTGTACCCACAGTTCAATGTTGAAAAACCATGTGCTTTTCATACAATGTAGGAAGGTGACTAGTGATTAAGAGCACAAGCTTCGAGCAAAACAAAACAAAGCAGAACTGGATTCAAATCCTAACTCTACCATGTAGGAGATGTGTGATACGGGCTATGTAACCTCAGTCGGTCTCAGTTTTCTGTCTACCATAGTAAATTGAGCCAGGTATATAGGAGGTAAGATCTAATTGCTATCAATTAGAGTAGCCAGGAGAGAGACAACACCAATTATTTTATCAGAGGTCATGAATATAAAGAGTTGGTAACTGAAGAGTCGAAAGGAAAACATTAAGGTATCTCACAGGTAGCAACTGCAGGAAGCAGCTACCATCCACAGGGCTAGGGAAACAAAATGAAGTTGGAATTATAAAAACTTAGAAGTTTGGAGGACGGGCCCTCAGAGCTGGAACGCTCAGCCCTCTGAGGAGGGGGTGTTGCTAGGCTGGGGCTGGCGTCCTGAGGTGGGGATGAGGAGACAGGTTTGGCAAATGTTGGGAGAACTGCAATCTGGATTCAACTGCTGCTCCTGGAATTAACCACCATTACCAAGGTAAAGAAGCGAGGCTCCGGTGGTGCTCACAGGAACAGGAAGCCAACATGAAGCCCACAGGAAACAGACAGGAAGGAGCGAATCCCTCCTTCCTCCTGTCTTCCAGTTTCCCTCTATTGCTCCAGTTTGCAAAGCCTCATAGGGAGCCCACTGGCAAAGCATAAATGTGGTTTGCGGAGTGTTACCCCAGCATCACAAAGCCGGTTGTAGAAGGGTGGGTTTGCAGCTGAGACGCAATAGCTTAACTGTTGGCACAAATACAAAGCGCTCAGAGCAAGGAAAGTATCTGACAGCTATTCCTCCTCCCCCAACCTAACTGACTCAGTCCTATGCCTGGGGCGGATTTGCAGAATTTCCATAAGACCTAGCTACAGTAAAGAGAGAGGAGAAATAAACAAATGGGACCTAATGAAACTTAAAAGCTTTTGCACAGCAAAGGAAACCATAAACAAGACCAAAAGACAACCCTCAGAATGGGAGAAAATATTTGCAAATGAAGCAACCGACAAAGGATTAATCTCCAAAATTTACAAGCAGCTCATGCAGCTCAATATCAAAAAAACAAACAACCCAATCCAAAAATGGGCAGAAGACCTAAATAGACATTTCTCCAAAGAAGATATACAGACTGCCAACAAACACATGAAAGAATGCTCAACATCATTCATCATTAGAGAAATGCAAATCAAAACTACAATGAGATATCATCTCACACCAGTCAGAATGGCCATCATCAAAAAATCTAGAAACAATAAATGCTGGAGAGGGTGTGGAGAAAAGGGAACACTCTTGCACTGCTGGTGGGAATGTGAATTGGTTCAGCCACTATGGAGAACAGTATGGAGGTTCCTTAAAAAACTACAAATAGAACTGCCATATGACCCAGCAATCCCACTACTGGGCATATACCCTGAGAAAACCAAAATTCAAAAAGAGTCATGTACCAAAATGTTCATTGCAACTCTATTTACAATAGCCCGGAGATGGAAACAACCTAAGTGCCCATCATCGGATGAATGGATAAAGAAGATGTGGCACATATATACAATGAAATATTACTCAGCCATAAAAAGAAACGAAATTGAGCTATTTGTAATGAGGTGGATAGACCTAGAGTCTATCAAACAGAGTGAAGTAAGTCAGAAAGAAAAAGACAAATACCGTATGCTAACACATATATATGGAATTTAAGGGAAAAAAATGTCATGAAGAGCCTAGGGGTAAGGCAGGAATAAAGACACAGACCTCCTAGAGAACGGACTTGAGGTTATGGGGAGGGGGAAGGATGAGCTGTGACAGGGTGAGAGAGAGTCATGGACATATACACACTAACAAACGTAGTAAGGTAGATAGCTAGTGGGAAGCAGCCGCATGGCACAGGGATATTGGCTTGGTGCTTTGTGACCGCCTGGAGGGGTGGGATAGGGAGGGTGGGAGGGAGGGAGACGCAAGAGGGAAGACGTATGGGAACATATGTTTATGTATGACTGATTCACTTTGTTATAAAGCAGAAACTAACACACCATTGTAAAGCAATTATACCCCAATAAAGATGTTAAAAAAAAAAAAAAAGAGAGGAGAGTAAATGCCTGGAGGTTCAACTAAATAAATAAAACAAATAAGGTAGGCTTAACAACACAGCTCAAACTTCTAACAACTAAAACTGAACTCCTGGTTCTGCCCCCTTCCTCCCTCCCCAAGATGCATTCCCCCTCAGCCTTTGAAAATTGCAACATGGACAAGGTTACCTCCCTTCTTTGGCCCTCCAAGGTCTTCCCACTGCACAAAAGACTATCCTGACTCCTGCCCATGACAACACTTGCCCTCTCTCCAACCCAACCACATTGCTCCTTCGCGTTTATTCACTTCAAGTCACATAGGCTTTTTCTCTCCCTCTACCACCCAAGCTCTTTTTCATTTTGTGCTTTTTCTTCCTTCCATCCAATATGCTGTGCCCAGCCTCTTTTTTTTTAACATCTTTATTGGAGTATAATTGCTTTACAATGGTGTGTTAGTTTCTGCTTTATAACAAAGTGAATCAGCTATACATATACATATATCCCCATATCTCCTCCCTCTTACATCTCCCTCCCACCCTCCCTATCCCACCCTTCTAGGTGGTCACAAAGCATCGAGCTGATCTCCCTGTGCTATGCAGCTGCTTCCCACTAGATATCTGTTTTACATCTGGTAGTGTATATATGTCCATGCCACTCTCTCACTTCGTCCCAGCTTACCCTTCCCCCTCCCGGTGTCCCAAAAGTTCATTCTCTACTTCTGCGTCTTTATTCCTGTCCTGCCCCTAGGTTCTTCAGAACCATATTTTTTTTCTTTTTTTAGATTCCATATATATGTGTCAGCATACAGTATTTTTCTCTTTCTGACTTACTTCACTCTGTATGACAGTCTCTAGGTCCATCCACCTCACTACAAATAACTCAATTTCGTTTCTTTTTATGGCTGATTAATATTCCATTGTATGTATGTACCACATCTTCTTTATCCATTCATCTGTCGATGGACGCTTAGGTTGCTTCCATGTCCTGGCTATTGTAAATAGAGCTGAAATGAACATTGTGGTATGTGACTCTTTCTGAATTATGGTTGTCTCAGGGTATATGCCCAGTAGTGGGATTGCTGGGTCGTATGGTAGTTCTATTTTTAGTTTTTTAAGGAATCTCCATACTGTTCTCCACAGTGGCTGTATCAATTTACATTCCCACCAACAGTGCAAGAGGGTTCCTTTTTCTCCACACTCTCTCCAAAATTTATGGTTTGTAGATTTTTTGATGATGGCCATTCTGACTGGTGTGAGGTGATACTTCATTATAGTTTTGATTTGCATTTCTGTAATGATTAGTGATGTTGAGCATTCTTTCATGTGTTTGTTGGCAAACTGTATATCTTCTTTGGAGAAATGTCTATTTAGGTCTGCCCATTTTTGGATTGGGTTGTTTGTTTTTTTGATATTGAGCTGCATGAGCTGCTTGTAAATTTTGGAGGTTGATCCTTTGTCAGTTGCTTCATTTGTAAATATTTTCTTCCATTCTGAGGTTGTCTTTTCTTCTTGTTTATGTTTGCTTTACTGTGCAAAAGCTTTTAAGTTTCATTAGGTCCCATTTGTTTATTTTTGTTTTTATTTCCATTTCTCTAGGAGGTGGGTCAAAAAGGATCTTGCTGTGATTTATGTCATAAAATGTTCTGCCTATGTTTTCCTCTAAGAGTTTTATAGTGTCTGGCCTTACATTTAGGTCTTTAATCCATTTTGAGTTTATTTTTGTGTATGGTGTTAGGAAGTGTTCTAATTTCATTCCTTTACATGTAGCTGTCCAGTTTACCCAGCACCACTTATTGAAGAGACTGTCTTTGCTCCATTGTATATTCTTGCCACCTTTATCAAAAATAAGGTGACCATATGTGCGTGGGTTTATCCCTGGGCTTTCTATCCTGTTCCATTTATCTATATTTCTGTTTTTGTGCCAGGACCATACTGTTTTGATTACTGCAGTTTTGTCATATAGTCTGAAGTCAGGGAGCCTGATTCCTCCAGCTCTGTTTTTCGTTCTCAAGATTGCTTTGGCTATTCGGGGTCTTTAGTGTTTCCGTACAAATTATGAAATTTTTTGTTCTAGTTCTGTGAAAAAATGCCAGTGGTAGTTTGATAGGGATTGCATTGAATCTGTAGATTGCTTTGGGTAGTAGAGTCATTTTCACAATGTTGATTCTTCCAATCCAAGAACATGGTATATCTCTCCATCTATTTGTATCATCTTTAATTTCTTTCATCAGTGTCTATAGTTTTCTACATACAGGTCTTTTGTCTCCTTAGGTAGGTTTATTCCTAGGTATTTATTATTTTTGTTGCAGTGGTGTTTAAGGAGTGTTTCCTTAATTTCTCTGTCAGATTTTTCATCATTAGTGTATAGGAATGCAAGAGATTTCTGTGCATTAATTTTGTATCCTGCTACTTTACCAAATTCATTGATTATCTCTAGTAGTTTTCTGGTAGCATCTTTAGGATTCTCTGTGTATAATATCATGTCATTTGCAAACAGTGACAGCTTTACTTCTTCATTTCCGATTAGCATTCCTTTTATTTCTTTTTCTTCTCTGATTGCTGTGGCTAAAACTTCCAAAACTATATTGAATAATTGTGGTGAGAGTGGGCATCCTTGTCTTGTTCCTGATCTTAGAGAAAAAGGTTTCCGCTTTTCACCATTGAGAATGATGTTGGCTGTGGGTTTGTCATATAGGGCCTTTATTATGTTGAGGTAAATTCCCTCTATGCCTACTTTCTGGAGGGTTTTTATCATAAATGGGTGTTGAATTTTGTCAAAAGCTTTTTCTGCATCTGTTGAGATGATCATATGGTTTTTCTCCTTCAATTTGTTAATGTGGTTTATCACATTGATTGATTTGCATATACTGAAGAATCCTTTCATTCCTGGGATAAACTCCACTTGATCATGGTGTATGATCCTTTTAATGTGCTGTTGGATTCCATTTGCTACTATTTTGTTAGGGATTTTTGCATCTATGTTCATCAGTGATATTGGCCCGTAGTTTTCTTTGTGACATCTTTGTCTGGTTTTGGTATCAGGGTGATGGTGGCCTCATAGAATGAGTTTGGGAGTGATCCTCCCTCTGCTATATTTTGGAAGAGTTTGAGAAGGATAGGTGTTAGCTCTTCTCTAAATGCTTGATATAATTCGCCTGAAGTCATCTGGTCCTAGTCTTTTGTTTGTTGGAAGATTTTTAATCACAGTCTCAGTTTCAGTGCTTGGCCTGTTTATATTTTCTATTTCTTCCCGGTTCAGTCTCAGAAGTTTGTGCTTTTCTAAGAATTTGTCCATTTCTTCCAGGTTGTCCATTTTATTGGCATATAGTTGCTTGTAGTAATCTCTCATGATCCTTTGTATTTCTGCAGTGTCTGTTGTTACTTCTCCTTTTTCATTTCTAATTCTATTGATTTGAGTCTTCTCCCTTTTTTTCTTGATGAGTCTGGCTAATGGTTTATCAGTTTTGTTTATCTTCTCAAAGAACAAGCTTTTAGTTTTATTGATATTTGCTATCATTTCCTTCATTTCTTTTTCATTTATTTCTCATCTGATCTTTATGATTTCTTTCCTCTGGCTAACTTTGGGTGTTTTTTGTTCTTCTTTCTCTAATTTATTTAGGTGTAAGGTTAGGTTGTTTATTTGAGATGTTTCTTGTTTCTTGAGGTAAGATTGTATTGCTATAAACTTCCCTCTTAGAACTGCTTTTGCTGCATCCCATGGGTTTTGGGTCATCGTGTTTTCATTGTCATTTTTTTCTAGGTATTTTTTGATTCCCTCTTTGATTTCTTCAGTGATCTCTTGGTTGTTAAGTAGTGTATTTTTTATGCTCCATGTTTTTGTATTTTTTACAGATTCTTTCCTGTAATTGATATCTAGTCTGATAGCATTGTGGTCGGAAAAGATACTTGATATGATTTCAATTTTCTTAAATTTACCCAGGCTTGATTTGTGACCCAAGATATGATCTATCCTGGAGAATGTTCCATGAGCACTTGAGAAGAAAGTGTATTCTGTTGTTTTTGGATGGAATGTGCTATAAATATCAATTAAATCCATCTTGTTTAATGTATCATTTAAGGCGTTTGTCCTTATTTATATTCATTTTGGATGATATGTCCCTTGGTGAAAGTGGGGTGTTAAAGTCCCCTACTATGATTGTGTTACTGTCCATTTCCCCTTTTATAGCTGTTAGTATTTGCCTTATGTATTGATGGTCTCCTATGTTGGGTGCATAAATATTTACAATTCTTGTATCTTCTTCTTGGATTGATACCTTGATCATTATGTAGTGTCCTTCTTTGTCTCTTGTAATAGTCTTTATTTTAAAGTCTATTTTGTCTGATATGAGAATTGCTACTCCAGCTTTCTTTTATTTTTTTTTAATTTATTTATTTTTGGCTGTGTTGGGTCTTCATTTCTGTGCAAGGGCTTTCTCTAGTTGCGGCGAGTGGGGGCCACTCTTCATTGCGGTGCGCAGGCCTCTCACTGTCGTGGCCTCTCCCGTTGCGGAGCACAGGCTCCAGATGCGCAGGCTCAGTAGTTGTGGCTCACAGGCCTAGTTGCTCCATGGCATGTGGGACCTTCCCGAGCCAGGGATCGAACCCATGTCCCCTGCATTGGCAGGCAGATTCTCAACCACCGTGCCACCAGGGAAGCCCTCCAGGTTTCTTTTGATTTCCATTTGCAAGGAATCTCTTTTTCCATCCCCTCACTTTCAGTCTGTATGTGTCCCTAGGTCTAAAGTGGGTCTCTTGTAGACAGCATAGATATGGGTCTTGTTTTTGTATCCATTCAGCCAGTTTATGTCTTTTGGTTAGAGCATTTAATCCATTTACATTTAAGGTAATTATTGATATTTATGTTCCTATTACCATTTTGGTAATTGTTTTGGGTTTGTTATAGTAGGTCTTTTCTTTCTCTTGTGTTTCCTGCCTAGAGAAGTTCATTTAGCAGTTGTTTTAAAGCTGGTTTGGTGGTGCTGAATTCTCTTAGCTTTTGCTTGTCTGTACAGGTTTTAATTCCTCTGTTGAATCTGAATGAGATCCTTGCTCAGTAGAGTAATCTTGGTTGTAGGTTTTTCCCTTTCATCACTTTAAAAATATCCTGCCACTCCCTTCTGGCTTGCAGAGTTTCTGCTGCAAGATCAGCTGTTAACCTTATGGGGATTCCCTTGTATGTTATTTGTTGCTTTTCCCTTGCTGCTTTTAATATTTTTTCTTTGTATTTAATTTTGATAGTTGATTAATATGTGTCTTGGCGTGTTTCTTCTTGGATTTATCATGTATGGGACTCTCTGTGCTTCCTGGACTTGATTAACTATTTCCTTTCCCATATTAGGGAAGTTTTCAACTATAATCTCTTCAAATATTCTCTCAGTCCCTTTCTTTTTCTCTTCTTCTTCTGGCACCCCTATAATTCGGATGTTCGTGCATTTAATGTTGTCCCAGAGGTCTCTGAGAGTGTCCTCAATTCTTTTCATTCTTTTTTCTTTATTCTGCTCTGCAGTAGTGATTTCCACTGTTTTGTCTTCCTGGTCACGTATCCATTCTTCTGCCTCAGTTATTCTGGTACTGATTCCTTCTAGAGAATTTTTAATTTCATTTATTGTGTTGTTCATCATTGTTTGTTTGCTCTTTAGTTCTTCTAGGTCCTTGTTAAACGTTTCTTTTATTTTCTCCATTCTATTTCCAAGTTTTGGATCATCTTTACTATCATTACTCAGAATTCCTTTTCAGGTAGACTGCCTATTTCCTCTTCATTTGTTTGGTCTGCTGGGTTTTTACATTGCTCTTTCATCTGCTGTGTGTTTCTCTGTCTTCTCATTTTGCTTATCTTACTGTGTTTGGGGTCTCCTTTTCACAGGCTGCAGGTTCATAGTTCTCATTGTTTTTGGTGTCTGCCCCCAGTGGCTAAGGTTGGTTCAGTGGGTTGTGTAGGCTTCCTGGTGGAGGGGACTGGTGCCTGTGTTCTGGTGGATGAGGCTGGATCTTGTCTTTCTGGTGGGCAGGACCATGTCTGGTGTTGTGTTTTGGGGTGTCTGTGACCATATTATGATTTCAGGCAGCCTGTCTGCTAATAAGCGGGTTGTGTTCCTGTCTTGCTATTTGTTTGGCATAGGGTGTTCAGCACTGTAGCTTGCTGGTAATTGAGTGGAGCTGGGTCTTAGTGTTGAGATGTAGATCTTTGGGAGAGCTTTTGCAATTTGATATTACATGGAGCCAGGAGGTCTCTGGTGGACCATTATCCTGAACTCAGCTCTCTTACCTCAGAGGCACAGGATGACACCCGGCCGAGCACCAAGACCCGGTAATCCACACGACTTAGAAGAAAAGGGAGAAATAAATACATAAATAAATAAAATAAAAGTTATTTAAAAAATAATTATTAAAAATTTTAAAAATTAAAAAGTAATAAAAAAATAAAAGAAAAAAGCGAGCAACCAAACCAAAAGACAAATCCACCAATGATAACAGGTGCTAAAAACTATACTAAAACAAACAAAAAACGGACAGACAGAATCCTATGACAAATGGTAAAAGCAAAGCTATACAGACAAAATCACAAAAAGAAGCATAAACATACACACTCACAAAAAGAGAAAAAGGAAAAATATATATTTATCTACATATTAAAAAAAAAAGGAGGAAGAGAGCAACCAAATCAATAAACAAATCTACCAATGATAATAAACTCTAAATACTAAACTAAGATACACATAAAGCCAGTAACAAATTAGATGCAGAAAGCAAACCCCAAGTCTACAGTTGCTCCCAAAGTCCACCGCCTCAATTTTGGGATGATTCGTTGTTTATTCAGGTATTCCACAGATGCAGGGTACATCGAGTTGATTGTGGAGATTTAATCTGCTGCTCCTGGGGCTGCTGGGAGAGATTTCCCTTTCTCTTCTTTGTTCGCACAGCTCCCGGGGTTCAGCTTTGGATTTGGCCCCGCCTCTGCGTGTAGGTCACCTGAGGGCATCTGTTCCCCGCACAGACAGGACGGGGTTAAAGGAGCAGCTGATTCGGGGGCTCTGGCTCAGTCAGGTCGGGGGGAGGGAGGGGTACGGAATGTGGGGCAAGTCTGCCGGCAGCAGAGGTCAGCGTGACATTACACCAGCCTGAGGCCGCCGTGTGTTCTCCCGGGGAAGTTGTCCCTGGATCACGGGACCCTGGCAACGGCAGGCTGCACAGGCTCCCGGGAGGGGAGGTGTGGAGAGTGACCTGTGCTTGCACACAGGCTTCTTGGTGGCGGCAGCAGCAGCCTTAGCATTTCATGCCCGTCTCTGATGTCCGTGCTGATAGCCCCGGCTCGCGCCTATCTCTGGAGCTCATTTAGGTGGTGCTCTTAATCCCCTCTCCTCACGCACCCCAAAACAACGGTCTCTTGCCTCTTAGGCAGGTCCAGACTTTTCCCCGGACTCCCTCCCGGCTAGCTGTGGCGCACTAGCCCCCTTCAGGCTGTGTTCACGCAGCCAACCCCAGCCCGCTCCCTGCGCTCCGACGGAAGCCTGAGCCTCAGCTCCCAGCCCCCGCCTGCCGCAGCGGGTGAGCAGACAAGCGTCTTGGGCTGGTGAGTGCCGGTCGGCACCGATCCTCTGTGCGGGAATCTCCATGCTTTGCCCTCTGCACCCCTGTTGCTGCGCTGTCCTCCATGGCTCCGAAGCTTCCCCCCTCCGCTACCCGCAGTCTCCCTCTGCAAAGGCGCTTCCTAGTGTGTGGAAACCTTTCCTCCTTCACAGCTCCCTCCCTGAGGTGCAGGTCCCGTCCCTATTCTTTTGTCTCTGTTTTTTCTTTTTTCTTTCATCCTACCCAGGTACGTGGGGAGTTTCTTGCCTTTTGGGAAGTCTGAGGTCTTATGCCAGTGTTCAGTGTGTTCCGTAGGAGTTGTTCCACATGTAGATGTATTTCTGACGCATTTGTGGGGAGGAAGGTGATCTCCACGTCTTACTCCTCCACCATCTTGAAGGTCTCCCTGTGCCCAGGCTTTTGACAAGGCTTTTTTCCTCAACCCTCAGGGCTCAGCTCAATTGTAGGCTCTTCAGAGAGACCTCCACAGACACCGTCCTATCTAGTTACCTGCTAAGTTGCTTTTTTCCTTCAGAGTATGCAGCATAAGCAGTATCATCTTATTTTTTTAATTTACTATTTATTGTTAGTCTCCTCCAGTCATCCAAGTGAGTTCCACAAGCGCAAAGATCTCACATGCCTTGTTCATCCTCTACCTCTAGCACCAAGCACAGCAGCTGATCCATGTAAGACCTTCTAAGTATTTGTTGAATGAATGGATGGTGTT
Organism: Leucopleurus acutus; assembly: GCF_964270905.1. NCBI lineage: Eukaryota > Metazoa > Chordata > Mammalia > Artiodactyla > Delphinidae > Leucopleurus > Leucopleurus acutus. The sequence continues at coordinate 45,874,398 of NC_139142.1, forward strand.
CTGGGGGTACAAAAATGAATAAGACAGAGTCTTCCCAGTTTTCCTGACTCACTTTACCCAAGCCAGAAGCCTAAGAGCTATCCTGGACTCCTCCTCTCCATGATCCAATTTGATGAAGTCCTTTGGTCCTTATTGTTTCTCAGCTGGATTACTGTAATAGTATCTCGATCCTGATTTTTCCACATTTAGTCTTCCCCACATTTCAAACTCCAGACCATCTTCCAAACTTACATATCTATTTATAAGTGATAGGCATGTTCTCCAGCTAATCCAAGATTAGTAAAATGTGATTTCTCATGCAGATAAAAATAAACATGAGTTCCAATATTTTCCCCACGTTCCACTTTGTAGACTGCTACATTCAAAGCACCTCCAATACTGACATTTCCAAAATGCATATCTGATTATATTGCTCTGTTTTAAATTACTGCAGCAATTCTTCAGTACCTTTAAGATTTGATCGTATGAATTTTATCCTTTGTTTCGTTAATATGGTGTGGCACATTGATAGATGTGCATCTGTTGAACCATCCTTGCATCCCTGGAAAAATTCCACTTGATCATGGTGTATGATTCTTTTAATGTATTGTTGAATTTGATTGCTAATATTTTGTTGAGGATTTCCACATGTAAAAGAATGAAGTTGAACCCCCTTCCTCACACCATATACAACATTTGACTCAAAATTGACAATAGACCTAAATGATAAAACCCTTAGAAAAAACATAAGAGTAAATCTTTGTGACCTTGAGTTAGGCAAAGCCTTCTTACGCATGACAACAAAAGTGCAGTAACCGAAGAAAAAATAGGTAAGTTGGACTTCGTCAATATTAAAAACTTTCATGCTTCAAAGTCACCACCAAGAAAGTGAAAAGACAGCCCGCAGAATGGGAGCAAATATTTGTAAATCATATATCTGCTAAAGGCTTTGTATCTAGAATACAAACACTTACAAATCAATAACAAAAAGTCTACTCGATTTTAAAATGGGTCAAAGATCTGAATAAATATACAAATGGCTAATAAGCACATGAAAAGATGCTCTACATCATTAGCCATTAGGCAAGTGCAAATTAAAACCACAGTTACACTGTAGAATGGTAGTTGCCAGGGACTGGGGTGAGGGGGAAATAGGGAGTTATTATTTAATGAGAGTAGAGTTTCAGTTTTGCAAGATGAAAAATTCTGGAGGTCTATTTTGCGACAGTGTGAGGTACTTAATGCTACTAAACTATACATTTTTAAAGGGTTAGGATGGTAAACTTTATGTTATGTATTTTTTACCCAGTTAAAAAATTTTGATACCACTTCACACCCACTAGGATGGCAATAATAAAAAACATAATAACAAGTGTTGGTGAGGATGTGGGAAAACTGGAACACTATACATTGCTGGTAAGAACATAAAATGGTGCAGCTGCTTTGAAAACAGTTGGGAAGTTCCTCAAAATGTTCATTGTAGAATTTTGATATGAACCAGCACTTCCACTTGTAGGTATATACCCAAGATTAATGAAAACATAGGTCCATGTGAAAACTTGTAGCCAATGTCCACAGCAGCATTTTTCATAATAGCCAGAAAGTGAAAAAAATCTAAATGTCCATAAATTGATGAATGGATAAACACAGTGTGGGATACCTATGCAATGGAATTTTATTTGGCAATAAAAAGAAATAAAATACTGGTTTATGCTATAACATGGATGAACCTTAAAAACATTATGCTAAGTAATGTTCTGTGGCCAGTCAAAAAAGGCCACATACTGTGTGTGATTCCATTTGTGATTCTACATGTGATTCCATTCCATGTAATGTCCAGGACAGGCAAATCTATACTATAAAGAAAGTAAATCGGTGGTTGCATAGGGCTGGGGAAACATGGCAGGGATTGGGGGTGATGGCTAATGCACACAGGGTTTTTCGTGTGGGTAATCACAATGTTCTAATATTGACTGTAGGGGTGGTTGGAAAGCTTTGTGAGTACATTAAACCCTTGAATGGGGCAATTGTATTGATATGGTATTTAAACTATATCTCTATTAAGCTGTTAAAAAGAAAATAAAGGCAAAACCAAAAAAGGCCATGCAGCTTTTGCCTTGTTCACCAAAAACACTTACTCTTGGAATCCTGAGCCCCCATTTAAGAAATGACTATCCTGAGGCCACCTGGCTGTGACAAAGTCCAAGCCACATGGAGAGGCCACAAGTTGTCCTAGCTTGGCCCGGCTTTCAAGTCATCACAGCCCAGGCACCAAATACGTACATGAAGAGCCTTCAGATGATTTTAGTCCTCTGGACCTTGAGTCACTTTAGTCATTTGGGTCTTCCCAACTAAGGTCCCAGACAGGCCCATCCCTGCCATATCCGGTCCCAATACCTGACTACACAATCTGTGAGTATAATAAAAGGGTGATGCTTTTATACAACTCCATTTTGGGATGGTTTGTAAAGCCCACGCTTCTGGTTTTCCTCCTACCTCACCGTCTACTTCTCAGTGTACTTGTTCTTCCCAATCTCCCTGAATGCTGGAGTATCCCCTCAGTCCATGGACCACTTCTATTCCTGTGCTCACGTCGTCGGTGATCTCATGCAGACTCATGGCTTTAAATGCCATGCTGATGACATCGCATCAAGAAAAGATGAAATCTATCAGCCAGATCTTTCCCCTGAACTTCAGAGTACTATATTCACCTGCTTATTTGAGATCCCTACTTGGATTTCCAACTGGCATCCAAAATGGAACAAAAACAAAATTGCTCTTTTCCTCCAAACCTACCTTTTCCCAATTGTTTCCATCTCAGTAAATTGCACCTCTCAGCCTTGCAGTGGTTAAGGCGTCTTTGTCTAGATATACACAGCTCACTTCCTGGCCTTCTACAGGTCTCTATTATCCTGGTGAGGCCTTCCTTGACCATCGTATTTGAAGTAGAATCCTCACTTCCCGACTCATTCATCCCAGCTTTGATTTTCTCCATAGCACTTAATCTCCACCTGATATATGGTATTGCTTACTAATTTCTCTCTCTCTCTACTAGAATGTAAGGCCTATGAAGGCACGGGTTTTTGCCTATTTTTTTTCTACTGCCGTATTCTCATGCCCACACAACGTGTAATGTCTTTGGCACTCGTTAATTTTTCAATTACTGAATGAATAATTAAATGAGTTCAGGGAGCAAACAGAGATGAGATCAATAACACAAGCAGTGTTGGCCTCAGAAGTATCAATATATATAATATACCTCCTCTTTGGAGGAAGAGAGAAAAGAATGTCTACTGGCTTTGAACATCTAAACAAAGCAGTAATGGTAATACCTGTCACACATAGAGCTTACTATATGCTATGCCCAGGTCTAAGCACTTCACATGTATTAACTGGTATAAAACTCAACAGCCTATAGTTAGGTTCTATTATCACTATTTTTCTAGATGAGGAAACTGATCAGAGTGAGTGAGGTTAAATAATTTGTCCAAGGGACAAGTGGCAGAGCTGGGAAAAAACCCAAGATATATGACTTTGGGGGTCTATCATCTTCACGTACCTTTTTTTGTGTGTGCGGTACGCGGGCCTCTCACTGTTGTGGCCTCTCCCGTTGCGAAGCACAGGCTCCGGATGCGCAGGCTCAGCGGCCATGGCTCACGGGCCCAGCCGCTCCGCGGCACGTGGGATCTTCCCGAACCGGGGCACGAACCCGTGTCCCCTGCATCGGCAGGCGGACTCTCAACCACCGCACCACCAGCGAAGCCCTTCACCTACCTTTTGAAGGTTCTTTTCTGAAAGTGAGACAGCAGTGGTGGGGTACAAAACTTGACAAGAGTGGAAGAGAAATAGCTATTGGGAGTTCGGTAGGGGGTCCATTAGGAAAACAATAAAAGGATTGTTGAGCAGCAGTGAAGACCTGGAAGCAACTAAGCAGAGAGGCTTCATGGTGGACTCCATAAATTGGATAGACCACTTGATCTTCTGTGGTAACAGCAGGAAAGAAACATAGTTGAGGTAAGCCAAGCGTGTGGGTTGCTGGGGCAGGTAGAGTGGAGAGGCCAAGAAAGCAAGGCAACATGGTAACACATTTGAAACAGTTGAGCCAGCAACCCAGGAGCAAGTTCATGAATTATTAGAATAGACTCAGGGACCCAGGAACTAGAGGTCATGATGACAAGAGAGAAACGATTCAGGAGAAATATAATATAGGGAGATGTGAAAAGAGGGGAATTCAGTGCTCAAAATCTAGGTAATGGAGTTAGGGAATTATCCAGTGGAATAAGGGCCATCTGAGGCAGGAATGAGTAGAAGAGGCTGAAATCACCTCCACCGACCCTTCCTAAACCCCAGATTACCTATATCGATGCTACAAATTCCCACAAGCCAAGACAAAATTTCATTCCACAATTAATGAGGCTTAAAAAATACAATAGTCCCAGTGGGAGATAATTCACAATTATCTGTGATGTGATGAGATGATTTGTGTTGTGTCCTTAAGCAACAGTTTTTAAGTTCCTCCCCTAGAGCTGGTTTCGACATTAAGAACCCTCATAGGTACCAAGTTGGGAAGAAAGAGTCACTGAAGGAGGAGGTGGCTACTCACCTATCAGGTCTGCTTAATGTATCCCTGGTTGAGATTTCTGGAAAGTACCAACTACTCTACATAAAGCAAATGTTTTATCTAATGATCCATAAAATAAATAAAATGCTTTTGTAGATGTTCTCACAAGATGTCCCTTATTCACTGCTATTGGCAAATTCTGCCATAAGCCTCTAAGAGACACTATACTTGTTTTTACTTGATTACCTACCAAATTCCTCATATTTATTACTACTGAGGTCAGGAAAAACAATTCCTTTAGTTGCAGCAAGGGGAGCTAAGGGCAAATCATCTTTAAGAGTTATGAAAAATAATGGGTGAATGGATAAATGAAATGTGGTATATACATATAATGGAATATTTTTCAGTCTTAAAAAGGCAGGAAATTCTGATACATGCTGCAACACAGAGGAACCTTGAAAACACTGTACTCAATGAAATAAGCAAGACACAAAAGGACAAATATTGTATGATTCCATGTATATGAAGTACCTAGAACAGTCAAATTCATAGAGACAGAAAGTAGAATGGTGGTTGCCCAGGAGCTGAAGGGAGGGGTAATGGGGAGTTACTGTTTGATGGGTATAGAGTTTCAGTCTGGGATGATGGAAAAATTCTGAAGATGGATACTGGTGGTGGTCACATAACAATGTGAAAGTACTTAATGCCACCAAACTGTATACTTAAGAATGGTTAAATGGTAAATTTTATGTTATGTATATTTTACTACAATAAAAAAAAGTTATGAAAAACGGAATAAGATTGCAGGTGGAAGCTATCTCAGATGAGAAAGCAACCATGTATCTAGGACAGTTTAGGTACACATAGATCTGTAAAGGGAAGCAGAATGGATAGGATGGGCAAAATGATCCCTGAGTATTCCCCCAACTGACCTACAAAGTGAATTTCCCAGATGAACTGCTATACAGCTAGCCAACTGCAGCAGGGACTGTAGCATTTGACCACTCTGCTTCCAGGGACAGAATTAGAACAGGGCCTTAGGAATTACTAAGATAGGGATGTGCTTCTAATAAGCCATCAACGCTTCTGTTAGGGACAAATACTTGGAGGTCAGGAGCCTTGTCTGATTCTTTGTAGCCCAGACTCCCAAAAGGTATCTGGCCCCTAGAAGGTATTTAGTACATAGCTATTGAACATAGATGAAATTTGATTTGGTTTATAAAATGGAGAATAGGTAATGTCTTTTTGAGAGTGTTATATTTGATGGGAATGAAATAATAGTACATAAACACACTGATACAAAGATAAGGCATTATTCTTAACACAAACAGGACAAAGGAGGCTTGGAAATCTCCCTGCATGTCACAGTTTACTTGCCATGATCTAATTTCTTAGTGAGTGAGAGGTAATTTCCACTGAAGAAACAGGAAGCTCTGATTTACTATTTTCCTTCTTAGTCATCTTGGGAAAAGTGGGGAATGGGGCTTTTTTGACTATCAGGTTACTCAACTCTTAAGAGGATGTAACAAAGGATGAACAAAGTGATTTACTATTCAGAAGGACATGGGGTTTACTTAGAATAAAAAACACCCTAGAAAAAAAGAGTCACTTGTTTCTTTTAGTGATTTTTCTGGCTCTAAACCCCTTCAGTTTTGATGGGTTCGTGTGCAGGAAGAACTCTAAGGTAAGGCATTGAGAGCCTCGCAGATCTTCCCTGGTAGGTCACATCCAGCTATTCTAATCATATTGGACAATACATTTAATTATCCAATAAATTTTATTATCCATGTTTTATATATCTGCTTCCTATAAGTGAGTATCATTTAAGTCTATGATACACTGAGAACAGTCAAGAATTGTTTCTTGCATTTATGATTTAAGAAGCTATATTTAAAGATTAAGACTTGTGTTTATGTGACTATAATTATAAGGAAAATTAGAAACCGAACAGCTGGATATTTATAAAAATGGATATTTCAGGAAAGGATTTAAAGTTAGAAGCCCTTTCCAACTCTTTTGTAAACCAGAGAACATACAATTATTTTAAGAAGGATTTCATTTTTACCCAACTGCATTTTAGATTTCATCAAAGGAAAAACATTCAGAAATCTTAAGACTTTTACTTCCTCGAATTTTAGATGGATTGCTTTTCAAAATTTTTCTAATCAACATTACGTGAAATCCTCTAGCTGATAAAAGGCCAAATGTTTACATTCTTCTCAAGAGGTTGAATGAATTTTTATGCATTGACCCAGAATGGGATTCCAGTATTTGCCATACTGAACAGCAAGGAATAATTAATTTTCACCATCCACGTACCGTACAAATATGAAGTTAAAATAGAATTTTCACTGACGGTTAACACTGTAGATTCCATGTTATGATTAGTTCCAAGAACACAAGAACACCGCATCTTCAGTGGGAAGTGTACTTCTCAGTTGTAACAACATCCTCAGAGACTTTTCAGTTTGTCTTTACCTTGCTCTTTTTGACTGCAAAGTGCAAAAGATTCTCGAACAAACTGCCTGCACATTGGGCACTGCTGAAAATACTTAACACAGCCATCACACAAGCACGTGTGTCTACATGGCAAGAGCACCCAGTTCACGGTCCCATTCTGGCAAACCACGCAGTCCTTGCTATTCTCTTCTGGAGGCTCCATTTCACTTTCAGATAGTCCAGCCTTTTCCAGCAAACTTCGGTCTGTGTTTTTTTCCTCTGGAGAGGAACTGCTGGAGGGAGTGGAATTATTATTTGCTGACATGAAAAGTTGCTGAAAATCAAAGAAACACATGTAAAGATATTACAAATGACAATTACGCTTCAAATCCGGGGGTCATAAGACGTGCTAAAAATTTATGAGCTAGCAAATCCAGTAACAAATAATAGCTAACTTCTATGATAACTAACTGAAAAATATTATCTCTTTATAGATAGTCATTCTTTGAAACTCTGCAAACAAAAAAGACAGAGGATAAAGACTAGAGGGTACAACTTACCTTAAGATCATGAAATTGACCTTGAGCCAGGAGTAAATATTGATATAATATTCTACAGGAGAGTTTATAAGTCTCATCAGGAATATGAATTACTGACACCATGGAAATCTAAGATAAAAATTGAACACCAGTCAGTACACACCTCCTTATATTATTTCACAGATATGTGAAAAATACTTCTCAAATAAAAATAAGAGGTTGATAAATTAGAAAACTTACAATAAGTTCCTTAAATCACAGTCACAAAAGAGGACCCAGTTACATATTTTTACCAGGATTATTTTATTTATACTCAAATTTACAAATTCAATGTTATTTCAGCAAAAAATTCAGCAAATTCAATGTTATTTCAGCAAAAATTTCAACAAATTCAATGTTATTTCAGCAAAAACATTGAATTTCAACAAATTCAATGTTATTTCAGCAAATTCAATGTTATTTCAGCAAAAAAAAACCTGTTGTTACAACTTATACAGCTGTATAAGTTGACTAAAATTTTCATATGGAAAAATAAAACATAAGAACAGCTAGGAAAGGGGCTTCCCTGGTGGCGCAGTGGTTAAGAATCCTCCTGCTAATGCGGGACACGGGTTCGAGCCCTGGTCCAGGAAGATCCCACATGCCACAGAGCAGCTAAGCCCGTGCACCACAGCTACTGAGCCCGCGAGCCACAACTACTGAGCCTGCGCTCTAGAGCCCATGAGCCACAACTACTGAGCCCGCACACTGCAACTACTGCAGCCCACGCGCCTAGAGACTGTGCTCCGCAACAAGAGAAGCCACCGCGATGAAAAGCCCGCGCACCGCAACGAAGAGTAGCCCCTGCTCGTTTCAACGAGAGAAAGCCCATGTGGAGCAACAAAGACCCAATGCAGCCAAAAATGAATAAATAAAATTTAAAAAAAAGAATAGCTAGGGAAATATTGAAAAGAAAGCTATGAGAGGGACTAAGCTCAGTCAGATATTAAAGCATACTACAAAGCCTCTAAAATTAAAACAGTGTGGTACTGGCACATGAATAGACAGGTGGATGGAACAGAATAAACAGTCTAGAAACAGACATAACTATATATACAAATATGACAAAGGCAGCATCTCAAATCATTAAACAAAGAGAGCCTTCTTAATAAAAAGTATTGGGGCAACTGGATATCTGTTTGGAAAAATATAAAATTAGATGCATTCCTCATTCCATACATAAGAATAAACTCCAAAAGCATAAGAAATCTAATTGTGAAAAATAAAACTAAGCAAGTACTAGGAAAAACATGTGAATTTCTTTTTAGTTTCAGTGTAGAAAAAGACTTTCGAACTATGACCCAAACCCAGAGGCAGATAAATTTGACAAACCTAACTACATAAAAATATAACATTTGCATGACAAAAAGCACTATAAGCAAAGTCAAAAGACATATGACAAGCTGAAATATATATTCACAACGTATATCACAGACTAGGGGTTAATATCTCTAATTTATAAAGAACTTTTAAAAATTGAAGAAAAAGTGAATAAAAATCCTATAGAGAAATGGGCAAAAGACATGAACACATAATATACAAAAAGATAAAAACATGGTCCTTAGCCATATTAAAAGATGTTCATTTCACTCACAATATGATAAATGAAAATTAAAACTTGACTGAGATATAATTTCTTTCTCATCAGGTTAACGATAATTGAAAAGCTTGTCAGTACACTCTATGGAGAAGTCATCACTCTCATATACTGCTGGTGGAAATGTGTTAAAAAAAAAAAAAACAACTCCAAAGGTACAATTCCAATGGAGGGGAATTTGGCAGTATGTAACAGAAAGAAATGTATTTACTTAGCCTTCAACCACATAACCTCAACAATGTTAAAATACGGACACACAGGTTATTCAGTGCAAGATTATCTGTTATTGCAGAATACTGGAAACTACCTGAATGTCCAACCACAGGAGATTGGCTGAATAACTGTCATACATGGATACCCTACATACAATAAAGTGCTAGGCAGCTATAAGTGAAAAAAGCAAGAACATGTATAGTATATATAGGGTGCTACCTTTTGTGTAAGAAAGAAGGAAAAATAAGAAGAAACAGAAAGATATCTGTATTTTCTTATCATTACAATAAGAAACATAGGAAGGATAAACCAGAAAACAACTTGATCATCTGTACAAGAACTGGGGTGTATGAGAATGGGGGTAAGGGATGAAAGCAACATCTGAGTATACCACTTTATATAGTTTTTTGACTTTTGAGAGAACTAATCTGAGTAATTCATGGACACAGTTTTTGACTATAAATCCTCAGTTTGGGGCAGGAAATAAGGAAAGGGCAGTTTGAGGACCAAAATAATCATATTCAGTAATGAATTATAAACCACTGGGGGAAAAAGGAATTCATGAGGCCATGAGGATAACAAATAGATAAACAAAGAGGTAAATCGGAGGACTCTTGCTTGTAATAGAATGCTGAGGGCTGACTGGAGGGCTGGAGTTGGAAAATAATCCTTTTTTTTTTTTTTTTTTTTTTGCGGTACGCGGGCCTCTCACTGTTGTGGCCTCTCCCGTTGTGGAGCACAGACTCCGGACACGCAGGCTCAGCGGCCATGGCTCATGGGCCCAGCCACTCCACGGCATGTGGGATCTTCCCGGACCGGGGCACGAACCCATGTCCCCTGCATCGGCAGGCGGACTTTCAACCACTGCGCCACTAGGGAAGCCCTGGAAAATAATCATTTTGCAACCATCATGGTAAAGATGAAATCTGGTAAGAATCATTAATGGATATTAAATCCAGGGGGAAATTTTACTAAAGAACAGGATATTTGTATGGTCTTAAAGTGCCTCCCCACACACTGCTTATTACTTGCAAGGGAGAGAAAAAAAAGGAAACAGTGGAAAATTGGATAACACCTTGACTGAGAGATCAAAATTTACATCACCAATGAGGGAAAAGAACCTCCCATTCTTCTACAGGCGATGCCCTGAAACACACACATCATCACCTGCGTGGTACACTGGCTGAGAATGCTCAACTCCAATCTAATCATGATGAAACATCAGACAAAATGAGAAATGTTCTATTTTACAAAAACAGTGTGTGGGGCTTCCTTGGTGGCGCAGTGGTTGGGAGTCCGCCTGCCGATGCAGGGGAGACGGGTTCGTGCCCCGGTCCGGGAGGATCCCACATGCCGTGGAGCGGCTGTGCCCGTGAGCCATGGCCGCTGAGCCTGCGCGTCCGGAGCCTGTGCTCCGCAACGGGAGAGGCCACAACGGTGAGAGGCCCACGTACCGCAAAAAAATAAATAAATAAAATAATAATTTAAAAAAAACAGTGTGTGCATGTGACTCTATTCTTCAAAAATGCTAATGTCATAAAAGACAAAAGAAAGGCTATGGAAATGTTTCAGATTAAAGGAGGTTAAAGATACATGACAAATACAACATCTGACTCTAGACTAGAATCTGTACTGGAGGGGAAAATATGTTGTAAAGAATACTGTTAGACAGACTGACAAATTGGAATATATATTATAATAGATTAGATAAAATATTATATCAATGTTAGCTTTATAAAGTAGATAACCATATTGTAGTTATACAAGAGAATATCCCCATTATTAGGAAAACACACTGAAGTATTTGGGTGTAAAGAATCATCATGTATACAACTTATTCTCAATTCATTAAAAATATATATATACACATACACCCATAAATATGTATGTGGGCAAATAGTGAAAATGGTGCAAATGTTAACAATTAACAATAGGAGATCAGGGTAAAGGGTATATGGATGTTCTTCTACTTTTTTATTTTTGCAAGTTTTTGAAATTATGTCCATAAAGAAAGTTAAAAAACAACAACAACAACCCTATTATGGTTGTAAACATACAAGATCCTTTACAGCCTTATAAGGATTTATTAATTTGGCAGTGACTTCAGAGGCTTTTAATACTAAATCAAAACGACAGGACTGGTAAAAGATAGTAATGTTATCTCCCACTACTAACAATCCTGCCATTTAATTTAACATGAAAAGCCTCTGAAGCTACTATCATGCTAGTTATGAATATATATATATAGTTGTAGATTAACATTTGATATGGAAAAGATGTTTAAAACATACTATTAAATGAAAGCAGATCCCAAAATAGTATGGACAATTTGATCCCATTTTTGTTTTAAAATTACATACATAAAGGTCTAGAAAGATACAAATATTCACAGTGGTTATCTTTGGATGATAGAATACAGGTGATTTTCCTTTTTTGGCTTATCTAGATTTTCTACTTCTGTTTCCTGCCACAAACATGTATCATTTGAGTAGTACAGAAAATAAACTAGTATAATTTAGTAAAAATGAAAAAAAAAATTAAGTCAAGGTCTTGCAGTGACAATCCCTACTTTCCTTAACTACCTAAAATAACAAACTGGTTCCTAACTACACAATCTGAATGTAATTTATTACTGTTACAATAGGAGTGAGAGAGTTAAAAAATTTCTTTTTTAGATTTAGAATTTCTGACCCCAGATAAAATACTGAAAAACCAAATGCCCAATTTGCTTTTAAAATTAAGAACAGAGAACATTCATACAAAATATACTAATATGCTTTAGTGCCAGTGTTAGGCCCCACCTGAGAGATAAGAAAGCGAGAAGCAAGGATTAACAGGAAAAAAAGAAGGGAACCTACTGATAAGAACAGAAGATACAGAGAAGGACCCAGGCAGGGAGGTGTATACAAAGGACCTGAGAGCCAGGTACTTTGTCTGCCCTGTGGGAATAAGCCTCCCCCAACCACAGCCGGGCCAGTTGCATCAGGGACCTGAGAGCAAATCTTTCCCTGTTTAGAATGCCACTGAACTGTACACTGAAAAGTGGTTAAAATGGTCAACTTTATGTTATATGTATTTTACACCTCCCAACACCAAACACACACACACACACACACACACACACACACACACACACACACACACACTCACTCTCTCTCTCACACTCCTTCTCTGTTTAGACTGAGGAGGAAAGTTAGAAAATAAGGAAGAGTCTGAGTACTCACGTTGACAAAGAGCACCAGCAGCAAGAGGGAAAGGAACCACAGGGGAAGCTGAGAGGAAGGTGACAGATCTGACCCTTTCTGTTTCGAATGAAAGGAAAGAAGTAGGGGAGCGTAGAAGAGATGGGGGACACAGTGGTGAGAGAAGGGCTATCTTGCCCAGGTAGGCAGAGTGAAGGACGGAAAGGCTGGACATATCAAACACCAACTTAATAGGTGTTATTTATCTTCAGTTGAAAAGAGTGGGAGGGCCGAAGGGAGGGAGAGGGGAGACAACCAGAAGAGCTCTCCTATGGACTATTCAGGAGCTTGGCTGTGAGGCTCTATATGGCTCACTAACACTGCTTGGTATGACTTTTTTTTTCACTTATCAAATTTACTGAGCACCTATTGTGTTTCAGGCACTCTGTTAGGTTCTGGAAATACACTGCTGTTAGTATGACTTTTATTTGGAAAAAACAAACTGACTTCAGCTCAATGGAACTTCAATTTCATAAAATTAACCCCGATCCCCAAAAAACTAGAGGCATAACTTATTGAGCAGGGTCTAGATCTCCCAGTTAGGGTGTGCACCTTCCAAAGCTCAATGTGTGCTGGTTTTGGTGAGATACTCCTGTTAAAAACAAAGCATACTGCCACAGGACTACAAAGGCTCAGAATCGAGCCCTGCTTCCATCTCTTATTTCCTGAATGCCTGGGAGTTTTCTTTAGTCTCTTTCAGTGTCTATAAGACAGATGCCCTAACACACAAAGTTGTTGGAAGGAATAAATATGTTAATGGTAGCGAATGTACTTTGTATATTACAAAGTGTCATAAAAATGTTACCATATCTTTATTCATCAACATATCTATTTCATGCACTTCAGAAAAGTAGTAAATTGTGTATAAAGCCATTCTAATCATGATAGGATTTCACCAAAAGTTTATTTCACATACAAGCTTCTACCATACTTATAGGAATGTCAGGCTCAGGACCTTTTAGACGTCTAACATGCTTTTATCTTCCTAATTGGGATAAACTACCAGACTAAAGAAATAATTAGCACATAATGAGAAAAGGAGATTAAAATAATTACTGAAAATATAGGGACCAAACACATATAAGATGTAGGTGCAGCAGGGGCTATGATGGAACCAAGATGACTGCAAACATGCAAAGAAAAGAGTGGATACTGTCTTAAAATCAAGCCCTTCAGATCATTACAATGCTTATTTATTCAGTGCTAAAAATGCTAGGAATAAACATGCTTCCCAACAGACCTTTTTCTATGTGGCAAAAATGACAGAATATAGGATGATGAAATTAATGTAATTCAACTCTATCTTTCATTTTCTAAATAAAATCATATTCTTGCAATCCATATGGGAAAAAACAAGTCATGCTCTGAAGGAGCATTACACATATAAAACGCATACAAGTGTATTTCCCATGTATTCATTTTCCAAAAAAATGTGTCCAGGCCAAATGTATATCCTCAGAAATTAAAATAAACCTTTTCCTATTTCACCAAATAATTAAGACCCATCATCCAAATCACTTAAAAGTTAATGTTTCCACAATTTTAAGATTACTTACAATATCATAAATTTCTCGGTTATCTTCATCAGCTAGGGTCAACAGTGCTACCAATGGATAGCGAGATCTGGGCACTGTACCAAAGTCTTCAATTTTAGTATCTTTTGGTAACTGGCAATATATTTCTTCTTTGCTGTCCTTTTTAATACTTTTTGAAGATGTAAAGAGAAATTGCCACTATAAGCAAAAATACAATATACCAAAGGGGATAAATAATAACTTAGCAACACTATTTTATCTATAAAAAGTCTAAGGTCTAAAATTTTCATGTGCTAATGGATATATCAGATAAAAGGATACAAATACTGCTCTTGATAGAGATATTCACTATACAGAGCATCTTCTAATGCTTGAGGAGTGTTTATTCGGAAGCAATGAAAGTGCTTCTTCAGAGCTTCATATAATTTTTGGACACTGCACCCCCAGTAGCAAGTAAGGAGGCTATCTTCAAGGCAATCTGTTGTCAAAGTTATGCCAGCTGTGGAAAACAAACGAGACAAAGAGAAGAAAATTACCTAATGCTATGTCTACTACAATTATACATAGCCAGTAACAAAAGCTTCCTTTTGGTTGCTGGCCAGGCTGACGGCAGTTAAAGGAACTCATTAAAGGGTATGTGACTATAAATGAAGGAAATGGTCTCTAAAACAAAAGATATAAAAACTTCAATGTCTACACAATTTTAAAGCGCTGTCAGTAAACTCTAATTTACATTATTTCATATTTATTCTTGGAAGTTACAAAGATTTTTTTGATGACTTCAAGACTCTTCCCACATAAATTTAAAAAACTGAAATACAGTTCACTATTGATAACCTACCACTCTAATAGTGTACATAATCCTAACTACAAGAAGTAATAGAGCTGTCTCTAAAAGTGGATGCATACCACCCATGCGGTCCAGAAGATGATCAGTGGAGTAGGAAAAATATTAAGAAGAAATTGAGCCTTACTAACGTTAACATACTCATTGACAACACTGATATACTCTTGTCACACAGTTAATGTCCCATGTAATATGCAAAATATCCTAAGAAAGAGTGGAGATTCCAAAACATGGAGGGTTTAATAGTGTTGCCCTCATTCATTTGTTTGCTTTCGGCATAGTAAAATATATTACAATTTAAGTAAACCTGATTAAGTGGACATATAAGTTATAAAGTGGACATTCAAATTATCTTATATAGTTTTGCCTATTTACCTAACACTTACATAGGACTTACTATGCGCCATCTATATGATTTTTTCCCTTGCTCATTGCAGTTGTAGCAATATAAGTTCAAGGGCAGCAGCATCCAATGTCTCATACTGCTGGCAGTGCAAGCTGCAACATCTAGTGCTCAGTGGCCATGGCATACTTACCAGAGCAAAAGGGCATGGTTTTGGTCATTGTTCCTGGCTGAACAGCCTTGGTCTCTGATTATGGCTCTCCAAACCTATGGGCAATTCTGTAAGCTACTCAATGTCCTTGGAGTCATTTCTGTTGTTTGCAAATAGGAATTTTTATTGATACATTATGTATTTTTTAAAAGGTGATCAAGAGTATGAGTTGGAAGGAGATACACAAACACAAGCAGATGCTCTACAGCAGGGGTCCCCAACCCCGGGCCGTGGATGGGCAGCGGTCTGCCGTAGCCTGTTAGGAACCAGGCCGCACAGCCGGAGATGAGCAGCAGGCGAGAGACAGAAGCTTCATCTGCCGCCCCCCATCGCTCGCGTTACCGCCTGAGCCATCCCCCCAACCCTGCCCCGTGGAAAAATTGTCTTCCATGAAACGGGTCCCTGGTGCCAAAAAGGTTGGGGACTGCTGCTCTACAGGACACCAAAAATTGAGCTTTACACTTTTCTTCTCACTATTCAGTAGTATGTATACAGAGTCTCAGATTCTGAACATGTACAGTAGCAGCACGTAGAGCAATTTCTAATCATTGTTAAGCAAAAATCTTAATTGGCAGGAATTTCACATAGGTAATTGGAACAGAATTTGATTTCAAATTTTTAAATAATGCCCAACATCAGGTATTAATTCAAGAATGGAAAATTCAGTTAGTTATTTTTCTTGATTAACTATTGAAAAGCTGAAGAGGAACACTCTATTAATACAAATTATATATATATACGTATATGTATACATATATATTAAAATCACACATACTTTCCTCTATGTCACTAAAGAACCGCAAAACATGAGGAAAGGAAAAAAAGTTGGACGTAGACAGGACAGGAAAAAATATAAAAGGCATATAAAAAAAAAGTTGAAAAAGAAAAAAAAAGGAACCCAGAAAATGATTTCTTAATATTATTATATTACTGGCAAAAATGCAAAAAAATGTGAAAAGATCTATGTTTAGAGCACTAGTTATAGGAAAATGCTGGAACCCACCCAAATATCTATCAATAAGGGATTAAATGAATAAAATATGGAATACTTTATTTTTGTTTAACATCTTTATTGGAGAATAACTGCTTTACAATGGTGTGTTAGTTTCTGCTTTATAACAAAGTGAATCAGCTATACATATACATATATCCCCATATCTCCTCCCTCTTGCATCTCCCTCCCATCCTCCCTATCCCACCCCTCTAGGTGGTCACAAAGCACCAAGCTGATCTCCCTGTGCTATGCGGCTGCTTCCCAATAGCTATCTATTTTACATTTGGTAGTGTATATCTGTCCATGCTACTCTCTCACTTCGTCCCAGCTTACCTTTTCCCCTCCCCTTGTCCTCAAGCACATTCTCTATGTCTGCATCTTTATTCCTGTCCTGCTCCTAGGTTCTTCAGAACCATTTTTTTTTTAAGATTCTGTATATATGTGTTAGAATACAGTATTTGTTTTTCTCTTTCTGACTTATTTCACTCTGCGTGACAGTCTCTAGGTCCATCCACCTCACTACAAATAACTCAATTTCGTTTCTTTTTATGGCTGAGTAATATTCCATTGTATGTATGTACCACATCTTCTCTATCCATTCATCTGTCGATGGACGCTTAGGTTACTTCCATGTCCTGGCTACTGTAAATAGTGCTGCAATGAACTTTGTGGTAAATGACTGTTTTTGAATTGTGGTTTTCTCAGGGTATATGCCCAGTAGTGGGATTGCTGCATCGTATGGTAGTCCTATTTTTAGTTTTTTAAGGAACCTCCGTACTGTTCTCCATAGTGGCTGTATCAATTTACATTCCCACCAACAGTGCAAGAGGGTTCCCTTTTCTCCACACCCTCTCCAGCATTTACTGTTTGTAGATTTTTTGATGATGGCCATTCTGGAATACTTTATAATGAAGTACTGTAACTCTTAAAAAAGAATTGAGCCATATCAAAATATCTGCATGTACTATCGTGGAACAATCTTCAGAATATATTGTTACATGAAAAAAACAAGGTGAAGGGAAGTATATATAGTATGTTACTGTTTATCTCACAGGAGAGAATATCTATATATATGGGTTTACTTACACTAAAAAAAGAACAATGGAAGGATAAACGTTAAAAAAAATATATAAAAACTCAACTTACAGAACATAGAAACCTACCCAGTGTGTTTGCTTTGTAAAAAGAATCAGAGTTCCAGCGGTTCAGAGCTGCATACAAGACTTGTGTACAGACTTTGTACATCTGACTACAATAGGGAGTGTCAGAGTCTACTCACCACTGGATATTACTCATACTTTAACATAATATGTCTCTGAAATTAAATAAGTTAACAAAAAGAACTACAGAATCTATAAAATTCTACTCCCTACAATCTTTCATAAACTTTTCCATTAACAGACTGACAAGAGAATGTCTCCCTTTAGTTCTTCCCACTTCTTTGCAAATAGAATTCCCATTCTTAGATTTTCTTAATCTTCTATAATTCAGTGTGGACACAATGGCATCTTAGATCTGTTGATCTAACAGATCAATAACAGATCATTAACAATACTGGGACACAGCCATAAACCAGAAAATTCAGAAGCCAAATTAGGTGAGGCAGCATGGATGTGACTTCTCTCAACCTGCCCTTACGTGCCTAGCTGTAACAGCCAAGTAAAGCACAGCACAAGAGATAGCCTTGCAAAAAACTGGAAAAAAAAAAAGGACTACAGTCAAATGAGTTGAGCCGTTAAAAAAGGAGAAACCCTAGGGTAGAAACCCTAGGGTAGAAAAGCCACAAACCTTGAAGAAGAAGCCCTGAGAAAGAAGAACTATATACAAGGAGATCATGCATGAGGATAATAAAACCGGAGGGAGTACTGGGAGCTGAAAATTTTAGGTTGTAGGGAAGAGAGGTTCACAAATTCCTCCAAAAATGCTATGTGTGTCATCTTGCACAAGGGAGCTGTTTACAAAAGGACAGCAGAATTCCTGAACCACCACGGTTCTGCACATTTTAATCAGGAATGTTTTCTAAACAAGTTAGTTTTCTCTGTCCTATCTTGAAATTTGTTCTTCCTAAGTGCAAAATGTCAGAATGAACCCCTTATCTACCACTGGGGGAAAAAAAGGTCCTTAGTTCCCTTTAAGTCAATTCAACTCAACTAATACACCCTGAGTACTTACTTTTTTTTAAAAATAAATTTATTTATTTTATTTATTTATTTGGCTGTGTGGGGTATTTGTTGCTGTGCACAGGCTTTCTCTAGTTGCGGTGAGCGGGGGCTAGTCTTCATTGCGGTGCACGGGCTTCTCACTGTGGTGGCTTCTCTTGTTGCAGAGCACATGCTCTAGGCATGTGGGCTTCAGTAGTTGTGGCACATGGGCTCAGTAGTTGTGGCTCGCGGGCTCTAGAGCACAGGCTCAGTAGTTGTGGCGCACAGGCTTAGGTGCTCCGCGCCATGTTAGATCTTCCCAGACCAGGGCTCGAACCTGTGTCCCCTGCATTGGCAGGTTCTTTTTTTTTCTTTGTTTTGTTTTTGTTTTTCAGCAGTTTTATTATGATGTGCTTATAATGATTTTCTTTGTATTTATTCTACTTGGGGTTTGTAGTGTTTCTTGAGTCTGTGGCATCAGATCCTTTATCTGTTTTAGAAAATTCCTGGTTATTGTATTACTTTTACAACATTCTCTCTCAGCTTTCCTTCTGTAATTAATGGTGTGTGTGTGTGTGTGTGTGTGTATAATGCTCTTTTTTATCATTATTCCTGAAGTATAGTTCTTCAGAAATCCCTAACAAAAATCATCTGATACTTGTCAAATTCTCTATTCTTTGGAAGAATGGGACTCAGTACTTTGGTTCCACCTGTCCTAAGAAATTTCAAAAGCTCTGTTCAACTTCACAGCCTCTCAGCTACTGTTTTCTGCTCAGCTTCTCAGTCTCTTAATTACTCAATTATAAACAAAGAAAAACACCAAGAGTCAGGCTAATGGCAGGGGACTCTTAACCACTGAGCCAACAGGGAAGTCCCTGAGTACTTACTTTTAATGTCATTAAAGCTTCTACCCTGGGGACATGGAAGCATCATAAACCCACATATATTAAATAACAACAAAGCAATCCCAACAACCCGCACCTAGTAAACAGAGCTGAACAACTAAGATTAAAACTGATTCTCTGCTTTATTTTCAAGTAAATCAGGTCTCCAGATGTTCACCCTTCCTCCTCTATGTGCCAGGCATCTTAGGTACAGCAGTGAAAATAAAGACCTGCATTTTTAAACTACCTATCTACACATCAAATGAAATAACCTCTTACAATCTCACAATTATTGCTCAGAATATTATTTCAATGTTCTGGTTAGACACCTTCAATAACATCTGCCATTCCACAGTTTAAACAAATGAATTTTATTCTACTGAGTATAATTCCCAGCAAAACGTTCTTCTTATTTCCCCACAGAACATAGATAAAGAATGACATGCATTGCAAAACTACAATGAGGTACCACCTCACACCAGTCAGAATGGGCATCATTAAAAAGTCTACAAATAACAAATGCTAGAGAGGGTGTGGAGAAAAGGGAACCCTCTTACACTGTTGGTGGGAATGTAAGTTGCTGCAAGCACCATGGAAAACAGTATGGAGGCTCCTCAGAAAACTAAAAACAGAATTACCATATGATCCAGCAATCCCACTCCTGGGCATATATCCAGACAAACCTATAATTCAAAAAGATACATGTACCCTTATGTTCACAGCAGCACTATTCACAATAGCTAAGACATGGAAACAACTTAAATGTCCATCAACAGATGAATGGATAATGAGGATGTATAGATATAGGATGGAATACTACTCAGCCATAAAAAAGAATGAAATGCCATTTGCAGCAACATGGATGGACCTAGAGATTATGATACTAAGTAAAGTAAGTCAGAAAGAGAAAGACAAATACCATATGATATCACTTATATGTGGAATCTAAAATACGACACAAATGAACCTATCAGTGAAACAGAAACAGAATCACGGACATAGAGAACAGACTGGTGATTGCCAAGCGGGATGGGGTTGGGGGAGGGATGGAGTGGGAGGTTGCAGTTAGCAGATGTACGCTTTTATACATAGAATGGATAAACCTACTGTGCACAGAGAACTATATTCAATATCCTATGATAAACCATAATGGAAAAAAATATTTTTAAAAATGTATATATATGTATAACTGAATCACCTTGCTGTACAGCAGTAATTAATACAACATGGTAAATCAACTATACTGCAATTAAAAAAAGAGGGACTTCCATGGTGGTGTAGTGGTTAAGAATCCGCCTGCCAATGCAGGGGACACGGGTTCAATCCCTGGTCTGGGAAGATCCCACATGCCGTGGAGCAACTAAGCCACAAGCCACAACTACTGAGCCTGTGTGCTGCAACTACTGAATCCCTCACGCTTAGAGCCCGTGCTCCGCAACAAGAGAAGCCACCACAACGAGAAGCCTGCGCGCCACAACAAAGAGTAGCCCCCGCTCGCCGCAACGAGAGAAAGCCCGTGTGCAGCAACGAAGACCCAACATAGCCAAAAATAAATCAATAAAATAAAGTTTTTAAAAAAGAATGATATGCATTAGTATTTGAAAAATTAAAATACTTCAGTAAGCATGCTACAAGTCTGCACACTTAAAAATTTTTTCACATACTTCACTAATGCTACTGTTAGCATCTAGTGTGTTGGACATAGCAGAGAGGTCTTCTACTTACTGGGTATCTTTTCATTTGCTTCTAACATTTACAGGGTGGGCTCTATTTGAGACTTTTTCTGCATGAAAGACAGACTGATGGATTTCCTCACACATTCCAGCTCACAAGTGTCCTGTATTTGTTTGCTCATGATGTAACAGTTCTTCTTTTTCAGTGTTTCCAGGCTTGTGGAACTGTGCTGCAGGAAGGACAGCTTTGTGCTGGTGGATTTTTTTTATTGGCAGTCCTGCTCAAAAGCCAGATGTGACATTATAGCAGGTCTAAGTACATTTCCATAGAGGTTAGCGATCAGGAAACCACCACAGTTCTGCACATCTTAATCAGTTTAATCAACTAAACAAGTTAGTTTTCTCTGTCCTATCTTGAAATTTGTTATTCCTAAGTGCAAAATGTCAGAATGAACTGCTTATCCACCATGAGGGGGAAAAGAGGTCCTTAGTTTCCTTTAAGTCATAGGATAATCATACAATATTTATAGGTAAGGAATAGGAAAAAGAAATTTTGTACTTTTTCAACATAAATCAAGATTTACTTAAGGTTGGACTTCCCTTGTGGCACAGTGGTTAAGAATCTGCCTGCCAATGCAGGGGACACGGGTTCAAGCCCTGGTCTGGGAAGATCCCGTATGCCGTGGAGCAGCTAAGCCCATGTGCCACAACTACTGAGCCTGCGCTCTACAGCACGTGAGCCACAACTACTGAGTCCGCGTGTCACAACTCTGAAGCCTGCATGCCTAGAGCCCGTGCTCCGCAGCAAGAGAAGCCACAGCAATGAGAAGCCCACGCACCACAACGAAGAGTAGCCCCCGCTCACTGCAACTAGAGAAAGGCCCCTCACAGCAATGAAGATCCAACGCAGCCAAAAATAAAAAACAAATAAATGAATTAATTAATTAAAAAAAAAGATTTACTTAAGGTTGATAATCCCTGTTGACTATGTACACTGATGACAACTGATTCTAGAAGTTAGAGGCTGGAAGATGACTAGACAAGAAGGTCACAGGTGCCAAGGGAGAGGATGTCAAGAAGGAAGGCCTGGCCAACTCTGCTAAACACTGCAGAGAGAGCACTAACTCAGGCCAGAAATGCGTCCCCTGGATTTTACGACTGGGGGGACCAGAGGTGAGGGCTGAAGCAGTAATTAGTGACCTTGGAGAAGGCCATCTCAGTACAGGGATACAGCCAAAAATCAGACCGCAATCATCGGAGGCGTAAAAGGGAACGAGCTAAGAGGAGAAGGCAAATGCAAACCACTTTTAAGAAGCTTGGCTGCAAAGGGAGGAAGAGAAAGAGGACAGTCGTTAGAATAAGATGACAAGTTGAAGAAGTTTGGGGTTGTTTGTTTAGAAGGTACCAGAAATGTGAGCAAGTGTGAAAAATGATAGGGTCTTAGCCCAGAAATTCTTGTAGAGCTACAGAACTGTGTGGAGAACTGCCTACTCTATATCTCTACTTAACTGTCACAGAAGCATTTCAAAGTCACAATTTCAAAACTGAATTCATTACCTTTCTTCCAAACCCTGTTGCTCCTCCTGCACTCCTTACCTTGGCGATAGGATCTGTCTATGGAGGACCCACGCAAAGAACGTGAATTTTCCTTGACTATTCTCTCTTACCTGTCCCACCCTATGTTTTATACATAACAAACTACTTATTGTTTCTCTAATGTATTATTCTGTTTATATCTCATTGCTGTGCTCGTGCTTCTCTCTCTACCTAGAATTTCTCCCAATCCCCAAAGATAAACACCTACTTATCTCAAAACTCTACTCACCAAAAAAAAAAAGGGGGGGGTGAGAAAAATAAGACAGAGGGAGACACACACACAGCACACTCCTCTTTACGAAGCTTTTCCTGTATATGCTTCCCCAAACTTAACCCTTTTCCTTCTTTCTTTTACTCCAGTGGTTCCTAGATGATCTTGCAGACAATTTATTTCCCCAAGTACAGAAATAAACAACCACCATTTATTATTACCATTTAATATCAAAATACCATAATTTCAGATGAAAAGATGGCTGTTCTTCAGAAGGGTAGCAACCTTACATTAGCTATACTTATACTACACTGCCTTACTTTTCTCACTGCACTGAAGAACAATGAAAATGGCACAGTGTCCTAACAGACTTCTCTTATTAACACCTGTGATACTTAATTTACCTCATACAAATGCCTCTATTTACTAGTTGATAAGCTCCTTAGGAGCAAGGTTTGTGAATTATTAGTCTTTGTATCTCTGGTATGTAGCATAGCTCCTGGAACAGAATAGGGGCTCAATAAATGTTTGTTAAGTCTGAGGAGGAGAAAGCAGTAGAGAAAGAAAATTAAAGGGCTAAGCAGTAGAGAAAGAAAATTAAAGGGCTAATTAAAAGGCTATAGAAAGAGAGAAAAATCTTTGGAAAATAGCCACCAACTTGTAATTGAAGCTGAAGATGGACTGGTGATCTCTAAGCCAAAAGGATTCTTGACTTGTCTCATTTGCTTTTTGAAAACTCTTGTGTTGAACTGGGTCTCTTCCGAATTTCTCAGAATTACTGGAACATCCCAACCAAACCTGAAGAAAGGTAAAAATAAAATAAGACATAATTTTAATAAATATTGAAACTTTATATGTAAAGTTTGCTGTGCTTTATTAGTTATTCCTCTTAACATAAGTATCAGAAAAATAGATTCAGTTACTCAAAATTTTACATTATATTGCAGAATTAATCCAAAACTAAGAGATATTAGAGACCCCATAGAATTGCAATATAGTGTTTGGCTGGCTGAATCAACATACTCTTGAAAACAGAGAGTTCTACTGTTAATTATTGTTGATTACAAAGGAGTGCCATGATTATAGATAAAATGAACCTAACACGGTAGCAAAAAGATAGAATTATTGAATTTCTTAAATGAAATGAAAAGCAAATACATATTTAATGTGCAGACTACTTGATATTATTTATGGGACAAGAGAACTTTTAAACACCAAATATAGCCCTTCATTAATAGAACATATTCTCTACTTTTAAATTTCATGTAAAAATGTGATAATGAACAGACTTAGAGGGAAAATGGAAGGGATAAACTCAATTCCTTATAAAAGTAGAAAGCAGCTGAGTTTACTCAGTTTAAACAAAACAACTTAAAATGAAAACACATTAGTTAAACCAGGGGACTTTAGGTTAAGATAGCACAGTTAGATTCATACTTTAATGCACTCTTTTCTCTCCACACACTTAGCAGTGATAGATGAAAAAAAAAATAAAAAGAGAAATCAGAAGGACCACACTGAAATGAGTAAACAAACAGCAGGTGTGTTTAAACAAAGCAATAGTACTGCTCAGCAATGAGAAGGAGTAAATTATTACCACAACCACATGGCTAAATCTCAAAAACAACATACTGTGCAAAAGAAGCCTTACATAAAAGAGTACATGCTCTATGACTCCACAATAGGAAATTCTAGAGCAAGCAGAACTAATTTATGGTAGAAATAAAATACAGAACAATGGTTCTTCTAGGGGTGCAGGAGTATGGACTGACTGGGAAAGGGCACAAAGAAACTTTCTCTGGTGATGGTAATGCTCTTACCTTGACTGAGGTTTGAGTTGTATAGATGATATGTTGGTAACACTTAAGATTTGTACATTTCACTGTATATAAATCTTACTTCAAAAGAAAAATACAGAGAAAAACAAATATTCAACTCTAGCTAAAAATATGCAATGCTTTAGTACTTAATGGATAAAGAGTATAACTTACTTTGAAGTAATCAAGAAATTAACATGGATTGATGGTTAGATAGAGGAACAGATGGATGGACAGATATGTAATGAAGACATTACAGTGAAATGTTGATTGTAGAACTTAAGTGATGGGCATATGTGTGTTCACTATGTAATTCTTTTAAGTTTTCTGTATGTTTGAAAATTTTAATAATAAATTGTAATAAAAAAGAGACAGCTGGGTTAAAAGACAAATCTTTACGGATCTGAGAAGGAAAAGAAATACAAAGTAATGAGTAAGGCAGATGCCATGGTTTGATGGGTTCTGAGTCTGGCAGCAGGCAGTGGCAACTAAGCCTTCACACGGTAAGAGGGCTTACAGGTTGTCCACTCAAGACAAGGGCCAGAGCCAGGGTCACAACTTGAATCCAGGAGCTGGGTTAGGCTTATATCAATATGGGACAACACTTTCATTATAAGACCTACTCCCTGATGAGGGGGTCTAGAAATCTGGTTAAACAAGCAAGGATGAGGACAAAGAAGGGGGGCAGGGGACTTCCACTAAAATTTAGGTTGCAAACTAAAATTTCAAAACACATGAATAAATCTAATGCTAAGAGAAAGCGAATAAAATTAACAAATGAAATAAAATTTCACTCTAAATGATTTTAATTTTATAGAACAGTTGGATAAGCCTGTTCTGGTCCTGCTTTAAAAAGCTGAAAAGCAAGCCTCTAACAGATCAAAGCATTCCAGGTAAGTTAACTGAATCCCAAAACAAAGTTCAGGAATATTTGTATGAATACAAAAACATCCAGCACCCAATAAGGTAAAATTCACAATGTTTAGCATCCAATAAAAAATTAACAGGCATGCAAAGAAGCAGGAAAATATAACCCATAATGAGCAGAGAAATGGTACAGATACTAGAATTAGTAAATAAGGATATCAAAATAATTTTTATAACTATATTCCATATGTCAAGAAAATAAGTAAAGATCAAGCATATAATATAGAGACATGGATGATATAAAAAAGATCTGAAGATGAAAAACACAATGTTTTGGGTGAAAAATACACTGGATGGGATTAGCAGCAGGTTAGATATTACAGAACAAAAGAATAGTAAATTTGAAGACATAGCAGCAGAAAGTATCCAATAAGAAACACAAAGGAAAAAAAGGCTGCACAAAAGAACAAAACATCAGTGAGCTGAGGGACAAGTTCGAGCAGGCTAACATACATGTGACTGAAGTCTGCAGCGGAGGGGAAGAGACAATACAGGAAAATTACAATACCACTCAGGAACATAAATGTAAAAATTCTTAACAAAATTTTGGCAAATTAAATCCAACAGTATATAAAAATATGTCGAGACCCAGCAAAGTTTATCTCGGGAATGCAAGGCTGGCTTAACATTACATTAAAAATGTAATGTAATTCACCACATTAACAAACTAAAAAAGAAAAACCATACAATCTTCTCAATACATGCAGAAAAACTGCTTGCTAAAATCCAATGTCTAGTCCTGATAAAAACTGTCAGCAAACCAGGAATGTAAAAAAAGAACTTACTCAACCTGATAAAGAGAGGCAATAAAAAAAAAAAGTATAGCTAACATCATACTTAATCAAAAACTGCTTTCTTCCTAAAGTCAGAAACAAGATACTTAATAGCCATGTATCCGTAAGCAATCACTCAACCTCTCTGTAACTGTTTCCCCACCTGTAAATGTCTATAACAGGGCTTGGCACTATGTAAGTGCTTACAGTGATGATGATGATGGAGTGGACTTAGGGGTTGGAAGAGAGAAAACAGAAATCCAGTAACTTCTCCTCTTTGATTCTCAGAATCAATTACCCCACAGCTTTTGTCTCCACTGCTCACCATTGCCCCAGTGCCCTTTAGAGGTCAAGTCAGGCATACGGAGTGGTAGGACACAAGATATAACCTTCCTGTTACAGCCATAACACCTTCCCTTTCTTTCCTTCGTCCCTTGGAGTGAAAAAAAGCAAAGAAAAAAACACCACTCTACGCATACTCCTCATTATATTCCCTGGCCCTTTCCTCATTATTTAATTCTCCCTACCTCTCCCCACCCTTTTCTTTCTTTACCCATACTGCCTTACTCTTTATACCCACAGTACCAGCAGTAAAAGTTAGAAGTTAGAGCTCATGGTGTTCATTTCTACTGTAGGTTCAAGTACTGTATTTCAGGTACTTTATAATGTTGTACTTAAAAATTTCAATTAAAGAATCCTTTAAGGCAGGGGTCCCCAACCCCTGGTACCGGTCAGAGGCCTGTTAGGAACTGGGCTGCACAGCAGGAGGTGAGCTGCGGCTGAGCGAAAGAAGCTTCATCTGCCGCTCCCCATTGCTCACATTACCGCCTGAGCCATCACCCCACCCCTCCCCGTCCGTGGAAAAACTGTCTTCCACAAAACCCGTCCCTGGTGCCAAAAAGGTTGGGGACTGCTGCTTTAAGGTACAGAAGCCAGAAACCACAAAAGGCAAGGCTTTGGGGAAATTTCTGGAAGCAGTCCATCGTGAGCATAAAATTCCTTTGTAAAATGCTTTTCATACTCCATAATATATTTGGTTTTAATATAAAAATATTATTTCTCCAAATCCTTACATAAAATCAATATTGGAGGAGGATATAACATATCTGCTCTGTGGCTTTGGATACACCTCAGAGTGAAACAAATAATTTGACATGTGCAGTGCTGCTTCTCTTTAAGCGTGCTTATCCAATACTGCTTGGCCCAGCATCACATCAACAGTTGGCAAAGCACATCTATTATTAAAAGAAATTCCTCTCTCGATTTTTATTTTTTTTGTGGTATGCGGGCCTCTCACTGTTGTGGCCTCTCCCGTTGCAGATCACAGGCTCCGGACGTGCAGGCTCAGCAGTCACGGCTCACGAGCCCAGCCACTCCACAGCATGTGGGATCTTCCCGGACCAGGGCACGAACCCGTGTCCCCTGCATCGGCAGGCGGACTCTCAACCACTGCGCCACCAGGGAAGCCCTCTCTCGATTTTTAATTTCTCTGCCTCATGCTTAATCTTGGGTCTACATTTTCTAATATCCTAAGGTCCTTGATTTAACATCTTTTAAAGTTGTTATGAATCTTGCTCAATCTTTGGCCTTTTAATATTATATAACCTTTTTACTGTGAAGGATAACATACATATAAAAAGGTACACAAAGTACTTTTCTGAATAACAAAATAATTGTTATTCAGGTTAAGAACCAAAATAATATCCTCAGAAAGTCTCCTTGTGTCACCTCCCACATACTACCCCTTCCTTCTCTATCCTGATTTCAATTACTATAATTTAGTTTACCTGCTTTTGAACTTTCATATAAGTGGAAGCATGCTGTGTATACTTTTATTTCCTATTTTATCACATTATGTTGAAGATTCATTCTTGTATCTATACTTAGAGCATTTTTGTGGCTGTATAGTATTCTATTGTACAAACATGCCATAATGTGCTTACTCATTCTACTCTTAATGGACATTTAAGTTGTCCTCACATCTTGGCCATTATGAATAATGTTTATATGAACATTTTGTTCATATGCATTTCTGTTAGGAATGGAAATTCTCGGCCATAATGAATAATGTTTATATGAACATTTTCATAAGAGGCTCTCAATGCACATACATGTACATGCACTTCCGTTAGGAATGGAATTTCTCGGCCATAAGGTCTGTGCTTCTTCAACTTTGGTGGATAATCTTAACAACTGCTCTATGTGGTAGTATCAATTTACACTCCACCAGCAATGAATGAGGGTTCCCCTTGCTCCATATCCTTGTCAAAACATTATTAGATATCCTGGTAGGTGTGTGGTGGCACTGCATTATGGTTCTAATTTTTACTTTCCTGAATATTAATGAGGTTGAGCACTTTTTATGTTTATTGCTACTTGGATATCCTCTTTTGTGAAAGCCCTTTGAAATCCCTTCCCTGTTTTTCTACTGGTCTATTTTTCTTATTTATAGAAAATTCTTTATATGTTCTGAATACAAGCCCTTTATTGGATATATGTTCAGCTCTTCTACACTTTGCCTTTTCATGTACATAATAGTATGTTTTTGGTTTTTTGTTTGTTTTTTTACATAAATGGAGAATGCTTTTTTTGTGTGATTTATTTTTGGCTGTGTTGGGTCTTCGCTGCAGTGCGCGGGCTTCTCGTTGCAGTGGCTTCTCTTTGTTTCAGAGCATGGGCTCTAGGCACACGGACTTCAGTAGTTGTGGCACGAGGGCTCAGTAGTTGTGGCTTGCAGGCTCTAGAGCATAGGCTCAGTAGTTGTGGCACACGGGCTTAGTTGCTCCGCGCCATGTGGGATCTTCCCGGACCAGGGCTCAAACCCGTGTCCCCCGCATTGGCAGGCAGATTCTTAAGCACTGCGCCACCAGGGAAGTCCCATAATGGTATCTCTTGATGAACAGGGTTCTTAATTTTAACACAAAAGTTATTAACCTTTTCCTTTAAGGTTAATGTTTTTGCTCTTTGGCTTTTCATTACTGCCTTATGTGAATTATGGCCTAACACTGCTACACTTCTGAATTACCATCTCAGACATTTTTGTATTCTTGTCCTCTTAGAGGAGTCAGCCAAGCATGGCTAGTGCAGCCAGCACTCATCAAGGCTCTGGGTCCTTATTTGACTTTGCCAGCCTTGCTCCCTTGATATCCTCATGCTTTGACGGGAAAACAGGGGGTGAGGGGGATAGAGTTCACTGTGTAGCAGAGTGACATCACAGCCTGACAACACCTCTTGTCCTAAACATCACACTTAATGTAGTCTAAGATCATGTCAGCTGACACACTGATGACTCACGTTGAGCTTTCAGCCTAGAATAACCCTAAACCTTTTCACATACCTGACCCATCGTGAACTTGCTCTTTTGCACAAAAATCCACAACTTTCACAGTTTAAACGTATTTGATGTGGACCAATATTTCTATCTTTAATGTATTACCCAAAAGCCAATATGCAGAAATGATTTGGAATAAGGTTAAATGCTAGAGACTGTCTAAAGAGCAATCCATAATTGGTGCTGCCAAATGGTTCTATAAAATGTTAGTAAGTAGACTCTGTGACGTGTTTCTGGCCACCATCCTACATCTGGCCTTTTTCACATTTTTAGTCAAAAGCGTGAATAAAGACACTGATGCCCTGTGTATCAGATCATGGCTGATATGACATTAGAAGAAACAGTAAAATAGAAAACTGAGCAATTTTCTTTTCAATCAAATTCCATTTTTATCTTTTTCCACTCAAAGTCATTTTGGCAACTGTTAGCAATAGAATACCAACTAAATAAACGTTTCTTAACATTCATTACTTTCTCTTTTATATAAACTCAGCCTCCCACCCCTTTCTTTTCCATTAAGAGAATTTTCCATTCTCTTTACTGTTAAAATTTCATACTTAATCCTCCTGGAATTTTCTATAATTCTGTTTTTTTCCCATTTCTAAAGTGTTTGTTGCACTTGTTCATACTGCTTAAACTTCCGGCACAGCAGTAACCTGGAGACTTCCAATTCTGTCCAGACTTTTTCATATTGCCTGTACACTGTCTTACCCTGCACACACTTCCTAAGCTTCCACCCAGCAGCTGAATCAGAAGAACTGACCTTCTTTCCTTGTTGGAGTCTCACCGAGTCCCTCCTGAAAAAAATTTACTTTGAGGCTGAAGTGTCAAGTTCAGCAGTAAACAACTTTTATCACCCCTTCAGCCTTGAGTTCTAAAGTCAATTAGAAAACACACAGGCAGCTGTTAATCTGGGCGGGGGCGGCGATGAGGGGTAAGCTTCTCTCCTGTGCAATCTCCCAAAGTTGGGCTCACTTGGTTAGTTGGATACTGAGATTGGATCAGGATATAAAAAACATTCTTGGGGGAATCCTTGGTAGAGGAGGAGGGTTGTTTCTGGGCAAACTGATGTGCTAACAGACTTCGAGTAAATTACTCAATCTCTAAAATTCTGTGCCTTTAATTGTAAAAAAGAAGGGTTAGAATAAGTTATCTTAAGGCCCTATTAAGGTTTGAAATGCCATTTCTAAGAGCTTTGTGTTATCTTCTAGATTGTTCCAAGAAACTTCTTGCCAATAGAAGGGTCATATATTTTGTACCCTAAGCAAATACAAAATAACGCTATATTCTTTCCCTAAGAAGGAATCTGTACCTCATCACACATACACAACCTACTGCATTCGACAAGTAAGATGAGAAACAGTCAAGGTCAGTTTATCAGGAAGGGTTGGCAGGAGACAGCTATTTCAACACAAAGATTTTAACATACAGAACTATTAAAGTACTGGAGGACTGAAAAGCCAACAAGGGGACACTGAGGTACCCTAGCAAGAAGCAGTTATCCCTCCGAAGGCTAAGGAAACAAAAGGAAGAGTGGGGATTATTACAGTTTAGAAGCTGGGAGAAGGAATCCCCCAGAGCTGGACCCAGACTTTTCCAGTAGGACTGCTGGCCAGCTGGTGCTCATATTTCTGAAGGAGTGCAATAAGGCTGTTTCTAGGTATGAGGAAAAACTGTAAACTAAAATAAACTGCTGCTACTCAGGCCTACTGTCACTGCCAGGGTGATGCCAGGGCTGCAGGAACCTAGACCAGGAAAAGGAAGCAAATGGTTAACAGGAAGTCCAACCTTATTAAATACAGAGCACCTCTGAGTCCAAGTTTCAGTCAACCAAGTATGAGTTAACACTTTAGAGTTAGAAATTTTTTTAGAATACACCCAGATAAATAAATGTAATCTGCTCTACTGTTACATTCTATCCTCCTTGGCCTAACCTACTTACACTCCATTCTCACACATACTACCCAAATTCGCAATGATATAAATTAGCAAACTTTTGTAATTCTTTTAGAGGCTAGGCTATTTCTGACTAGGTCAGATTTTTGTCCCTGTCCTGAGGAACAAGAAGAGATCTGGGCCTCATGGCAAAAGGTAATAGAGGTACGTCTTGAATATAAACACCCTTTGCAAAGCAACTGCCCTGGGAGAGGTTATTACAAGATCTTCAAGCAAGAGAAGCCTAGTTTTCTCAGACACGGAAAGCAGCCTGCTTCCACCAAGAAGGAAAGCTCAGAATGACTGGGGTTTCAAGATTCTCAGCTCTGTCCATTTAGATGTTGCCATTCCTAGTTTCAGGGAACTACTCCTTTCTAGTCAGTGTCCTAAATGAGACATTGACAAGGCTACGTAATTCTAATACCAGCACAAATAAATCTGTGTTCAATTTTTAGCTTTGTGGCATGAAGTAAAGTGC
This sequence comes from Leucopleurus acutus, assembly GCF_964270905.1. Classification (NCBI taxonomy): domain Eukaryota; kingdom Metazoa; phylum Chordata; class Mammalia; order Artiodactyla; family Delphinidae; genus Leucopleurus; species Leucopleurus acutus. Next base: position 45,906,703 of record NC_139142.1, read on the forward strand.
TATAAAACCATAAAAACTCTTGATTCTCTAAGACTTGATCTGAGAGTTTAAAGACATGAGCTTGTCATTTCCTTTCTGTTAAGTGTTAAGGTGCTTGGTCCCCCAAGGCACTTACTTCAGAAATCATTTAATCACAATCACACAAAGGTAGTAAGTTGATTAATTATGAGGCCAACACATGCCATGGATTACTAGAATCTTATTTCCCATTGGTAAGGAGCTAAAGAAATGACCAAACCCAAATCCCATCTTTGAAGGTCCCCCCCCACCCGCCAGGATCCCATTCTGAGTAACAATTTCTTATATATCAGTCCAGTCAAGAGACCAAAACCACACCAGTATTTTAACAGATAATTTAATGTAAAAAAATTGCTAACCAGATGTTGAAGAACTGAAAAGGCAAAAAGGGGACACTAAGCATCAAAGAAGTAGTAACAGTGGGAAGCACCTATCACACCTAGGACAAGGAATAGAGCAAAGAGGATTACTACAGCTTAGAAATTTGGAGGAAAGACCCCCATGCACGTGGGACTCGGATCTGAGGAAGGGATATTGAAATCTTTGAGGGGGTTCAATAAGGCTGGTTCTAAGAGAATGGAAAACTATAAACTGCGACCAACTGTTAATGCCAGGGTGAGGCACGATCACTATGGTGAGACAGAGGAAGACAAGAATCAAACAGAAAGCAGCAAGTCCTTTTGCCTTCCTCTAGCCTTCCACTCCCCTTCCCCTATAGGCAAAGCCTCATTGAGGCAGCGAGCTAGTAAAGAAGAAACGTGGTTTAGAGGTTCTGCCCCAGATTCATAGAGCAGAGTATATAAGGGTGGTATGAAGCCTAGAGATGACACTTTAATAATCTGCAGTCCAGAGGAAGCAGAGAGTAGCTGCAGAGTTAGGTTCACTGATTATTTGAAACCTTAAAGGATGTATATGGCATTTTGGTCTCCTTTCTGCACAGTGCCTGGTAAATAGCAAGAGCTTAATAAATGTAGCTATTAGAGCTCACAGAAACCATCACACAGTTAAATAGAGATACCATACTTCCAGTTGCATGATTCTCTGCTATTGCCACTGGGATTCCAACAACCAGGTGCTCCTGTCTTTCTCCATTCCCACACAGTGCAAGTGGACAGGGGAAAAGTGGAAAGAAACGCAGAGCAGTACCAAGGTAAGAACCATGACAGAGAAAACAGATGACCAATTGAAATTATATTTGGGGAGGTTAAAAAAAATGACAAGCATAGTGAAAAAGCATAGTGGATTAATGGGTTTACCTTCTGCCTAGAGAACTATCAGATAGTTGATCTGATGAGATCTAGATGGTTTTCATTGTTTCTACTCAATGAATCTGTAGCCGTGGCTTAGGGCAGCAAATAAATACTAGTAAAAAGGTTATCTAGATGGGCAAAGCTAACCCAGATGGAGAGAATGGGTGGGTTAGGCTCAAGATAACTGGTTAGGCCCAAATCAGGATGGAAGTGAGTGGCACTTACATGGTCTTGTGTCCTCAGCAGTGCTTAGTTCAGACTTTTGAAAGTTCTACAATTACCTGGGTTTCCACCCCTTGTAAAAGTCATACTTAAATGGAGTGTTTAGATAATCATTAAGTTTTCAAACCAAGCCAGATTTGGCAGAGCCAGGATTTGAGCTCAAGTCTGTCTGACCCCAAAGTCTGTCTCTTAACCACCACAAACATGAGGTTCCTAACTACCCTTCACCCACAGATGCCACCATCATTATCAGTATGGTCTTCACTTATTTTCCTCTTACCAGTACTAAAGATGGACATCTGAGATACCTAATTAGTTGAATTAGGCCGACTGAAAATTAATTTTAAAATAATTAGGCCTATTGAAAATTAAAATTTAAGGATATAATGTAATTATCAACTAGTTACTTATTTTCCTTAATGGAGGAAAATTACACTCTTGAAGACAATAACACTAACATTATAGTCAATAAAAGTCCTGTGTTAAGACAGCTTTTCTCACTTAGGCAACATCTTCCTAACTCCAATTACAAACTTTCTTGAAATGAACAGTATCAAGAAAGTCTGATGGGTCAAGAATAACAAATTGTGTAAAACTGGTCTTATTCTTCCCCCACCAACCAACAAGGAATTTTATGATCTACTGCTGATAGGGTGGAAAGCAGTGTGAAAACATTAAAACTTCACTTAGTTCCTAAAGATGGCATATTTTTCAGAAATTGACCAGGGCTTGTGTCCTTTCTTTAACCTAATCACATATATGTGCTCAAAGGGTATTTTAAAACTCATTTTACACAGTCTGCTCTATTCGTTAGCATGTCTTCTCTGACCCTCTGGTCATGTATTCTCTGAAATGCTTTCTATTCTCTACTATACACCTTTAACTCCATTTATTTTTCAAAATACTCATTCTTCAAACTCCAGCTCATGTCTCTCTCCTCAGTGGATGAGGCCTGTAAGATGGTTTCAAATAGCTGTATTTTTAAGGCTTCCCTAAACATGATACAATGGCATCTCCTCAAGAGAGAAATTTTAGAATTTCTGAGCTAGAATTGCTATACCTTGTCTCCAATAGATAAAGTGCCCTTACCCCTTACTGTAACTTATCTCTAAGGTCTCTTCCAGCTCTAAAATTATGTCTTTATGGTTCTATCGATCTAAATACTCCTTCAAAAGGTGTGAAATATGTGTAGAAACCATTAAACTCTCAAACGGTAACAGAGTTCAGTCAGTTATAACTTATACTGTAAGATCTGAGGCCAAGTGCTCAGTTCAGGTCAGAACAACAAGGATCAACTCGGTTTACTGTCCACGTCTGTGGACGGCACCGCGGATGACGGGTTCACTCGGGCACACAGTAGGCCCCAATTCCGGACAAAAGCCTGTTGTACAACCTCTCTATCCTAACACCAAGACCTGGCCCTTACTGGCTGCTTTATCGTCTAGAAACAAAGCTGGGTAAAATACCTCAATCCGGCACCACCCTCAGATGCGCGCAGCGACGGGGACCGGACGATGATATGGAGCAGTGATGCAGGTGCGGTGTCCACCTTGTTTTCCTCCCGGAGCCAGTCGGAGCCGTCGGAGTCCTCGGCACCGGCTCTCCGACAGCCCCAGGTGCCCCAATCCAGCAGCCACCCAGCTCCTCTGCCCCCAGTTGCCCGCCGCGACCCCACTCCCTGGCTGTCCGCCCCGTCGTCCCTTGCCCCTGGCCCTGGGGCACTTACCATCCCAACACCAGGCCGGTGGTCACGATAAAGCAGGTAAAGACCACCGCGATGTAGAAAAGCGGCGAGTACTCGTAGAGCGTTACTAGAAATACCGCAGCCATCAGGGTCTCCTAAGCTGAGCCGGGCTCCAGCCGCTGAGCCCAGTCTAGCCCAGCCGGGCCCTCTCGGCCAGGGTAAAAGCCACTACGGTGCCCCGGAGCGGACAAACTTTGTAGATCCGCACTAGCCTGGAGCTCCGGCAGACTAGTTAGGGGTAGCCTCGCGGGCTGCGGGAGCCTGCGTGCCAATCACGAGGCGGCCTACAGGGCTCGTCCCGCCCCTCCCGCTCCCGTCCAGGGTTATTGGCTTCGCAGAGGGGCGGGGCCGCGACTCGCACCGCCCCCGGCTCACGGGCTTGGTGTCCAGCGAGCGTCTTATTTCGTGGTCTGCCCCAGCGGTACGCGCTTGTCTGAAGCAAAGTCTGAATAGATGTTGGTGCCAACCCCGCCCAAGACTCAGGTAGTGTTTTCTGATGCCAGAGAGAGGAGGCACAGTCCGAAATCCACGTCACAGAGTCAAAATCCTGAGATCCTGCCTATTAGATCTGAGGCGGTTGTGGGAGGAAGAGGGCGGCTGCATCTACAAAGTAAAATAACCCCACACCTACTCTTGTTTTATGTACAAAACTTACGAATAGGCACTGTACGAAACACCAAAAAGAGTCTCACAAGCAGTTTATAGGAGCCTTGTCAGCCTTTTCAAGTTGGATTTAATGCTAGAGGAAAATTAGCATTGGGTGTCAAGATTCTCAGAAATAAATCAACTGTCCTCCCATATCCCTTTCTTTTTTTCCTCCCCTATACCCCTCAAATTAGAATTCGATATTTGAATATTTTTGCATTAATTTTCACTTTAATAATAATTTTAAATATGTATTATGTGTATGTGTATATATGTGCATATATATACATATACATATATACAGTTGACCCTTGAACAAACGCAGGTTTGAACTGCACAAGGTCCATTTATAGGTGGGTATTTTTCAATAGTAAATACTATAGTACTACACAGTCTGTGGTTGGTTGAATCCGTGGTTGAGGTATCGCAGATACCAACTAAAGTTATACCCGTCTCTCTCAACGCTTCCACTGAGATCTCATGGGTTTGCCTTTGGTCCCAAGGCCACACCTAGCTGCCACGGAGTCAGGGAAACGCAGCATCCCCGCTACAGATCAGGGATTTGTTACCACGGAAGAAAGGGACAAAGGACCTAGAGATAGATAACTAGTAGTCCCTCCACACTCCCAAATCACCAGTAAAATTACTGCTGGAGGAAGATGAGCTAAATTTGTCCTGTGGCTTCACCTATCCTTTGGTGAATGACAACGTATTGGGTATTCTCTGGAGTAGTGCTGTGTGAGAAGCTTGGTTCAACAGCATAATTTTTTAAATTAATTAATTAATTTGTTTATTTTTGGCTGCATTGGGTCTTCGTTGCTGCTCACGGGCTTTCTCTAGTTGCGGCGAGTCGGGGCTACTCTTCGTTGCGGTGCGTGGGCTTCTCATTGCAGAGGCTTCTCTTGTCCAACAACGTAATTTTTTTTTTTTTTTTTTTTCTGTACGCGGGCCTCTCACTGTTGTGGCCTCTCCCGTTGCAGAGCACAGGCTCCGGACGCGCAGGCTCAGCGGCCATGTCTCACGGGCCCAGCCGCTCTGCGGCATGTGGGATCTTCCCGGACCGGGGCTCGAACCCGTGTCCCCTGCATCAGCAGGAGGACTCTCAACCACTGCGCCACCAGGGAAGCCCTGGACATTTTTTTTACTATTATTAAAAACAACACTGCAGTGATATTCTTAAAGCTAAATCATTTCCTTGGGATAAATTTCTAGAGGTGGAACTTTTGGTTCAAAAAGTATGTATGTCTTAAGCCTTTGAAGAAACACCGTTCTCCAGAAATGTTGTACCAATTTATGTTCCCTCCCTTTTATCCTCGGTTTTGTCATCATTTGATATTGTCACTTAACAAAATCTTGGCTAATGTGAAAGGCAATTTTATTTCAATAAACAATGAAGAATTTTCATAATGGAAACAAAAATGTAAGGAGTTCCAAGTGAAAGTGGTATATTAAACATATGCCTATAAGTTTGCTCTCTCCCAAAACTCCACTAAAACTACATCAAAGGGATTTTAAAAATAAATCAACAAAAACAAGAACAGGAAATAAAATAACAGCAGCAACATATTGGAAGATGGAAAACAGCTGAACAAGGATAATTCACTAGCCAGGCTATTAAAGCCAAATCCCAAACCAGCAGTGGAGAAATAGACCCAACCTGACTCACACCAAAGAATTCTCAGAAAAAAGAACAAGAACTGACACAAATTTAAGACAAGCCCTTATTTTCCACTTGGATAACTGCTACAACCATTGAAACTTGTAACTTTATTTCCAACATAGATTCTTTCTAGTACACTCTACACAGTGCTGGCAAACATTTTTTTAACACACATATATATTTTTAAACATGTCTTATTTCACTCCACTGCCAAAACTTCTTGGTTGTCATGCTATATGTCCTTGAGAATGAAGTTCCAAGTTCCTTATTTAGCATATCCATCTCTCCATGACCCAGCTCCCACTTACCTCTTACTTATTCATTCAGAAAATGTTTATTGAGGGTCAGATATGTGCCAGACACTGTAGAAAACAGTAGGGATACAATAATAAGCAAAAAGTGACACATCTCTGTTCTCATGGAGTTTATCATCTAATGGAAAAGACAAACATTAACCAAAGAATCTTGAACAAAATATAAAGGCAAAATTATAACTGCTATTAAAAATAGGTACATGGAGCTATGAGAGTAAATAATGGGGAAATGGGGAATATAAGGAAGATCAAGGAAGGCTTCCCTAAAGAACAGATGGTTGACCTGAGAGCTGATGGAAAGAGGTTTACCATGCAAAGGGACAGGATGGGACAAAAAGCATTTAGGTCAGAAGCTACAGCATGTGCAAAGGCCCTGTGGTGGGAAAATCATAGCATACCTGAGAGAATGAAAGGCCAGCATGGAAAGGGAGGAGGAACATGCTATGAGATGAAAATGGAGACATAGGTAGGGCCCAGATCATACATGATACAATGTCTTGACATAGGTAGGGCCCAGATCATACATCATACAATGTCTTGCCATTTTAACTACTCAAATAACCTAAGAGCAATGAGAAGCCTCTGATATGACTGAAGAAGAGAGTTTTATGGACTGAATTGTGTCCCCTCCTCAAAATTCGTATGTTGAGGCCTTAACCCCGCAATGTGACTGTATTTGAAGATAGGGCCTTTAAGTAAGTAATGAAGGTTAAGTGAAGTCATATGGTGGGATCCTAATCTAATAGGACTGGTGTACTTATTTAAAAAAAAAAAAAGACAAGACACCAGAGATTGCTCTCTGTGTACACGTGTGTACAGAGAAAAGGCCATATGAGAACACAGTAAGAAAGCAGCTGTCTAAAAACCATGGAAGAGAATTCTCTCCCGAAAGACTGCTGGCACCTTGATGTTGGGCTTCTGGCCTCCAGAACTATGAGAAAATTTCTATTGCTTTAGCCACCCAGTCTGTGGTATTCTATTATGGCATCCCAGGCAAACTAATATAGGGAGTGACATTCTATTTGCATTTTATTTTATTTATTTAGTTTTTTTGTGATACGTGGGCCTCTCACTGCTGTGGCCTCTCCCACTGTGGAACACAGGCTCTGGACGCGCAGGCTCAGCGGCCATGGCTTACGGGCCCAGCTGCTCCGCAGCATGTGGGATCTTCCCGGACTGGGGCACGAACCCGTGTCCCCTGCATTGGCAGGCGGACTGTCAACCACTGCGCCAACAGGGAAGCCCCTATTTGCATTTTAAATCAATTACTTTAGCTATTGTGTAGAAAACTTATTGGAAGGAGGCTGGGATGGATATAAGTGAATATGGAGATACAAATTAATAGATTCTTTCAAAAGTCCAGAGAAGAAATATTGGTAACTCTGATTAGGAAAGTGATGAGGACTTGCAGCGAAGTGGATTATTAGTTAGAAGTGATTTCAACTGTGAGTGACTAAATAAATAAATAAAAACAGTATCTTACTTGAGATAGAAGTTTATTTCTCTTTCAGGTGAAAGTCCAGAAGTAGGTAATGCAGGAGGACTGATACAGTGCTTCACAGTGCAAGGGACCCAGGCTTCTATTTTGCTCCACTATGTGTAGCCCCCATTCCTAAGGTCACCTCATGGTCCAAGATACCTGCTGCAGCTCCAGCCACCATGTCCAGATTCCTGCTATCAAGAGGGAGGAAAAAGAGGAAAAATGAGACACCATTTCAATTTAAGGAAACTCTAAGGATATACGACACATTCTGTTGGCCAAAATTTAACTGGAAGGGAGGCTGGAAAATACAGTCTTTGTTCAGGGTGGCTGTGTGTCCAGCTAAAACTAGAAGGCTCTATTACTTACAGAAGGAGGAAACAGTTTGAAGGAGAGAACTCTTGTCACAGAAGAAGTATACAGGACCTAATGATGCATTGGACATGGGGCATGAGAGTAGCAGGAGTTGAAGTTTCTGGCTTCTTCTACCAGTTGAGTGGATGTAGCTGTCATTCACTGAAATTAGACCCTAAATCTCCAATCTCTCACCACTCATCCCTGTTCCCCTTCTCTCATTCCCTCCAAATACAAATCTTAGACCTATTGAATTACCAGTCTTCTAAAATACATTAGAGATGCAGGTATGTGAGGCCTGAAGCACATACCATTTGGGGGGCCCATTCTAGGAGGGTGAATACAAAATCACAAATACAGAATTAACTGTAAGGCCTTGGAAAGGGCCTATGCAAGCAAGTGGCCCCCAAACTTAAACTTCATTCACTTTAGGGTGCTTTAAGCCTCACCTTTACTTTATGTATCACCAAGAACAAAATTGTAAGATGCCACGATTGCTAGGTGCATCCTGATTTCAGAGAAGTTAAAGTGTTGGGAGGAAATGAATTTTGAAATCAGTGAAAGAAAATATTTGCAGATTTCAGAATTGGCCATTGTATTAGTCAGGGTTCTCCAGAGAGGGAGGGAGAGAAGGAGAGGGAGAGAGGGATTCCCACAGTCAGTTCAGCCGTCTATAAGCTGGAGGGCCAGCGAAGCTGGTGGAGTAATTCCTGTCCAAGTCTGAAGGCCTGAGAACCAGGGGAGTCAATGGTCTAAATCCCAGTGCAAGGGCAGAAGACCACTGTGCCAGCTCAAGCAGGCAATCAGGAAGAAAAAGGGGGCGGGATGGGGGGCGATATCCTTCCTCTGCCTTTTGTTCTCTTCAGGCCCTCAACGGATTGGATGATGCCCACCCACATTGGGGAGGGATATCTACTCTGCCAAGTGCACTGATTCAGTGCTCTTCTCATCCAGAGACACCCTCACAGACACACCCAGGAGTAATGTTTAACCTGAGCAATGCGTGGAGAAGTCAACACATCAAATTAGTCATCGCAGCTCCGTACATACGCTCTTCCCTTTGCCTGAAAAGCCCTTCTTCTTTCCTCTTCCCTCTCCTGGCGAACTTTTAGCCATTCTTTTTTTTTTTTTTTTTTTTTTTTGCGGTACGTGGGCCTCTCACTCTTGTGGCCTCTCCCGTTGTGGAGCACAGGCTCCGGATGCGCAGGCTCAGCGGCCATGGCTCACGGGCCCAGCCGCTCCGCGGCATCTGGGATCCTCCCGGACCGGGGCACGAACCCGTGTCCCCTGCATCGGCAGGCGGACTCTCAACCACTGCGCCACCGGGGAAGCCCCTAACTGCCCCCTTTTGAGTAGCTGGTCTCTTTCAGGAAAATTCTTAGTCTCTCCTCCCTCTTCTCTTGCTTCTCCCTAAGATGGTATTCAATTGTACAGGGTATTCGTGTGATCTCACGGTAGGGCTGGGAAAACAAGGCCTCACTTTGCACACCTTTGAGTCCTCAGTAAGGTGATGCAGGTTTCATCTGGCCTTTTGTGGCAATGGGCTAGCAACCACTCCTGAGATCCAGGGTTCTAGCCCTTTATCTCTGGTTGTAAAGCCCTCAAGCACTAGCTTAGCAGTCACCAGACTGTTCACCATTTCCAGTGGTACTTCCTTAGGGAACTATGAATGTGTAGCTCCTCCAGCTTGTACCCTGCAGGCCACTGAGAACCTCAAGATACCAAACTAGGCCCCCTCTGCCATTGAACACTGTTGCTCCTGAGTCATATTCAAGGAGGCGCAAAGCTAAATGCAAGGCCTCTCCTCCTTTCTCATAGGAAAAGTGGACTGCCCATACCAATCTCCTCCTGCTTTCCTACAACCCCTCCCCACCCCCCATTCTGAAACTTCAGTCGTGGAGCCCTGCCAGAATAGGCTGGCTATGGCTGCCTGTCATACTTCCCCAAGCCCTTTCTTTTTTTTAATTTTATTTATTTTTGGCCGCGTTGGGTCTTCGTTGCTGTGCACAGGCTTTCTCTAGTTGTGGCGAACGGGGGCTACTCTCCGTTGCAGTGCGCGGGCTTCTCATTGCGGTGGCTTCTCTTGTTGTGGCGCATGGGCTCTAGGCATGCGGGCTTCAGTAGTTGTGGCTCGTGGGATTCAGTAGTTGTGGCGCACGGGCTCTAAAGTACAGGCTCAGTAGTTGTGGCACACGGGCTCTAAAGTACAGGCTCAGTAGTTGTGGCTCACGGGCTTAGTTGCTCTGTGGCATGTGGGATCTTCCCGGACCAGGGCTCGAACCCATGTCCCCTGCATTGGCAGGCAGATTCTTAACCACTGCACCACCAGGGAAGCCCCCCCAACCCCCTTCTTCTTCCCACGCTGCTCCAGATCAGAAGGGAGACTTTCTCTCCTTCCTACCCTCAGCAGGTACTTTCCTTATGTCATAGCCTCAGTTTTCTCTACCATATGGCGTATATCAAATGCCACTTTTAATTTTGCCAGGGTCTGGATTTTCAAATGTTAATGGAGCTTTACAATTTTATAAAACCTTTCTCCCTTGGTAGTGTCTGGCTTTTTCAAGACTACTGTGTTTCTTCGGATTCAAAAATCCTATCTTAGTAGTCAAAAGCTGCTTGCTTTCTTTTGCATTCCTGACATCACGGTTCTGTTTATCCTTTGAGGCTAGTAGATACTTCTGGGTGACCAAGGAGAAGGTCTCATTAGAAATGCTAAAAATATTAACATGTTTTTTAAAATTATTTCTTTTATACATTTTTCTTGGAGCTGCCAATCCCTTCATTCATTTTATATGGACTTTGTATCTCCCACATTATTTCCTGGAAGGTCAAATTTATCTCTGTTTTGGAGACACCAAGAGGAATGATAAGCATCATGACTTTGTGTTTCAAACTTTGAGACAATCACTGCACAACAGAATGGAATGAATGTGCCATTTGGGTATGATCTCATAGATGACAGGAACTGTGAAACATCTTATAGTCCTTTGGCAGAACCTAACCTTTTGTAGCCCATCGAACTTCCAAGTCCCTCTAGTAAAAAAAACTTTCACGGTCTTCGATGTCGGGCTTTTGGCATCTGTATGTACTAAGTGTTAGGAGCCCACCTGAAGCCTGCTCCAACTGAGCCGACACTGATGACTAACATGGTGCTCAGTCTGTGGCCCAAACCTTAAGGCATTCACCTAGAACAGCCATTCTCAACGGGGGGTGAATCCTCACCTTTGGGCCCTGACACCATTTGACAATGTCTGGCCACATTTTGGTTGAGGGGCTACTAGTGTCTAGTGGGTAGAGGACAGGGTTGCTGCCAAACATTGCCCAATGCCCAGCACAGCCTACCCACCACAGGGAATTATCCAACTCCATATGTCAATATTTCTGAAGCTGAGAAACCCTTATACAGAAAATTCTTAGTAGTTCTGGGCACTTCTCACCAAATCACTGTTTCCACTTTGGTCCAGGCCATGTATTCCCTGGATTACTACAATAGTCTCCTGGCTGGTTTCCTTGCTTCTCTATTTCCCACAGTTGGTTCTTTTTTTTTTTTTTACTTTTTAAAAATTCAATTTTTAATTTAAATACAGAAAAATTCATGATGTCCGGTGTACAGTTCCTATCACCACAACCAGGATACAGAATGGCAGCTCAATTTTCAACATCTTTACTATGCTGTTTGGGTCTGTTCGTCACATGAGCCACTCTGGATTTAATCTGAGTCTCGGCAGTGGTTTATATGGTAGTTAAGCTCTCAGAGTCTTTGCCGTGCTCCTGTGGGTGTGTTCTGCACATGTGGAACTTGGGTATGTGCCCAGTGTCAATCCCAGTCTCTCCTCTTCAGGATTTCCTCTACACCTTCTGACTCCCAGAGACCCCTTTCTCCGTTCTTCTGGCCTGAAAGATGGGGAGCTTCCAGAATATTTGCCCTCTACACTGCTGGGTCAGTCTGCATGACTGAGCCTGTCCTTCAGCTAAAGTGACAAAAGAAAAGGGAGAAAAAAAATAACTGGGATACCGCCATCAATTTTTGTAAAACAGGGACCTTTTTCCAAATTCCTCTATGCAGAAAAATGGATTTTCTCTCCTGGTTTTAGGTGCTTGAGCCCCTGCCCTGCTGTAACAGTGCCAACTTGATTGGTGTTGCCCTCAGGGCAGGGCTAGGAGAAAAAAAAGGGAGTTTCCTTCCACACTCTCCTTTCCCAGGGACCCCTTTTCGCCATCCCCAGGCTAGAAGGAAGGGTTCCTTTTGGAGGTTTTGCTGTCTCTGCTTCGCTGATTCAGACCACTCTCAAGTCAGGCAGTAAAGGAGGAAAAAGAACTAGAAACTTACCAGCACATTACCAGTCATTTGTTAAGTTCTGAGTTCCTGCTGTGTAAGGCCTAAAATTAAGGTGTAATATTATGTGTTGCCTTGATATCTGGTGAAATCGGGAATGACCTAACTGTGAGTTTCTATCTCCACTCCTCTCCCACGGACAAGGTCCCCTACCCAAACAACCCTCCTTATCAAGGGGACCAGGCACAGTGCCTGCGTATCCCTGAGTACCGGGTTTCAGTTTCCTTCCAGCTCCTGGAATTATTCAAATAAGCCAGTCACATCCTCCCGCAGGACCAGGGGGCACCTCACCCTCTTGATGCTACAAAGCCTGCCTCCCACAGCCTCTAGTTGTTCACTCTGTTCCCCAGGGCATGGCATTTGGTGTTCCCCTCCCCCAGACTGTGAGTGTATGTGACTAAAAAACTGCTGTCAATTTCACCTGTCCAGTATTGGGTGTTGTGTGTTCAGTCATCTCCATAATCCTAGGGAGAGAATCCCTCCCTCACAAACAGGATAAAGAAGAGGTGATCAAAACACTTCCTTTCTCAATCCACTAGCTATTTTGCTATTATTTACTCTTCAGAGTCCTCTGGTAGTTGTTTTTCATATTCTCTCCAGAGCTTTTAGTTGTAATCAGTGGGAGAGAAAGACTGCAACTTACTTACTCCATCTTGGCTGGCTCTGGAAGTCACTTTATCCCTACAGTCTAACACAACAGAAGGATCCTTTTAGAAGGACACTGAAATCAGAATGGTTCTGCTAGGGGCTTCCCTGGTGGCACAGTGCTTAAGAATCCGCCTGCCAATGCAGGGGACACGGGTTCGAGCTCTGGTCCGGGAAGATCCCACATGCCACGGAGCAGCTAAACCCGCGCGCCACAACTACTGACCCTGTGCTCTAGAGCCCGCAAGCCACAACTACTGAGCCCGCGTGCCACACCTACTGAAGCCTGCGTGCCTCAAGCCCGTGCTCTGCAACAAGAGAAGCCACCGCAACGAAGACTAGCCCCAGCTCACCGCAACTAGAGAAAGCCCGCGCGCAGCAACGAAGACCCAAAGCAGCCAAAAATAAATAGATTAAAAATATAAATTAATTAAAAAAAATTGTTAAAAAGAATGATTCTGCTAAAATGCATAACAGGTCACGTCACTCCCCTGCTCAGTCTCTCCAAGGGCACGTCCTTGTGATGATTTACAAGGCTGTACAGAATCCAGCCCTCTAATCCCCCTGACCACACCTACAACTCACTCCAGTTATTGGACTGCTGTTTTGTCCCCTGTAACAACATGCATGCTTCTGCCTCAGGGCCTTTACAGTGCTATTCCCTCTGTGTGGGATGTTCCTCCAGATAGCAACATGCTTAATCCCCACAGTTTCAAATCTTTGTTCAGACACGACCTTCCTAGTGAAGAGTAGGGCGACTTCCCTATTTAAAATAAAAATCCCTCATACACTGCACTCCCAATCTCCCTTTTCCAATTCTTTCCCCCAGCACAGATCACCTTCTAACTTATAATATTTACTAATTTACTGTGCTATTGTCTGTTACCTCCCCCCCCCCCCATTAGAATGTTAGTTCTAGAATGGTAGGGATTTTAGTCTGTTTTGGATCTTGGCACCAGGACAGAGCCAATGGGTCCTCAATAACTATTTGTTGCATGAATGAATATGTAAATAATAGAAACACTTTAGCATGGCTGCCAATACAGAGAATGGAGGACTTAGAAAAATTCAGACCAGAAAAGATTATTCTAATTCTGATCTTCCCTCGATTTTTAATTAGAATACTCCTTTCCTTTCGACCCTGATCTTGTCTTGACATCAAATGCTTCCCTGAGATAAAACACATTTCAGTGACCTCAACACAGCTTAGTATTTATAGGTTCTTGAGTTTTTACTAGGGGCTACCCAGGCAGAAAAGTGCTAGAATACAGTTTGAACTTTTCCCCCTCAGAATAACCCAAGCCCGAACAGCATTCCCAAACCTCATTTAAAATAGATGTAATTTTTTTTTCCTGGTTCAAAGAATATTCTACACACTGAGTTCAAGTAAAATTTCTATACATAGTCTATATTCATTTTACACCTCCCACATAATAAAATAAATCATATTTTCATCACTGTCCTTTTCTTGTCAGTGTACTACTCTGCCCAACCTCTCTGGGTCTAACATGAGACCAGCCCATTTCATAGCCATTAACATTTAGGAAACATTAAAAGAACAACATAAGGGCTTCCCTGGTGACGCAGTGGTTCAGAGTCCGCCTGCCGATGCAGGGGACACGGGTTCGTGCCCGGGTCCGGGAAGATTCCACATGCCGCGGAGCGGCTGGGCCCGTGAGCCATGGCCGCTGAACCCGCGCGTCCGGAGTCTGTGCTCCACCACGGGAGAGGCCACAGCAGTGAGAGGCCCGCGTACCGCAAAAGAACAACATGAAAGAGGAAAACAATGGCTTTACTATTTACCAGGCGAAATGTCATGTATCTAAATGTTAATTTTCTCACTTTTTTCTCCAATTCCTCCTGTAGGTGGAGAGAAGTGATGGGAAAAGATGGGGGTGGGGGAGAATCTTTGTTACAGTCTAATATAACGGCGCTTCCCTGGTGGCGCAGTGGTTGAGAATCTGCCTGCCAATGCAGGGGACACAGGTTCGAGCCCTGGTCTGGGAGGATCCCACATGCTGGGGAGCAACTGGGCCCATGAGACACAACTACTGAGCCTGCGCGTCTGGAGCCTGTGCTCTGCAACAAGAGAGGCCGCGACAGTGAGAGGCCCGCGCACCGCGATGAAGAGTGGTTCCCGCTCGCCGCAAAAGTCTAAAATACCTGTTCATGGACCAGTAAAAATCATTTTCTCTTCCACCATTTCTTATATGGTACTACATGTCAAATTTACCAGTTCCCTTGTCATGGTAAAAAGTATTGGGGCTGGGGGGCAGATCACTAAGAGAATGTAGTTGAGCTGTGGAACTTCTTATAGCTAATCCTTCTAGTTTTCTAACTTATGAGAAAACATAGGTATTGTATCAAATTAATTTATATATTTTGAATTCTGATTTAATGCTACTTATTAACATGCTAACAGTTCATTAAATTTAATATTAAACACAAACTTTAAAAATTCTAGTAATTCAGTCTAATACTAATGAAGAAGGATGTAAGTGGGAGCATGTTCTGGAACTTTCTTTTTCTTTGCTTCTTTCACTCTTTCGGTATGAATTGAGCATCTACTATGGATGGGGCATCATGCTAGCAGCTGGGGATAAGCTGTAAACACCGTGAGATCTTGCCTCAGGCAGCTTCTTTCATTGAAGGCACCTGTGTGCATTCTGAGTTCGAACCTTACTTCTTCTCAACTACTTTCCCCACTACATTCAAAAGTCAACTTGCTCCAGTAAGTCGGCACCTCCTACAGAAACTTCTTAATGTGCGATTAGACAACGGCTCTAGATGAGAGCACTCATCTAGACATCAATCATCATTCAATCATACTTCAATAAATAAACACCACTGAGAAAAGAAATGTATTAATCAAGTCCCAGAAGCTGGTGGGAGTCTGGGGTAGGGTTCCGGAAAGGGTGGGAGGGAAGCCAGGGTTAACGCACACATTTACCACTGAAATCGTTGACTTAATCATGTCACCAGGAAATTGATCTCAGAGGAAAGTTAAAAGGAAGCAAAAACTGGCTTGAGTTTTAAGAGTGTATTTTGGCACGCTCGCCCACTCCCAATCAGACAGGGCATCCTCCCTTACGGTGGCTGAAGAGCAAGCGCGCGCTCGCGTTTCGGCTAATTTTGAGCCGCGCAGCCCGCCGTCCACCGTCACGTGCCGGCCTGCCGCTGCCGCGTAGCTTGGTGGGGGCGGCTCTGCCTGGCGCCGGGCAGGAAGGGAGGCGGCTGTCGTGCCATTCTTAAAGGGACCCGAGGGAAGGCGAAAGGCTGCTGACGGCCGGAAGGAAAATGGTGAGTTGCTGCCGGGGAGGGTGGGGGCCGGCCGGAGGGCTGGGCCAGCCCGCCGGGCTTTCCTGTTTGCCAGAACCGGTCTCGGCGGGCAGCGCCCGGGGTGGGTCGGCGCCGCTTCCGGCCCGGCTGCTGGTGGGTACCCCCAGTCTGAGTCTTGGCCTCCGCCCGCGGACGCTGCCGCCTCGCCTAAGGGCAGCATCCTCCTGTCGGGCCCGGGGTCGAATCGCCCAGCGGGCTTGGCGACTAGGGTGCGACCAGCGCGGGTGGGTGATTCTCACCGGGTCCTTCTGGATGGAAGGTTTTAGCTGCTGCTGCGCTGAAGGGTCGGAGGGGCCGTGGGTCTGGCCCAGCCGAGGGCTCCCCCAAACGCCGGCTTTTCTCCAGGGCCCGGGCCAGGCCCAAAGGGCCGGCGGACGCCGAGCACTTTCGGCCTGGCCGCCTTTGCGGGGAAGGGCTCGAATTCTTACTCCATTCTCTCGGCCTCGCCTTAGTTTCTTTTTCCTCCTTCCCCTGGCCTGCCTCTAAGGATTTCTCTTTATCCATGCTTTTTCGAGTTATGGCAGTTGGAAATCTTTTGACCCAGTGCTTTGACCCTTGGCCTTAAAGTAACTGTCAAAAGCTTAGTTTCGCGCGGTCTGGGGGTTTTGGCTTCCGTCTCGTATGGGTTAGACCCCGTGCTCAAAAATAAAGTGTAGAATTAAATTAGTTACCCAACGAGGATCTCCTGCATCTTTCCCATCGGGTTTTAAAATATGCTTCTCGTGTCTTTAATTACAAGCAAAACACAGAACTCCCACTGTTCTATTCTCTGACCTCCCACTCATTGCTCAACCCACTTCCATCGAATAGATCTTGTCTTGGTCACTAAATCCAAGGGACTCACTCTTCAATTCTCACGTTTCCTGACCTTTCAGCTGCATTCTGGGTGTTGATCACGCTCCCCTCTTTGAAGCATTTTCTTCCCTTATGCTTCCCCCTTGGCTTCTAGGATACAGAACTGGTTTTTCTCCTACATCGTCTCCTGTTGTTGGTCTGTCTGTGTCCCATGCATTTCTCCTATCCTGTAGATCACAAGTAGGAGTCCTAGGCGCCATCCTAATGCTTCATTTAACATTCTGTATTTTTTTCTCCTTCGTTTCTTACCTGCACTCATAGCTTCAATTACCACTTACCTATATGTAGATGACTTGTGAATTTGTAGTGCAGACCTTGCTTCTGAGATCCAGCACAGATATTTATATCCCACTATTTAGTTAACATCCCCTGGGAAGCTTTTCCCCTCTTGAGTGCCTCAAAGCCCCCTCAGTTTGTCCAAAATAGAACTCATCTCTTTCCCCTCAAACCTGGTGTTCCTCAATGTTCCTTAACTTAGTGAAAGGTAGCACTGTTTAAGTCTTACACAAGCCAAAAAGCTTAGGAGTCACCTTTTTTACCGATCCACCCCTCCCAGTATTGTCTGTCACCAGCTCCTTTGTGGTGGTTAAGTGTGGGCTAAAGTCAGGCTGTCTGGCTTGAGTCCTGGCTCCCCTAGTTGCATAACTTTGGGGAATATACTTAACCTCTCTAAATCTTATTAATAAGTTTATTGCAAATTGGGTATACTATAATACCCATCTAATGGGATTGTTTTGAGGATGAAGAGAGATCCATGTAAATTACATAGCACAGTGTTTTCTCATAGCCTTTAATACATGTTAACAATTATTAACAGAATTCACCTGCTTCTCTTTATCCTCATCAGTCTGTCTAAGCTACTTTTCGTCTCTCACCTGGACTAGGCTTGTCAGTTAACTAGTCTTGGTCTATTCATCCAGGTGCACTGCCTGTTTCCTGCATGCAATCTGATCACTTTCCCTGTCACCACCTACTTAAAACACCTTAGTGGCTTCCCTTTGCTCATAGGATAGAGACCAAAATACTTAGTATAACCCACTGGGCCCTATGTGGTCCAGCCCCTGCCAGCCTCCTCTTGTACGTGTTACAGCTCGTTCTCTGTGCTTGAGTCACACTGGCCTTTCGTTATCTTAGATGTGCTGTGCTCACTTTAATCAAAGGGCCTTTACATAGGCAGTTTTGGTCCTTTAGATGCCTTTTTCAGGCAAGTCTCCTGTAACCATGCTGTTGTCCACTAGTCATAAGTTCTCATAGCATCAAGTTTCTCTCCTTTCCCGCTCTTATCCTAGGTACAAACAAATGTATATTTTTTTACCTGATGATTTTTATGTACGTCTGTTTTCTAATAGACTTTATAAGCTCCTTGAGGGGCCCATAGTTTTAATCTGTTTATCTTATATCATTGTATCCCTAGCACTTAGCACGTGCTAACACTCATTAAATGTTCATTGTGTGGATTATCCAGTAGATGACCACTTGAGTTCAACTCTCCACTTTGTATGTTAATATTTACCATACAGTGTTGTTTTCAGGGTGTTATACTGATTTTTAAATGCTTCTGTTGACTGGAAGCATTAGAGTTGGCTGAGCCGTGGTCCTTTTTCTTGTAGGAAGGAATTTTTGGCCTTATTAAGGTATTGGGAGGGGTGAAAATGAAAAAAAAAGCAATATAGATTAAATCACAGCATGTTTTTCACTTGGTTTACTATTCTTAGAGTGTCAGGATTGCACAGGCAGCTCTGGGTATCAGAACTGTAAGATAAGACTCATGACAAATTGCTCTTTGCCTACAAAAATCTAAAGTATTTATTAGTTTCTACTAAAGGGTTCTATCTTTGGTTGATGAAAGATTGGAAATTCTAGTTTTCTGATTTATATCTCTTTCTTGAAAGATAGGAAAAAATAGACTAGGCTTGAATACTGCATTCAGGAAGCTCCATATGACTTAGCATTTCTTTCTCTAAAGAGAAGTAAAAGGATGGACATACATGACTCCTACAGGAACCTAATTTATTGGATAATATGTATTGGTGGGATGTACTTTCTAATTGTATAAATAGCACATCCTATAGTATATCATAACTTATATGTTACCAGTGTTATGAATTTAAAGGACAACTTAAAATTGATAGCTATTTACTGTTGTGACATATGCTCTTATTTACCCAACACAGGATGAAAAAGCAGGCTTTTCTTAAATTTTCCTTTTAACTTAAAATTTGAAGCCTTAATTCTTTCGGATTGTAATGAGACATGTATTTGGCATTGGTCTCAAAACACTTACAATTTTCTGAAGAAGTGGGTGGTGGGGGGAGACCCATATATGAAGAGACCAAAGAATGTGGACCTTGTTTGGAACCTGACTCAATCAAACTCACTGTTAAAAAAGAAAAAAAAAAAAATTAAAACAATAGGGAAATTTGAACTTTGAACTCTACTTGAATAATTCACTGGAATTATTATTAGTTTTTTTTTAGGTGAGATAATGTTATTGTCATTATGTTTTTAATGGCACATACTGTCATTTTATTAATACATATTAAAATATTTATAGTTAAAATGACTTTGGGCCTTTCCTATATGACGGTCCATGGGGGCAGTATTGAGGTTTTTGGATGAAATAAGATTAGCTATGTGTTGATTATGGTTGAAGCTGAGTGTTAAGTGCATAGGATTTCACTATACTATTCTCTACTTTTGTATGTGTTCAAAGTTTACACATTAAAGAAAAAGATTTCCATCCACATGCTTGCAATCAATAGTGCATTTGTACCACTAAAAGAAGAGTGCTTTTGATAATTTCCTTGCCAGATTTCTGGAGAAGAGTTTCTAATATTTATTCATAATTTATAAAAGGTTCTTTGAGTGTTTATATTTGTTTCATCTGGTTTTGCTTTCATAATTCTTAATAGCTCCTTTTTTTTGATCCGTGTAGTCATTTAATTAAGATATAAAATGTAATCGGTCTTTACTCTTACGGTTTATTTTTCATAACTTTTGCTTCTTTTTATTTTTTCATAGTTGTGAGACTCAAAAATGAACTAAGGCCTTATTAACTCTAAGTGTAATAAGATGATTTTCCTGTTCTTGCTGCATAGTGCAAAAATATTATACTTTCTAACAGCAATGATCCTTGACTTTTCCCTTATTCTTCCCTTCCTCTGTGCAAGTTCTGATGAAATTGCACATTATTATGTGTCTAGTTCTTTGAGATATTTAGTAGCCAAAGAGAAAGTATACCCTACATATAAGATGAACAAATGTGTATAATTTAATAACGTAGATACAAAGCTTGGTAGATTTAAAAGCTCTTTAAGTGTTCATGTGTTTCACAGTAATACTTTCACATAATTATGACATTTGTAGGTGTCAGTATACCTTCATAAAGGTATTAGGTTTTATAACTTTAATATGTACATATGTATATTGAAGTCATGGCATTTGATAACATGATTTTTGTCTTTTCTAGAGTGAGTCTTTGGTAGTTTGTGATGTTGCTGAAGATTTAGTGGAAAAGCTGAGAAAGTTTCGTTTTCGCAAAGAGACGAACAATGCTGCCATTATAAGTAAGCTAAAAACGATTGTCTCCGTTACATGGTCTTAGTTTGGAGTTTGGCTTTATCCTATAGCTACATCGAATAACCTGAACCTTTAGAAAGTTACCTCCTCCAGTTTTAATTCCCCCCCCCCCACCAGCCCCCATCTGTTAGGTCACTTTAAAAAGTAGCAGCTACTGTAACAGAACAGAGGCAGAGTGTCCTGCCTCTGCCCTCAGCTGCCTACACAGCTCTGGAGAAGATGATCATCTTCTTGGTCACTTGCTCATTTGTAGTGACCCATCCAACTCCATCCTTTAACTTCTCAGGGGACTAAAAATAGCCTGGCCATTAATCCTCAGACAGACATCTTTGCCTACACCTAAAGTGGTACAGTTCAGCATTATGTTCAAAGTGATTTGAGGTCTTAATTCAATTGTAGACTTGAACTCTAGTTTCATGGAGAGTACTTTTAAGTGTCACTGACTTTTGACAGTAGAAAGAATGATTTGTATATTGCCTCTTCCACTGTGAACTGTATGTGATGTTATGCAGATTTCTTTTATATTCTTAGGTAATATTTAATATGTGGGTAGTGATTTAGAAAGATAAAGGAAGAATGAGGGGGTGAGAATGTAAAACTCTATATACTGTTAACAGATGCATCTGGCAGATGTGAATTAATGAGGTGGTGACAGCTTGTTGAATTATGGTTCTTTTACAAACAAATACTACAACGTAGGCATACAGTTCTTTAAAGTGACAATGTGCGTCAGTGCCACTTTGCCACAAAGAGTAAAGCTATTTGAGATCATATTGTGTCTCACAGGATTTACTATGAAATTAGTGCAAAATAAAAAATTAGGTAACTTTTCAGAGTAATGGAAAACAATATAGGCATAGATTATCTAAACGTATTTCAGTTTGGCTTTGGGCTCTGTTGCATGTATTTTAATAGAGATATCACTACTATTTGGTAATTCACTTTCTCAGAATACTCATACTGCACCATGAAATCCTGACTCTGGAGAAGCTGGGAATCTGGCTGTTGTTCTGTCTTGACCCTTGGTCCACGTTTTGCTTGCAATTCTAACCATGTGCAATAAACCAGTCTCAGTCACAATGACCTTTTCAGACCTTTTCTTATCATCTAGGAAGTGCATTTGAGTTACGAAGTTCTTCATATACACAGTAAATGTAAGGAGTTGACATAAAGTTCTAAATTAGCAAATTAGGTGCTGGGAATTCTGGGTAAAAGCTTTTAAATGCTGACTGCTTGTAGAGTCAAGCTTGTGTTTTATGCTTGTGTTTCTTCCTGTTTTAATTTTGGATGCCAAAAAAAGGGCTAGGACTCTGCGGGTTGGGTAGATCAAGTCACATCAGAATCACAGTTTACTCATACTATATTTTTATTTTAGTGAAAATTGATAAGGATAAACGCCTGGTGGTGCTGGATGAAGAGCTTGAGGTTTGTTGGATCAGCTAAATACAGTTTTATCATTAAGCAATTATTATTGCCCAAAAGATGCTATATTAGTTACAGTTACTTCTAAAGCGAGTTCTAAACCTTTAGACATGATCATTATGCATGAAAAGCATGTGCTAATTATTGTGTAGTGCATTGTCTTGGTAATATAATCACCTTCCATAAAACATTAATGAAATCCAGGGTAATAAGTAGTAGAAGTTAGGGCTATATGTCTGGTAAAAACTGAATCAACTTTTTTTTTTGTTGTACGCGGGCCTCTCACTGCTGCGGCCTCTCCCGTCGCAGAGCACAGGCTCCGGACGCGCAGGCTCAGCGGCCATGGCTCACGGGCCCAGCCGCTCCGCGGCATGTGGGATCCTCCCGGACCGGGGCACGAACCCATGTCCCCTGCATCGGCAGGTGGACTCCCAACCACTGCGCCACCAGGGAAGCCCCAAAACTGAATCAGCTTTATAACTTGCTTCTAAATTGGTTGGCCAGTAATTAAAAAGTAAAGCCCTTTAACCTAAGTATTTAGTTTGTCAAGTAAGTAATTTAGAGTGAAAAGAAATTAACTTTTTTCCCCTAAATCAGATATTGTTGTTGCTCTGAGGAGTTGGCTTATCTCACTCAGTATTTCCTGACAATTGGAACATGAGCATAGACTACTCTGCCTCTCAGCCCCATGTTTAGTTAATACACAGAGCTAAACTGAGTGGGCTGGAGTAGGCTTTCATTGCACTGAGGTTTTAATAACCTCAGCTTATGTACAATTTAGTAAAATAAAATTTTATGTTGTGGTATAAGGTTATGAATTTATACCTATTAGTAGAATAGGTGCTTGGTATATCTCTTAAGAATTTATGGGTAAGAAAATGTTTAAAAGTTGTTTTCTTTATGGTTCCAGGGCATTTCACCAGATGAACTTAAAGATGAACTACCTGAACGACAACCTCGATATCCTTTTCTTAGTGCTTTAGAAAGATTTGTTTTTTTAAGTGGTCACCATTTTATTTATGAAGTTCATTTGTTCAACTTTTAAAAGACATATTTTACAAAATTTTCTTCTACACCATGATCATGACCAAATTATTCAATAAAATGTATGCTCATATTGGAAAAGAACCAAAAAATTAATATTATTTTTTAAAAGTTCCTTTTATTATTACATGTTTATAATAAAAATTGAGAAAGAGAAAAAAATCCATATTAAATCTATACTTTTAATAAATTTATTTGTGAGAGAGTATAAGATGTTATAACTTTTGGCGGGGGGCCCATTTATAATTTTGTGGAAAGATAATGAATAATGAAGGTGTGGCCTAAATGGATAGGATAGAAATTTGCCACCCACTAGCTCCCCTGGTGCGTGTTTTCTTTCAGAACTTTGTTGATAAGTACTTGTCTCAAACAGAGCAGTAATTTTAGTTTCCTTAACTTGAGAAAAACCTTCATTGTATATAGTTATAAGTATCAGCATGATGATGGAAGAGTTTCATACCCTCTGTGCTTTATTTTCTCCAGTCCTGTTGGTAAGTGAATTTCTTTAAGTAGTGCATATTTGGCTCTGATCAAATTAAACCATTTTTATACTAGACAAATTTTATGCTCGTTTTAAGGAGGAAAAGTGTTGAATAACCTAAATTGCAGTATGTGCGCACGCCCATACACACATGAATGCATCCCTAAAAGGATGTTACTATAAAGCATCATCTCTTAGAACTTGCTTTTCTTAGGATAGATTCCTAGAAGTGTAGTTAGGTCAAATTGTACAGATGTTTTAAGGAATTGATTTTAAGGAAAATGTAATGACATTTTAAAATATCAAAAGTACATTTTCTTCTGTATTTTAATTTTATTTATAAGTATGTGAACTATGTGTATGATTATGATGTATATTTGGTGTTTATTTTTAAAATAGTAGTTACCAGTGATATGCCTATAATCTTGAAAATAGTCCCAGAGTAGCTTACATTGGATATTAAAATGGCTTATTGGTATTTAAAGTATCCATTATCACCAGAACTCCCACTGCCACCACCATTCAAGCCCACAATAAAGTTTCTGCTCACTGAACTCCCTGAACTTTATTATTTGTATCATTTATGTAGCACTTAAAATATACTGCAGTCTATTTTTTAATTAATATGTAAACAGACCGTAACCTTTTTTCAGAGTCAGTCTCCTGACACTACTGACCCAACAGCATCCCCAAACCTATATGTATTAGGCCTTTGTAAAATTCATCTTGATATTTACCGTCAAAACTAAGTGCTGAAAAGTTTTAAAGTATTTGCAAGGCTCTAAAAGTCAAGATCTTTAGAGATCTAGCCTCATTTATTTTTGCTGACCTAAAGCCTTGTTCATTAGTAATATAGCTGTTTCTCTTTGTGCAGGCAGTATGCAGTGTAAGACTCAAAATACAGCCTTTACACATTTAGACAGAAGTTTTTGTAAACTTGATAGCATAGGAAATCCTAAATGTGTCATTTTTATAAAGTAAATAATGAAAACTCATCACTCTTTCAAAATTTAAGTCTCATTTCTACTCTGATCTGTCTCTTCCAGGATGTAAGCCTGAACAACAGATGATGTATGCTGGGAGTAAGAATAAGCTAGTCCAAACAGCTGAACTCACCAAGGTGGCATTTATATTTGACTAACTTGTTGAGACAATTTTTTCCCTTTGTAAATAGAGCAATACCCAAGTAATCTGAAGAGTTAAGTATTTCTTTATGTAGGTGAAAGTTATTTAGAACAGAGCAGTAAACTAGAGCTTTTTATTAGTTGGAAATAGAATGATAGAAGTCTTTAACCAAAAGTGTGTTTTTGGAATGAAAATTAGAAGTTGATTACAAGAACTCATATTCAAAATATAGGCAGCTTTAGAAAACTACTCAATCTATTGAGAATTTTTCATCTTCCATAATGTAATTTCTATTAGATAAATGCAGCATTTGAAGCTTCTCTGGGCCCTTTACCATAGACTAAATGAACCAAATTCTGTGCAGGAATTCCATGCTATGCAGTTAACTGTATTGTTTCCAAATCTAAAATTAAAATTTTAAGAATACGTATTAGCTTTATTAAGTTAGAACATTCTGTTTCATATGAGACACCTGCTTCAAGATTTAACATGTTCCCATTGTTTTATGGCATTTTTGAAGGTTAAAGGTAAGAGTGGTACTTGCTTTCAAACTTTATTTAACTTCCATGCATTAGTTTGAGTTGAAAAAGTATATACACTTAACATTGTGAAATAGAATTTTACATCACTGGAATGGTATTAAATAATATTTCCTTTCAGTTTTTATTTTAAGGAGAGCAGGGTTTTCCCCTTGGGTGCTTAATTATCAACCCAGGTGATGTTTTTAAGTGCCCTCTGCTTTTTCCCTTTAGCCCACATGATTGTCATTGATACCACCAACTTATAGACACTACGTATCCTCATTTGTACCACGGGAATATGCTGGAGTTGCTCTAAGGGGATTGGGTGGTTAGGAAGGAGCTCTGTTAACAGGCTCATGTCTGCTCTAATCCTAGGCCTGCCCTAAAGTGCTGGAATTGAGGCATTACAATTTACAAGTTACTTTTACAAATAATCTGATTGAATCCTCACCACAGCTCTGTAAGTTGATGGTGAAACTCCTGTTCTTATCTGGGAAAACTGAGGTTCAGAGGATGAATGACTTGCCTAGGGTTGTATATTAGTACATTTCAGAGCTAGGATTCAAACTTTCATCTGGCCTCAAATGCCATCCTTTCTGCTCTATTACATTGTCTTACACAAATTGTCTTTTTATAGCCGTTATACTTTCTGGGCCTGTGTGTGTTCAGATTCTGGCTAGAGATTTGTGGCTGTGGACCACTAATCTATCCTTATAAAAAGAGCTGTATTCCCTCCACCTGTGAAGGATCAGCACCTGCTCTTCCAGTTCCTAACTGGATTGATTTTAAGTGTGTATACTTGGCTCTCTCTTTTAGTGGATACTATTTACAGAACTACTCTTTTAGAACATTTGTAGATTTGTGCTTTTAAGAGTTTTGATTTTATGCTGTCTTGATTGCTAAACTTTGGTAACTGAGGCCCTAGCACTTAAAGAAACGTAAAGGTATATCTAATTTACACAGATTAAGTCATGACCAACATGAAAGGAAGGAGAATTTGGTATTTAATACTCAAATATACAAAATATTTGATTTTTTTCTTAAGGTATTTGAAATAAGAAATACCGAAGACCTAACTGAAGAATGGTTACGTGAGAAACTTGGATTTTTCCACTAATGTGAACTTCTGTGTTTCTAAAGTATTTATGTATTAACCTGACCATACTGGAACCAGACATAAATACTTATTTATGCCTAAAAATGCACTGTTATTTACAGTCTGTTACCTGCAGTAAAGAAAAATTCTTCATTTGTTCAAAGTTTGAACAAAGGGGAAATCATCTTCATAGTAATGAAACTTTGTAAAGTGTTTCCTTATATTTGTAATTGTTAGGTGGACTACTTCTCTCCAGGGACTTTTTGCACTCTTGTGACTAATTTCTACAACTTATGGTTCAGAATTTGTTACTATTTACAGACACCATTGGAAAGTGGGTATTAGATTGTGATAGACAACAGTTGCCTCCTTTTGACAAATACTGGATATTAGCAGTTTATATATGAAAATAGCATATTATCACTTGTCAAATCTTTGAAATCAATTTGGGATAAAAGACTTGAGTGACCCAATTTTGAGCCATGAATAATAACTTACTATAGTATAATCTGCATTACAAGCATTTTTTTCATCAATTCCATGCCTTCTTAATTTTCTGTATCCTTTTAATCAAGTCCAGAAACTTTTCATCAATTGCTTGTTCTTAAGGTCTGGAAGTTAGATTTTATAATAAAGTTATGACTATTAGGTTCTCTTCTTATGGAAAATAGCATTTTAGTCTTAGAAATTGATGGATTGTAACTAATTAAGGGCCTCATTCCTGGTTGTGTCATTTCTAGATAGTTTTGAATCTACGTTAATAACACTTTATTTATAAAGCACCTCTTAATGTCGTCCTGTGAATGCTCGTTATTTTACATGTGTTAATACTGTGCCTTTGTTAGCTTTACATTTAGTTTAAGACTTCTACGCTCTGCCAGTATTCCAGATTTGGTGAAATTAATACTTTTGTGACGGGTCCAAGTAAAACAATTTTCTAATATGTGTATCTGGAATTTGTAATAAAATCAACTTGATATTTTAAAAATTCCAACTATCTACTTGCATTGGTGAATATATGGCAGTTGAGAGTTATAATTTGGGGCATATTTGTGATTAGTTTTGTGCCATAGGAAAAAAAATGGTTATCTTAAAACCTTGGCCATAGTTAATAACATTAACACATCAATAGAAATCTCATCTTACATCCTAAATGTCAGAAGATACTCTAAACTGCACACCTGTCTTGTTAGATGATGGCATCCTTGGCATTATTAAAGCAAGGATTCTGATATATAGTGTACTTTAAAAACATATGAGTAACTGTTTAAGATTATCTTGACATTAATTTGACAAAAGGTCTTGAGACTCTAAAGACTACCCAGATTTGGTGAGTGAATTCTTTTATTAAGAATATCTTAATCATTTCAAAACTAGCAAAGGCTTTTTTTTTAATGTTGGCGTATCTCCCATTCATATGTGCTTTGCATTTTTTTAAGCTTTCTGTGCCAACTTTAATAAAGAGGTGAAGATAGTTGGAATTTTCACAATATTGAATCTTCTATTCCAACACTGTTTGGCTTCACTAATGTAAAAAACAGGAAGCAATAGGAAGTTAGTTGGAGATGAGGAAGTGCTAGAGGGGGTATTTGTTTTGGTTAATGAATGGGAAGTGTTCTTTATTCCAATTTCCTGAGAGAGAGAACTCTTTAAACAGCTATTTTGATATTGGAGAATAATGCTTATAATTCTGCAGAAATGCAAATGTAATCCAAGTGACTGGACACTTCTTCTAATGTTTTTGAATGAAGGAAATGAGATTTTGTTTCATCAGGTTCGCAGCAATAAGAGAATCTAGGGCTGCAAGAATGTATTTTTTAGTGAGGTTCCTTATTTTGTCTTGCATGTTTTAGGTGTTTTTTTAAAAATTTAATTGGAAGGTCCTCCATAATGTCAGATAATATTGACCTCCATACACAGAACTCTTAGCTCCCCTGTTCTCTAACAGGGACAAAGAGCTGTGATAAACCATGCTTTTTTGAGCTTGTCTGACTCCTTATCGATAACATGTATTTTTGCAAGACAATAGATGAGGTTAGGGGATCAGTAGAACATTTTTTTCACTTCCTTGGTCCTATAGGGAGAGTTATAGATTCCTTGTCCTAGAGTGTTCTCTGTTTTTTATATATATTTCCCTTTCATCTAACCAAATTTTGCATTGTTCTTTTTGAGTATATTTCCTATTCAATCTCTCTTTCTGCCTTCTCCCTAATAGTAACTCCAGATTTTGTAATTCCAGTTTTTACATTCCATTTCTGGTACAGCCATTCCCATTCAGCCTTCAAACTTCATCTTTCCTTTTTGGCAGCAGCTTTTTTCCTGGGAACCTCCTTCATGGTCTTCTAAGTCACCATTAGTTTTGAAATTGTTGGCCTTGTATAAGTTCTGCATAGCATCTAATGTTGTCAAAATAGAACTGACTCGTAATCACAGCATGTTTTTTAGTATGATTTTTGTGGCAACATAAATGACATATGAAGAAAACTGTTCTCAGGTGACTATGCTGAAATTCCAAAATGTCAAAGAGTTTTGAATAGTATTCACTTTGTTCTGGTATTGAAGCAATTATGTTAGGAAAAAAGTTGTTTGGCTGTTTTTGTTTAATTGACTTCTAAAATAAATGTTCAAATTGTCTATTTCTAAAAAGTTTACTAAATGCCTAGTGCAGTTAAACATACTCTTGTTTAAGAGGGTGTTGCTGAATTTTGTATTGTCATTACTAAATGATCTTTGTAGCAAAATGTCAGCACTTTTCTCTCCCTTTTTGTCTCCTATTTTCAGGAGTCGAACGTAGCCATAAACTGTATCCTGGTCTGACACTTTAAAAATTTTCCAGTTAAAGGAGTTTATTGCCAAATTAAATTTGGCTGTCTTTGTTCCCCACTCATATAGATAGTAAGGAAGGGGTTCTTAAAAATATGTCTGGACTACCTTAAAACACGAGCAATGTCATTAATCCATAATGTGGACTAGTGATGAAAAGATATTTTCATAAGAGTTTAAATGCTGACATTTGGTGGAAGGTAGAGAGTAACTCGTAATCTATCAATTCAAATATTCTTAGTATGGTTGCTTTCCCTGTTTGTTCAATAGACTGATAATACTGGAATCTACAGAATTTGAGCCTTTACAACTTATGTGAAGAAGTGTCTCAAACATTTCTGGACGAATTTTATTTTGTATTTCTGGAACAATGTAACTCTTTTAGGCCACTTAACATCAGTGCTCCCAAGTTGAATATTTTTGAGAAATTTGTTTCTTATTATGCCATTTGACATTTCAAATCAGTGATCATCTCCCTATGATATTTAAAACAACTACATTAAGGTTGTGATAGAAACTGTGTTTTCTTGCTTTTTGGAGTATAGTTCATACACGTGTAATTACTTGAATATTGTTTGAGATCACTAACATGCCAGGGTAGTTCCCACTGATTTAGGTGGTCCAATGTAATCGCATTCAGGAGGCTTGAAACATTAATGGTTTAGTCTTGTGAATTTTAACAGTTTCCTGTCATCGTTTAACAAAATCAACAGCTGGCACAACTTCTGAAGCTGTGGTTTCAGTCTGTGCGAGTTCATATTGCATGTTTATTTTGGACAGTCTTCTGTTAAGCATGGTGCTTGTACTGGTTTAAATAAAATGTTAACATGAAAGGACTTATAGCTTTTCATTGTTTACTTGCCTCCTTTCCCTTTTGTTGTTATTTAATATTACCTGCCTGGCTCACTTGTGGCATCTGTGTGAACCACACAGATTCAGTTGTTTACTTTATCTGGAAAAACCGAGAGGCAAAATAAGTGGATCAGTTGGCCAAAGTAGGAACGGGGGAGGGAAAATATAACGAGATTATGAAAATTTCTAAAACTTGGTCTGATACTAAAATGGTTTGTTTGTAGGGGCAGAGGGCATTATTTCAAATGATGAACACTTGCTTTCAAAGGGAAGACTAAGTTAGAGGGTCTGTATTTTGTAAGAAATCAAATTAAATTGAAGGATCTTTTATTGAATATAGTTTATCACCATTTATTAAACGTCCGTTAAAGACCCATTCTGCCTGTATCACAGACTGTTGTCCGTGGTTTGTGTGTCGTGGGTATCTATTGAATGAATACAAGTCAACAGTACTTAACATAGTATTTAGACTTTACCATATACTTCTTGTGATTGACTATGTAGTAGTCACAGTTGGTTTACCATTGTGAAGGGAGCTGTTTTTGCCTTCCTATATTCAAGAATCTCACAAGGAGAATTGGCCAGAGGAAACATCTTCCTTATTTCTCAAATTTAGCCACTTAGCTACTCAGACGGCCAGCTCCTAAGTTTTTTCACCTTCATTGTCTTTTTGTCCTTTTCAGTTTTCAGCATCAAAAAGCATTTCTAATCACTTACCCTCACAGTGAGGGCCCACTCTCATTTGCATGAGGGCGCACCCTGAGTGGATGCTCTCTCCTTGTGCGGTATATTTTTAGCTATGTTGGGAAGCCAGTTAGAGGAAAGATCTTATCGCTGAGCATCAGGGAGTTCTCTCATCCTTCGCTTGAGATCTGCGCCTAGGCTACATGAAAAGCTCCCTGCTGAGGTAACCCTCTCTTCCAATTACAGGAAAGAAAAAGCGGAATGTCTAGGTTGCATCCAAAAGCCACCTTGTGCTGCCCCGACAAAGCAGGGGGAAGGCCGTGTGTGTGTGTGTGTGTGTGTGTGTGTGTGTGTGTGTGTGTGTGTGTGTGTGTGTGTGTGTGAGCGAGTGGGGGTAGGAGTGGGGATGGGGACGTGGCGGGGGGCGGTGGATTCTAGACACTGTTACCTACACAATTAAGTATAGATTCTGTTACCCTGGAATTAAGTCCTGCCGTATTGTGACCTATTCCTTACCTGTAATGGATGGCGGATCCCAATACACCACAGACCTTTGTTAGGTAGAAATACCCCTGCCACTGCTCCTTGCTGAAGGGGCAAGCCTTTAGGCAGCCATGGTTTGTCCCACATGGCTGTACTCCTGTCTGCAGCTCCCTCCCATCGTCAGTACACACAGGATCTCTCCCAAGGGCCACCAGCCTCTAAGATGTTGCCTAACTGGTACCAAACACTGAGCTGGGCCAATTGCTTTCCCGGTGTCAGTCTTGTTACTTTATAAAGAGGTACAATTCAATTATAGTTCAATTCCTGATATTGGGACGATGATCTCATTCTCTTGAATGAGGCCATTAGTAGTGGGAGCTGAACTTGGAAGAACGCTGTTAGATGGAGAAGAGGCCAAGTGCAACCTACAGAGCAGAGGGAAAGAAGATGCCAGCTGGGGAGGTATAGAATGAAGCAGGTGTGCAGTGAGCAGCTGAATCATGTTAAAGATGGAGCCCTGAATTGAAGGGCCACCCTCCTGGCTTCTAGGTTCCTAGGGCCTCCTTTGATCCAGTCTTCAGAGTCCTCCTCGTTCTGAGGCCTGGTTGGTTGGTCAGCTTTTTCTGGGTTCCTCTGCGTGTCTATCCTTACTAGAAACCCTCCATTACTTAAGTCAATATGGACATGTCTGTTCACTTGCATAAAGTACCTAACCCCAGTGCTACCTCTGGTTTCATCTGCCCCTATTCCCTACATTTACACCATCTCCAGCCCAACTTTTATACAAACATACCCTGGCCCTGTCCCCCACCAACAGAAACACCTCTTCCCCATGCTGCTGCTGCCTGCCAAAACCAGTGATCTTCAAAAAGCATCTCAAATGCCATTTAAACAATGAAGTCTGCTGTTTGTTGGACTAAATATAGCATCTTCTTAAAACACACACACACACACACACAAACTTTACGGCCAGGAGCCCATTGCCGAGGTGCACCCTCAGGACAAAACAACCAACCCCGCCGACCCCCCGCAGTCCCCATGGGGCCAGTTCCTTCCAGCCCTGTGGCTGTCTCCATCCCTTGAGACCTGGTAACTGGCTTTGACTGAAACAATCTCTGCTCGATCGCAGTATGGCTCCATAAATGCCAACTAAGTGCCTAACCCTAAGCAAAAGGTAGAAAAGTTCTACCACTCAGAGAAATCCTGTGACATTTTTGGTTATCTCTTCTCTTGTCTCTGGAGGAATTCTCTGGCTCCATAGCTTTTCTGGTCGCTCTTAAGAATTATGGAATTATGCTCAGTTTTTCACGTAGTACAAATTCCAGTCTAGCCTAATGTCAGAACTTCAATATCTTACTTTCTTTAAAGCTCCCTCCCTCCCTCCCATCTCCCTTTCCTCTACTCTGCCTCCTTCAAGCTTGTTCCAGGCTGGGAAACCCACCGTGTGACGTAGGGTGTGGCCTGTCCCGCATTATTGCCCTGCTTCGCTCCTCCATTCACTAGGTGTTTTTGGGCCCTTGGAGACTGGAGGAAATGGGCAACATAAGGGAGAAGGAAAAGACTTATTAACCTGGTACAGATGTAACCTGGAGTTGGCGCCCTCTGGCGTGGTCAGTGTCAAATACCACCTTTTTTCCCCCATGGAATGATTTCATGGGTTTCTTGCCAATTCCCCCAGTGGGGGCTTTGGCTGCAAGACCCTTGACTCGGGTCATGCCCCCTATGGCTGGTGACTTTACAACCATCCCTCCCAGCTCTTGGCTTCTAGCAGTCAACTCTGGTACCCTCCCTTTGTTTCTCCAGTCTGGCATTTTGAGCAGGGCCTGCAAGAAACACGTGTCTTTGCCTTGCTGTCGTCAGGGACTGTACAACTCTCTCATTCTGCCATCAGGGTCAGCTCTCAGATCTAGCCCTGCGTACCTCTCTGATCTCATTTTGTCCTATTCTAGCCCACTACACCTGAGCCAAGCTGCCTTATTTTTGTTCCTCCAACAGCAAGCTCAGTCTTTCTCACTAGCTGTAGCTTCTTCCTGGGAAGATTGCCTGCTCTCCCCTCTGCACACCCCTCATCCCTTCCCCTGCAATATTCCTGTGGCTGGCTCCTGTATTCTGAACTGAGCTTAAATGGTGCCGCTCAGAGGCTTTCCTATCATCCTTCCTAAGGTGGCAACACATTGATACTCACGTCCCATCTGTTCTCATTCTCTGCATAGCACTTAACCACCATCTGATATTTTTCTAATTTATGTAACTGGTCTGATGAAGGATTCTCAAACGGAATATTATAACAAATTTTGGGTTGTTTTTTAAAAAACTGTTACCTCTGTTCCCTGTCAAACCTCTCTTTTTCCCTCTGGTTAGAAAGCTTCCTTAATGATATATTTCCATAACATGTCAGTCGCTTAGTTGTTAAAAGTGCCTTTTCTGTTACTAAGATTCCGTTCTGTTCCTTTTAAAAATTCCGTCTCAGATTTGATTCAGACCTTTTCTCCCCATCAGCACAGGCTGAACTTGTGGCTGGCGGTGGTGGGGAGCACCCGTCCTCAGTCCCCTTGCACTGCCTTTCTCACTTATCCCCCTGGCTTGGGGATGGGGGAGAAGGAGACAGAAAAGGTGTTAGCTAATGCACCTGCCCAGGGCAAGCGGCCTCTGTTCTCCTGGGGGTTTCTTTCTTTGAGCATCCATCCCGTGCTGCTGGTGAGTAGGTTGCTTACTTCTGGTTGTCATTGCTTCTTTATTTAACACCAACTGGCTGTGGTTCCAAGAGTGGGACAAGTATTCAAACAATGATTCTTTCCTAGGGGTCATCTTTCGGATTTTAGATGTCTTTTGGGGGTTTCTTCATGATCACTCTTTCTACAAATTTTGTTTTACTGGATTAATAAGTATCATTTCCCCCCATTTTCTTAGTTTTAATGTATTCATTGCTATTTTTTGCCCGAATACCCCAAGAGATTAATAAAATGCCTAGAGCAATTCTTCCCAATACTTCAGCATATAGGAAAAGCTGTCAGTTCCCTTCTTCTCCTTGGAGCCCTACTTCCCCGCCTCCCATCTTCCCTCTAGATCTGCACACACACTGGATGCTCTATAGGTATGAGGCCAGATGTCATCCTGAAGTTTCCCCCTCTTGCTTCTTAGCTGGAGCCCCTCGGTTGGATCCCATGTATTCCCTGTCTTGTTAACTCATTACGTTGAGGCTCATGGCACATGGGAGGAGAGCTTTTGTGTTTCTGAAAATGTTTTTCCTCCATACTTACAGTGAATTTGTGGTTTGGCTGGTGTGCCAGATAGTTTTGGTTTGCTTCTCCAGACCCACTCTCTGCCCTTCTCCACCCTGGTCTGTGCCCTCAAGGAGGCTGATGTTTAGAAACTATATCAACTGGCTCCTTTGCCTTCTGATTTCTTTCTGATTTCAGCCAATCTCTAAGAAGGATAGGGGGTGAGGATAGGGTATTCATTCCCTCCATCACTCCATTAGGGCTTCCTCCACAGGCTATGGCCCTCCACTGAAAGTCATTCCTGCACTCAAGGTAGTTCTCTCTACATGATCTGCTTTTTCTGAATCCTGGTAACCACCACCTCCTCTTCATCCTTGGGCCTGGTGATGGGAACAGCAAAGCTTTGAGGACTCCAGCATCCCTTCCCACTCTTCAGTATTAGCCCTTTTTCAAAACCTCCTCAAATTATTTGAATTTAGAGTGGCATCTCTTTTCTGGGTATTAAATTCTAAGATGGATCAATTTCCCTCCGAATTTTAAGGTCATTGCTCCTCTACCTTCTACCTTCAATGTGCTGTTAAGAAGTCTGATGGGGCTTCCCTGGTGGCGCAGTGGTTGAGAGTCTGCCTGCCGATGCAGGGGACACGGGTTCGTGCCCCGGTCCGGGAAGATCCCACGTGCCGCGGAGCGGCTGGGCCCGTGAGCCATGGCCGCTGGGCCTATGCGTCCAGAGCCTGTGCTCCGCAACGGGAGAGGCCACAACAGTAAGAGGCCCGCGTACCGCAAAAAGAAGTCTGATGCCCGTTGGACTCCAATTCTTTCATAAATTACATTCTTCTCCTCTCAGGAAGCTTTTGGGGTCTTCTTATTTCTGGTGTTGTGAAATGTCTCTGTGATGAAACTCGGTACGGATCTGGTTTCATTCATTGTGCTAGATATCTGATGGATCATTTGAATCTGGGGATTCATATTCTTCAATTTGAGGAAAATTATTTCCCATTATTTATTTGGTACAAATTAGGTACAGGCTTAATTTATATGATACATACACAATCATAGTTGTCAGCAATATTTGTATACATACTGATATTTTCTCTTTAAACATGTTTTCTATTCTAGAGAAGAATCTCCAAACAAAATCTCACCATGACTTAATTTCAGTACTAGCTCTTCATGTAGTTTGTAGATATGAGCTTTTATTTTATTTTATTTATTTATTTTTTGGGCGTGTTGGGTCTTCTCTGGGTGCGTGGGCTTTCTCTAGTTGCGGTGTGCGGGGGCTACTCTTTGTTGCGATGCACGGGCTTCTCATTGTGGTGGCTTCTCTTGTTGTGGAGCATGGGTTTTAGGTGTGCGGGCTTCAGTAGTTGTGGCATGTGGGATCAGTAGTTGTAGCACACGGGCTTAGTTGCTCCATGGCATGTGGGATCTTCCCAGACCAGGGATCAAACCCACGTTCCCTGCATTGGCAGGCGGATTCTTAACCACTGCGCCACCAGGGAAGTCCCTAGATATGAGCTTTTAAATTGTGAA
This sequence comes from Leucopleurus acutus, assembly GCF_964270905.1. Lineage (NCBI taxonomy): Eukaryota > Metazoa > Chordata > Mammalia > Artiodactyla > Delphinidae > Leucopleurus > Leucopleurus acutus. Next base: position 45,942,429 of record NC_139142.1, read on the forward strand.
TGTTCTGTTCTGTGTGGCATGTTTTACTTATACAGATGTAATAGGAGGTGTTGATTAATAGGAGGTTGTTGTCCTTGCTCTATGATCAACTAAACTAGAGCTATAAGACTACAAATGCCAATGAGTTAACTTCTATCTGGAGATTTTCTAAAAGGTGGCAAGGCTATTCTAATGCTTTCTTTCTCCCTTGAATTGCCCTTATCATCTCATCTAAGCCCAGGAACCAAGGATTGGTGGCTCTTCTCCAGTTTCATCTGCATTATCTCTTAACATGCAAGTACCTTTCTTTTTCTGAGGTCTCCAAAGTTTGCCATTGTTCCCAGGCTGCCTGGAAGTGATATCCTTGACCACCTGTAAACCTGGAACCCTGTAAGTCTAGAACAAACTCCAGATCAGTTCCCAGTGAGGAATATGAAGTGGATTCCATATTCCCATTAAAAGATAAACAGAGGCACGTTAAAATTGACAAGAGTTTATTTGAGCAAACAGTGATTCAAATCAGGCAGCACCAAACTGGAAGTGATTAGGAGCTTTTTAAGGGAAAGGCTTTTATAGAATAGAGGCTGAAGCAAAGCAAGGAAATTATTTGACTGGTTATACATACTTAAGCAATTGCCTTATTTGGAAGAGCCTAGCTAACTGTTTGAGACTGGTTGTTCTAGCCAGAGCAACTAGGCAAGAAAAAGAAATAAAATGCATCCAAATTCGAAAGGAAGAAGTAAAACTGTCTCTGTTTGCAGATGATATGAACTTAAACATAGAAAACCCTAAAGACTCTACAAAAAAACTGTTAGAACTAATGAAGGAATTCAGTAAAATTGCAGGATACAAAACCAAGATACAAAATTCAGTTGTATTTCAATTCACTAAAAACAAACTATCTAAAAAAAAGAAAACAACCCCATTTACAGTAGCATCAAAAACAATAGAATACTTAGGAATAAATTTAACCAAGGGGGTAAAAGATCTGTCCACTGAAAACTATTAAGACATTGATGAAAGAAATTGAAGAAGACACAAGTAAATGGAAACATATCCCATGTTCATGGATCAGAAGAATTAATATTGTTAAAATGTCCATACTACCCAAAGACATCTATGGATTTAATGCAATCTCTATCAAAATTCCAACAGTATTTTTCATAGAAATAGAAATAAAAACAATCCTAAAACTCATATAGAGCTACAAAAGACTCCAAATAGCCAAAGCAATCCTGAGAAAGAAGAACAAAGTTGGTGGCATCACATTCCTTATTTCAAACTTTATCACTAAGCCATAGTATTCAAAATAGTATCGTACCAGCGTAAAAACAGACACATAGACCAATGGAACAGAATCAAGAGCCCAGAAATAAACCCATGCATATACAGTCAACTAATATTTGACAAGGGAGTCAAAAATACTCAGGACAGGATAGTTTCTTCCATAAATTGTGTTGGGAAAACTGGATATTCACATGCAAAAGAATGAAATTGGACCCCTATCTTACACCACTCACAAAATTAACTCAAAATGGATTAAAGACTTAAATGTAAGACCTGAAACTATAAAACTCCTAGAAGAAAACATAGAGAAAAAGCTCCTTGACATTGGCTCTTGGCAACAATTTTTTGGATATGACACCAAAAGTGGAAGCAACAAAAGCAAAAATAAACAAGAGGAACTACATCAAGCTAAAAGCTTCTGCACAGCAAAAGAAACAATCAGCAAAATGAAATGGCAACCTACAGAATGGGAGAAAATATTTGCAAACCATCTATCTGAGAAGGGATTAATAACCAATATATATATTAATAACCAATATAAGGAACTCATACAACTCAGTAGCAAAAAACCTCAAACAATTCTATTAAAAATTGGGCAAAGGACTTGAAAGACATTTCTCCCAAGAAGACACGCAAATGGCCAATAGGTACAAGAAAATATGCTCAACATTACTAATCATCTGGGAAATGTAGATCAAAACCGCAATGAGATATGACCTTGTACCTGTTAGAATGGCTATCATCAAAAAGACAGAGATAACAAGCATTGTCAAGGAAGTGGAAAAAAGGGAACCCTTGTGTAGTGGTGGTGGAAATGTAAATAGGTATAGCTACTATGGAAAACAGTATGGAGGTTCCTCAAAAAATTAAAAGTAGAACTACTGTAAGATTCAGCAATCCTACTTCTGTGTATTTATCCAAAGGGAATGAAACTACTTTCCTAAAGAGATACCTACATCCCCCTGTTCATTGCACCATTATTTATAATAGCCAAGACATGGAAACCACCAAAGTGTCCATTGATGGATGAAAGGATAAAGAAAATGTCACACACACACAAACACATACACAGAGTAATATTATTCGGCCATAAAAAAGAAGGAAATTCTATCTTTTGCAACAATAGGAATGGCCCTTGAGGGCATTATGCTAAGTGAAGCAAGTCAGACAGAGAAAGACAAATACTGTATGATCTCACTTATGTGTGGAATCTAAAACAGATGAATTCATAGAAATAGAGAGTAGAAAGGTAGTTGCCAAGGGCTGGGGGTGGGGTGGTGGTGGAGGGAACTGGGAGATGCTGATCAAAGGATACCAGCTACCAGCTATAAGATGACTAAGTTCTGGGGATCTAATGTACAGCACGGTGACTGTAATTAACAGTACTGTATTATGTACTTGAATGTATTGATATATTGTTGTACTGTTAAGAGGGTAAATCTTAAATGTTATCACCACACCAAAAAATGGTAATTATGTGAGGTGATAAAGGTGTTAACTAACCTTACTGTGATGATCACTTTGCAATATATGTGTATCAAATCATCATGTTGTACACCTTAAACTTACATATAAGTCAATAATATCTCAATAAAGCTGGAAAAAGCATTTTAATATATATTAGTTTCCTTTCAATCATTTCCCATGTATTTAAAAAAGATAATTGTATATGGTATGTATCCAATTTCATGAGTAATGTAATTATACATTCTCCATTTAAAAAGGAACTATTTATAAACATAATTAGATAATTTTATAATATTTTTCTTAGTGCATATGTCACGGTTTACATAACAATTCTTTTATTATTGGGTATTTTGGTGGTTTCCAATACTATTGCTAGAGATATTTTTGTGCAAAAGGCTTTTCCATGTTTTGGATGATTTTCAAGAGGGTTATTATACTGAGAAGCTATGGACAAGGGAGGCTTGCCGATACCAAATACTTTCATTTATTTAAAGTACTACCTAATTTGATTTACCAAAATGGTAATCTTTATTTTTAAATTGGCTTTTTCTTTGATTACTAGAGAGAGTTTATTTTCTCATATGTTTGTTAATCAACTACAACTGTAAACTGTGTGACCCTGCCCTTTGTCCATTTATCAGCTGGGGGTTTAGAGTTCATTTTTAGAGAGATTTCAGTGTACTTATTCATCCTTTGTCTTTTTTTTTTAAACAGAGTATTTCAGTTTTCTTCTTTACTTTGGTGTATTTTCATATATTGAAAATTTTATTTATTTCGTAATTGACTCTGTTGATTGGGTGGGTTTGTGTGTGTGTGTGTGTGTGTGTGTGTGTGTGTGTGTGTGTGTGTAAGATGTAACAGACTGGTTTTAGTTTAAAAAGTACACCCACGCCCGGAGATCTGACAATGCTATGCGTTCCTTTATTTTAAATGGCTAACCTTGAATTTACCTAATTATGTGGTATCAAGAGAGAATTTAAATTATTAATGTACCTCGACAAAGGTTTTAACATCATGAAAAATATTTTTTCCGATAATTTGGGATGCCTTCTTTAAAAAGCATTCAATTATTATGTGGAATTGTATCTTTTTCTGGAATAATTATTCTAAGATATTGATATATTTGTTGATTTTTGTGCCTCAATCATACTTATAATTATTACTGCTTTGTAAAATGTTTTCAAATCTCATAAAGCTAATTTCTTTTCATTTTTCTTTGTTTTCAAATATTTATTTGGTATTTTCAAGTATTAAGGTGAATTTTAAAATAATGTTCGAAATCTCATTTTGATTACAATCGTGGTAACATAAATTAATTTGGGAGAAAATGACATCTTTTTAAACTTCAATCAAGGAAAATCTTTCCGTTAGCTCTTTTATTTTTCTCAGTGAGGTGGTATCAATTTTTTTTTCCATATTGGTGGCACACATTCCTTGTTGAAGCTGCTGGGTATCATTTTAATCCATCTCTAGTCATGGGATTAATCGTGAGACTCCTCCCAACTGCTCCCAGTCAGAAGTACCTGACCCAGGGATGGTTGAAGAGGTGAGTGTCATTGAGACTGGAATATGGCCAAGGAACTGGAAGCACCTAGCTTGACCTGCAAGACTGAATTTTTTGGTTTTCATGTCAAATGCAGACGTTTGTTGATCTTCTTCCATTAGGGTAACAAAGCACCTCTCTGCCTGTTGCTGCAGTTGAACTGCCTCACCATGGACTCTATTAGCCTTTTCTCAATCTCACCACTTTGGCTTTTGCTCAAAACCAGTTAGACTTCCCTTTACTCATGGGTCATCTTAGTCCTTCCTGCCTCATAGCCACTCACATTATGAATTCAGATTCAGTTCCTATTACCACCTTTTTGGCCTGGGGGTGGTAGCGGCTCCTGGCTATTTCGGGCTGCAGTGTACTGCACGCCCCCTTGTTAGTTTCCTTCAGCCCTGCCCACAGCACTGCAAACAGCCCAGTGCACTGCAATGTGGTGCGTGTCCAGGCTGGCACCTGCCCCAGCCTGGCCTGGCCGGGATGCACCCAGCTTCCAAAGGACAGTCCTTATATCCTTGGATGTGAGAGGTGGAATCTCATTTCTGTTCTACTCACCTGGGGCTCTCTCTGAGAAACAAATGGAGCTGGTCCAATAGAACTGGAGGAAAATGAGTTCTTTTAAAGTTGTAAACCTGGGACTTCCCTGGTGGCGCAGTGGTTAAGAATCGCCTGCCAAGGGCTTCCCTGGTGGCGCAGTGGTTGAGAGTCCGCCTGCCGATGCAGGGGACATGGGTTCGTGCCCCGGTCCGGGAAGATCCCACATGCCGCGGAGCGGCTAGGCCCGTGAGCCATTGCCGCTGAGCCTGCGCATCCGGAGCCTGTGCTCCGCAATGGGAGAGGCCACAACAGTGAGAGGACCGCGTACCGCAAAAAAGAAAGAGAAAAAGAGAAAAAAGAAAAAAATAGAATCTCCTGCCAATGCAGGAGACACAGGGTCGAGCCATGGTCCGGTAAGATCCCACATGCCTAAGAGCAGCTAAGCCCGTGCGCCACAACTACTGAGGCTGCGAGCCACAACTACTAAAGCCCGCATGCCTAGAGCCCGTGCTCCGCAACAAGAGAAGCCACCGTAATGAGAAGACTGCGCACTGCAACAAAGAGCAGCCCCGGCTCGCCGCAACTAGAGAAAACCTGCGCGCAGCCCGCGTGCAGCAACGAAGACCAAACGCAGCCAAAAATAAATGAAAAAAAAAAAAGACATTTTAAAATAAATAAATAAAGTTATATACTTGTTACTTTAAAAAAAAATTAAAGGGACTTCCCTGGTGGTCCTGTGGTAAAGATTCTGCCCTCCGGTGCCGGGGACGCAAGGTCGATCCCTGGTCAGGGAACTAAGATCTCACATGCCGTGGGGCAACTAAACCCGTGTGCCACAACTACTGAGCTCCCAGTCCTCAATAAGAGAGGGAAAACCTGCACACCACAACTAGAGAGAAGCCCATGCGCCACAACGTATGATCCCGCATGCATCAATGAAGATCCCAGGTGCTGCAACTAAGACCCGATGCAGCCAAAAAAAAAAAAAAGTTTCTAATGACAAAAGTATATAAAGATCTTAAGAGGGTACAGTTTAAAGATTAACCACAAAAGAGCGTAAAATTCAAAGATTAACAAATGATAAAGCAGATACGCATGCACTCATTATCCAGCCTAATCACCACGTGTAGAAGCCCTGAGAATGGTGCTCCACGCTAGCTAAACAGCACTCGCATGCACCACAACTTGCTGTGTTACATCTGCAAGTTTGCTTTTTCTTTTCCTGTTTTCTGAGCCAGTGGAGTTACTAGACTCCCAACGTCAGGTTCTGTGGTGTTTCAGGTTCTAATGAGGTTGGCTTAGGATGACATGAACAATAGATATAACAGCAGCCAAGCAGTGAACATATTGAACTTTTGACTTATTGAGTTTGAATAACTTCCCATTCTTGTTTAGGAAGAGAAGCAGGCTCCTGTGGGGAAACCAGCTTCTTTACTTCTGCTTAGACATGGTTTTGATCAACTCATTCTTGTGCTGTTTATGGTTCCAGCTTTTACCCTGGGTTCTGTTGACTGCTTTCTCTTTAGTGTCTCTCCACTTGTGGCCTTGCCCCCGGTTGCTGAGTGTCCTTGTATATCTCATATTCAAACTCCCAGAGACACAGGGTCTGTGTGATACCCTTGGGGATGTGGTTCTGGGAGGGCGGAGCAGCTCCCAGGCAGCAGTACCTGGCTCCTCTACTTCTCAGTCTATCCTTAGGATAAACTTCCCTAAACCCATGCCACCTGGACATGACTCTGTTCCTTGTAACCCCAATGGGCCTGAATAACCACTCACAGATCCAATTGGCAGAACATCCAGTAAAGGAAATTTGAGACTGAAACCCAGGGGGTGTTCCAATTACAACCTCAGGAAGTCATACCTAAAGAAGATCAAGCGCTCCCCGGCACTAAAAGGTGGTTAAATAATTTCTTGAAATAATTATGGTGTTTTTCTCTCGTATTTCCTTCTCCCCCTACACTGTGAAGGTGGCTAGGCGGTTTAGGCTTCCACGCCTCGGGGATTTTTGTAGACAGGACAGAAAGAAGAAAGGCATTTCAAGCCAACCACTCTCCTTGCCCTTTATGAGAGCCCTAATTGCACTGAAGAGACTCTTCCAGGTGTCCCAGAAGGGGAGGGTGATGTGTGAAGGTTTTGAGGGTCCAGGAGAGAAAGAAGAGAGGATAGCTAATCAGTCTCCTAAAGTAGAAAGGGATGAGAAGCCTGTGAGTCTTGCACCGCTGGGGGAAGCTAGCATCTAGGCACTGGTCTGCTCAACCAGGACAACATCCCCAAGTGGACCACACAGACCCTATCTCTCAGGGAGTTTGAATGTGAGATATACAAGGACACTTGGCAACAGATGGCAAGGCCACAAATGGAGGGACACTAGGGAGAAAGTAGTCAACAGAACGTAGGAGTGGAGATCTGTGCCCTGTTCCGTGGGCCCTGGGGAGGTGCTGACATAATAGAAAGGGTGACCTTAGGGTGCCTGTGGGGGGACCAGAGTTTCCAAACTTGGCAATGATTCTAATACCTGCCAGTTCTGCCTCTGTGACCACATACATTTCCAAGACTCTAGTGTGACACTGGGAAGGGGGATCCCCAATAATACCTGGTACACAATCTTTCACGAATTCAGTGGAAGCAGAACTGGAGTTAGACTTAAGTGTTTTAAAAACAATAAAGAGGGCTTCCCTGGTGGCGCAGTGGTTGGGAGTCCGTCTGCCGATGCAGGGGACGCGGGTTTGTTCCCCGGTCCGGGAGGATCCCACATGCCGTGGAGCGGCTGGGCCCGTGGGCCGTGGCCGGTGGGCCTGCGCGTCCGGAGCCTGTGCTCCGCAGCGGGAGAGGCCACAACGGTGAGAGGCTCGTGTACCGCAAAAAAAAAAAAAAAAAAAAAGTAAAAACAATAAAGAACATAGCACCTTCTCTATGACCCAGCAATTTCACTAATATTTACCTAAGAGAAATGAAAATATATGCCCCCAAGAAAAGACTTGTATAAGAATGTATAGAGCATATTTATCTGTAATAGCTCCAGAATGGAAATAACCCAGATGTCCTTCAATAAGAGGATGGATAAACAAACTGTGATGTATTCACATGATGGAATATTACAGATCAATAAAAAGGAATGGACTACTAATACAGCAACAACATGGATGAATCTCAGAAACATGCTGAAAGAATCCAGACGTAAGAATACATACTGTACTGGAGAACGGACTTGAGGATATGGGGAGGGGGAAGGGTGAGCTGTGACAGGGCGAGAGAGAGGCATGGACATATATACACTAACAAACGTAAGGTAGATAGCTAGTGGGAAGCAGCCGCATGGCACAGGGATATCGGCTCATTGCTTTGTGACCGCCTGGAGGGGTGGGATAGGGAGGGTGGGAGGGAGGGAGACGCAAGAGGGAAGAGATGTGGGAACATATGTATATGTATAACTGATTCACTTTGTTATAAAGCAGGAACTAACACACCATTGTAAAGCAATTATACCCCAATAAACATGTTAAAAAGAAAAGAATACATACTGTATAATTTTAATGATAAGGTGCTCTAGGTAAGACAAATCTAATCTGTAGACAGAAAACAGATCAGTGGTGGCCTTGGGCTAGGCATTGGGAAGGGGCACAGTGGAACTTTTTTGGGGTGTTGTAAATGTGGAACGCACTGATTATGGGTGGTTACCTGAGTGTATAATTTTGTCTAAATTCATTGACTGTGCACTTAAAATGGGGATATTTTATTTTATGTAAATCATACTTTAATAAAGTTGATTTTAAAATTGAATGAGGGACTTCCCTGGTGGTGCAGTTGTTAAGAATCTGCCTGCCAATGCAGGGGACATGGGTTTGATCTCTGGTCTGGGAAGATCCCACATGCCGCGGAGCAACGAAGCCTGTGTGCCACAACTACTGAGCCTGCAGGCCACAACTACTGAGCCCATGTGCAACAACTACTGAAGCCCACGCACCTAGAGCACGTGCTCTGCAACAAGAGAAGCCACTGCAATGAGAAGCCCGTGCACCACAACAAAGAGTAGACCCCGCTCGCCACAGCTAGAGAAAGCCTGCGCACAGCAACAAAGACCCAATGCAGCCAAAAAAAAAGGAACTCCTGTGGAAGAGTCTCAAAGAAAACCCCCAGATATTGTGCTGAGCCCAAACAGCCAGACACAAAGAATACATATCACAGGATTCCATTTAATGAAGTTCAAGAACAGATGAAGCTAATCTATGTTACTAGGAAGCAGGACGGTTGTTGCCTATAGGGGTGGGCCATGAGGGAACTTTGTGAGGTGATGGCCAAGTTCTCTATCTTGTTTGCGGGTGGTCGTTACATGCGTGCATGCATGTACTGAAACTCCTTATACACTTAAGATCTGTGTTTTTCACCATTTAAAAATTTTACCTTCATGTGGCTTTATAAAAAAAAGGCACACATTAGAAAAAGAATACCAGTAAAGAGAGATTTTGCACACATGAGATTTGTTGAGTCATTTTTGTACATTGATTCCTCTCATAATGGTTGTATAACAGGCACTCCTAGGGCAAAGGGCAAGGTGGATAACACAGCCACCTGATGTGAGAAACCACATCCTGCTGGACAGCCTGATGCTGTCTATTTGTATATAGGGACTTCCCTGGCGGTCCAGTGGTTAAGACTCCGGGCTTCCACTGCAGGGGGTGTGGGTTCGATCCCTGGTCGGGGAACTAAGATGTGGAGCAGTCAAAAAAAAAAAAAAGATTGTATGCAGCCTTAACCCAATGATTTAGAAATGTATGTGGTAAACAGAAAATAACACGAACAGCCATCAGCTCTGCCCCATACAGAGCAGCTGGGAGTCAGACATCACTCTGGAGGGCAGGAGCTGCCTTTCCCTAAAACCTTGGGCTGGGGAAGGGCTCCTCCTTGAAGCACATGGGATGAGGGTCATGAACCCTTGAACAAACTCTGAACTCTGCCAACCAGAAAGAAGTGGGAGTGGCAACCAATACTTTCTGCTATACCTCCCATTCTCTCAGCTCCACGGCTATTCTTTCCAAGACTTACATCTCAGACACATGTCCAGATCCAGGTGCCACCCACAATCACCGGGTGAAATTGATTTGCCCCCGAATATGCAAACCTCTTCTGGAACATTGGGAACCGCTGGCCTACCATTTTCTGTGCTCGTTACTCAACGGAAGGTCCCAGGTCCTCCCCAGACATCATAGGTTCCTTATGGTATATGTCATCTGGATGACATGTTCTCCTCTTGCTCCATGCCTGTGGGAGACCTTGAGTTGGTTGAGGACAAATTCACAGTAGTGTTGGGACTCTCCCTTTACGTTACTACGATGTCTTTTTTTTTTTTTTTTTTTTTTTTTTGCGGTACGCGGGCCTCTCACTGTTGTGGCCTTTCCCGTTGCGGAGCACAGGCTCCGGACGCGCAGGCTCAGCAGCCATGGCTCACGGGCGCAGCCGCTCCGCGGCACGTGGGATCCTCCCGGACCGGGGCACGAACCCGTGTCCCCTGCATCGGCAGGCGGACTCTCAACTACTGCGCCACCACGGAAGCCCTTCCATGGTGTCTTTGAGGAGCCTATTCATTCCCTCTCCACAGAGAGGGTGCGTGGTTTACCAGCCTCCTGGGCCAAAGAAAGAGGAACGTCTTCTCGGCAGGGACTGAATGTGGTGCCGAGCGGAGTGGTGAGCATCGCTCCCACTTGGAAGATGGATGTGTGAAGACGACCTGCTGTCGAATGGCAGTTCTCAACAGACACCAACGGAAAGGAAAATTGAGCTCAGCTGCCAGGCGCTCGCTGGAGTTTGGCAAGGTGGTGCTGGTTCCCAGGGAAGCTTGCAGCCTGCTTGAGCTCACGTTCTCCTGACTGCTCAGCACCTCCTCTTCCCTCTTCCTCAGCACTGGCTTTCTTCATCTAGTCTAAGGGGCTGGAAAGTTCTCTCAGGTGTGTATCTGAACTTTTTGGATCCAATTCTTAGACTATATGCTTTGTATTTGTGGGCTTTGGTTTCCAGCTCTCTGGTGGCTGACCTCCGCCTGTCTGGGCTGAGGGCATGGGAGTAGAGGCAAACTGATGGGAAGACAACTTGAACAAAGGAAATTTGAGTGGGGGAAGAAGAGAAGGGGGGGGAGAGGGAGTGAGTGAGCGAGCATAAGATTAATATTTCTTTGCAATATCATCCAGCCCCATCCATATATGTAACTAGAAGCAGGAACTTAATTCACCATCAACTACAAGATTACTCCCATGGGCTAAAAAGGGTTAATGCAACTTCTTAAATTTACTGAGAATTGTTTGCACTTTCTGCTCATAATGGGCCTCCAAAATGTCAAGTAAACCCATTCTTTTCCTCGACGACTGCCTTGTCTATGGTTGGTTCATCTAATTAGCCATTTGCCCTCATTAAAATCGGTGTATTTTCTAACTGATTACAGTTGTGTAATATTGTCTGAAGCAGTGCTGTCCAACAGAACTTTCCGCGATGATGGAAATAGTCTTTAACTACGTTGTCCAATAGGGTAGCCAGAAGCCACATGAGGCTATTGAGCACTGGAAATATGGCTAGTGGAGCTGAGGAACCAAATTTTTAATTTTATTTAATTTTAATCAATTTAAACAGCCACGCGTGACTAACGGCTCCTGTATTAGACTACACAGGTCTAAAATTTACCTGCGGGCTCTGGTAAAATGTAAAGGGGGCTTCACACTGCCCCAGCCTCTGAGCGAATCAGTCAGCATTCTATCTGACGTAGAATAAACCTTGTCGAGACACCTAAAATGCTACCCTTGAATGAAGTTCAAAATTTCTCTCGCCCATATTTTCTACTTTCTCAGGTGAGTCGTCCCTTCTAGAGCTGAGGGTGGGTCCTCGGGAGGCAGTTCCCCTTTGTGTGATAAGGTTCTGGACATAGTTACCAGGCAAGGGAAAGATACATTTCAAGTGTTGACCTGAAATAGATTGCCAGATGTTTCTCCAGCAAAGATGGGTTTATTCCAGATCAGTAAAGAACTGCGATTCGGGATCTGCATCCACATGCAAGTCCCCAAAATGGCAAGGGAGGAAGAAGAACACTTTTATAGAGGGGCAAAGGAAGTTGGGAGGACTATGGCAAACAAAGAGCCCATGACTTTATTTTTATTTATTTATTTTGCGGTACGCGGGCCTCTCACTGTTGTGGCGTCTCCCGTTGCGGAGCACAGGCTCCAGACGCGCAGGCTCAGCGGCCATGGCTCACGGGCCCAGCCGCTCCGCGGCATGTGGGATCTTCCCGGACCGGGGCATGAACCCATGTCCCCTTCATCAGCAGGCGGACTCTCAACAACTGCGCCACCAGGGAAGCCCCAGAGCCCACGGCTTTTAATTGTTTGAGTCCTTGCCAGGAAAGAGGAGGAGTCTTTCATCTTCCTTTTGGGCTCTGCTGTTATCACAGGGCATGAGAGCTCCCTTGCTGGTCTCCCAACCCTATTTAATTCAGGTTTCTGTTTATTAATTTTTTACACAAATGAAGCTGGAGAGGAGCTTGTTGCCAAAAGGTAGGACCTCGAGGTATATGGTGATGAAACATTATTTTCCAAAGTGTAGATGGGATTCATTCATAAGGTGGCTGGATCTCATGGTCTGGCTTGGACAATTCCACGTAAACTCTTGTTTCCCCCGACATCAGGAAACTGCCTCTGCCCTCATTAGATCATGAGTTCCCCTGGACAAATATTGCCCAATGCTGTATTTTGCCATGCTTCTATGGCCTGTAGTACTGTATATGTCTTCTTAGATGCCTTCCTTTCTGTCACCACTGCATACAGTCAACCAAGTCCTACTGAGCTTATCTCCTAAATATTGTCAAATACATTCACTCCTTTTCCTCCCAGCTTCCACAGCTTTAGTCAGAGCCACAGCAACTTTTGCCTGGATCATTGTCCTTGCTTCCAGTCTCATGCTTCTCTAATGGGGGTCATCGCGTCCAGTTGAGCAGTTTGTATACTGCAAAAGGTGGCTGGCCAAGGAGGTTAGTGGGGCTGAAGTATCGCCTGCATTCTTGTGCACGGGTACAGGAGCTCTGTTTATCTGGAGAGAGTACCTTTGTAATTTGCACAAAGGTGCCACATAATCCTCATGGCTATCCAATATGGTAGCCACTAGCCACATGTGGCTCTTTAAATTTTTTTTTAATAAATTTATTTATTTTAATTTTTGGCTGCATTGGGTCTTTGTGCTGTGTGCGGGCTTTCTCTGGTTGCGGTGAGCGGGTCTACTCTTTGTTGCGGTGCACGGGCTTCTCATTGCAGTGGTTTCTCTTGTTGCGGAGCACGGGCTCTAGGCACGCGGGCTTCAGTAGTTGTGGCAAGTGGGCTCAGTAGTTGTGGCATGCGGGCCTTAGAGCACAGGATCAGTAGTTGTGGCGCACGGGCTTAGTTGCTCCGCGGCATGTGGGATCTTCCCGGACCAGGGCTCGAACCCGTGTTCCCTGCATTAGCAGGCAGATTCTTAATCACTGCACCACCAGGGAAGCCCTGGCTCTTTAAATTTTAATTAATTAAAATAAGTAGAATTTAAAGTTCAATTTCTCAGTCATACTAGCCACATTGCAAGTGCTCAATAGGCACAAGTGGCTATTGGCTACTATATTGAACAGTGCTGATAAAGAAAATCTCCACCATTGCAGAAAGTTCTGTCTGACAGCACTGGATAGACTGCTTCTAAACCATTCTCTATACAGTTTGCTGGTGTGAGCGATCTTTAGCACAAAGCTAAACATGTCCCTCTCTTGCTTAAAAGCCTTCAGTGATATCCATTTCCATCAGCAGTGATCATTTAGCAGGTGGTGAACCAATTTTGTGGGTGACAACCAACATTAAAAACAAGACAGCAGGGAAAAGCAACAAATAACATACAAGAGAATCACCATAAGGTTAACACCTGATCTTTCAGCAGAAACTCTGCAAGCCAGAAGGGAGTGGCAGGACATATTTAAAGTGATGAAAGGGAAAAACCTACAACCAAGATTACTGTACCCAGCAAGGATCTCATTCAGATTTCATGGAGGAATTAAAACCTTTACAGACAAGCGAAAGCTAAGAGAATTCAGCACCACCAAACCAGCTTTACATCAACTGCTAAGGGAACTTCTCTAGGCAGGAAACACAAGAGAAGGAAAAGACCTACTATAACAAACTCAAAACAATTAAGAAAATGATAATAGGATCATACATATTGATAACTACCTTAAATGTAAATGGATTAAATGCTCCAACCAAAAGACATAAACTGGCTGAATGCATACAAAAGCAAGACCCGTATATATGCTGTCTACAAGAGACCACTTCAGACCTAGGGACACACACAAACTGAAAGTGAGGGGATGGAAAAAGAGATTCCTGGCAAATGGAAATCAAAAGAAAGCTGGAGTAGCAATTCTCATATCAGACAAAATAGACTTTAAAATAAAGACTATTAGGAGAGACAAAGAAGGACACTACAGAATGATCAAGGGATCAATCCAAGATGAAGATAAAACAATTGTAAATATTTATGCACCCAACATAGGAGAACCTCAATACATAAGGCAAATGCTAACAGCCATAAAAGGGGAAATCGACAGTAACACAATCATAGTAGGGGACTTTAACATCACACTTTCACCAATGGACAGATCATCCAAAATAAATATAAATAAGGACAAACGCTTTAAATGATACATTAAACAAGATGGACTTAATTGATATTTCTAGCACATTCCATCCAAAAACAACAGAATACACTTTCTTCTCAAGTGCTCATGGAACATTCTCCAGGATAGATCATATCTTGGGACACAAATCAAGCCTTGGTAAATTTAAGAAAATTGAAATCGTATCAAGTATCTTTTCCGACCACAACGCTATGAGATTAGATATTGATTACAGGAAAGAATCTGTAAAAAATACAAATACATGGAGGTTAAACAATACACTACTAAATATCCAAGAGATCACTGAAGAAACCAAAGAGGAAATCAAAAAATACCTAGAAACAAATGACAATGGAGACACGATGACTTAAAACCTATGGAATGCAGCAACAGCAGTTCTAAGAGGGGAGTTTATAGCAATACAAGCCTACCTCAAGAAACAAGAAACATCTCAAATAAACAACTGAACCTTACACCTACAGCAACTAGAGAAAGAAGAACAAAAATCCCCCAAAGTTAGCAGAAGGAAAGAAATCATAAAGATCATGTCAGAAATAAATGAAAAAGAAATGAAGGAAACAATAGCAAAGATCAATAAAACTAAAACCTGGTTCTTTCAGAAGATAAACAAAATTGATAAACCATTAGCCAGACTCATCAGGAAAACAAGGGAGAAGACTCAAATCAATAGAATTAGAAATTAAAAAGGAGAAGTAACAACGGACACTGCAGAAATACAAAGGATCATGAGAGATTACTACAAACAACTATATGCCAATAAAATGGATAACCTGGAAGAAATGGACAAATTCTTAGAAAAACACAACTTTCCGAGGCTGAACCAGGAAGAAATAGAAAATAAAAAGAGATCAATCACAAGCACTGAAATTGAAACTGTGATTAAAAGTCTTCCAACAAACAAAAGCCCAGGACCAGATGGCTTCACAGGCAAATTCTATCAAACATTTAGAGAAGAGCTAACACCTATCCTTCTCAAACTCTTCCAAAATATAGCAGAGGGAGGAACACTCCCAAACTCATTCTACGAGGCCACAATCACCCTGATACCAAAACCAGACAAAAATGTCACAAAGAAAGAAAACTACCAGTTTCACTGTATCACTGATGAACATAGATGCAAAAATCCTCAACAAAATACTAGCAAGCAGAATCCAACAGCACATTAAAAGGATCATACACCATGATCAAGTGAGGTTTATCCCAGGAACGCAAGGATTCCTCAATATACACAAATCAATCAATGTGATACACCACATTAACAAACTGAAGGAGAAAAACCATATGATCATCTCAGTAGATGCAGAGAAAGCTTTTGACAAAATTCAACACCCATTTATGATAAAAACCCTGCAGAAAGTAGGCATAGAGGGAACTTACCTCAACATAATAAAGGCCATATATGACAAACCCACAGCCAACATCATTCTCAATGGTGAAAATGGAAACCATTTCCACTAAGATCAGGAACAAGACAAGGTTGTCCACTCTCACCACTATTATTAAACATAGTTTTGGAAGTTTTAGACACAGCAATCAAAGAAGAAAAAGAAATAAAAGGAATCCAAATTGGAAAAGAAGAAGTAAAGCTGTCACTGTTTGCAGATGACATGATACTATACATAGAGAATCCTAAAGATGCTACCAGAAAATTATTAGAGATAATCAATGAATTTTGTAAAGTAGCAGGATAAAAAATTAATGCACAGAAATCTCTTGCATTCCTATACACTAACAATGAAAAATCTGAAACAGAAATTAAGGAAACACTCCCATTTACCACTGCAACCAAAAGAATAAAGTACCTAGGAATAAACCTACCTAAGGAGACAAAAGACCTGTATGCAGAAAACTTTAAGACACTGATGAAAGAAATTAAAGATGATATGAACAGATGGAGAGATATATCATGTTCTTGGATTGGAAGAATCAATATTGTGAAAATGACTATACTACCCAAAGCAATCTACAGATTCAATGCAATCCGTATCAAACTACCAATGGCATTTTTCACAGAACTAGAACAAAAATTTTCACAATTTGTATGGAAACACAAAAGACCCCGAATAGCCAAAGCAATCTTGAGAAAGGAAAATGGACTGGAGGAATCAGGCTCCCTGACTTCAGACAATACTGCAAAGCTACAGTAATCAAGACAGTATGATACTAGCCCAAAAACAGAAATATAGATCAATGGAACAGGATAGAAAGCCCAGAGATAAACCCATGCACATATGGTCACTTTATCTTTGATAAAGAAGGCAAATATACAATGGAGAAAAGACAGCCTCTTCAATAAGTGGTGCTGGGAAAACTGGACAGCTACATGTAACAGAATGAAATTAGAACACTCCCTAACACCATACACAAAAATAAACTCAAAATGGATTAAAGACAAAATTTAAGGCCAGACACTATCAAACTCTTAGAGGAAAACATAGGCAGAACACTCTATGACATAAATCACAGCAAGATCCTTTTTGACCCACCTCCTAGAGAAATGGAAATAAAAACAAAAATAAACAAATGGGACCTAATGAAACTTAAAAGCTTTTGCCCAGCAAAGGGAACCATAAACAAGACGAAAAGGCAACTCTCAGAATGGGAGAAAATGTTTGCAAATGAAGCAACTGACAAAGGATTAATCTCCAAAATATACAAGCAGCTCATGCAGCTCAATATCAAAAAACCAAAAACCCAATCCAAAAATGGGCAGAAGACCTAAATAGACATTTCTCCAAAAAAGATATACAGATGGCCAACAAACACATGAAAGGATGCTGAACATCACTAATCATTAGAGAAATGCAAATCAAAACTACAGTGAGGTATCACCTCACACCAGTCAGAATGGCCATCATCAAAAAATCTACAAACAATAAATGCTGGAGAGGGTGTGGAGAAAAGGGAACCCTCTTGCACTGCTGGTGGGAATGTAAATTGATACAGCCAC
Source organism: Leucopleurus acutus (assembly GCF_964270905.1). Lineage (NCBI taxonomy): Eukaryota > Metazoa > Chordata > Mammalia > Artiodactyla > Delphinidae > Leucopleurus > Leucopleurus acutus. The sequence goes on from NC_139142.1 coordinate 45,959,883, forward strand.
TATGGAGAACAGTATGGAGGTTCCTTAAGAAACTAAAAATAGAACTACCATACGACCAGCAATCCCACTACTGGGCATATACCCTGAGAAAACCATAATTCAAAAAGAGTCACGTACCACAATGTTCATTGAAGCTCTGTTTACAATAGCCAGGCCATGGAAGCAACCTAAGTGTCCATCGACAGATGAATGGATCAATAAGATGTGGCACATATATACAATGGACTATTACTCAGCCATAAAAAGAAATGAAATTGAGTTATTTGTAGTGAGGTGGATGGACATAGAGTCTGTCTTACAGAGTGAAGTAAGTCAGAAAGAGAAAAACAAATACCGTATGCTAACACATATATATGGAATCTAAGAAAAAAAAAGTTTCTGAAGAACCTACAGTCAGGACAGGAATAACGACAGTGATGTAGAGCATGGATTTTAGGACACCCGGAGGGGGAAGGGGAAGCTGGGACCAAGTGAGAGAGCGGCATGCACATAAATACACTACCAAATGTAAAACAGATAGCTAGTGGGAAGCAGCAGCATAGCACAGGGAGATCAGCTTGGTGCTTTGTGTCCACCTAGAGGGGTGGGATAGGGAGGGTCGGAGGGAGATGCAAGAGGGAAGAGATATGGGGATATATGTATATGTATAGCTGATACACTTTGTTATACAGCAGAAACTAACACCCCATTGTAAAGCAATTATACTCCAATAAAGATGTTAAAAAAACAAATAAAAACCACCTAAGAATAAAAGAAAAGAAACAAACAAACAAAAAAACCCTCCAGAAACAAGACAGCAAAAAAGAATAGAAGGGCAAGTACTCATGGATATTTAGTTTTGTGAAATTTTTGTTTGTTATATATGTATTTCTTTGTCTCTGTATCCAGATGTCCATGTCTCTATAATTCCACGTGTGTATGATGTTCTGCTGTGTTGCAATGAAAAAGTCTAATTGTGTGTGGTGGGCAAAAGAGATTGAAAAACATGGGCTTATGGGATATGAAGTCTGAGCTCCTTAACCAGGCATATAAGGCCCTCTATGATCTAAACCCTTGATGACCCCTAACTCTCAGCACTGTCTTGTCCACTAATTTATAACTGTTTAGGTGGTTTCACCTAAGACACCGAAATTTTTTTCTTTCTTTCATCTCTGTGCCTTTGCTCACGTTGAACCTTCTGACTGGACGGCTGATCCTACCGTCTCTTTGCCTGGACAGCTTCTACTCATGTAAGCCTCAGTTTAAAAAACATCTATTCCAGGGCTTCCCTGGTGGCGCAGTGGTTGAGAGTCTGCCTGCCGATGCAGGGGACACGGGTTCGTGCCCTGGTCCGGGAAGATCCCACATGCCGCGAAGCGGCTGGGCCCCTGAGCCGTGGCCGTTGAGCCTGTGCGTCTGGAGCCTGTGCTCCGCAACGGGAGAAGCCACAGCAGTGAGAGGCCCGCGTATCGCAAAAAGACAAAAACAAAAACAAAACATCTATTCCAGGAATCCTTCCCTGAACGCCCCAGGGTGGGCTCGGCGCCCTGCTCTGACCTGTCATAACATGCTGCAGACTTCCGTTAACAGGGTAATAATGCTGTAATGATTTATTTACGTATTCATTTCCAGCACTATACTAACTTCTTTCCGTGCTAGTACTATTTTACTCACCTTTGTATCTCAAAGGAGAAGCACAAAAACCTGGAACATACTGGCACTCAGTCAATGAATATTTGTTCAAAGAATAAAGGAGCGAAGTAGGCAAGATAAATTAATCCTCTATGCAGACAATACAAGTGCATGGCGGACTCCGGCCACCGGAGGGCGCCTTGCACCCGGACTGGTGCGCAGGCGTGCTGGGAGGGCTGGCGCCCCCGCGGCGGCAGCGGCGGCGGTGTGGGTTGTGGTCGCGGGAAGTGAATGGTTTTACCCAGAGGGCCCTGCGCCGCCTTTCTCCGCTGGCACCGGCGCTGCTCCCTGCTCCTCCTCCCCGGCCATGGCGTTCACGTTCGCGGCCTTCTGCTACATGCTGGCGCTGCTGCTCACCGCCGCACTCATCTTCTTCGCCATTTGGCATGTGAGTAGCCGGGGCCTGGGATAGAAGGGCGAGGTGGCGGCGCAGCCTCTTTTCGCCCCGGGCCCGTGGTCTAGGCGGCCACGGCCCTCGGAGGTCCGCACGCCCGGGAATGGGGCCAGGCCGGGGCGGTGCCGGCCGCGCGGCCAGGGCCCTGCACGCCCTCGGTCCGCGAACCGGGGGCTGCAGGTCCAGGAGGAGCCGAGGCGTCCGGCGGCTGGCTGGCTGCGCCCGCTGTGTCCCGGCGCAGGCCGCGCGCGCTGCTACTCCTTCCTCGCCGGGTGGGGCGGCCGCGGTCCTAGCGGGCCCTGCGGGACAGCGCTTCGCTGGCCGGCGCCGCATCCCCGCGTTCCCTCGTCCCTCGGGAGGATGTCAAGGGCGCAGAGGGGCGTGCTACGTGCTGAGCCGGAATGAAGTTTGCCGAAATATTATTTAATGCAGATTGCCTTTGTTTTCTGGTGTCCACAGGAGTGTGGCCCAAATGAGGTAGTTATAACCTACTTGAGATAAATTTCCAGCTGTACTTTTCAGGCACTTGTTGGGTGCTCTTCAGGTAGAATCACCGGCCCCACCCCCCGCCCCCTGCATTGTCTCCTGGTGAACTTTGATGCCGGTTGAATTGATTACTTTGTTGACCGTTATCTCCGAACTTTCCCCCTAAATCATACTTTGACCGACAGGTTTCTCGAGAGACTTCTAGCCACCTCTGTGTTCAGAGTAGCTTGATTTAGTAGAGGTGGTTTTAATTCGATTTTGAAAATGCTCAGAAACCTTACGCTTCTCTAGGATAATTTTTTTTTTTCTCTTTTACTCACATCATGTTGCAGGACAGAAGCACATCCTTACTGGCCTCTGTAAGGAACAAGTTAAGTTCCCTGTGAAATACAAGAGATTTTAAAGGATTCCTGTTTCTCTAACACAAAATTAGAAGCAGCCTTTTGGACATCAGCATTCATTAAAAATTTATCTTATTTTTGCTCTGCCCTCCATATTCTAGTACCTTCTGGAATATTGGTCTTAGTTTGAATGATTGGGTATGTTCACTCTCATGTAAATTTTCAGTCAGGTTTCATCATGCCCATAGCAGGGATTTGTTGTGGAACATACAGAGGCAGAGTGATTTACGTGGTAGCAGTGTCTTGTGGAAAAAAAAAAACAAAAACTCAAATCCATTCCCTTTTGCTAAGGAGTGTAATTACATTTATAATTATTTGAAACCCAACTGCTTGTGTAGTGGGGGAATGCTTATGTAGGCTGCTCCCTCAGAATGCTTTGTCAGTAGGAACCCATAACTTGAAGAGCATCTTGGGCTCTTCTTTGGTGGAATAAAGACAATAAGTAAAGATAATTTGGGATGCAAACTAACTCTGCCTTAGTAAGCCTCTGATGAAACTGAAATGTGTGGTTCCCTGCCATTTGTAGATGAGGATTTAATCACTTCCTGCTTGATGGGCACTCTGTTTTCCGAGCTGATGAGGATTCTTAGAAGAGAGCTGTGAATGGCTTACATTTTGAACTAGATTGTGTTTTGCTAAGAAATCCTGAACTGCACTTTAAAGAAAAAAATGGGTAATTTAAATCAATATGTATTTGGGTAATTTAAATGAATATGTGTTTGGGTGAAGTAGATGATTTTAAGTCCTGTTACAGAATTAAAAATTTGTTTGTACTCCACAGATTAGTGGAGAGCTTATACCCTTAGGGATTTCTAGTAGTTCAGAGGATTGTGCATCCTTTGGGAAAAAAATAGAAAATTCTAAATAAAGATATAGTTTTAATTTTTCTGTTAACTATGTAACCTTCAGTTTCTTTTTTTTTAACTTTTCTTTTTTTATTTTTAATTTTTTAAAAATAATTTATTTTTGGCTGCATTGGGTCTTCGTTGCTGCACGCAGGCTTTCTCTAGTTGCAGCGAGCGGGGGCTACTCTCTGTTGTGGTGCGCAGGCTTCTCATTACGGTGGCTTCTCTTGTTGCAGAGCATGGGTTCTAGGCACGGGGGCTCAGTAGTCATGGAGCACAGGCTTAGTTGCTCTGCAACATCTGGGATATTCCCAGACCAGGGCTTGAACCTGTGTCTCCTGCATTAGGCAGGTGGATTCTTAACCACTGCCCCACCAGGGAGGTCCCCAGTTTATTTTCTTAGGTCATTTTAAGTATCTGTCAGAAGACGCATCTGGAAATTTCAAGTATAAATTCAGAAAATCCAGTTTATGTTAATTGTTGTACGGAGGATTTTTTTATGCTGATGGTTACGTCTGTCAGTTTAGTCCTAAATCATGTGATTGATGCTTTTTGGAGAATAGAGTTGGGAGCATAGCTTTGTTTGAAAGCTAAAAATGCAGAAGTCATTCCGCAAAGATGTGCATCGAATTTGAAGGTATCCTGAATTGTGTAGTTTGCTATCTTTAGGGATTTTTGTTTGTTTGTTTGTTTTGTTTTTGTACTTTTTTGGAAAACTTTGTGAATGTCCTTGTCCAGACCCACAGTCACAGAAGATTTGAAAACCACTAGTTTAAGAATCTTTTCAGAAGAGTTTTGACAACTCTAGCTTATAGCACTCAAACAGAAACCCATTCAGTAACATACGCATTAAAAGATCCTTTGAAATCACCTGAAGAAACCGTGCGGTGGGAAAAAAGTTAAAGCACAAGTTTCGTACTCTGCTAGTAAATTGGATCTTGTTATAGGGAAGTAATTGTATTTGCGATCACAGTCCTTGTCTTAAATGTTATTACTAAAATGCATTGGGAATATATCACAGCTAATGTCAGGTAATTGACTGATTATATCCATAAATAATCAGAAATTAGTATCTTCTATTTGTACATTTATATTTTTAACATTTATATGTGTTAGGGGTCATTAGCAAAGGAAAATGCCTTTTGGCGAGTTCTGTACTTTTTTTTTAAGCATAGGACTAGTTTTTCCTTTTTCCCCCCTTTCATTCAGTAAGTATTTGTTTTTAATATTTATTTGGCTGCATCAGGTCTTAGTTGCAGCAGGCGGGATCTTGGTTTCGGCTTGCGGGGTCTTTCGTTGAAGCGTGCAGGCTCAGTAGTTGTGGCACATGGGCTCCAGAGCATGCAGGCTCAGTAGTTGAAGCCCAGGGCACATGGGATCTTAGTTCTCTGACCAGAGATCGAACCCGTATCCCCTGCATTGGAAGGCGGATTCTTAACCACTGGACCACCGGGGTAGTCCCATTCAGTAAATATTGATTGAACACTTATATAGGTGCCAGGCACTATTTTAAGCCCTGCGACATAGCAGTGAACACAGCAAAAATCTTTGCTCTCATGGAGCTTACATTTTAATGTTTAATTATTTTCCTTTTATTTCTACTTTCATTAAAATTTTTGTTAGTCCAGGTTGGTAATTTTATAAAATTCTAGAAATTAAAAAACTCATCTTTTTATGAAGCTAACAATTTTAACAGGGTAAGCCAGTATATTAAAAGCTAGAAATATATGACTTCAGTGATTACTGGTAATATTGAGTAGCACTGTCTCACATATAAAAATACTAGTCCTAGCCCACCAGAGCAAGGGCAGATTAAATTCTTTGTCCCCTGGGCGACTGGTGGCAGCAACTAAAATAGCTCCCCCATAAATTTGGGGCCTTTGGCTTCTTACTTTGACACAAAGTGGTGTGTCACCCCTATTTGATTTTTAGTGCATTTTGACTTTGAAGTTCTGTGTTCAGTGACCTTAAATGTTAAAGCCACATTTCTTCTCAGAGTGTGGACAGAAACATTCTTGATTCTTGCTGTTTTTTTTAATGGTATGATATAAAATTTTTATTTATTTACTTATATTAAAGTATAGTTGATTTACTCTTGCCATGCATTTTATTTGTTTATTATTTATTGGCCACGCCACACGGCATGTGGGATCTTAGTTCTCCGACCAGGGATGGAACTGTGTCCCCTGCAGTGGAAGCATGGAGTCTTAACCCCTGGACCGCCAGGAAAGTCCTTGCAATGCATTTTAAGTGGATGAGATCTTTCTTCCCTTATCATATTTATAACTGTTTCACTCATCACACCATGAGAAGCTGGACTTACCTGGGCTTTACCCTTCTTCAGTCTTTAGTTTGGTGATCAAACGAAAGGACCTGCATGTGGTAGGAATATACAGAGGACATGAAAGGAGGTCAGATTGATCATTTTTGCAGTGCCCTTAAACAGGCCTGCTCTTGCCTATGTGGTGCCTTAAGGTGAATTAGAATAAGATGCCTCTTGAGGCAGAGGATTAGAAAAGTCCTCCCTCCTGAATAGCTCCTGGTGCAGAGCCCATGCCAGGGTGCTTGGCAGCAGAAGCGTGCGTGGCATTGTGCCCTCACCTGGCCTTTTGTTCTGTGCAGAAACTGCAGTACTGTATGTGGTGGTCCTGGCTGTGAAGTTTAATATTCTCTTAGTGTTCCTCTATTCTGAGGCTATTTCTTGAATTTCCAAATCGAAGCAGGACCATTAAATGTATGTGTTTAGGTACAAATGGGAACAAATTGAAGCATACAAGTCCATTTCTAGTGTCCCGCTGAACACTGTGACAAGGGAGGGACATGCACAGATGATTAAAAACACTTCACCCTGAGGGGCACACAGTCTAGTGGGGGGACACAAACCTGAACTTAAATCCTCTCCTCCAGTATGAGAAATGCCAGCCTGATAACGTTATAAAGCCTTGTTCTATGTGGAGATTAGACAGGCGTGCAATTATTTCTGCCCAAGGGGTTTAGGGAGACCTACAGGGAGGAGTTGACATAGGAAGAATGTTTGTTTAGGATAAAGAGGAGCTTCTGTAAATAGTTATGGCTGGGGGAGAGACTATTTCAAGCAGAGAAAATAACTTCAGTGGAGGCAGTGAAAAAATTGAAAATTGAAGGTATTTATCACAGTGATATCAGATCATTTTAATGATAACAACATACAAGTGTTTTCAGTTCTTTGAATGTGATTCTAGTTATTTATTAATTACCATATATTGAGCTTACTGTAAACTGGTACATATAAAAGTTGCTACACCTGTGCTTTTGTCCTATTAACTTTATTCAGTTATAGTTTGATGGGGCAGGTTTATTGCTGCTTTTTATTAAAGTGAGAGATCCTAACTATTTTATTTTTATTTTAGATTATAGCATTTGATGAGCTGAAGACTGATTACAAGAATCCTATAGACCAGTGTAATACCCTGAATCCTGTAAGTTATAATATAGGCTATTTCTCTAGATTTTTAAACTGTTTTTGCTTTTAACTTGATATAATTTGAAAATGGCCAATATTCTCAGTAGCATGATAAATTTGTACTTTTTGAAGTAGGCAGAATTTTAAAAAATATTCTTTTTCCTGTCCTGCTTGACTATTCTATTATTAATCTGCTGGTGATCTTGTCAGCTGTCATACTAACATTCTTCCAATCTGCTTTTTACATTGTCGGCCAAAGACAGTTGAAAAGGTCAAAAAGATTAAAAGAGTCAAAATTGCATTAAAGGTGTGTACTGCTTTTTAGTTTAATGTTTTAATGCTACATTCATTTCATGGGGAGGGTTAGGGCATTTGTATTTGTAAACTGTTCTGTTCAGTGTGCTTGTTCATATGCCTGTTGAGGTTTATGATTTCATGAAATTTCATATTTTATGCAAATGTTTGCTTGCTGGCCCAGTCAAGTAGGGAAAGCTGTTAAATGCTCATGCATTTAAAAAAATGTTATAGCCATAGGCACTTCGATATTAAATTATTAGGTGCAGTGTTTGAAAGTTGGTTAACATGAAATGACTTTAATAGGTGAGATTATTCTTTTGTGGTAACTTACTCTGAGGTAATCTGTAGGTGGAGTCTGTAGTACCATATCTATTTTTATCTTTGGTTTTGTCTATTCTGGAATTTATTTATTCTTTCAGCAGCTATTTATTCAGAGCCTTTTAGGTGGATAGCTCTGTTCTTAGGCTCTGGAATTTTGCAGTAAGGCTTACCTTTGGATTCATGCTATCAGAATTTTGTGGATAACAATTTGTATACAAATGTCTACATAGTTATTTCTAGTATATATCCACTCTAAGTTTCTAAAGCAGACCTGTCTAACACTAAGTTCTGAGCTCTTCTGGATTTAGTTATAATGTGGCCCCATTGTGCTTAGGGGTTTTATATATATATTTGACTTCATTTAGTTTACAGGAAGATTCTCCTTTAGCCTGTAGGTTTGATTTTTGCCTAACTGGTCAGAAACTGAAAGGTTTTTTGTAAGAAAGCAGTGGGTATGTCTTCAGGAAATAGAATGTAATAATTCATCTTTAAACATTACTTAATGAAGATGAAAACATGTATAGACTTTAGCTGTGTAAAATTGTAAAGCCCTAGCATGCTAGAGGGATTTTATTTAGAAAGGGTCTATAAAGTTGGTTTGCTACTTTTATCATTGTTTCCTAGATAAATAGCCATGATGGAATAGATTCCTGGTTTGTCTTTAAAGAACTGCTACAGTAAGACTTGATGTAGGTACAATTAAAAGTATTAACTTGCTGTTTCTCTACTCTTACGAAGCAAAATGTGAGCTGAATCGGCTTTTTCACTGGGGAGTAATAATGTTCATTGTAAAACATCTTAACTTACTGTTTAAACTAATTGTTACCAAGAAATTAAGAAACTGAAATTTCTCCTTTTGATGGCTATGTATTAATAGTATTCTATCTTCTTTGGCTTTTCATTACTTCAAATAACCAAATGATGATGAAGATGATAATAGCTGAAATCAGATGAGGGCTTTCCTGGGTGCCAGGCTCTGTGCTAAGCATCTTTACCTGGGTTTTTTCATTCAGTTTTCATGACAATCCTAAGAGGTGAGTATATTATACTCATGAATAGGAGAGTAAACTGAGGCTTAGTGAGGTTTAGGCACTTTGCCCAGGGTCACACAGCTAACATAGAGTCAGAATTCAAACCCAGACAGCCTGACTTTTTTAGGTTTAGATTCTTGTATTTTCCTAATTTACCATAAACTTAAGAGGGACTAATTTCATTTTAAAATATAGAGTGTGATTTTTGGCTTTTTTTTAATGGAAAGAAATTCTCACTTTGTGCTTGGGACATCCTAATGCTGCAGTGGATTGGAAGGAAGTTTCTACACCAGCACAAGCTGTGTTTTGGATAGGGTGCCGATAATTGGCTTAATAGCAGTGCATCTGACAGTTTTCCCTATTGAAAATTTGTTTTGACAATTCTGCCAAAGTATGGGGGAAGACAAATACCATTATATTTAAAAATGTGAACCTTAACTACAGAATATTATGATTTGCATGTTTAAGTACTATCATTTCAGCCATATTTGCATGTGGTGTTTATGGATACTAGTTTTTGTGTAAATGTGGGTTCCTAAATGGAATCATTTTGTGCCACTAATGGGGAAATTTCGTCATTAGAGAATGATTGAAGAGGACTGGTCTTCATGAGAGATGCATAGTAAAAGTATCTGGACTGTTTTGAGGAGAAGGGAGGGAGTGTGGCATTTGTTTCATATTAAAACTGGTAGAGGGCTTCCCTGGTGGCGCAGTGGTTGGGAGTCCGCCTGCCGATGCAGGGGACGCGGGTTCCTGCCCCGGTCCGGGAAGATCCCACATGCCGTGGAGCGGCTGGGCCCGCGCGTCCGGAGCCTGTGCTCTGCAACGGGAGAGGCCACGGCAGTGAGGGGCCCCCGTACCGCAAAAACAAAACAAAACAAGACAAAACAAAAGACTGGTAGAGTTGCAGATTATCTTTATTATCACTCTTATTAAAGAATATTGTTTAAGAGCAGTAGGGATCATGCTTTCAAAATCATTTTCTCCCCATACCCTAGTCTGGAAAACTTGGATGATGATTTGTATTGTTAGATCACTTGGTTTTAGAGGGCCAAAATAGGCTCATTATATTTTAAAGAAAACTCTTGTAATTTAAACTAGTATTATAAACAGCAGCTTTAGTGGAACTCCTAATAAAACGTAGTATATATTTTTCTTGGTTTGTCCTGCTTGTAGTCTTTGTGTTCCAAAGATTTTCCTATGGATATTTTCTTGCAGATGTTTAACTTTGATCTTAATTAAATGCTGACTTAATGGTCCATGTTATTTACATGTTTATATATATGTGCAGAGTTTATCTTGTTATTATATTACTTAAATTTGTAGAAAATATCTGGTTAGTGGTATAGATTAATTGGTTTTACTGGAATTTTATTTAAAATAGTATTAATTAAAAACTTTGCTTTACAGCTTTGAATGGGAAAAGTAATTTGGGAGTACTAGAAAATGGACTTGAATAAGTAATATATTATTTCTACAGCTATAGTTTCCCCTCAGGAAAGATCTGATGGGACAGTGCAGCACATTTGAGAAACTGGCTTTGCAGCTGTGACTTGTAGGAAGCTCTTTGGCTGAAACTTGAAATGAAAGGTTTTGGTATTTATGTTTAACAGAGTCATTAGGCTGAAATCTGTAGGATGAGAAAGATAATTTAAAGTAAAGCATGAACTCTTGGTCATTTTATAAAAAGCATTTTGCTTGAACTAATTTTTCCTCACTTAATACTACCTGCTACCAAAAGATGCATTTTGAGTTCTGAGCTCCTACTGGTCGGCTGTGTTTGTAGCCCTTCATTGGAGAAAGCAGGCTGAAAGAAATAGGAAGGCCTTGTAGGAATGGGAGCTCAGGAACCAGGAGAATTCCAATTTCATGGTTCAGATCTTAGTCTTTTCCCTCCTACATTGCAGAAAGCACATCGTTTGCATCTGTGCGTATTAATGTTCTTTCCCCCCGACTGTGCTGAGATTATTGGCTGTTGGCTTTCCATTGAAAAATTACTTTTGTGGTAATGTGATGTGGTTTGCTAAATATTGTATATGTAACATCCCTGGTTTCTGTTTAAAGGCTTAAAAACACTAATGTGTAAACTTCTAAAGGGGAGTTTTGTTTTTGTGGATTTTTTTATATCATGTTGCATGTGATCAGATATTTCATTTTTGTATTTTCATCATTCTTGAATGGTGGAAAGAAAAAATATTCTGAGTGATTAGCAAATAACTGTGTTTGAACAATCTGGGTGGTAACTTTGTATAATTTAACCTGTGGCTCTAAAAGTTTGGGTTTTAAATTTTAAGTTATATCTTATTCTTTTAGTGCAAGCTATATCCTCTGGTCAGTTGGCATATAATCCTGCTTTTGTTCAAAAGCTTAATATGGAAATAAAACTCAGTAGCATCTTTCATTTCTGATTCTAGGAAAACAGTGATTTTTCATTATTGAAACTTAGTTGCCACCTGCTTTCCAAATTAGCAGTTGATTTAATGCCAAGGCATTTTGATAACTGGCTTGTGTTTTTCTTCCAGCTTGTCCTTCCAGAGTACCTCATCCATGCTTTCTTCTGTGTCATGTTTCTTTGTGCAGCAGAGTGGCTTACACTGGGTCTCAATATGCCCCTCTTGGCATATCATATTTGGAGGTAATATTTAGATACACTTCTAATACTTTTCCTAATTAAATTTTAATTATACTATGGTTGATATGGTTATCTTACATGCTAGTCACCTAAACGAAATTAGTTAGCATTTATTTTTAAAACCACATGGATGCACAAATAACTGTGTTAATACCTCTTATGGAGCTTATGTTATTATTCTTTAAAGGGTTTTTTTTTAAAGTGAGGTATAACTTACATACGATAATGTGTGCACGTCTAAAGTGTACAGCTCAGTGGATTTTTACATATGGATACACTGGTGAAACCACCACCCAGATCAAGATATACAGCACTTCCAGCCCCCAGAAGAGTCCCTTGTGTCCCATTCCAATCAGTTAGCCCTGTACTTTCATAGGAGAACCAGTGATCTCTTGCAGCTTAGATTAGTTTTGTCCATCTTTGAACTTCATATAAATCAGATTGTACAGTGTGTGTCTAACTTCTTTCTCCATGTTTACTTTATGACTTTAAATTTGGTTATTTATAAAAGATTCATATTTCATAACTTCTAAATGTTATATCTGATCTATATAGCATTAGAGTGTTTTGTTGTAGATAGGCATGTCAAAATCTCATTGCCCTTGATTTTAGGAAATACATATGGAAGAAGTATTTAGGAGTAAAGTGGTTTCACATCTGTAACTGGCTCTGAAATGGCTCAGAAAAAAATGTATGTGTATTTAGAGAGAGAACAGAAAAGAGAAGGACAAAGCTGTGTGGTAAATGTGAACATTTGGCATATCTTGGTGAAGTGTTCTTTATGTTAAAATAAAAAGTTGAAAGAAAAAATTGTATTTCCTTTTTACAGTTATTCTTAATCTTCTTGGATTTCTGAAAGTGTAGAGGAGACCAGATATGACTTGTTTAACCACCTTGTTCTCTGTAGGGGCTCCAGTTTTAAAATTAAGATGATAAAAGGAAAGAACTCCACCTAGAACTAAAAGTATGCTTCCCAATGTGGACCACCTCTCATTGTAACAAATATTATTTGAGAAGAAGAATGCTCCTTTCCATCCTGAAGGTTAGCTTCCATTCTGAGTGGCTAATCAACTGTGTTTATTACAGGTATATGAGTAGACCAGTGATGAGTGGACCAGGACTCTATGACCCTACAACCATCATGAATGCAGATATTCTAGCATATTGTCAGAAAGAAGGATGGTGCAAATTAGCTTTTTATCTTCTAGCATTTTTTTACTACCTATATGGGTAAGTTTAAAAAAAAAAAACGAAAATATGATTTCACTTTGCTGCCGGAAGCATTTGCAGGCATTATGGTCTGAACACCTTAAAATCCACTTGAAGAATAACTCATGTCTTGAACGGTGGTACTGAAAACGGCACAGTGCACACCAGCAAATTCACACACATTGAATAAACTGGTACTTGTCAAGGCAGCCAACTGATGTGCAGTCAGAGGCAGAAAGTTGGGTCAGGGATGCTGCTTCCAAAGTCTCAGACAGTCAGTGAAGGACAGTCCTCATTCTCCATGGCAGAGCAATAGGATATGGCTGTGTGCGTTTGCAAAAAAGTTTCTGCTTGGCTTCAGTGTCTGTCTCAAGATTATGTTTAATTTTTTCTTTATCATTCTTCATAAACTGTATGCTCTACCCTTTATTTTCTGGTTTGCATGATCCGAATGGGATGGAGGAAAGAAAAGTTCTATCATATAGGATGCTGCCGTTATTTATTTTTTTAATTATTTATTTATTTTTTGGCTGCATCGGGTCTTAGTTGTGGCACACAGGATCTTCGTTATGGCACGTGGGCTTCTCTCTAGCTGTGGTGCGTGGGCTCCAAAGTGCAAGGGCTCTGTAGTTTGTGGCAAGCGGGCTCTCTATTTGAGGCACGCAGGCTTAGTAGTTGTGGCGCGCGGGCTTAGTTGCCCCAAGGCATGTGGGATCTTAGTTCTCCCACCAGGGATTGAACCCGCATCCCCTGCATTGGAAGGCAGATTCTTAACCACTGGACCACCAGGGAAGTCCCGATGCTACAGTTATTGATTTTCCTCCCTTTATACAGTGATGGACTCATATCATCATTCCTCTAGGTCAGGGTTTCTTGACCTTGGCACTGTGATATTTTGGGCAGGATAAATCTTTGTTGTGAGGAGCTGTCCTGTGCATTGTAGGATGTTTAGCAGCATCCCTGGCCTCTGCCCACTAGATGCCAGTAGCTTCCCCCTGCCCCAGTCATAATAACCAGAAATGTCTCTCGATGTTTGCCAGATGCCCTCTGTGGGGCAAAATCAGCCCTGGTTGAGAGGCACTGTTCTAGGTGTACTGTAGGTGGAGGAAAACGGCTGCTTATTAAAACTGGAAATGGACACGGGCGAGTGTGGAGTTATAATTTTTCTTTAAGCTTTATAAATACATTTTTCCCATTTTTTATTGATAAATATTCAACTGGAGAGGAATTTCTACCTGATTGTCAAAATATGAATAAAATTAGTTTTATTAGATGAAATTTTGGCAGTAATTAAGTTTCTCTTCCCTCTCCTTTTTGTTACTTGAAAACTTGCTTATTTCTTGTTTACATCATACTAGTTTCCATTATGGAAAAGGGTGAAGTGCTAGACTTAAATTTATGGAAAATGTATTTTTATGATTTTAGATGTTATATTTGTGAAAATGAGTGTCCGTTAGTACACCTAGAGACGTTCATACCTGAAACAAAGATAGTGAAAAAGTTCTGAAAAGTGAAATTCCATGTATCCTTTTAATTTCTGTTAATTTTCAGTTTTTAGTTTCTATAATAAGTGTCTGGAACAGTGCTGGCATATAGTAGGCACTTAAAACATATTTGTTGAAAGAAGGAAAATAAATGAATGCTTGAATAAATGATAAAATTGGAGATGTAGAGTTGTGGGAAAATGTTCACCAGGATATGGTGGCACTACATCATTCATTTGTTTTAAATTGTCTGTCAACAGACATGCATACACACACGAATCCAGGCGGGAGGCCCAGCCAACACAGTGCCTTGATTGAGGAGAAAGAGAAGGGCAGACACCCAGTCTGGGGGTCATATCAGCCACGAGCCCCCATAAGAGCAGCAAACTAAGTCCCAGGCCTATCGATGGAGTAGGGTATCACCCCCACCTGAAAGGCCTTTCTGAGAAGAGCCAGGGACAGCCAGCTGTCGGCAGGAGGAGTATGGAAACAATCACCCAGATTGCGAGAGCCCACAAGTCCACTCTGTCTCCATCATCTGTCCTCAGGCCGAGCACCAAGACCATTGACCCATTGGGCCCCCTCCCAGGCTGTCTGTGAACCTCTGTGAGCCCAGCCCTTACGATGAAGCCCATTGTCTGTCTTTAAAAAGCAATAGTAGGGACTTCCCTGGCAGTCCAGTGGTTAAGCCTGCACTTCCACTGCAGGGAGCACAGGTTTGATCCCTGGTCGGGGAACTAAGATCCCACATGCCAGGCAACGGGGCCAGGAAAAAAAAGCAATAGTAATGGATAAACATCATATTTAATCTGTGGTCCATCCAGACAATGGAATATTATTCAGAGATTAAAAGAAATGATCTATCAAGTCATGAAAATACATGGAAGAAACTTAAATGCATGTTGCTAAGTGAAAGAAGCCAGTCTGAAAAGGCTACAGATTGTCTGATTCCAAATATATGATATTCTGGAAAAGGCAACACTATGGAGACAGTAAAAATATCAGTGGTCACCAGGGGTTAGCAGGGAGAGAGGGATGAATAGACAGAGCACAGATAATTTTTAGGGCAGTGAAACTATTCTGTATGATACTGTAAGGGTGGGTACGTTTGCCAAGCAAATATACGTTTGTCAAAACCTGTAGAATGTACAACAGCCAGTGAACCTTAATGTAAACACTGGACTCTAGTTAATAATGATGTATCAATATTGGTTCAGTTGTAACAAGCATACCACACTAATGTAAGATGCCAGTAATAAGGGAAACTGTGTGTCTGTATGTATGTCTGTGTGCTGGGATTGGGAGGTCCATGAGAGGTCTCTTTACTTGCAGCTCAATTTTTCTGTAAACCTAACACTGCTCTTTTAAAAAGTCTATTAATTAAATAATGATAACAAAAAATAAATAGTCTATCAAGTTTGCTCACCTCCTTGCTTTGTATTTCCGTTTAGACACACATGCTTTTGAACCATGCCTCTCCCACCTTGCCCTTCATGTAGGATCAAATGGTTATTGCTTTTTATTTTGCTTGTTGGTCCCCTTTTCCTTTTTAGCCTTGCTGCTATTGCCTAGAGCCTTTCTCTAATGGGAAAGTTCCTTGATTGATCATTCCTGTCTGTAAAATGGGGATAATGGTACCTACCCTACCTCCTAGGACTTAACAGAAGGCCTGGCATGAAGTGAGCCCTTGGAGATGCTCACTCCTATTCTTAGACATAGCTGTGGAGCAGTGTGCTGTTTGGATTGCTTCTCTAAGCTCTGATCCCTATTAAGCTTTCAGCTGTGCTGTTCTACTTGCTAAAATTGGAAAGGAAATAGGGGACAACTACAGCACATGCACTGAGCCAATCCTACCTTAGGCAAAAGTCCATAAATGCAGATTAAAATCATACTGTGAACTTGTCATTCATCGGTCTTTCCATTTTCTGTGATGGTGTGATATCACAAACTAGTTTGCTATATAAAGCAGACTCAACTTTTTGGTGCTCTTAGTTTTTATAATTAGGAATGTTTGAGTTAATAATAGCCTTTTTCTTCTTTTCAGCATGATCTATGTTTTGGTGAGCTCTTAGAACAACACGAAGAACTGGTCCAGTTAAGTGCATGCAAAAAGCCACCAAATGAAGGGATTCTATCCAGCAAGATCCTGTTTCCAAGAGTAGCCTATGGAATCTGATCAGTTACTTTAAAAAATGACTCCTTATTTTTTAAATGTTTCCACATTTTTTGCTTGTGGAAAGACTGTTTTCATATGTTATACTCGGATAAAGAATTTAAATGGAATTACGTATAAATTAATATAAAATGATACCTCTGGTGTTGACAGGTTTGAACTTGCACTCCTTAAGGAACAGCCATAATCCCTTGAATGACTGCATTAATTATTGACTATCCTTAGTCCATTGGAAGCTTTTGTTTATAGAAGTTGTAGGGCTCATTTTGGTTTTATTGAAATGCCATTTAATTATAAATTAGCTGTAGATATCAGGTGCTTCTGATGAATTGAAAATATATATCTGACCTGTGGAAACTTCATGGGTTTCCTCATCTATCATGTAGGTGATTATATATGGATGCATTAAAAAAATGAGTGGGATTTTTTTCCCTTTGACTTGAAATATTATCCCTGTATATTGCATGAATGAGAGATTTCCCATATTTCCACCAGAGTAATATACTTGCTTTAATTCTTAAGCATAAGTGAACATGAAACAAAAATATATGCTGACTTACTTGTGAAGAATGCATTTAAAGCTATTTTAAATGTGTTTTAATTTGTGAGACATTACTTATTAAGAAATTGGTTATTATACTTAGTGCTCTAATCTGGTGGTAAAGATATTCTTAAAAGAGTTTGCAAGTACTTTCGATTTTCAAAACTGAATGAGAGAGAACATTGTATAACCGTCCTGCTGTTCCTTTAGTGCAATACAATAAAACTCTGAAATTAAGACTTATTTTCAGTGCATTGTTTTAAAGATTACAAATAGCTATTCTTAAACTTGCTTATTCCAAATAAAGACATATCACTGTCAATTTTTTAAAAAGATAGTAGAGTATTACATTGTTTTTTTAATACCATGCTTGGATCTAAAAAGGAAGATTTTTAAATGGTTAAGCACATTACCTTCTTTTGTCATTTGACAAGATTCATAAACACTGATGGCACAGCATCATCATTTTTCTTAAAAACAATTATTGTGAAACTTAAAATGTTTAAAATATTTTTTTCCTTTTTGAAACAGCATATTTTAAGGTAAAATGACTTATAAGTTTGGTTTTTTTGCTGCTGCTTGTAAGGCAGGTAAAATAATTATGGCTTGCATGTTTCCGTAAGCATTCTTGTGCTTTATTTGGGATGAGGAAGTTAAGGCAATTGAAAATAGTCTTAAGTGGTTCAAAGTTTCTTCAAGGATCAAAGAAAGAAAACCGTAGGCAGAAATTCCACATTAATGATCAAGGGAGTTTATGGATGTGTTTGTGGAAGTCTTACTCTAAGTACCCCTTGAATTAGATGCTGTACTGTTTTATTCTCTACTAGTGAAAAAAATGCCTCTCCACCTTTGGGAGAGTGGCTGTTACTGTTTTGAGATTGGGTAATGAGGGTGAATATGTTGAAGAAGAGGATGTAGAACCAGAAGAGTGAGGAGAGTCCAACCATTTCATAATGAGAGACGCTTTAAAGACCTTGTCTTTTGTAGTCTGGAGCACGCTTCGAGGGATCATCAGTTCATGTGGTAAATTCTTTACTGAGCCCTTACCAGGCACTGAAGACTCATGATCTGAGTATAAGCAATAATTCAGAGTCTAATCCACCCAGTTGTACCAGCTTGCACTCATTTTTCTTTCTTGTTCACGAGAACTTTTGATCATGAGAGACTTGGCCAAGTCTTCTGTACTTCACATAGGTTTCCTGGGGCAGTTACTTTTGTATTCCTGTCAAAGCATTTTCATGAGCCCTTGCTGTCTCTCAGCAAACACCACTTTCCTTTATAAATGAACATACCTTTAATAATGTATTCCACAATACTCTCCAGGATTAATGCAAGGTTTACTGGTTGTAATTTGTGGAAGCCACCTTCTCATGCTTCAGAAATTAGATATGTAGTCCTTAGCTGATTCCTCAAAGATGACTGACAATTGAGGTTCACCCATCTCAGTGGTAGATTGTTAGTTCCTAGGCATGTGATTTGGTACCTGGATGCTCTCATAATATCTACTCATCTTTACCTTTTCCAGTGTTTTATGAAATTAAGTCACTTACCAAGAGAAAGCAGAAATATAATATTTGCATTTGACAGTATCCCACTTGTTCTTTCCCTTGCTCTGAGTTTGCTTTGTTCCCCCCATTAATCTGGTTTGGGTGGCCCTAGCCATATTTCTATTTTTCCTGCATGCCCAGCTGAAACGTAGTTAGCCTGGCTTTGTAATCCTTTCCAGCTTTAGTCAGACTGCACCCTGTGTAGCCACAGCTGTTTATTTAGGAATTCTTTTTTCCCTTGTTACAATTACTTTTGCTATTGTGTGATTTATCTTTAAGAGCGTTCCACCTCTCTGAAACCATTAGTGTAACACACTGTGTTTTTTATCTGTATCAGCAACTCCTTGCTGTTGGTACAGATTCTCCTGCAGTAAAAATCTTACGTAACAAATGTAGTCTGTTTAGCAGTTATTCTGCTTGGTAACAATACTATATCATGCCAACATGTCCTATTAGTGTTAAGGAGGTATGGGGTAGAAACTTAACTTGAATGCCTGAATTTGAATTTTATTAATAATGTTTGATGATTTTCACAGTATTTAACTGATAGTACCCACTCCCTATCCCAGGATAGAGGAGAGTTGGGTCACAGGCTGTACATAAACTGCTAATTTGTTTGAAGTTTGAATTACTTTTCATGGGAAGGGGGTAGTGATAGGAAATGACCAGATGATCCACTTTTGAGACATACCAGGTATTACTGAAGCATTTGAGAAGCCTCATGGATTACACCATGAATTGCGAGACCTACCAGTCAAGTTTAGATACCCAGGTAATGGTCTTACACAAAGCAGCAGAGTGCATGGCAGTTTGTAGTATGTGTCTTTTAAAGCCTGTTCAGTATTTTCCAGCTTGAGGACCACTTATGTTAATAGCTCTCATCTTCTCTGCAGATCAACAACATATTTTGAAAATATTTCAGATAATTGCATAGAAAGGAAATGAGATATAGATACACTTTGAAACTAGCAAATTATTTTCCTTGATACAACACTTCTCTTTTCCTCCAATTATATGTATTTATGAACAGTGTTCATGGAATATTATTGCCATAGTACAAAGAATGACTTCTGTGGATTTCTTCTTACACCCTGGAGGAGGGGGGGCTTTCATTTCAGGTATGGCTATAGCATAGCAGCATCAAGCCCATTAAAATAATCTATTTAAAAGTTTTCATCTAAGTTACTTATTTAAAATGTGCATCTCTCAATAATCAGTTGTACAGTATAATTGGAAATCAGAAGTTCTGACAGCCGAAATATTTTAAAACAACACTCTTTTCAAAGGGGAAAGATAGTAATGTCGAATAATTTAAGTTCTTTTGTTCAAACCAGTCATTGATCTGGTCAGACCAGCAGCTAATGAGTCTCTGGCACTAGTATT
The DNA here is from genome assembly GCF_964270905.1 of Leucopleurus acutus. Classification (NCBI taxonomy): domain Eukaryota; kingdom Metazoa; phylum Chordata; class Mammalia; order Artiodactyla; family Delphinidae; genus Leucopleurus; species Leucopleurus acutus. The sequence continues at coordinate 45,979,740 of NC_139142.1, forward strand.
ATAGCTTAGCAGATGGTTCTGAACTAATACTCTGGGGCGATGCTAAGAGAGAAAATGGGGTTCTGTTTCTGGATGTGTTGAATAGCTTTCTTAGAACAATTTTACTTTGATTAAAATTAATGGTTTTAAAGCTAAATGTCTAAAAGGAGTAAACAACTCTGCTGCTTGTTCTGCTTGTTTTTGGAAAATAGTATTAACCACCTGAGGTGATCTGGGGGATTGGAGTGAAGGTTTTACCCTACTTTAGTTTCATTGATGCACATTGTGGAAGATGTAGAGAACATCTTGACATGGAAAAGAATGAGTAAGTTAACGTTCACTGTACAGTGCTTTCCTAAATTTCTTTGGTTATCATGTTCTTATATTCTGGAGAAGAAAAATGTCTTAAATAATAAATTGATGACTAGGTAGATCTTAAAACTACTAAGGGAAACAGAATATAGTTAGCCATCTGTGCTCATGGTTTGTTAGATTTAAAATCTAAGTTAACCTTAATGGTGCTGTCCACCATCCAAAGACCTGTACACCATGTACAGCCCTTACGTCGTCCTGCCTTCTTAGAGCTTGCTTGCTTGATTTTGCTTTTGTATATTTAATAAAAACTGTCTCAAATGTTTCCTTGTGTAGTTTGTGGATAACAGTTGAGTTTGTGTTGATTCTATTTCAGCAACTAACTGGCTTGTGTATGACCAGGATTCTAGCTGGTCTCTCTGTCTCCCCTCCCCCATTGTTTTGAGGGCTGTCCTGCAGATTAACCAGAGAAAATGCTTTTCCAAAAATGTTGGAATCACGTTATTAAACTTAATTGGATAATTATATTTGAGTAGTGACATCCCATGTTTCTTTGTTATGGAGTAATTGATGTTTTTCCTTATACCTAGTATTAAAATAGTTAAGTCAAGCATTTTAAATGCGGAACGCTTAACAAGCACTTGTAGTGGAAATTGAGATGCGTGCACTTTGAAAATTCAGTTGATTATTAAAGGATTTGATTAGTCCATGCCAATACTTATCTTCCATTTTCTTAAGTATTCATGAGTAAGCTGTATGTTTATATTGGGAGAAAGCTAATATAAGATTTGGTAATGTCAATTTCAATGACTGTTTAAAGTTTAATGGAATATTGTGATTTTTAAACTGTATTTGGTTATAATACCAAAATCATGAGGAAGGTCAGTCTATTATTACAGCCTGTACTTTAAAAAAAACAAATAACTTTCTAGCTATAACTTTTGGCATTTATTACCTTGGGTAAGAAATCCCTAGGGATATGCAATTCTCCCACCTTCCTTAATAGTCTTATAAAACCTTAAGTTCTAGAAACACTGTGTATATAAAAGTATTAAAACAGTGATTTTATATTATGGTACATGCTGGCTCTCTGGTCTGAAGTTCCCAAACAGCACCAGTAATTGTTTTATTCTCTAATGAAATTAAAGTAGTCCATCAGAGCAAGAAGAATGACAGAGTAAGACTTTGGGTAATTATATGATTATTTAAAATTAAGGGTTGATGTAGTGAAATTTGCTTTGTCTTGTGTGGAAGTGCCTCTGACTGTTGGTCACGTTTGTGACTACCAGTAGCCAAGAGAGCCATGGCACTCTGCAGCAGTGAAACCACTGAGGTCTCTTAACTTTGACTCACTGTATGATCCTTGTCTACAAATGACTACTTTTGGTAGCTCAACATGGAATTTAAAGACAAAAAGACATGTTCAGTAGCATAGAGTGAAGTGAAGGAGTGAGAGAACTGGAGAGTTAATCTGTAGATAAGTGCTTTTATAAAATAAATGTGGAGGAGGGATTAAATTCATTCTGTGTAGTTCCTAGGGTGAAAAAATGAATGCTGTAAAAACAGAGCAGCTGTCTGAACCAATTGGAAGATTCCAGCAAATGCTGGATAAACACCTGTTGGGATGATCTGGTATTGGGAGGGAGGTGACGAGGTGATTCAAAGGATCCCTCACAATTCTGTATGTCTATGAAGTAGAGAAAACAGTGGGAGAAATTTTCAGAGGAATAGAGGGTAAGAGTTATTTAAATAATTTTAGCATGGCTACTCATACCAATTTTCATATGTATTACTATGTCATATGCTACCCAGTAGTTACTGATGATATGAGGTAAGAGTGTGGTAAAAAATAAAAATATATTTTTCCATATGCTTTTTTCAGCATTGCCTCCAGGTAAAATATATCAGAGCAGCTAGTGCATTTTTAAAAGGAATATTGTATACCAGTTTTTCTATCTCCTATAAGAGATGAAAGAGACACAATGAAATTTGTCAATAAAAGCTTTAAGAATATCTGCACATATACATCTACATTCATTTCATTCCATTTGATAACAATAGTAGTTTCATTTCAATACGAATGTTAGAGAACTCAAATTTCTGTCATGGTCATATATATATGCTATTTGAAATTCTTTTATCTAGATACAGATCTTGATAGTGAATCTCTCGATGATAGGTGTGCAGCTAGTTTGTCCCGGAACTCATGAAGATAATTATATTGCTGAAAAAAGTAAAGATATATTGAAATACATTGTAGAAAGCTGATTACCAGAGTAGTCATACTAGTCGGAATCGGGAATCAAAAAAATACTTGATAAAAACAGTTCTACATCCTTTTGTGTAAGGAGGTATTTCTATCTTGAGGAAGTTTTATCTTTCAATAAAGCTACATATAGTGTGAAAAACTTGTTTTAAAAATCTCTAAAAATTAGGAGGTAGCATGAAATAACGGCAGTGTTTTATAAATCTTTAAAATCCTTTCTCCCTTTACTGGCAGGAGGAAGTAAGATTAAAAACACACGAAGATATGCTTTTCGCTAACGCATTTTCCCCTGGGGAGTAAGTACAGGGGAGAGGGCACTTTCTGCAGCAGTTAACAGCAGCGTATTCAAGAAAATCTATTTCTTAATTTACAGAGCCTTAGTTTTCTGCTTTTGGTGATGATAAAATCCATTTGGAACAATTTTCATAGTAGATAATATTAAAATATTAAATTGAATTAAAATAAAATCACTGATCTTAACAGATAAGCAAAATAAAATCTTTAAATAATTCATTTGGAGTTTTAATAGCTGCCCAGAGGATATTCTCACTCTGCCAAGAATCTCATTTTGTATTACTGTTCAGAAATTGAAATTGCATACTGCTAACTTACATCAGCACAGGGATGGAAAAAGCACGTTTGCCCCAGAATGCTGAGGTGATAATTAATATGGGCTTAATTCCCTCTACGATTAAAGATGTAAAACACGCATATACATATGTTTGACCATGTATTTTGTTTTGTGTCAAAGAGACACTTGAGAACATGTTGATAATAAAGATAATAAAGGGAGCTGCTTCTCTGTTTTCAGAACCTGCTCCTCAGACTTCGTCCTAAAGTTGAGACTGGGTAATTGGGAAAGGAAGGCAAGTTAGCTTTACAGATCTACAAATCAATAATATCCTTGGGGCTTTGCCACTGCAGTGTTTTGGTGTTAAATAGAAAGTTAATGTGAAAGATGTCACTTAGGTTATCCACAGCAAAGGGTAATTAGCATGGTTTTACTTTTTTTTCCTATTATAGTCATTCGTCTATCTTTTTTTTTTTTTTCCGTCTATCTTTGTTAATTGTTTTGGTGATACAGTAATAGGATCTTCATGAGATCTTTTTGGTCAAAAATATACCCAGGAAACTACCAAGTTTATAGTAACTGCCTCATTTTTCCAGGTGAGAGGATCCATTCCCAGAACAGAATGGGCAAAAACTGAACAGTAGTGGATCTTGAAAGAGTAAACTGGAAAGTTCAAATTTTTCATTATTTTGTTTGAAAAACTGAACTTTTTCAGACATCCAGGTTATATTTAAATGTAAATTTTTAAAAAGTCAGAATATAAACAGGTGATACATGAATAATAAAGTGCTTTGGATTTTCATTACCCTTTTGGTGAGGTGTTACACTGTGACGGTCTGCCCCTGACCACAGCCTCACGAGAACGGTCACCCTCCTTACCTTTATGGTCTGTATTGCTCCAGAGCCTCTCAGGTCCCTCAGGCTGTCGATGGCTTGCTGCGGTGATATCGTGTCAGACAGGTATAGGAGGAGACAAGCGGCTACTAAATAGAACACGAGACAAAAATTGTATACTACGTGTAATATATATTCTTATAGTATATTATAAATTAATGATATGCTTATACTTCAGACTTCTGTTTGTGCAGAAGACTGAGTTTGGGAAATGAATTAAAAGACAGAGGACTTTTAGTATGTGTTTTTGACAAATTACGATTTTAAATGACTGTGGTTGGATTAAAATTTAACACTGGCTTCATTCTTTTTAAACAGCTTTATTGAGTTATTATAATTCACATCCCATACAATTCATTCATTTAAAGTGCACAATTTAGTGGATTTTAGTGTATTCGCAGTTAAATGCAGCCACCACCAGTCAGTTTTAGAACATCTTCATCACCTCAGAAAGAAACCCTGTATACTTTTGTTATCATCCCTCTATCACCCATCACCCCTCCCCTAAGCAACCACTAATTTACTTTGTCTTTATGGATTTGCCTGTTCTAGACATTTCATGTATATGGAATCATACATGGTCTTTTGCGACTAGCTTCTTTCACTTAGCATAATGTGTTCAAGATTCGTACATATTGTGGCACATATCAGTACTTCATTCCTTTTTATGGGTGAATAATATTCCATTGTATGGCTATACATTTTGTTTATCCATTTGTCAGCTGATGGACATTTAGGTTGTTTCCATTTTTTGGCTATTATGAATAATGTGGCTATAAGTGTTAGTGCACAGGTTTTGTCTGGACCTGTTTTCATTTCTTTGGGGTATATGCCTAGGAGTGAAATTGCTGGGTCGTATGGTCACTCTGTGTGTAACTGTTTGAGGAAGTACTGCCTGGCTGTTTTCCAAAGCAGCTGCACCTTTTTCACTCCCACCAGCAGTGTATTTAGGTTCCAGTTTCTCTACAGCCTCTCCAAAGCTTGTTCTCCATTTTTTGGATAACAGCCATCCTAATGGGTGTTAGGTGGTATCTCACTGTGGTTTTGATTTGCATTTCTCTGAGGACTAAGATGTTGAGCATTTTTCCATGCGCTTATTGGTCATTTGTATATTTTGTTTGGAGAAATGTCTATTCATATCCTTTGCCCATTTTTAAATTTTTTAATTGTCTTTTTACTATTGAGTTGTAAGAGTTCTTTATATAGTCTGGGTAAGTCCTTTATCAGATATATGGTTTTGCAAATTTTTTTTTCCCATTCTGTGGGTTGTCTTTTCATTTTGATAATGTCTTTGAAACACAAAACTTTGTAATTGTGATATTGTCCAACACTAAAAGGAATAATTGTTACTCCCACTGTGGTATTTCATTAGCTGTTTCCCCCCCGATACATTTTTTAAAAGTTTAAAGTTAACATATGTAACCTTGTTTTTATGCTTATATTACCCATGGATATTATTTAGAAGTTACTGTCAATATCTTAACACCCGCAAAGGGAGAACATTAGAAAACAAAACAAAACACAAGAATGCAGGTGCTAAGACCTGTAAATTATGTTTTGTAGAATCCTCCAAAACAATGCTGAAAATACCTCTGACTCCCACCCAGGCTTTCTAGGGAACACCAAATTTAGGGCTTTAAATAATCCTTTGGGTCTTAGCAGATATATATTGTGTTTTGTCTCATTTTCACACAAAGTGAGCATATGGCCCAGAAACACGAGTTTTCGTACTTCGAGGTAAAAAAACAACAACAACTGAATAATAGAAATATATTTCTTACCAAGACAGGATCTCCCAAGTCCTCCATAACAGCTGAAAGGGAAGTACAGTTTTGAAGTTTGTACATTTTCATTCCATCCCAACAATTACAACCGGAGACTTGCTCTTTCTGCCTTCTATTTCTACTCTAATGCCTAGCACAGTGCCTTGTACCCAGAGATTAATAAATATTTTTGAATAAATCAATCAAGAGCAAAGTGTGCTTATTTGTTTGTTGGGAGGTATTCCGTACACCTATAAGGGACAAAGAAGGCAGGGCCTTTTTATTGACCTCTTTAAACATCTGAGGAGTGGAACGTGTTACTAAACTGATAGAAATCAGACTACTTTTACCAACTGCCACTTAATTTTTCTCTAAACAAAACCTTAGTGGTTATGGGACAGGTCCGTATGATAATTCTTCATTCATCTAGGAAGAGTAAAGAGGCAGTGTATCCTAGAGGTTTAAAGCCTGGGCTCTGGAGCCCCACCGCCTGGGGTTGAATCCTGAATCTGTCACTTATTAGATGTGTGAACCTAAGTTATTTAACCTCTCTGGGCCTCAGCCTTTTCACCTATAAGATGGGGCCAGCAACAGTACCTATGTCACAGTGAGGGCTGAAAGAGAGAACATTTGTAAAGCTCACAACAGAGCTTGGCACAGAGTAAGAGGTAAATGAACGTTAGCTGCTATTACGTAGCATTGTGAAGAAATGAGCAGTTCTGTATAACTGGATTTTCTAGAAAAACAAGGACTGATTCTTAAGCGATAAAACCATTCACTTTAATCGGTTTCAAAGATCCTAAAAAAGTGCATTCCATACTTCCTAACTTTCTCAGAGGGTGTACTGATCCTAATTTCGTGCTGACAACTCATCATGAGCATCAGTTACTGTGGTGTATTTGTAGATGGAGCTGTAGATACGTGTCTTGTGATAGGATGTGAAACAGAGGACCAAACAGGTACTGACCCCTGTATAACTGATGAACTTGCTTTCTACAAAGTGTCCCAGCTGTAGGCCTGTTTCAGAGATGAGGCTCTACTGTATAAAGGTAGAGAGAGGTAGAACATTTTAGTGGCTTTCTGCGAGATTAAGATGTACCACTTTTGGGACTTCCCTGGTGGCGCAGTGGTTGAGAATCCGCCTGCCAATGCAGGGGATGCAGGTTCGAGCCCTGGCCCGGGAAGATCCCACATGGCGCGGAGCAACTAAGCCCGTGCAGCCCAACTACTGAGCCTGCGCTCTAGAGCCCGCGAGCCACAACTACTGAAGCCCGCGCGCTTAGAGCCCGTGCTCCGCAACAATAGAAGCCACCGCAATGAGAAGCCCACGCACCACAACGAAGAGTAGCCCCCGCTCACCAAAACTAGAGAAAGCCCACGCGCAGCAATGAAGACCCAACGCAGCCAAAAAAAAAAAAAAAGAAAAGAAAAAGATTACTTTATATCTTGCTAGCTTTATCTTCACTCCCGTTTGATTGATTCCTACTCATCCTTCAAAACCTAGCTCAAATTTCAACTTCTGAAATGCCTCTGTGCCCCCACAGAAACCACTGCCATCCTGTGTACTGCCTCGTATACACCTGTTTTGAGTATTATCACACTTACATGATAGTGGTGTTGGCTGTGGGTTCCTTGAGAGTGGGGACTGTGTCTAGAGTGTGTGTTTTATATTCACAATGTTTCATACACGGTAGGTGCTATGGGTTGAACTGTGCCCCCCGCAAAAGACATGTTGTACCTAATTTCTGGTACTGTGCATGTGACCTTATTTGAAAATAGGGTCTTTGCAGATATAATCAAGTTAAGATGAGGTCATTAGGGTGGGTCCTAATCCAATATGACTGGTGTCCTTATAATAGGAAACACCATATGAAAACACAGACACACAGGGAGAATCATGTGATGACAGAGGCAGAGGGGAGTGATGCAGCCATGAGCCAAAGAATGCCACGGATTGCCGGCCACCACCAGAAGCTAGGAAAAAGTGAGGAAGGACTCTATCCACATTTTCTGACTGAAGATAGCCCTGCTGACACCTTGATTTTGGACTTCTAGCCACTAGAACTGGGTGGGAATAAACTTCTGTTTTTTAAGCGACCCGGTCTGTGGTTGGTCCTTTGTTACAACAGCCGCAGGAAATGATGTAACAAAATAGGCGAGCAGTGTTCACTGACTTTATAAAGGAACAAAATTGTCCAGGGAGGACAGACAACAGAACAGGGAAAAAAATGTACCAGACCCTGTTTCTGAGGGATAAACTCTAGAGCTGTTTAGCAGTGTGGGCACCCAAAGATAGTAGAAAGGATAGAAAATCATCTTTGTCCAAACAAACATTAGTCGCTGTAGGGACACCTTTGAAAGCTCTAGGACAATGAAAATTTCCAGTCATCAGATGCTTTATTTTATGGGAGCCTGAAGCATTTGACATATGCAAGGTTGCCCATCCACCTTTCCATTCTGTTTGTATTCAAACACCAGAGCATTTGGTTTGCTAGAACTTGCTAGAGTAGATTTTGTTAAGCTTTTCTAAACTGAGCTAGTTTGAGCTCTGGTAATCTTTCCGTAGAGCCTGCTTTCAAAGATGCGTTTGAAAAAAAATCTCAGAATTGGTTTGAAAATGGGTTCAAAACCTGTAAAGTATTTTTCACTGGCTCCATCTAACCACCTAATGCTATTTTACTTAGAGTTATCAGAAAATGCAGCACAGGCAACTATTTTTTCTAAAATTTTGCTTCTACAATTAGTACTAGATGAGAGATGATGTGTTTCTATAAAGTTTGGAAACTGTAGGATGTAGGATGGCTTCTAGTTCCTTTTCCCCTACTTTGCAGGTGATAGTTCTCTATATCAGAGTTTAGTTTGGTCACAAACAGATATGTGTCCCCTTGTACTGGTTGGTTTGCTTTCAGAACATGAGCTACTGGCATGAAGCCCTGGGGCTCTTGGTCTAAGGAGAGAGAAGCTGGCTGGGCTTGCCCTTCTCCAAGGTGCCTGAGACTACTGAGTTATTTGGTATAGTCTGTATACTTTCTAGCTCAAAGCAATGACCTTACAGCTTTTGAGGTATTACACTACTTAATGCTCTATCTTGCTCCAGAAAGGATTAAGAAGATTAGGATGCAAAAAAACAAACAAAGAAACATCCCCACAACCGAAAAAAACAAAAAAAACCCCAATAAGCACAAAGACCTATGTTTAGTAAATGATGAGTTCTCTTTGCTCTTCACAAATACCTCCTCACATATTAGAATAAGTCTATGGTTTTCTCCTTGTGGCTGGCTCCCCTCTGCTCTGTGGGTCTCACTTCTGGTATAACTAATGTTCCTTTCCACGGTACCACTTAGCGTCTTTCCAATGCTACTGTCTACTGCTGATTGTCACTTTCTTCTTCCTTTCTCCAAGCTACTTTTTTCTTTTCTTCTCATTTTTTTCCCCTTAATCCATTTTCTTTTGTTTTAAACTTTCATACCAGCAGCTTATTTACAGCCACTGACAAACGATGAGAGTCCCTCTTTCATTCAGGTAGCAAATTCATATCATCAAATACAATTTTCAAGTCCTGTTTTTAGGATTGTTCATTGCTTAGGGATAATTCCTTTGCTAATTTTTTAAAAAGGGACTTTCTTGCTGTTGGAAGAAACTAAACAACTGAAAGGCCGACCAGTAGGTATGGTGTTACATAACAGGAATGATGCCCTCACCTTTTTGGGAAGGAGAGGGTCCCAAAATCATGAGTAAAGGTCTAAGACAAAAGGAAAGAAAGCAAAAAAAAAAAAAAAGCCTGTTACCCTATCCTAAACATTTCCTAATTACTCATCTATTGTCCTTACTCTTCAAAAGTAATAATGGCAAATGTCTGAGTGCTTGCTCTGTGCCAGGCATGGTGCTAGTACTTTTCATGTATTATCTCCTTTTGATCCTTGCAACAAACTATAAGGTAGGTAGTAACTGCATAAGGATGCAATAATTTGAGAAATCATTCTGACTGGGACATTTTTCATGTAATATATGGAGAAAAGGAAAACATACTGTATTAAGGTTTTTCGGTTATTTTTAAGGCAGATTTCAAGCTCCTCCATTATGTCACAGCAGCTGGCTATGTCAGGAGTCCCTCCATCTGGAATCGGATGATGATGAGTGATAATTCCATACTGATGGTAGAGGCCCACAAGGTTTGGAACTCTATATTTTGATAGTTCCCCTCTGGTGCAGAAAACAAATATGTCTTGTATACCATAGCTCTTTAGTTCTTCTGCCAATAGACCAAGATACACAAGGACACACATGGACAAAACATTACAAATTTAAATACAGTCGGGAGGGAAAATATGGAGTTAAGTTCCTTAAGCCAAACAAACTAAGTAAATAACAAATGATAACCTTTGAAGTGCTCATTGATAATCTAAAACAATACTGATCTGTCTTCAAACTAGGGTAAAAACCAAGTCACTAAGCACAAAATAGTAATTAGAAACATCTGAACCAAAAGGTTATTAAAATGAAACCTGACTTTATAAGTCAAAATGTTTTTTTACTGGATTGTAAGACATCCATTATATTGCTGTTTTGAAAAAAATTGTTTTTTACAATAAATACTCCTTTAAAATAAATTGTAAAAACACCTAATATTTCAAAATAAGAAGGAATGATAGCACATTTTTTCCCATTTTCTTCTCACCAAATCAATGGTGTTTGCTGTGTACAAGTCTCTGTTATTTTGTTTTAGCCTAAGCACTGTATATAAAATCTCCTGCATAGCCATGGTGCCAGAGCTCTTGTATTCTCACCTATATTTGCACTGTACCACACCATCATGTATTTAATTTTAGGGACTAGGTTTCTAGGAAATAAAGCATTAGCTGTATGAAAATTATGTGACTTAGCGAATTTCAGTATAATGATATGAACCAAGCGAGAGTACTGCAGGCCATTCTGTTCACTGGAACTTCCTTAGGGCAATATTCACTACAGAGCATTTGGTTCATAATGAATAATTCTGACTCATCTGGTTCCCCTTTTTCTCTCCCCACCCACTAAATCCTAGGACATTTAGCTATTTAAGTACAAAGTACTTTTTATCATGAAACTCTAAACCTGTACTTGAAATATGGCTAGTCCAAATTGAGATGTATTGTAAATGTAAAATACGTATCTGATTTCAAAGACCAAGTACCAAAAAACTCCTATCTCAGTAATTTGTTTTATACTTAAAACCCATTGAAACGATACTATTTAGCCTATATGAGGTTAAATCAAGTATATTACTAAAATTAATTTTACCCGTTTTTACTTTTTTAATGTGGCCCCTAGAAAATGTCAAAAGTACATATATGGCCTCTATCTGTGGCTCCCAATATGTTTCTGTTGGACAGTGCTCCTCTAGATAATACTATTAAGCTTTTGTATTTGTAAAAGGGTTTAACTTGTAGTTGACATCCGTAACCATTTTTAAGAGAGTAGGTAAATTTCCTATTTGCCTCTTGCACGCATTGAATAATTTCTATTATACAGCAGATTTCAACTTTCCCAGAAAGGACTCTGAGGATGGACACAGGAAGTGCTGCCAGGAGAGTCTAGGTCTCCCCCTTCAGACACTGTCATCTGTTTTGTATATTGGATTCCATTTAAGATTTCATCGGAAGAAAAAAAGGTTTGGTAAAAAATTGGAAACTCCTTTTACAGGAGACTAAATGAATAGGGCTTTCCAAAATGTGCAAGACTGGTTCTTGAACCAATGATTTCAATGATATTTTGCTTATAACTGAATGTTCTCCAAATGGAAATTTCCTACCATGGTGGGTATCTCTAGAGCAGAAAATCTTTACAAATACTGCAAGGGTCAACTAATCTATTAGTCTTTTCTGGTAGGTAAATTAAAGAAAGTATATTAGCAAATTGATATTCTAGGATAACTAGGACAGAATTTTAAGATTTATAAAATCTATAGTGGTCAGAATCAAACAATATATACATTTTTGTATTGGTTTATTATAAGGACATTGGTAGGACTATCAGGCTTGAGATATTCCAGGCCAACCAGAATAAAATATTTTGGAAGTCTAAATTTGTTAGTATGGTACAATATACAAATTCCAAATTGGGACAGATTATCGGGATATTTGTAGGATTATTAGACTTGAGGCTAAGAGCATCCTTGGGCATGTAGAGATAAGACCCTATTCCATCTTTTCCACCTAGACACTGGTTCTGTAAATTTTCTATGTGGGATGGACAATTTCAATACTACCTCTGGGTTCCCAGCTCAGGCTTAATTTCCAGTATCACAGTCAAGCCTGCAAAGAACAGCATGTTCAAAGATCTGGGCAGTGCAATGTCAGCTTTCTATTTACATACTTTTCCCCCTCCAACTTATACATTGTAACTCAAATGCAGTTTTTATGTACAGAACTACAAAAATCAGTGAAAAGCAACACTATGTTTAGTAAATGATGAGTCTTCTTTGCCCGTCACAAATACCTATTCACATATTAGAATAAGTCTATAGCTTGAAACTTTATGAAATACCAAACATTTTTTTTGGAAAATTCAGGAGAGACTACAGTTTGTTCTTTTTGACAAAGAGATTTTTAGTATTATTTTTAAAGAACCTATTAAGATGGTTCTGTCATATTACACCTACCTGTATCTTTTTGGATATTTCTTCTAACACCTTTAAATTTACAACCTGTAAGTAGTAACAAGGCAAGTGCAAGAGTCAGTTTCTGGTCATAAATAACAAGTATATTAAACACATATATAGCTACTGTAGAAAGTCATTACACATGATCATTTATATGCTTCAATTCCATTCTGAATGGGAATTTAAATTTCTTATATTCTTAGGAATATAATTCCAGGGATTCATAGATCCCAGCTGAAGGAACTCTTAATCCAAGGATTCTTTATTGTGTCCTTTCTGTAACAGGTACCTGGCTGTAGTCCTTAGCCTCACATTGTACCCCTGTGTTACATTTTATAAGATAGGTAAATCAGAAATGTAGAATTGTGAATGTGGATGTGGAAGGGTTGAAGAGTGGGTCTACGTTCCTTTCTCTGTAGCCCACCAAGAGGGTTTCCAGAACTGAGTTCCTATGCTGATAGTCTGTGAAATTCTTACTGCTCAGTACAGAGAATTATATAAAAAATAATTTCTAATACATCAATAGTGTCACCTACCTGGAAGAGCACATAAACCAAGAAATTGAGAACAGTTCACTCGTGACAGGGGTAGCCTGAAAGGAATAAAACTTTGTCAAGTTTAGTTCAATTTAAAGTTATAGATGGACATTTATACAAACATGTGTGCCTGCCACTAAATGAAGGTGTTTTAAAGTTTTACAGCAGTCACAAAACAAAAATTCATAGTTAAATATCAATGTATTGGTCACAAAAAGGCTTAGAAAGACTAGGAGTTTTAAAATAGGAAGTTATCATTTGCTTTGTTGCAATTTAAGTCTTAAAAGTGGCAAGCTAATTTAAACCAACTTAAAGATAGTAATGCCTAGGTTGCTTACAGCTAGTATAAAGTGTACTTAAGTTATCCTGTGGTTTGTTACCTGAGATATTTTGTGTTAGTAACCTTAGGAAATAAGCTGGAAAATGACCATCTGACGATTTCATCTTCAGCATTCATTCAAAATTACTATTTTAAGATTTCTTTATAGGACTTCCTTAAACAGATACAATTTCATAGAATAAAAACCACTGGCTACCTATTCTTTGTTGTAATGGATTTTGGTTAAAATGAAATAATTTCAAGAAATCCTATTCCCAGTTTGCAGTGCCTGGGGACAAAGCGGGCAGAGGCTCACCTTGTCTGCAAAACAGAAGATGAATTTAGAGGAAAATATGGAGCATTGTATAAATACCACCTGACTTTGAAAATTAGATGAGTTTTTGAGTTTGAAGGCGGCTTAGAAGGGGAAATGAAAGTTAATTGCTATTTGATGGCAGAACAAAAGAACTATAGGGACAACACTTTTTTTCTCTTCCTACAGCAGGGTCAGTGCTTAAAGAGAGAGATTATTACACTTACAGCGATTGTAGAGAATCTGCTGTAACCGTAAGTCACTGCCAAAATTCAGAAGTTGATTTTATATAAAAACATTTGTTTTTGTTACTGTATCTATGGTGATGTGGCTTTTATCTTAAACGGGGTCTGCTGATAGATGCATTATTGTGGCAAGTAGTTCTAGGACTGGAATAAATGATAACATAGGATATCTCATCCTATGTTTGGTACACTATTCTCTTGTCGTAAAAGAATAAGAAGGTTTTGGTACTAAATGGGAGCTCATTCAAATCTTAACTCCTTGTTTCTACTATGGTTTTCTCAATGTATAAGGAAGGAACTCCCACCACTCCCCTTACCCCCCCCAAAAGAGCTTTATTCTACCATAGATAAGAAAGATAAGAATTATATAATCAGCAGAGGAGAATCATTTTCAATATGCAGACTAAATTCTACAAAGATTATTATGTACACATCAAATATTTTAGCTCATCATTGATCAGAAAGGTTAACATACCATGATATCTGAATTGGAGTCTGTTCGTCTTCAATAGGCTCTTCGTCTGATGAGTCAAACTCACTTGTTTGCACTGAACTAGGCTTCAAAAGAAATCAGTTATGTTAAATAACTTTAAAGAATATTTACATATAGTTTTAGTATAGCTGATCCTTGCTTAAAGACAAACTGATGCATATTTGCAATTCACTCAAACCTGGAATATCAGAGAGATCAGCGATATCAATAATAAGCTATTGCTGTTTACTGTCCTATTAATAATTACAGCCCCATGTAGTGGAAAGAGTGTTGGATTGGGAACCAAGAAACCTGTCTTCTGGTCCTGGCTCTGCCACTTACTGTATAAACTTGGACAAGCGAGGTCAGTTTCTACTGGATCTCAGTTTTCCAAAACTATAAAGTGAGATTTATTCATTCATTCATTCACAAACATTTCTTGGACACCTTCATTTGCCAAGCTCTGGAGATGCAAAGATCCATAAAATAAACAGCCTGCCTTCAGTATAATTGGAGAGACAATGTGTAAATAGATTCAAAAAAGTTAGAAGTGCTAAAATGGCACTATGCCCTTCAGAGCAGACAAGGGAGTGACTGACTGCTTAGGCAGCTGGAGAAAGCTTCACAGAGGAGAGATCCGTTACTTGGGTTTTGATGGATGAGCAGGAGGTTTTTAAGCAGATAGAGAAGTTAAGGCAATTAAGGCAAAAAGAGAAAGGGCTTTGTACAGTATATTCCCTTGGTGTCCGCGGGGGGTGGGGGGGATTGGTTGGTTCCAGGACCTCTCCCCCCACCGCGGGTTCCAAAATTCCCAGATGCTCAACTCCCTTACATAAAACGGACCAACATGGGACAGCTGGTCCTCTGCATCCACGGGCACCGAGAGCTGACTGTATCCAGGAACTGTGACATCAGAGCAGAGAAGAGGAAGCTAAAGAAGTAGTTTTCTCTACCCCATTTCTCAATAAATAACCCCCAAACAGCCTAGCAATTTGGTTGGTGGGTGGGTGGGAGTACAGGTGGAATAACATGTCCCTAACTTTGTGAATCACTGGACTAGAGAGACTGAGATGAACTTTGTGTGCTGATCTAAGGAGTTGAAAATCACGTGGGAAGCATTTCTACATGGAAGATGTGTTATAGGACCAATAAAAAACACATCTTTCTTCTACTTCCTAGTTGGAACCAACTGAGGGATGAGACACTGGAGAGGCAAATGGAGATCAATATATCAGTTTTATTACTGACTGTCAGGTGGAGGATGGAGGATGTGGCTTTAAAGCTGAGGTCAAGTGGGCTTGTCAATTCTTCACTCCAGAATTGGACTTATCCACCCAGGCACAGGCAGTGATGGACAACCCGTGGCTCCCCTGTGGCAGAGAGCACCCCAGATAGTACTCTCTGCAAAGAGAAGGGAAGGAACACAGCTACTTGTGTTCAGTTCCTCCCAAACTCAGGGATCAGATCACTCACTCTTCCCCTTCTGGGGACAAGTGTAGAAAAGAGGCCAGGAGTGAAGGAGAGCTGATGTCCCTCCACATGGAAATATGGGGATTAGCAAGTGTAACTGCCTAATGTCTTTTCTAGCTCTGAAGCTATATTCTATTCTATAATGGTCTTATTTGTAACTACCAGATCACTTTACAGAGCCAATTTAGGCCATGGATTTGAGTTGCTTTGGATCTATCCGTATTATTATTATCAACTCAACTCAAATGGAGCCCCTTCAACAGGCTGTTAGCTCTGTTGGTAGGTGATGTGAGTCAGGTGGGGCTTCAGATCCTTAAGCCTGTTTTTTCTTTCTTTAAGGCAGTTTTGATGATTCAAGAGTTTCAGTTTGCGTGGCCCATTCACTCAGGCTCTCCCAGCCAGCTTTACAAGTCCTAACAGAGTTGGATGTTTCCGCTTCCCCAAGCCCAGAGATTCTTAACTCCAGGGAAAGGGACGCAGTGCCAGGTGGCCCCGTGGAATGGTGGCCGTGGTGACACACCCACAAGCTGGAGGGGTGTTAATCATCTTCCAGGAAGTTTTCCCCGTCCGCGGAGAGGACTGCTCCCCAGGGGTCCCAGGGCATCCCAGGATATGCTTTGGGGCTGGGGTATCAGGCTGAATGATGCACGGAGACACTTAAGCTCTCTATGCCTCAGTTCCTTCGTAAAACGGGGCTCAGCCCTCTCTGGCAGGGCTGTCGTGAGGCTTAGGAGACCCTGCATGCGACAGCTCACAGCCCACAACAGGCGCACAGCGAATGTCTGTCTTCCCCTCGCCCGCCTCCGACCCTATTCCTTCGCTGCCATCCTTCTTGCAGGTTCCGGGAAGCGCCACCTCCCCTTCCCTGGACGGTTACTGCGCGAGTCGTGCTGCGACCAGGCTGGGGCTGTCCCCGGGCTCAATAAGTCGCATCGGGGCCGCTCCCATCCCTGCGGCTCGGTTCCTCCAATCCCCGTCCCCACTCACCGGCTTCATAGCTGGCCGCCAGAAAACCAGACCGGCCTCCTCCTACCTCGGGCAGCACCAGCGTTTCAACCTCCGCCCCGCGCCCTCTGCCCCTCAGCTCAGCTCACTGGTTCATCCTTCTGTGAGGTGGGGCGAGGCTTCTTCTTGGAACCAATCGGACACTCCCCTTGTTTCTTACTCCGCCCCCGGTGCTCAGGCTCGACCTCTAACCGCTCATTGGTTCCTACGGGGCCTTTGAAACACGCGCCGGAGGAGGACCCTGCTGAGTGTTGATTGGCTGGGAGGGCGCCCTCCTCCCCCTGGTTGGCCGCCACAACGCTGTGGGGATGTTGGAAAGCGGTACTTTCTCGAGGCAGGATCCGAAGTGGTACCAGGGTAGGGAATTTTGTTTCTTCTTTTAAATTATTTTTTAAGGGCATGATGGGAAGCATTGACCTGGAGCATCTTGTGAAAACACACCACATCCTGTAGACTTTATAATTGTGGTCATATCTAGTCATATAAATATTATGGGAACCGCCAAAAATCCAGAATATAAGCATACCTTATCAAACATAGTATGTTTGATATCTTATATTCCTTACCATTTCAGGATATATACAGGTTGGGATGTAGATCAACCTTCCTGTTAACAAAATATCAATGAAATAGTATGTTATGAAGAGGAGATAAAGTCTTCAGATGGTTTTAAGTGCCAGTTTCTAAGTAATTGGCTATTATCTTAAAAAAATATGTTTGATTATTCTCTCCCCCCATTCTCCAGTCCCCATTTAGTTGGCCATGGGGAAGAAGGTCACCTGGAGCAATATTACCTGCTGATCTGACAAAAATATGCAGAGCTTTCAGCTCCCTGACTCATGTTGTGGAAACCAGTGGGTAGAGAGCTAATGGGAAGAATTCTTTAGCAAAGAAGATAGCACAGTTTGACTTAGAGACTGTATTAGTCAGGGTTCTCCAGAGAAAAGAACCAATAGGATATGTACATGAAGAGATTTATTTTAAGCTTGGCAAGTCAAAAGCTGATAGGGGAGACTAGGTGGGGCTGGAGATTCAGGAAAAAGTTGGAGTTGGAGTTCAAAGGCAATCTGCTCTAGAACCAGGAATACCTGATATTGCAGGTGAAGTCCAAAGGCCATCTGCTCCAAAATGCCCTCTTGCCTTTTTGTTCAGGCCTTCAATTGATTCAATCAGGACCACCCACATTATAGAGGGGAGTCTGCTTTCCTCAAAGTCCACCAACTGAAATGTTAATCTCCTCCAAAAACACCCTCACAGAAACATCTAGAATACATTTTGAGCAAATATCTGGGCACCATAGCCCAGCTAAGTTTGCACATAAAATTAGCCATCAGACAGGTCCAATCATCATTGAACTTGATTCATTAATTTATTCAGAAAATATTTATGAGCATCATCTGTGTCCTAGGTACTATGCAAGGTGCAAGGAATATCTGAGCGAACTAAACAAAGTCCCTGCCTTTATGGGGCTCACATGCTGCTGGGGGAGACTGTCAGGTAGTGATATGTGCTGTGAAGAAAAATTAAAACAAGTGGAGTCTGATGAGGATGCTATTCTAGATAGAAGTCAGGGAAGGCATCTTTGAGCTGTCACTTGAGAAACACCCAAATGAAGAGAGAGAGTGAACCATTTGAATAGTTAGAGGAAGAGTTTTCCGTCTGCCTGAAGAGTAAGGAGGTGCAAAGCCCCTGGGGTGGGAATGTGCTAGGTGTGTTCAAGGAACAGCAGAGAGGCCAGTATGGGAGAAGATGATTGAGTGAGGCTGAGAGAGGTAGGCAATGAAGCAGGGCCTTGTGGGAGGCTTAAGAGCCTCTTTTCTGAAGCATTGAGAGAGCGTCCAAGGAAAGACTGGAAAATTAATTAATTAATTTTTGGCTGCATTGGGTCTTTGTTGCTGTGCATGGGCTTCTCATTGTGGTGGCTTCTCTTGTTGCGGAGCACGGGCTCTAGGCACGCAGGCTTCAGTAGTTGTGGCAGGAGGGCTCAGTAGTTGTGGCTCGCGGGCCCTGGAGTGCAGGCTCAGTAGTTGGGGTGCAGGGGTTTAGTTGCTCCGCGGCATGTGGAATCTTCCGGACCAGGGCTTGAACCCGTGTCCCCTGCATTGGCAGGAGGATTCTTAACCACTGTGCCACCAGGGAAGTCCCCTGATTGTTTAAGTATTATCTGTGGCTACTTTTACGTTACAGTAGTAGAGTTGAGTAGTTGCAGCAGGGACTGTATGGACTGCAAAACCTAAAATATTTACTCTCTGGTCCTTTACAGAAAAAGTTTGCCCACCCCTGTGATATAGTCTGTGAGAGAAATGTATATTTCTTCTAGTAACATGATTTTAACTCTGTTTCTTGCAAAGGAAGAATCCTGGTCTTATTATGCTAAAACATTCTCCTCTGCTTGGCTTGGTCCCTTCATTATGGGGGTCCCACATAAACTGACAAGGGCTATGGCTGAACTATCTGGTTAAATGGCATCGTAGTAACCTAGTTTCTCTCTAATCCCCAAGATTCTCCCTGGAGAGGAGGAGTGGGGGCTGAAGTTCAGCCTGCCACACCTGTAGTCTTCAGTTAATCTTTTGGTGTGTGACTCACGGCTGTTAACAGAAATGTGTGTGGTCAAAACAATGTGGAGGATTTATCCAAACCATCAGAGGGAAAAGTGTTAACATATGTTCACAGACAGATGAGTATCTTTAGAAATGCTCAAAGAGAAACGAAACATGATTGCCATCAGAGGTTGTACTTGGATGTATGTTTTACAAATAGATCCATATTTTAAAAATATTTTAATATGAATGCTAATGGATTTGACATGTGTGTTAGGGAGAGAACACTGGAATCTTAGAGTTGACTGCAACTTGGAGAGATCATGCCTCCCCATTCGTGACATGCCAAGTTTAAAAATTTCTCTTGTGCTGACCATCGGTTACAGTATATAACATCTGCAGTAGGCATATGTTGTTTTCCAATTGCTTCTTCCTTTGGTGAGTTGCTCCTGTCTCATTTCATGCAGTCTTGTTGGGCATGTGACTGGGACTGATCCATAAATGTACCCTATTCCTCTGGTCACAGTTAATGGTCCAGGGAATGCATGTGACCCCAACTGGAGCATCCTTCCTTGTCTTGTGTGCTTTGGTTGCTGGTATCCTTATTTTCTTCTTTACCTTCCTAAGGTCTCTGTTTTACCCCAGAATGATGATGAGTTCTAATTTGCACTGGATAACTGGAGTAGATTGTAAAATATATTTAAAATATTATTTAAATTTTAAAATGCTATTGTATTTTATAGTGGGAATGGATGTAACAACTTCGCTCATTCCACAGACTCTTCTGTCCTGTGACTTTGTCATGCTCTGTCACGAGGTGGAGTATAATACTCCTCTTAAATATGCGCTGGCCTTAGTGACTAGTTTGACTGAGAATATACCAAAGTGATCAATGATAAGCTTGATAAAATTGCATCCTCATGTATCCAGCACCCAGATGAAGTAATGGAACATTACCAGCCCCCGGAAGTCTCCTTCGTCCACTAGCCACCCCAGAGGTTAGCTCTGGTTTGATTTCTGAAACCATTGCTTAATTTTGCTTGCTTAAAAGCTGTATATAAATGGTATCTTTGGTGTCCGGCTTCTGTTGCCCACTTCGTGAGATTCATTCATGCTGTCGTGTGGGGTTGTACTTGTTCATTCTCATGGCAGTATTCTGTTGTATGAATGTGCTGTAAGTTATTCATCTCATCTACTGTTGATAGGCACTGGGTTAGTTTCCAGGGCTGGGCTATTATGAATAGTGCTGCTAAAAATATCCTTGTCCACGTCTTTTGGTAAACATATGTACATAATGCTGTTGAGTATATACTAGGAGTGGAAGTGCATATGTTCATCCTTCGTCCGTACGGCCAGTTTTCCAGAGAGGTGGTACCAATTCACACTCCCACGGCTGTGTTAGAATTCTAGGTCAACATTTTGCCCAACATTTAGTATTGCCTGTCTTTTTCATTTTAGCCATTCAGTGGGTGCTAATTTCAAATTGTCAAGAGACTAACACTAATCAGTTGGATATCAGAGAGAATCAGTAGATGCCATTCTTTAAGAGGTAGCAAAATTTCCGTAATTTTTAGGAATTTTTGGAAAATGTTTTTGTACTATGTTATCATGTGTAAATATTTTATGCATTATTTTATAAATGTCCATATCACTGCAGTGTCTATATTTTGAGGGTACATGCCTACTTTAGACCGTAAAACTACTGATATGAACAGAGTGGCCCTCAATTTAGGAAGCTTCCCAAATTTAGGCCTCATCAGTGAGCACCTCGCACTGTGATGGGAGAAATATTATTTAAGTTTCCCAGGCATCCCCAGCTTGGGGCTAAAATTAAAGTCACAATAACCATCCTTTATGAAATAATATTTCTTTGGTTCCTAGTCTGTCTACTCTATGAAATTGCAGCCCCTGTTTATTCCTCATGCTAGTTCAGTGCATACTCATGGATGACATCCATATGCTCAGAAAGGCAAGGGCAAGGCACCCGCTGTCTTTGGCTCTCCTGCTCTCCCTTGCTTGTCGGGTCGCTGCCCAAACCTGGAGCAGCAACCATGCTGACACCCGCCGAAGGTGCTGGGACCACCGCTGACCACTGACGTCCCACCCATCTGCAGTGCCAACTGCACCTTCTCTGTTGCTGCTGAAATTGCTGGCACAGGATTTTGCTAACACTTGCATCTTCCATGTCCCCTGGAGATTTTAATGAAATAGCTCTTTTTAGTTTCACTGGCTGTTTACAGCCATAGAACTTGGGTCACAGGATGTTGAGGGTGGCCAACACTGGGCAGTACTGAGAATTGTCCCTCCCCTCTGGCTCTGTCTTGATGTCATGGAACCCAATTTGTGTACTTTGACTTTCTCTTCCTTTAGGGTGAGTTTCTTCCCAGGAGAACTCTGGCCTCTTCTGGGAAACAATCCTGACAAGATTATCTCACCCTCTGCTAGCTGTGCTCAAGTATGTCTGAGTCCCGAGTGCTTAGTCTCAAGCTGGGGTGACCTCATGTCCGGTTTAAACCTTAGTCCTGGTTTATGACTGTTGGTTGCCCTAGCGTAATTATTAACAGCTCTCTCTTTTACTTTCCAAAGTGTCCAGGGTGGGGTAGTAAATTATATGGACATTCTCTCTTAAGCCATCTTTAGGAAAGTTTTCCAGAGGTAAAACAGAATCAACAGCACATTTTAGAACAGTCAAGAAATAGAATATATAGGAAAGGGTTTTGAACCCCGAAGGCTGGGTGTGGCATTGCAGCTGCGGCCTCGTTTGCTGCCCCTGCTTTTCCTCCCAGCCCCACGGCTGGCAGCCACTTGGCTCCACCTACAGCCTGGTTTCTGCTCTGGTTTTAGATGGTTTCTTCTTTTCACAGGGAGATAGAAGGAGAAAGAGTAAAAGGCTCTGATACTCAGTTGGAGGTTAATACTTGCGGTGGGGGGGCCTACCTGGCGTGGCCTGGGCCCAATTTTGCTAATCTGGCTTTTGCTGTCTTCCTGGGACAGTTTCGATTTTCGATCATATCTTAGTTCTGAATGGAGCCCTGATGATCTCTTGCCATTTCCCCTGTCCCTGGCCTGCCCTGGACCTGAATTCTGGCTCCTGACCCTCAGTCACATGGGTTCTGCTGTCCACGGCCAGCTTTCTCAACACGGCCTGTCCTACCCTGTTGCCTGTTTGCACCCCATCAGTGTCCTCTGCTCTTTGGAAGCCGTTTTGTAACCTCTGGTTGCCCTTGCATGCTGGGTTCCCACCAGGAAGGCGGGGTGCTCTAGCAGGAAGGGAGAGGACGTTGAAGTCAAAAGACCTGGCTTCAAGTCCTAGTTCTGCAATGAGCTGTGTGACCTTGGACTAATCACCTAGTCAGCTGACCTGAATTGCAATCTCCTCATCTGTAGCATGTGGAATGGAATCGCTGCTTGAAAATGAATGAATTGACTTCTGAGCTCAGAGAGTTTCCTAGTGAGTTTGTTTGGTTATGAATCAGTTATCTGGGGCTGGAATAATCCTTGGGAAGTCAGATTTCTGAACTTGAGGAATCAAGCCTCTACAAAAAAGAAGCTGGGGAAGAGAGCTTGGAACAGTTGGCTGGATTTTCCATTGTCATCTTAGGAGAAAGTTTGGCCAGCTCCTGAAGCTGGGCTATTCACCTGTCCCAATTGCTTTCAGCCCAGAGAGGGCTTGAATCAGACAGCTTCTCACATGGGAGTGTCACTAGCACCTTTCCCCCATCTTCTCTCATTGGTTTTGGGAAACCAGTTTGAGAAATTTGCCAGGAATGGAGAAGAGTCTTAAATTTCTGTCTTTCAGTTATACTTAGTTCATTTTCAATAGAATCTAAAATAGGGACCTCCCTGGTGGCCCAGCGGTTAGGAATCCGCCTGCCAATGCAGGGGACACGGGTTCGATCCCTGGTCTGGGAAGGTCCCACATGCCACGGAGCTACTAAGTCCGTGTGCCACAACTACTGAGCCTGCGCTCTAGAGCCCGCGAGCCACAACTACTGAACCCGTGCGCTGCAACTACTGAAGCCTGCACACCTAGAGCCCGTGCTGCGCAACAAGAGAAAAGCCACTGCAATGAGAAGCCCACACACCGCTGCTTGCCTCAACCAGAGAAAGCCCGCGTGCAGCAACAAAGACCCAACACAGCCAAAAATAAATAAATTTAAAAATAAAAAGAAAAAAGGGTCCAAAAATAAAATAGAATCTAAAATAAGGAGAAAGAGCATTATTTTCATCACATTGAAGTGAATTCAAAATGAGTTGGAAACAGGTATGTTATAAACATCCACATTAATGATCTAAAATATAAAACAGAAATTGGCAAGGCCAACCTGATTATAGTTCTGTTCTTCCTGGAATAGGAGATAGCAGGGGAGAAAAGTAGGATTTCAGAAAACATCTTCCTCCCATGCAGAAATCCCCAGTGGGGGACTCAGATCTGATTAAATGAGTCAGTCTTACATTCATTACGGTATATTACAAACATTTTTCAGCATTCAGAAGTGACTGGTGTCTCTGTGGATTTGGCCAGTTCCTGACAATTATGCACTTGGATGCTAGTGTAAACCAGTGTGCCAAGCGCCTGGAATGACGATCCATGTCTGAACAACTTTCAGTCTGGGAAGGATGTTGTTCAAACACCACGCTCCTTCCCAAGATGGCCAAATCCTGGTTACAGTTTTATCCTTTAAATCTATTTATCCTGAAACCTGACCTTTCGAAAGGATATGGCCACATCCCTTGCCCCTTTCAGCTTCTGCAGCAAACACCTGGGGGACCTTGCATGTGCTTTACAGCGTCTGTCTGCAGATTTATCAAGAAGTAGTTCCGTGCCTAGCGCCTTAATCGGAAAATCACATTCTGAACATAACGTGTCAGATGGATTAGAAAACGCTAATTTGTTCAGAGACTGTTAAATCTGGAGTCCTGGCCAAATCCTGAACTGAGTCATGGCATTCTTTTTCTGAAATTTCCTTCCACTTTAATTTGTATGAGTATTAACCAACCTGTCCTCCACTGTAGCTGATTCACACTTGTTCTTTGTGCTGCAGCCCTTTATTAGGAGGAGAGGCTGTCACGTGGCATGTTCTGTATAGCAGTGGAAGCCGGTGCAAAAACTTAACACTTTTTAGGAATTTGATCTAGGACTACCTTGGCATATCTGGAGAGGACAAGAATGCGTGCTCTCTGAGGCAGGAATTTTTGTCTCTCAATGACTGAACAGCATCTAGACCAACATCTGGCTCGAAAGAGCCATCCAGTAAATATTTGTTGAATGAATAAATAAGTGAATAAATAATTATAAGCCCACCCTCTTCTTTTTTTAATTAATTGATTTATTTTGGCTGTGTTGGGTCTTCGTTGCT
The DNA here is from genome assembly GCF_964270905.1 of Leucopleurus acutus. Taxonomy (NCBI): domain Eukaryota; kingdom Metazoa; phylum Chordata; class Mammalia; order Artiodactyla; family Delphinidae; genus Leucopleurus; species Leucopleurus acutus. The sequence goes on from NC_139142.1 coordinate 46,004,425, forward strand.
GTGTGCAGGCTTTCTGTAGTTGCGGCGAGCGGGTGCTACTCTTAGTCGCGGTGCACGGGATTCTCACTGCAGTGGCTTCTCTTGTTGCGGAGCACAGGCTCTAGGTGCGCGGGCTCAGTAGTTGTGGCTCATGGGCTCTAGAGTGCAGGCTTAGTAGTTGTGGCGCACGGGCTTAGCTCCTCCACGGCATGTGGGATCTTCCCGGACCAGGGCTCGAACCCGTGTCCCTTGCATTGGCAAGCGGATTCTTAACCACTGTGCCACCAGGGAAGTCCACCCACCCTCTTCTTAATTGCACAGTAAATATCATCTTGTCCATTCCTTACTCTCTTTTATTTTCTCACTCTGTTTTTATTTAGTTTACGCAGAAGGCATTTAAAAGCATTTCTCTACCAAGTGGGGCAAGTTGAAAGCAAATATGGCCACCTTGAAGGGGGCCTTGTGGGCACTTGTCAATCTTTTCACTCATCCCTCTTGCCTCCCTTCCTCGCCCAGCCTTCACCCCTCTCCTCTAGAAGTAGCCCTGCTTCCCGGCTCGGCACATGGCCTGGCCTTCCTTTGTCTGCACCTGTAACATTATGTGGCCACAGCAATGCTCGCCTCTTTTCCCCTAGTTTGAATCCCTTCTATGTAAGAAAGACTCCTTCCCTTCTGTGGAATCTTGTAGCACCAGTTATTTCCTCTCTTCTGCCAGCTCCTCACTATTGACTTCCGCAGAGCCCATAGGAGAGCTCAAGTCCTTCCAGTGTTAAAACACACACAACACACACACACACACACACACACACCCCCATACGCCAAAACAAATACCCCTCCCCAGCCCCTCCAAATTTGCTCCATATCACTTTTGCCCTTAGAGCCTAGTTTTTCAATAGAAAGGTCCGTATTCAGAGATCTGCCTTCTCACTTCTTTTAAATCTATTATCCTTTGCAAAATTCAGTAAGAAAAAAATGTTCTTTCAGAAGGAAAATACAAAATCAGAAAATATGTCTCTCCTTTAAGAATGGAACCAGAGGGCTTCCCCGGTGGCGCAGTGGGTGAGAGTCCGCCTGCCGATGCAGGGGACACGGGTTCGTGCCCCGGTCCGGGAAGATCCCACATGCCGCGGAGTGGCTGGGCCCGTGAGCCATGGCCGTAAAGCCTGCGCGTCTGGAGCCTGTGCCCTGCAAAGGGAGAGGCCACAACAGTGAGAGACCCGGGTACCAAAAAAAAGAATGGAACCAGACATTTTTCTTCCTTGCTAGGTAGATTTCTTAGGATAAGAGCATGAATCCCAAGTCACCTTGCATTTTGTCATCACAGAACTTTCCATTGGCAAAATCCCTTGACGACAAAAGAGAAAAATACAAGAACGATCTTTTATTGTAAAACTTGTTTATAACCCAAGAGGAAATACACATCTGGAGCCCTTGTACTGGAGTTTGTTTTCAGGTTGAGGGACTGACTAGGTGAAAAGAAATGATGGTTCTTCAGTTGAACCAGTTGATGAAGAATAGAGTGAACCAGCAGGATGTTTGCTAATCTTTCTTAACGAGCATTATTGAAAAGGGTATAGAAAGGCCATGTAAATGCCTCCTGGTTACAGGGAACAATTCTAAATGCTGTCTTCCTCCCACGACAGAGTCCTTATAAAGGAATTTCTGTTTTTTTCCCCTGAATCCTAAACACAACACAGTATCTCGTTCGAGAATTACCTTCCCGTCAGCCACACTCAATGCTAGCCTGTACCTCTGGAGTTCTTCTGATGTGCTCTGCGCAGGTTCCCTCCTGATGACATCCTCCGGTCACATGCAGTGGACATTGCAGGTGACTTGTCTGTGGTCTTTGATTATGATGACCCATCCCTTTGTGAAAGTCCCTCTTTCCTCAGTTCTGCAGCTGTCAGTTCTCCTAGCTCCTCTTTTCCAGTTCCTCCTCCTCTGTCCTGGAAACTCGGCCTTCCTCAGGGTCCTTTCCTTGGCTTTCTTCTAACTCCCCATACTCACCGTTGGCTGCCTTAGTGGTCCTTCCACTGCCAATAAGCCCATGAATTCCTAATGTCCACCTCTGGCCCTTACCTCTTCTGAGTTCAGACTCATGTGCACAGTTGCCTTCCACCTTGATGGCCCTCAGGCAGTAAAGCTGTCACACAGCTCATTGCAGAACTAGGACTGGAAGCCAGGTCTTTTGACTTCAAGGCCCTCTCCCTTCCTGCTAGAGCACCCCGCCTTCCTGGTGGGAACCCAGCATGCAAGGGCTGGAATTATGATCTCTTCCTCAAACTTGCTTTTCCTCCATCTCACTGTAGCCACACACCTGAGGGTCATTCTATCTCTCCCCATCTCACCCCATATTTAATTGGCGGCCAAGTGTTGCCTTTTCAACTCCTTACTACCTTTCGTTTTGGCCCCCTTCTCTCCATACCCATTGCCACTGCCCCGGATCCGACCTTATCACTTCTCACCTGTAACATGGACAGTTTCCCACCTCCCTTCCTCCTCTTGCTCATACACTTCACCAGTGCATTCTCCACCTGGATCTTTTGGTGATACCAGAGGGATCATTTTAAGATGCAAATTTGATCATGTCACTTCCCTACTGAATACCCTTTACTATTCCCCACTCGTGAGATTGTCAACTAAGGAAAGTCACTTGCCATCCAGCTCACGAAAGATTAGGTCATTAGCCACTGCAGCTGCTGACCTCCAACACACCCTGAATGGAATTCAGGGTGGAGATCAGGAATGAGGCACTCTGTGCTTCGGGAGAAACTGGCAGAACAGGCCTTCAGATAGTTAGATATTTTCAGGAGAAAATTTTATGAGCCAACTTCTTGCATCTTCTCATATCTAGAAAAGCACTAAAATCATTAACAGGGACATCTGCTCCCTCATGACTAGCAGCAAACTTCTGCTGAAATGTGTGCTTGAGGGCACGTATCCCCCCTTCACCAAAATCGTATATATACTGACCTCCCACAAACCTTTTCAGAGCAGTTCCTCAGACCCATCTGAGAGGCTGTCTCCCATGCTATAGTCCTCAGTGAGCCCCAAATAAAATGGAACTCACAGCTCCTACATTGTGCGTTTTCCCACCCTTGTGCACAGCATAAAAGATTGTTAATTGGCTCCCTTGCTTAAACTATGCATCTTAACTTTCTTGGGGGAATCTCAGACCCAGAGGCCTACGGTGGAGGGGACAGTGGGGACCAGGTGGGGGTGTTGTGAATTAGAGAGTTCAAATCCCATTTTGAATTAGAGAGTTCAACTCCAGCCAGTTGTTGCCAGGTGGGAATTTGGGCACAGTACAGCCAAATGAAATCAACTTTGTGTGTGTGTGTGTGTGTGTTCAGCTTTCTGTTTATTAAATGTTAGAGACTAATTTTAAAAATTAAAAAAACATCGTGTGGTAGTTCACTATGAAAGTGAAAAAGAAAAACAAACCATCTGTGGACCAAACTAAACACACCTGTATAAGATGGTGCATGATTGATGCCTGTGTCTGTAAGCTCCCCCTGCATCCTGTATCTCAGCTGCATGCAACTGCTTCCAGTGCCCTAAAAGTGTCTTATACCTCCTCGCCTTTGTTTCTGCTGGCTGGCTCCGTTTGGAATGCGCTCTTTCTTCCCCACACTCCTCCCATCCCACCCACACTCTTCTCCCAAAGAAATGCTAAGGAATTTGGGAGTTTTCCTTATTTGTCAAGACTCCCCTATAGGTCCTTTCTCTCTCAAGCATTTCCTGACATTCCTTCACCCCATTTTAGGGAGAACCAACTCTCTTTCTTTTGCACTCCAATAGGTTTTATGGAATTTTGTTTTTATTTTTTTATTTGTTTTCATGATACAATCTCTAGACTTCAAGCTCCAAAGGGATAGGTTCCATGTCTAATTTATCCATATACTCTCAAGACTTGCACAGTGATTGGCGCAGAGTAGCCACTTAATAAAAATTTGTTGAGTGAATAAACTAGACAGTAGTTAGTTGCCAAGATGTATACTTTCTAAAATTGACATTCACTTTAATTCTTATCAAAAAGTGCCAAAAAGTTATTTTATAGTTGAAAACTTAATATCATTCCAAAATCCTCATAAATACTGATGCCTCTTCTGCAAGTCAGTCTCCAAAGATGGCCACCAAGGAACATGCCTCCCAGTATTCATGCCCTTGTGTGGTTCCCCCCCAGTCCCCAGCTTGAACCTGGGTTGGCCCTTTGACTTGCTTTCTGATCAGTAGAATGAGGTGGAAAGCACACTGTATGACTTCCAAGCCTGGGTCAGAAGAGGTCTTGCCGCTTCTGCCTGAGTTTCTTGGAATTCTTGCTCTTTTTTACTCTCTCTGGGAACCCAGCTGCTGTGCTGTGTGGACCTCAAGTCACATGAAGAGGCCATGTATAGACCCCTGCTGGGCTCCCAGCCAACAGGTAGCATCAACCACCAGCATGGGAGTGGGGCATATTGGACATCTAGCCCAATAGAGCCTGCAAGTGGAAGCCATAGTCGACTTTGCAGTGCAACTGTGCGACACCCCAAGTGAGAACTGCCCAGCTGAGCCCATTCAACACACAATCTGTGTGAGATACAATTAGGTTATAAGCCAATTAAGTTTTGCCGTGGTTGTACAACGATGAAAAGCCAGAGCATCTTAGAAGTGAATAAAATCTTCTGCGTGAAATAATTATGTTAAGGATAGTTTAACCCAACTTGCTACAACTGACCTTGGAGTTCTGTGCTACATTATTTCACAGAGAACCTATTAGACCTCATGCTTCAATGAGAGTTTTTAAATGTGCAGTGTCCTTCATTTGGAGAGTTATATACTCCTGATACATTTACATATTTATAAAAAAATCTTAGTAAAGTTTTCTGACAGGCTCATACACATCAAATTCTTACACAGCAAATAACGTGCTGGTGAAAAATTGCCAGTATAACTTCCATCCTGTAGTAGCCAGTGCATTTTTCATTTCATTAGAATGAAATTGTAGAAAAGATTTTCTATGGTCCTTTCTATAGAGGAGTCATTCTTTAGCAAAATAATATAGGGCAGATTTCAGTAAACAATATTTGTTTAGCTTTTATATGTTAGATAGTTCTCTTGCCCCATTAAAAAAATTAAGCTATAATTTATAGACAGTAAAATGCACCATTTTTAGTATACAGTTCTGCAAGTTTTGACAAACGTAGGCAGCTGTGCAACCACCATAACACTCAATACAGAACAGTTCCATAGCCCCCCCCTGCCCCCCCAAATTTCCCTGGGCTCCTTGGTAGTCAAGCCTCCCCCTTGACCACTGAGCTTTTTTTAAAAACAATTTATTGTGATATACATATAATATATAAAATAACTATTATTCTATATATTATCTATAAATATATAAAATTAACTATTTTAAAGTGAACAATGTAGTGACATTTAGTATACTCATAATACTGTACAGCCACCGTCTCTGTTTAGTTCCAAAAATATTTCCATTATTCCAAAGCAAAACTCTTTGCAGTGTTCCCTCCCATTTGCTCCTTTCCCCGTCCCCTGGCAACTACCAGTCTGCACTCTGTTTCTATGGATTTATCTCTTCTGGGTATTTCATATAAATGGAATCATACAGTATGTGACCTTTTGTGTCTGGCTTCTTTCACTTAACCTAATGTTTTGGAGGTTGATGCCCTTTGTAGCATGCACCAGTACTCCATTCCTTTTTATGGCTGAATAATGTTCCATTGTATGGGTATGATCCATTTCTTTGTCCTTATAGTTTTGCCTTTACAAGAATGTCATGTAAATGAAATCGTATTGTCTGTAGCCTTTTGATTTCAATGAGATGTTTTGATCTTTGCTTTTAGAGTGTAGGGGTACCTTCAATAGTCCCTATCACTTATGAAACTGTTTTCCTAAAGGTTCTTTGGGGGTATGATATTTTGGGGTCCTAACTTGTGTGTACCCGTCTCCCTCTGCTTCATTGAACTTCCTCAGTTTTACACTGAGGCCCTGCCCAGAGCCTGGGCACACAACATATTAGTCGCTATCGATTTAGGGAAAGGTTGTTGGTGTGAAATCAGAGGACACAAGTGTCTGATCCTTCACTTTATATTCAAAAGCCATTTTATGGGTATAAGTAAGATTTGCGAAGCACATATAAGGAGTCAGGTTTTTTCCCCTATGAGCTGATAGTTAGGGGCAGAAATGAGAGGATCAGATGCCACTGTGTTCCCAGAGAAAGGAGCAGCGGCTGCCTCCCACTCGCTTTATGTGCTGGGGGAGGGTCAGCAATACTAGGACATTCAGATGTGTAAGGGGATAGGAGGAAGGAGGGAACTTGTGATTACGTACAGGGTTGGGTCTGAGAAAGCAAGGCTTTCCTACTGCACCGGTGAGATGTCCCTGAGGATATGTAGATAAGGCAACAGAATGTGTCAACACAGAGAGGGCCTCCACAGCCTGCCTGCCTCGCTTCCTGGCCGAGCATGCCTTAGGAGAGCAGACACGGTTTCACATCTCTCTAGAAGGGCTTGGGAGATGGCCAAGAAGCAGAGCGAGAGCAGGTGGGCCTGAAGGGGTCTCTTGGTCAGGAGACCAGCCGTGGTGAGAGTATGTGCTGTGTGGCTGGGGACCAGATGGGATTTCAGCCCCCTCAGCAAACGCTGGCCTGCAGGGTCATCCATCTGAGCCAGGGGCCAGACGGGGCTGAACATCTCAGCAGAAGCCATTGTACGGCAGATGATGGCAACAAGGGACGGGATGCCTTCTCCAGGTGTCATGATGCTGCACGAGCCCCAGGAGCTTGAAAACCACCCAGGGAAAAGGAGGGGGCGGAGAAATTCCAGACTGATTTTAAACTTGAAATAGCTAAATGTCCTTGGGAGCCAGGAGTGTAATTTCTGCCAGCAGGTGGAATTGGAACTTGAGATAGAGAATATGAGGAGTAGACTTATTAGTCTCTCTGGAGCTCAGTCTTTTCATCTGGCAAAGAGAGGGGTCATTCAGAGTCCCTCCTTTATACGGTTATTGTGGGCGTTAAATGAACTGATGTGTGCACAGCATTTAGGATGGTGCCTGGCACACAGCTCTCATCTGCAAAATGCATACATATGTACATATGAATACATACCTCAAGCAAACAAGCTGAAAAACAGAAAGTGATTGGAAAATAAAGACAATGCTTGAAAACCTCATCTGCTGCAGTTCTGTGCTACCATACAAGTGAACCAGGAAATCAGAGTTCCTGCCCTTTGGAGCTTTCAATTTAAGAAACAATGTAACTTCTGACAGTTCCTACTGTTGTTGCTAAAGCTGAATTATCAGTAACTATTGACTGCCTGCTAAGTGAATTAAGAAAACCGGCCACCACAAGGCTGGCTGGTATTTCAGGCGTGGCTTATGGGGCTTTGCACGCGGAGGGTTGCTTGGATCTCCCCCTCAACTTCGTGCCTTTGTGGGCTTAACTTTATCAACTTACCCGCAGTGGGTAGTCTTCCTGTGACCCCCCCTCTCACTTTTTCTCTGTTTCGCTCTCTATATATATTACACATAAAAATATTTCCTATTCAGTCACCTTTCCTGTTCAGTAAACCTTTTTAAGTAGTTTCAAAGATTTATTGGTCCATTTGATAATACTGTATCATTGTAAGTGTTATTGCTAGGAATTAGTAGCCAAAATATTATATGTGATATAGTTTTCCCTGTGGCTTCCTTATTCATTCTTATTTTGCCCATTCTAACATTTTTAGGATTGTTAACCATATTATTTTTTTTACCCTTCACAATTCTGTAGTTATGGTTAGTGTCTATCAATGTTTACTATAACCCTGTACTGTTGGCTTTCAGCCAGTTAATTGTTGTTGGAGTGATTTTTAGAGAATTGGCCGCCTTCCTGAGTACTGGCTGCAGCCCTTCTCTCTTTTTTTTATTCAAACAGAAAGTCACAAAAATTACAATCATCCTCATCAGTTCACTTGGTCCCATGTAATTAATTCTTTTTATCTTGATCTTTTGTTAGCACTTTTATGAATTCATCCGTTTTCCATTAGAGTTCTGAAAATGCTTATTCATTCAGTTCAGCAGTATAGTCAGTTACCAGAAACCTGTACTTGTCAGAGTCTTTTCCATGAATTCCTTGAAGATGAAACCCTTTTATAGGAACATTTTTGCAAAAGTATCAGAGTACACTCAGAACTGTCTGTAAATGACAAAAGACTTGAAAATGCCCACCGTTAAAGATTTGATGAAAGTTCATAATAATGCAATTGACAAGGAAATTTAGTTATTTCTGAGATACACATTTTAAAGTAATAACTAGAATTATGACTTATAACATTATACCAGAACATATAAGATTTTTAGGAATTTCATGTAATGTCTGAAACATTTATATTAACACATTTCCATATAAATAACGCAAAGAAAGTTTAGTATTAGTTTTTTTTAATTTTTAAATTTTATTTTATTTACTTTTTTATACAGCAGGTTCTTAGTAGTCATCCGTTGTATACACATCAGTGTGTACATATCAATCTCAATCGCCCAATTCATCACACCCCCCACCCCCACCCCCCGCTGCTTTCCCCCCTTGGTGTCCATACGTTTGTTCTCTACATCTGTGTCTCAACTTCTGCCCTGAAAACCGGTTCATCTGTACCATTTTTCTAGGTTCCACATACATGCGTTAATATACGATATTTGTTTTTCTCTTTCTGACTTACTTCACTCTGTGTGACAGTCTCTAGCTCCATCCACGTCTCAACAAATGACTCAATTTTGTTCCTTTTTATGGCTGAGTAATATTCCATTGTATATATGTACCACAACTTCTTTATCCATTCGTCTGTCGATGGGCATTTAGGTTGCTTCCATGACCTGTCTATTGTAAATAGTGCTGCAATGAACATTGGTGCAGCCCTTCTCTTGATCATCCTACCTTCCTGTTCTTCAGGATTTTCAGGCAGTCATGGTTCTCTTATTGCATTCATTATGCAAAAGTTCAAAACTTAGCCCTGTGAAAAAAGCTGAGTCCCTGGTCTGTTTTCCATCACCAAAACCAAATAAACCATAAACAAAAAGTCCATTTTTTAAAAATCCACATTACATTGGGAAAAAGATTTTTTAATGCTACTAAGTCTTCTCCAGGAAATCACCAGACCTGAGGCCCCTGCTGAGCTTGATTTAGGCCCTTGTTTGTTAAAATGGTATTACGTTGATTTTGGATAGTGTATTACAGAGCTCAGAGGCTGCTTGTTTCTGTTTTAATGGGGGGTGGGGGGAGGATCGCCATTTCTTCCAAAATACTCATGTTTTTCTCACATGTCACAATTCATTTGTGACTAAATCACTATAGTGAAGCACTTGGAAACCTTTTTATTCTGGAGAGTTCTGGGTACAAACACATCCTCCAAGGGTGATGAATATCAGACTGCTGCATCCTCCAAGGGAGAAGGATGTGCTGGGTGATAAACCAAAACGTGGCACACCAGCAGGCTCTTTTAGCTCAAACAGAAGCAAACGCAAGGACAGGAAAGAAGCACTCCAAGGGCCATGGCACGTTGCTCTCAGGAAAAGAGAATCAGTCATTTATTTTTAAGCCATCTATCAACCAGCCTCTACATGATCTTCGCTTTTTCTTTTTTCCCCCAGCTTAATTGAGATATGATTGTATATTTTTTTAAAAGCTGCTTGTGACCCCCTACCCACTGGGGCAATGGAATTGTAAGCTACAAACAGCCCAGCTTCCTAAGACATTGTGAGAGGCGATAAGGAGAAATGGATGTCCTTTTTAAAGCTCTTTCCTCACTCTGCTTCCCAAGTTGCTTTCACTTCGTCAGGAGAGCGCACTGCAGCAAGGTCCCTCCCGCGGCTTGCTGGCCGGGGAGCCCAGCGCCACTGGAATGTGGGGCTGTGAAAACCCGGGATGGGAAGCCCCGAACAGCTTGCTGAATTATTATTCCATTCTCTGCCAAAGCAGCGGGAGGCAAGATGATGAGTGAGGGAAAGAGCCCGTGGACTCCAGTGTGGGCTGAGGGAACCAAAACAAACACGGAGAAGACAGGCCAATATTTAAATCTGCTTAAAGGATGGAGCGCGCAGGAATGTTTGACTCTATTTTGTCTGGGGAACAGATTTCATTTTTTAAAGGCCGTGCTGGTCAGCGGAAAGCAGCGCTGGGAAGGGGTCTGTTTTGCTGCCCCCTTGCCCACGTCTCTACCGGCCCCTAGGGACATCTCCCCCTTTCTTAATTGGTACTTACCGTGTCCTGGAAGCTTTATAAACTGAGTTGGGTTCTGAGCTCGCATGCCCTGTTTAGATGCCCAGTACATCACCCCGTTCTTTCTCCTTCCCGAATAAACTTTGCCTAAGAATATTGGGGGTGAGGAGTAGACCGTGGAGGGAGCAATCGAAGCATTTCACAAATTCTGGTTTCCCACTTTCCATGTTGCTCAGCCCCGGTTGAACAGCATTAATCTGGACAGAGAGCCTCTCCTCATACTCTCTCCAGCTGTTGCATGGTGCCTCTCTCTGGGTGTTTTTTTTTAAAAAATCCCTTCCTTGGATATTCTTATTTGTAAAAAAATTCAAAAAAATTATTTCTATGTATTTTTTATGGCCGCACGGCTTGTGGGATCTTAATTCCCTGACCAGGGATTGAACCCGGCAGTGAAAGCGCCGAGTCCTAACCACTGGACCACCAGGGAATTCCCTGGGTATTATTTTTTACCACTTTACACAGATCTTCGTTCTCCACTCATCTCTCCATTTCCCACTCAAGGCCACCCTCTCAGACTTCCATTGCATTTTCATACGTGTCCATACCATGTTCAACTGGTGGTTGCCAGGTCTCCCCTTGGCCTCCTGCCACTGTCACTGGCCAGGGGAAGTCAGTCCCTTACCTCCTTGATCCGTTGTTTTGTGGCAAGTACTTTTCATTGACTTGCTACCAAGTATTTTGATGAACACGAGACGATCATTCAAACACATGTTCTGTCCTTGCAATTATATAATGAGATGGAATGTTGGCAGTGAGAATATATGTGTATATGTGCACTCAGTCACACACACACACACACACACACACACACACACACACACACAAACCCTCCTTTTGGTCTGTGGAGGGAGCTTATTACCCCAAAGGGCAGAGTCGAATCTCTGTTTACACTATGACTGTCCAAGAAAGCTGCCAATTTCACTTCCTTTTTATATTTTTCACTTTCAGAAAAGTGTTGGAGGAGCTAGCTTATCATGGGTGGTATGGGCTTTGGGGATGGTAATCTTTCAGTCACACTATTAATAAAAGTAGACATTTTTCCAAGCTTAGTCCGTTCAATAGTAAAAAGCAATCTAGGCTCATAACTGTAGAGGGCGCTCATGTCTTAATAATAGCACTGCCATTGCTGCTAGAAGCAGCAGTGAGGTGGTGGGAAGAGAGTAACCTTTTATTACTAGATTATTTTATGGGAAAGGATATAAGGTGCATTTAATTTTCATATTACCTCTCTAACTTCTTTCTTCTTGCGAATAAACTCATCTTATTTGTATCCTTTGGTTACAGTTTTGTTAAAAGTGCACCAGCCCTGCCCAGTGAGAATTCTCCTATTTAATATATTAGACCTTGTGTTGGTCCTACCTCTGGATAACTGATACTGTGTGTGCAGGAATTATAGGTGATCTTCCAAAAATGGCAACTGGAGCAGGACACTCTTTGCCTAAAAACCTTTAGTGTTTTTTTATTTTTTTATTTTTTTGCGGTACGCGGGCCTCTCACTGTTGTGGCCTCTCCTGTTGCGGAGCACAGGCTTCGGACGCGCAGGCTCAGCGGCCATGGCTCACGGGCCCAGCTGCTCCGGGGTATGTGGGATCTTCCCGGACCGGGGCACGAACCCGTGTCCCCTGCATCGGCAGGCGGACTCTCAACCACTGCGCCACCAGGGAAGCCCCCCTTTAGTGGTTTTTGATCTCATTTGGAATGAACCCCCCGACCCCCTTCTTACTGTGCTGACCAAGGCCTTGTAGGATATAGCCTCTTTCGACTTGTCAACCTTCTCTCTCTCTTCCTTCCCTGACGTCCAGGCCGAATCTGGGACAGTTTATGTACCGTGCTCAGTGGTCCACACTCAACGTCCTCCTCAATTGCTGCTCTATCTGCTCATTGAGCCCATCCACCCGTCTTCCCATGGCTGGCTTCTTTCCACTTCTCAGTCCCTTGCTTCATATAAATTCCTCAGAGAGGTTTTCTTCTTTGTCTGCCCTACCTAAAATAGGTCCTTCCGCGCCCAGCTTATTTTTTTTTTATTAGAAAAATTTGAATTGCATTATGATTCACATAAAAGTTTACATAGTGTAGAATTCACCATTTAAAGTGTACAATCCAGTAGGTTTTAGTCTATTCAGAAGATTGTACAATTGTCATAACTACCTAGCTTCAGAGCGTTCCCATTACCCGAAGAAGAAATCGCACACCATTAGGAAGTCTCTCCTCACCCCCCATTCCTCCCAGCCCCTCATATTCACTAATCTATCTACTGTCCCTATGGACTTGCCTACTCTGGACATTTCACACCCACTTTGTTTGAACTGTTAAAGCACCCTGTTTCCTTCCTTTCTGGCACACATGCATATTTTTTTTTCACATCTTTATTGGAGTATAAATGCTTCACAACGTTGTGTTAGTTTCTGCTGTAGAACAAAGCTATATGTATACGTTATCCCCATATCCCCTCCCTCTTGAGCCTCCCTCCCACCCCCCCATCCCACCCCTCTAAGTCATCACAAAGCATTGAGTTGATCTTGTGCTATGCAGCAGCTTCCCACTAGCCATCCATTTTACATTTGGTAGTATATATATATGTCGATGCTACTCTCTCACTTCATCCCATCTTCCCCTTCCCCCCACCCCGTGCCCTCAAGTCTGTTCTCTATGTCTGCATCTTTATTCCTGCCCTGCCACTAGGTTCATCAGTACTGCTTTTTAAAATTCCATATATATGTGTTCACATATGGTATTTGTTTTTCTCTTTCTGACTTACTTCACTCTGTATGACAGACTCTAGGTCCATCCACCTCACTGCAAATAACTCAATTTCATTCCTTTTTATGGCTGAGTAATATTCCATTGTATATATGTGGCACACATGCATTTGTTTCCTTGTTTATCATATATTCTCATGCTCCATGAATATGAGTAGAGTTTTTTCCTATTCAGTCAGCCTAGCAATGCAGTGAGCTCAGCCTCTTGTTGTGGGAGCGAATCAATGTGGTGGTGTGATCACCCCTGGGACTCTTGCAGAAGAGAGTCCTCCTGGGGCAGGATGACCTCTAAGAGGTCTTCTAGTTCACAGCTCCTACACTTTTGTGCAACATCTTTTCACTCATTACATTTCCAGGAGCAGCTCTTTGAGGCTCCAGGTCTTCCCCAAGTATTTTCTGTTCTTCACTTGCAACCCACAGGTCATAACTGATTTAATCCCATTCAACAAAGTGCCACACTGGGCTTCTAGAAGACTCTGAGGGTTGGGATCATGCCGGAGCAATAATAACAGTAACATTCACGAAGAATCGGTCACGGGCCAGGCATGGAAATGCGTGTGCTATTTGCATTTTTCCCACTTATTTCAATGGTCTTATGACAACCTTGTGAGATAGGTATTGCTATTATCATCCCATTTTGAAGATGGGAGCACTGAGGCCTAGGGAGTAGACACATTTTACTCAGCCAGCTCTTGGCAGAGTAGGGACTAGAGTCTTGCAGTCAGACTCCAGGGCCCACTTTTCTTAACCGCTTTACTCTGTTCAGCTTCTTAGGTTACAGCTATGTGTTTGCTCAAAGTTCAGCATAATGTTTGCATGAAATGTGAATATTATTGCGTTAAGATTGTTCACAACAATGATACCATAAATAAAGAAATATTCTTTGCAGTTCTTAGCAGAGCAGCAGAGCAGCAGTCTTTGTTATATGGGATTCTCTGCTGCCCTCTGGGCTAGGGATGTGACCAGCTAGTGTTGTTTGGAATGCCTTGGGGCTGTGTTAGCTTTTGTGCATGGATGGAGGGAAGGATTCCTGTCAGGGACAGCAGTTCATACTTCCAGAGCAGCTGGCACCTGGAAGAGTGTGGTTTCCTGCAGGAGGGTTGATCCCCAGGAGAACTGCCTCTGAACAGCTCAGGCAGTATATGAGTCAGGGTTCTCTCCATATATTTACATGGAGAGAGAGACTGAGAGAAGGAGAGAGGGTTGTTTTGTATTTTAATATGCAGAGTGGGCTGGTTGGCTGGAGACCCGGGCATGATCCGAATAGTAGTTCAAATCTGAATGCCATCTGTGCAAAATTCCCTCTCGCTCAGGGTAAGTCAGTCTTCTGTTCTAGTCAGGTCTTCAACTGATTGGATGAGGCCCACCCACATTACCACAGGGAGAGTAACCTGCTTTATTCAAAGTCCACCAATTTAAATGTTAATCACATCCAAAATACCCTCACGGAAATATCTAGAATAATGTTTGACCACATGTCCGAGCCCTGTGGCCCAGGCAAGTTATCACATAAAATTAACCATCAAAGCCCGTACTTGATGCTTGGGTCCAACCTGGGCTAGGCTGGAATGCAGAGAGGGCAGTATTGCTGGAGAACTTTCTATTTCTCATTTGGTGAGGGGAGTCCAGCTCCCATCTACTGTAAGTTACTACCAGTCGGCTCCCCAAGGGCAGTGCTTGTGGTTAAGAATGTGTGGTTTGTCCAGAGAACAAGCATTTGCCTGAGACCCATCTTTTGGTTGGGGAGGGGGTACGTGAGCACCCCACTTTTTAGGGACCCTAAAAAAGGCCCACTTTTTTAGCTGGGTGGGCCTCAGGGACCTAGTAATCACTCACCCAAAGAGGACCCACTTGGTTCTGGCTTGAGCCATCTCTGGATTGCATTCATTTATTCATTCAACAAACATTTGGTGAATGTTTATTATGTGCCAGGCTCTTTCTAATTCTGAGGAAACAGCAGTGAACAAAGGCGGACAAAAATTGCTATTCTCAAGAAACTTATGTTCTGGGAAGTGAAGAGAGACAGACATTTAAAGAAAACAAATAAATTTAAAAAGTGTCATAGACCATCTGGTGATAAGTGCCGAGGAGGAAAATAAAGGTGAGACAAGAAATAGGGAATGCCATGGTTGGCAGTGTGGGTGGGAGGCTGCTGGTTTGCATTATGGAGTAGAGTGGTCAGGGAAGGCCTCACTGGAAGAAAAGTTACCTTTTGAATAAAGAGCAACTCATGCAGATAACAGGAAGAGAACTCCGGGCAGAGGGAACAGCCAGTGCAAAGGCCCTGAGGAAGGAGTGTGCCTGGAATAGAATGAAAGGGGAGAGAGTAGTGGGTGGTAGGAGAAGGCCAGGAGGAGTGGGGCCTTGAGGGCCACAGCGAGGGCTCCAGCTTCTTCTCTGAGCGAGCAGAAAACTACAGGAAGGTTTTGTGTCCAGGAGTGACGTGGTCTGGCTGCTCTTATGAGGTGTATGTTTGCAGTGGGGGGCGGTAGGAGTGTCTTCGTCCATTTGGGCTTATATAACAAAGTACCACCAGACTGAACGGCTGGTAGACAACAGAAATTTATTTCTCGCAGTTCTGGAGGCTGGAAAGTCTGACATCCAGGCACTGGCAGATTTGGTATCTGGTGAGACCCACCTTCTGGTTCATAGATGGCCGACTTCTCACTGTGTCCTCACATGGTGGAAGGGGCGAGGGAGCTCTCTGGAGCCTCTCTTATAAGAGCACTAATCCCATTCATGAGGGCTCTGCCTTCATGACCATTCAGCACACCACCATCCCCCGCCACCCGCGGTTTTAGGAGGGAGACTCTTGCTGGAATTTAGGGAAGAGATGGTGGTGCCATGGACCAGGTGGTGGTGAGAAGTGGCCTGATTCTAGGTCTGTTTTGAAGGCCAGGATTTGCTGCACAGAGTGTGGCCCTTGCGGAGCACGTGTGCAGTTTGGGGAGTGACTGGGGGGGTAGGGTTAACATTTACATTCCCATCCAGCCCTCTTGCACCTTTACAGTTGAGGTGAGAAGAAGATGGCCTTAGATTTTGGGGATTCCTGCCCTCAACAAGAGTGTCCGAGGACTGCCTTCGGGGCTGTTTTAGGATGCGTGGCCAGGTCTCAAAGGGATAGAGACCCATCCAGGGGCCGGTGGCTGTGGCCAAGAGTAGATTCACCCAACCGCCCACCCTCCAAGCTCTCATGCGCTGTGGACATACGCTGCCCCGTGGCCATTCAAAGGAAGTGACCTCATCCGTGTGCCTTTCAAGCCACACAGGATGGTCCTTGTGCGACATTCAGCCATCGCTCTGGTTTACACCAAATCCAACAACTTGTGGCCTGCAGATCTTCAGTATAAATAGCTGGAAAAGGCTGACCTTGACAACCTCATTTCTCATTCCTTTCTTGTTACAGGTAATAGAGCTGAAAATGTGGTTTTAATTATAGCACTAATGAAAACTGAAAATCCAGACAGACACTTGACGAACTCTGCTGTGCTTTATATTACATTTGTGCTAACTACAAAGTGCCCAGCTGGGTGTAACATTATCCCCCTTTCCTCGAGCATCCGCCTGACTGAAGCTGTATAATTGATGTGTACTTTGGCAGGAGGTCAGCTTAAAGGGTTTTTTTTTTTAAGGTTTTTTTTTTTTTAAAGCATCTTTAACGGTATTTTGGGGGAAAGGAATACGTTTATTACCTGGGCTGGGAGAACATTTCTCTAGGTTGCCTGACACTCCCCACCCCCATTCCAAACTTCTTCTAGAGTATTCCACACATTACCTTCAGGAACTTCCAGGGCCAGAAATGAGCAGAGACTTACTTTAACTTGGAGCCACGTACCTTTGTCCTTGGCCAGTAACGCTGCCTGGGTGAAGCGATGCCTTACCATGCAAACCTGTTCAGCTCTCTGTGCCTTCCTGTCAGAAGGGTGTGTGCTGTGTCTATGAAAGGGAGAGAGATGGTGGCCGGGAGAGGGGGCTGCATCCACGTCATGCACCCGTCTGTCCTCACCTGCTGGTCCATGGCCATCATGGGGCCTCTAAGGAAGTTTAGAGGTAGGGTTGTCAAATAAATGACAGGATGCCCAGTTAAATCTGAATTTCAGAGAAATAGCAAATGATTAAAAGTCTAAAAATATCTCTCCTATTAAAAAATCTTAATATTTAACTGTTGTTTACCTGAAACTCAAATTTATACTGGGTGTCCTGTAGTTTTACTTGTTGAATCTGGCAACCCTACTCGACAGGGTTTCTGAGACTGCATAAGGTTTCTGTAAGGACTTCTAAAGAATTCTCGCCCATGGCTTAAAGCAAATATAGATCCTCATTTGGAGACAAGGTAAGGTTACCTCTATTATAGCTCACCGCGGGCTCCGTTCACATCCCACCTGATTATGAAATCCCTCTCTCATCCAGCTCCTTAGGTCACAGAGAATGCCATGAATCCACCCCCAAAGGTTCTAGAATGATTGGAATTCATGGCATTGCCTACCTCAAAAATAACAGAAGTTTCTTCAGAGACCCACTGATGGTAATGGCATCTTTACTGACTTGGTTGGTGATCTGGTCAAGCTTCAAAATCGCTTTCTTGTTTAATTTATGCTCTTTCTGTTTTTATTTAAATTTTTGAATAAGTAGTATCTATTCATATTACATATACTGATTTCAACAAAACATAAAATGTATATAGTAAGAAGTCTCGGGCTTCCCTGGTGGCGCAGTGGGGCTTCCCTGGTGGTGCAGTGGTTGAGAGTCTGCCTGCCAATGCAGGGTACACGGGTTCGTGCCCCGGTCCGGGAAGATCCCACATGCCGCGGAGCGGCTGGGCCCGTGAGCCATGGCCGCTGAGCCTGCGTGTCCGGAGCCTGTGCTCCGCAACGGGAGAGGCCACAACAGTGAGAGGCCCGCGTACCAAAAAAAAAAAGAAGTCTCCTGTTCCCTTCTAATGTCCAGCCATCCAGTTCCGTTCCCCACTGGCAACAAATACTATTAATTATTTAGTCTTCCAGACATATTTATGTGTATATATGCAAATTAGTATATGTCTTCCCTCCTCCCCATTTCTATATAATTGTTAGCATACTGTACCCACTGTACTTGTTATACTGAAAGCATCCTCCTTTTTAAATTTACTATATCTTAGAGATCTTGTAGTATCATGACATAAAGACCTTTCTTATTCATTTTTTATGGCTACATAACATTACATTGTGTGGCTTTATCATATTATTTAATCAGCCTCCTTTTGTTGGACATTTACATGAATTCCAGTTGTTTGCTGTTACAAACAACAATACGAACCATGCATCATTTTGCATGTGTGTGAATGTATCTTCAGTTAAATTCCTAGATGTGGTTTGTTGAGCCAAAGAGTGTATACATTTATAGTTTGCCAAATTTCTCTATTAGTTTCCTATTACTGCTGTAACCAATGACCACCAATGTGGTGGTGTAAAACAACACAGAATTGTTATCTTACAGTTCTGGAGGTCAGCAGTCTTTTTTAAAAATTATTTATTTATTTTTGGCTGCTTTGGGTCTTCGTTGCTGCGCGCGGGCTTTCTCTAGTTGCAGAGAGCGGGGGCTACTCTTTGTTGTGGAGCACGGGCTCTAGGTGCACGGGCTTCAGTAGTTGTGGCGCACGGGCTTAGTTGCTCTGCGGCATGTGGGATCTTCCCGGACCAGGGCTCGAACCCGTGTCCCCTGCATTGGAAGGCAGATTCGTAACTACTGTGCCACCAGGGAAGTCCCCAGAAGTCTTAAAATCAGGGTGTCAGCAGGGCTGTGTTCGTTCTGGAGGCTCTACAAGAAGAGTTCATTTCCTTGCCTCTTTCAATTCTAGAGGCTGTCTGCATTCCTTGGCTTGTGACCCCTTCCTCCATCTTCAAGTCCAGAAGTGTAGAATCTTCAAATCTCCTTCTTTGACCTCTGCTTCCAACATCACATCTTCTCTGACTCTGATTCTCCTGCTTCCCTTTTATAAGGACTCTTGTGATTACATTATCCTGGATAATCCAGGATAACCTCCCATTTCAAGATCCATGACTTTAATCACATCTGCAAAGTCCCTTTTGCCATGTAAGGTAACATATTCACAAGTTGCAGGTTGGCATGTGACCATCTTTGTGGGTCATTATTCAAGCTACCACACTCAGAGAATTTGTACCAATTTAAACTCCCATCACAGAATGTACATTCACACTGTTTGCAACTTTACCAATCTGGTAGGTTAAGTAAATGGTAACTCCGCATTAAATTTTAAGTTGCATTTCTCTTGTTGATGAGTAGGTGGATGGGGAATCTATCTGGGAGCCCTATCTTTTTTTCCTTTCTTCTTGAACTGTTCAAATCATTAGTTATTTTCCTATCAGGTTTTCAGTTGGAAAATGACTGTATGTTGGAGTTTCTGAGAAACAAACTGCACATATTTTTTTTCTAGTTTATCATTTCTATTTCAGCTGTCCTTATAAAAGCTTTTTTTTTTTGCCACACAAAAGGTTATTTTTTTAACTCTTTATTTTATATCAGAGTATAGTTGATTAACAACGTTGTGTTAGTTTCAGGTGTACAGCAAAGTGATTCAGTGCATATACATGTATCTATTCTTTTTGAAATTCTTTTCCCATTTAGCTTGTTACATAATATTGAGGAGAGTTCCCTGTGCTCTACAGTAGGTCCTTGTTGGTTAGTTAGGTCTTTGTTTGATTTTTATGCAGTGAAATTGATCAAATTTATTTATGGCTTCTAGGTTTTATGTCATGGTTACAAAGATCTTCTCCACTTCAAGGTAATGAAAGAGACACAGTTTCTTTTTAAACTTAAATAAGTAAAAACCAACACAGGAAACATGGTCTTTGTTTAAATGGCAGAAAATATAGATTGATAACAAGATAAAAAGAAAACCACTTAAAACATGCATTCTGTTGTTTATTCTGTATAAGAGTGGCCTACAGATTATAGTATGTTTGCAAGTGGGGCATGGGCAGTGGGTTGCTGAAGCTGGCCACGTGGCTGCATCAGAGCAGTTGAGCCTATTCTGAGCATCTCCTCCCAACACCACGTTCAGTAAAATCAAGTTGGTAGCTTAAAACTGATCATATTGAGACTATTTACACTATGGAAATTGGTAAATGCCACAAATCAGGCCTTTCTTCCTGGGGAACCAGTGGTTAAACATTTACCGGCACACAACTAGAGGACTTGTCTAAAATCCTTTTAAAAAAATCCAAGAACTGATTTTATTTAGATTTTTTTGTTTATTTGGGAGAAAAGAGGGAGGAGGGGGGAGGGCTTATGGGGATTTTCTGTGTGTGGAGGGGGCAGTTTTATTTTTTATTTTATTATTATGTTTTTATTGGAGTATTATTGCTTTACAATGTGTTAGTTTCTGCTGTACAGTGAAGTGAATCAGCTATATGTATACATATATCCCCTCCCTCTTGGACCTCCCTCCCACCCCTCCATCCCACCCATCTAGGTCATCACAGAGCACCGAGCTGAGCTTCCTGTGCTTTATAGCATGTTCCCACTAGCTATCTATTTTACGCATGGTAGTGTATATATGTCAATCCTAATCTCCCAGTACGTCCCACCCTCCCCTTCCCGCCCTGTACCCACATGTCCATTCTCTACGTCTGCATCTCTGTTGGGGGGGCAATTTTAGATCGGTGGTGTCTGTGTATACGCGCGCGCGTGCGCGCACGCGCGCGCGCACACACACACACACACACACACACTAAAACATCATATTTTATATTAAATCTGGTAACCTGCCTCTTTGTCTCCTTAATGCTATATTGTTGCCACCATCTTTCTATCTCAATAAACATTTATCCAAGTCATTATTTTAATAATTGCATAGTGTGCCACAGAATGACTTACTGCATTTGACCAATCTCTCATATGAGACATTTATGAAACTTCTGTCTGTGTCAGTTGCCTACTCTGGTTGATATGATATTAGGCTACTCAACTCTCTCTCAAGGATGTGGAATTTATCAGTGAGAACACTTTCAAGAAGTGCTTTCATGCCTTCAGATATATGACACCTTTACAATGTTGGCATTACTATTCTAATTACCCCTAGATGGGCAGGCCTTTTGGGAGATACCTTGGTTTCTTTTGGTATAACCTGCTCAGATCCCCTGGAAACATAAATTCTGGAGCTATTTATGTGGCAACAGCAACTTAGGAAGAAAGAATGCTAGAACTAGAGATGTGGATTCCAAGAGACAGAAGCCCTGCAGTGAGACAGACAGGGAAGGTGACAATTAAGCCATAGATAAAAATAATGAGGATAAATCCTATCAGCTCACTGAGAGGTTTCAGACAGGCCAGCAGGTATGGAGGATTCAGAGTGGGGATAACTAGAGAAGATAAATTTGGGCTAGGAGACAAAGTGAGAATGACACTTCCTAGTCAGCACAGACTTTTAAAAAGTGCAATACAATAATTATTTCTCAGGGATCCAAAATAGCCTTAATCCTGCATTAGGTGTTTCGGGGCATTTAAGAGAAGTATAAGGAGTGAATGGGTGGACTGGTTTCAATCAAGGAAAATTTGGAATTTTCATAAGTTCATAAGCACCTTTGAACAACCCCTTTGCAAAGCATCACTTTAATTTTTCTGTGTCTGGAACCACTGGCTCCTGAGTATGCTTTTGATGATAACATACAGGATTACCACACTCAAGTCAGTTCAGAGTTATCCTGTGACTTTATTTGAATAACATAATTGCTCTGAGTGGGATTCATCTGCAAGAGGGAGGTAGGTGCTCTAAATTTTTTCAGCAAGTAGTACTGAGAAAGAGTATTATTACTAGTGGAATTTTAATTAGTGCCTACACCAAAGCTTTGAAAAGACTCTTTTGGTGTTTCTTTGGGTCTAAGAGTAAAAAGACATTACCTAGTTGAAATACCATATACTCTCTGCGGTTTCTGATTCTTAAAACATGTTGTTGCCACTGGAAGGCAGTGTTGCCCAGTCACCGGGTCCAGCCAAGAACTTGGGTGGATTTGAAGATTTGGCCTGAATCTGCAAGGAATTCAAATGAGGCCAGAGACGTGCTTTTATCTCTGTCTCTTTTCTGAAGCTGGCAAAGATCCTGGGCTCCCCGTCGATGTGCCATCCCTGTTGGATGTTTCCTCGCATCAGGTGTGCTGGCATTAACCATGTGAAATCAGTCGGTGTGTATTAAACTTGTGAGACTTGATTCCCTTTGGTCTCCACTTTTCTTACATGTAAAATGGGACCATCAGCTCTGGCAATCTTATAGCTTCATTGAATAAAAAAAGCAGATGGTGGGCTACCCAAACAATCAGATAGAAACAACTTGATCAATGAATTATACAGGTATCCTTTCAGAGATCTCACTTTGGCTATTAATTTTCATTAGACCAAGTTGTTGCATGATTATCCTAGATATTTTTTTTCCTTATCACCTATTGCACCTGGTAGAATTCTAGGTCAATCATGAGTTATCAAAGAAAATGTGTTCAACAATTAAGTAGTCTTTTGGCACTTTTTTCTTCTTATCAACAAATATTCAGGTAATGTTTTGATTTAGAAGCATACTTTAAGTTAGGGAGTATTCTCTGTTGATTTTTTAATAGTAGACGTCTCCTCTTTAGACTATTAATAATAATCCCTTATCTTTGTACAGTGCTTTAACAATGTAAAGCCTTTGTATATATCTTCTCATTGGAGTCTCATAACAGTCTGGTGAATTTGGTAAAGGAGGAATCATGATTTCCGTTCTGATGCATAGGAAACAAGTTCAAGTTGAGTCATGCACCCAAAGACACTTAATCATCTTCCGGTTCTAAACTGTGCTTTCCCCTTCCTCATACACACAACGTCTAAACAAAGGCCCCTTCATCTTGCAGGCCGTGGTAATAAGGCTGGAATTGTAGCCTTTTATTCATGGCAGTTTTTTGGTCCCATCTTTCCTCCCTTGCTTCATAGACAAACATACCTGTTTTTGGTTGTGTCAATACATGATCAGCACAGCATGATTTTTCATGGACTTTTAGAGTGAATAAGAGGCTCTATACATTAAAGGCTTTCCGCTTCTTAGGGAGCTTTATTCTAAAGAGTGTTTCTATAGAAACGTTTTTTACTTGAGAGACTGTGGGTCACTTTTCAAATGCTGAATTGTCTTATCTGAAATACATTCCTACCTGTGCTGAAAGACACAGGTATAATCAATGCCTTGATCATAAGGACAATCTTTATCAAACGTGCCTTAGATCCCCAAGAGCCTGAGGGCACGAGAGAGAAGGCCTTTACTAGTGTCAGAATGTGATCCGCCCCCTCGTGGACCAGGCACGAAGGAAGGTTTCAGCAAACTGCCTCAGAATCCCCCTAATCCCTTCTGTGTTTTCAGCATCAGATAATTAACATATCTCTAGCTGTAAGTCACATTAGTTCAGTTGGTGCCTTTATGTCCTGCAACTTCTTAGGTTAGTGTCATTGTGAAGATGGAAAGCTAGAACATACCAGGCGGTAAATTAGTTAATGAGGACTCCTTTATCTAGTATACTGGCTATCAAAATGGATTGGAAATTGAATTCACCTTCTTCACTGCCCTCCAGCAAGATTCATCAATGAGGAATAGTCTTTCAGAAGTTGCTTAGAAGAATCAAAGTCAGATTTACCAGTGGTATTCGCACACAGGTTGTACATACCATAAGGTAGGGTCCTTGTATCCTTGAGGAATCCAGCTCTGTGCAGGTATGCTTTTAAGGAGACTAGAGAGATCATAGTTGGTGCGCTTCTTTTTATGTTAACGTGCTGTGTGATAGTGAAGGGGCTCACGTTGTGCCCATATCATTTAATAATGTATCACAAACATGTAGTTTTAATTTAAACTTTTTTTCAAAAATTTAAAAGTTTTTGCTGAGATAATTGGAGATTCACGTGCAGCTGTTAAGAAATAGCACAGAGAGAGCCGGTGTGCACCTTGCCCAGTTTCCCCCAGTGGTAACACTTTGGAAAACCCTAGTGTAATATCACCACCAGGATATTGACACTGATACCACCCACGGATCTTGTTCAGATTTCCCCAGTTTTTACTCGTACTCGTGTGTGCAAGCATGTGTGTGTGCATGCATTTAGTTCTCTACAGCTTTATCACTTGTGTAGGTTCATGTATCCACCACCCCAATCAAGACACTGGAGAGCTCCATCACCACCAGCCTCCCTTGTGTTGCTCTTTTAGAGCCATACCTGCCTCCTTCCCACCCTGTTCCCTTCCCTATCCCCTGGCAACCATTAATCTGTCCTCCATTTCTACAATTTTGTCATTTCAAAACTGTCATATAAATGGAATCATACAGTACGTAACCTTTTATGACTGCCTTTTCCCACTCAGCATAATTCCCTGGAGATTCCTCCAAGTTGTTGTGTGTGTCAATAATTGGTTCCTTTTCATTGCTGAGTCATATTCCATGGTGTTGTTTAACTGTTCACTCGTTGAAGGACAACTGAGTTTTTCCAGTTTTTGGCTATTATGAATAAAGCATCTATGAACATTTGTGTGCAGGTTGTGTGTGAATGTAAGATTTCATATCTCTGGAATAAATGCCCAACTCATAAAAATTTTTAGGAGTAGCAGAAGTAGTAGAATCTTCATTCTGCCTTCCAGAAGATACTTTCTTCTAAAAGATGATCCATTTCAGCTTGTGTAGAGACTCAGACTTATAAACATGTCTTGTAGACATGTATATTATTTTCATCTTGTCGTAGGTGAACAGAGAATCTTTTTCCATGAAAATAATTTGAATTTCAGTTCATTATATAATGTTTCACTCATTATATGGATGAGGTATAAGTATTTTAAAAAGAACAAAAAAGATGTACTGGCAGGGCTTCCCAGGTGGCGCAGTGGTTGAGAGTCCGCCTGCCAATGCAGGGGACACGAGTTCGTGCCCCGGTCTGGGAAGATCCCACATGCCGCAGAGCGGCTGGGCCCGTGAGCCATGGCCACTGAGCCTGCGTGTCCGGGGACTGTGCTCCGCAATGGGAGAGGCCACAACAGTAAGAGGCCCGCGTAACGCAAAAAAAAAAAAAAAAAAAAAGATGTACAGGCAGAGTTATCACTTCCTGCCTTGCCTTCTCACCTGTAAACTCTGCAGTTATTTGAAGTATCTCTATTGTTGCCATGTTGCATTATAATCATCTATTCATACACCAGACTCCCCACCCCAGTGATCTCTCAATTCCTTGAGAGCAGGGTTCCTGTCTTAATCATCTCAGTAATGCAGGGTAGATATTTAATACACACTTATTAAAGAATCTATTTCTTTTTTGCATATGACAGTTTATGTCATCTAATATGTTTAATTTTCCTACAGCTAATTTGATAAAAAAATAGCAAAAATGTAGCCTAATATCTTCCAACTATGCTATTACAATCTTATATATAGAAAAACTCCTGATTAAGACTGTGCTTTGGAGAAAATTAGAGAGTGGCTTAGGATGAAGCGAATTTATTAAGGACAAAAGTGATATAATCTACTATTTCACATGAGAGAAAATAGATTAAGAATTCAACTTTTCCCTGGGTAATGTCAAAAAATGACATAACCCAGCATTTAAGCCCAAACCTACATTTTGTAGTGGGATTAGCATGTGTGAAATTTTTTAATACTTTACATTTTGACAGTTGGAAGATATTTAATATTACTTAAATTTAGGTTTATACAGGGTATGATTTCTGCAACACTCTTTGGAGGCGATAACCGTCATGGCAGGAAGAGTATCAGAAGTCTAGGATAATTTTATTTTACCATCAGTGGTTTGAGTTTGATATTTTATTTTAAATTTCATGATGCATTTCTGGTATTAATACCATAGCCTTTGTATATTACATTGCTTTGGTCCTCACTTAAGATGGTAAGGCCCAATGGTCCTGGAGCCCAGAGTTGGCTTTATTTATAAAAATAAATTTAACTTTATTATTATTATTTCCGGCCATGCCACATGGCTTGCGGGATCTCAGTTCCCTCACCAGGAACGGAAACTGGGCCATGGCAGTGAAAGTCCAGAATCCTAACCACTAGGCCACAGGGAACTCTAAATTTAACTTTAAAATATCTATATCATAAGGAAATTATTAACATAGAACAATGAAATAATTATACAACTATTTAAAACTATAAATGTGAACTTCTCCCATAACTCTTTTATTTCTAAAAGTAACAATATTTAATAATTGTCTTATGATCTCTCTCCTTTTGCTACTTCTACTAGGCATACATATTGATACCTAAAGCTGCCAAATGACAGAAAGGTTAGAAAAATTACATTTTGAATAATATAAAAAATTAATTTTCTGAAGTAGTCCACACATTCCGATGTGCTCTGGCATGTAACATTGTCCTTTTCTTTAAAATTTAACAAATGTTCTATCAAGATTATAGAAATCCCACCTACGTGAAGATTAGAGAGAAATGATAAACTCTTCCATTCTTGACATCTTTTTTTTTTTTTTTTGCGGTACGCGGGCCTCTCACTGTTGTGGCCCCTCCTGTTGCGGAGCACAGGCTCCGGACGTGCAGGCTCAGTGGCCATGGCTCACGGGCCCAGCCGCTCCATGGCATGTGGGATCTTCCCGGACCGGGGCACGAACCTGCATCCCCTGCATCGGCAGGCGGACTCTCAACCACTGCGCCACCAGGGAAGCCCTTGACATCTTTTCTATTATATTTTGGAGAGTTTAAATTGGTAGGCTAATACGTGATATTGTTTTAGAAGCAGCAGCAATTTATAGTTAGGTTGAAGCAAGTTCTGGTAATAATGACAGGTGAGGTTCAGGACTAATCCTTGGGGATCTATGCAACATGGCAAACAATACACTTTCCAAGACGTGTTTGAATTATGAATCCAGTGGTGGGCAGTCTCTCAGTTCTGTGCAGAATAGCTTTGGTGTGTGTTGATGGAGCATTTTGTACCTGCGATTCAGAACTTTTATGAAGGCCAATACCCTGAAACTCATTCAAGCAATAAATTCACTTGTCTTTGAGTTTACAAGGCAATAAACAGTGAAGGCCTTTGACCTTAACATTTACTGAATACATTTGCAGCAGTTGTGTTTATTGACAACTATTTATAGGGAAGCGTTGGGCACTGAATTTCTTAAGGGGAGGGGAAGACAGATCTTGCGGGTTGTTTTTTAAAAATAAAAACTCTGAATTTAATTTTTGGCTATTGGACATATTTTCAGTTTTGGAGTTGGTATCTGATTCTAACTGCATGCAAATCATGCTTTGGGAAAGACATGAGGGAGAGGACCAACAGTGGCGTAAGTGCCTGCTTGTTCAATTCAATGCGTTTGCCACTCTTTGAAAGTAGGACAGAGAGAATGGTAAAGGTATTTAAAGAGTTTCCCCATGAATTCATTGTATGTCAGGGGGTAAATAACTTCTCTTCTGTATAAACATACTGGGTCTCCCTAAGATGTTGGGGGAATTTATTCATCCCAAGGACATTATGCATTTTGAGTTGCATGAGTTAAAAACATGAAAGTAAAAGAGGAATCCTTATTATTGAAGTCATTGCTATGCCATGAAAAGGGAAGCCTGTAGCTCTTCTTTATTCCTGAAAGTTGGGAGGGGTTACTATTGCTCCACATTGCAGATGGGGAATTAGGTGCAAAGTGATTAGGAGTTTTGTTTCTTAGAGGGCGAGTCCTAGTGATGGGTGAATTAGAAAAGATGCTGCAGACACCTGGGATACAGGGCAAGAAGCAGCCATCATGGGAAGAAGGGCCACTTTTACTCAAGGAGATTCCTCTGAGCCAACTTCTCACTGTAGACTCAACCACAGTTACATCCCACCAGGAGGAAGCATGTACTTACAATGGCCGAGGAAAGCAGGTAACCTGTTATGATCACGCTATTTGAACATGTTTGAAATAGGGAGAAATCCCTTGCTGATTTTGGTGGGGCTCATGCCTTGGAGAACATGATGTGCTGATCATTATCTTAACATCTGGTGGTGGTGGGAGTACTTGAGAGGGCAGTTAACAGAATCCATCCCTCCTAGATTCCACAGTAACACTGACACCACACTCTTAGATGAATTCTGCAAGAACAGCGCTTGGCAGCCTTGCAGTTAGCTTAAAAAACTACGGCTCACAAAATTCTTTGCACGCTTTCTTCTCACAGAAGGAGTGAACTGCAAGCAAAACAAAAGAAGTATGTGTTCTTTGGGTCATGTTGTCACTTTGTGTTAGATGGTGTATCTGTGGACCCCCTCCACTGAGGCTCCGGCTGCATTTATGCCCATTGGCTTGGACCTTCGCTTATGTATCTGTTTTAACAGGTTGTGAAAGAAAAGTTGAGGGGAGTGGGGTAACACTGGGTTGGTTTAGCTAGCTAAATCTGATGTTATGGTGTCAGTGGTTAATGGTTCTAGTTAGCTCTGCCTAGAGAAAAATAAGTGTTTCAACGACACAGACCACCCTCCTATAAACGTGGTCGTTGTTTGGGGAGTAGAGGAATGGCGTGAGTGACTCAGGACAGTTCATTCATTAAGACTGGAAAATAATGGAGTATAATTATAAAATAATGGAGTATAATCTGCAAAAATACTGAATCACTGTGCTGTATATATGATACTAATATTTTAAATCAAATATACTTCAGTTAAAAAAAAAGACTGCAAAGGCAAAAAAAAATTATGCATTTCAACTTAAAAAAAAAGACTGGAAAGGTGATTGCCAGAGCAGGTGCTACTGTTAGAAATCAGTTAGTGAGGTTAAGGACCCATAACTGGAGTCACTTGTTATTTCATAGAAATCAGAGTTTTGCACTATCCTTTTCATAATTATCCTATACTCATTACGTGTTTGATAGTTATTCCAACTTTATAGTCACACTCAGTACAATATTTCAATATGGTCATGTCCCATTGCAGTTAATTTCATCTCAACTTAGTCATTTTGGTGGCATGACTCTGGCCAGTAACTGAAGACGACGCTGCACACGGAGCCACAGTGTTGTGTGATGATATTCGTTGGGCATAGCAAGTAGCTGCTTTCTAAGGTTATCATGTGTAATTCCTTTTTCCAGTTCAAGAACATAGCTTGTTTTAAACAACGTTTTGAAAGGCAGCCAAAGAAAAGGTTGGCTCAGATATGCCCTTACCAGCCTTGTTTATGGGATATAGCATTCCACTTCTTGGAGGAAGATGATAAAGGAAAGCTGGCTTTGGCAGGTGTGTAGGAATATGTGTTCATGTATTTAAATTCCGTGTGTAAGAGTAAAGCCCAAAGAGAAAGACTGAAATAGAAAACCGTTACAGTGGGATTATTGATTACTATCTTATGTTCAGTTACAGGTAAGAGTGAAGTTCTAATAGTTGTTAATGAGAAGTGTACATTAGTGAGAGCTACCTTACAGAGGACTAAGTGGCATCACTTTTTTTTAAAAATTTTATTTATTTTTGGCTGCATTGGGTCTTTGTTGCTGCGCAACAGGCTTTCTCTAGTTGCAGCGAGTGGGGGCTACTCTTCATTGCAGTGCATGGGCTTCTCCTTGCGGTGGCTTCGCTTGTTGCGAAGCAGAGGCTCTAGGCGCGTGGGCTTCAGTAGTTGTGGCACGCGGGCTCAGTAGTTGTGGCACGCGGGCTCAGTAGTTGTGGCTCACCCGCTCTAGAGCGCAGGCTCAGTAGTTGTGGTGCATGGGCTTAGCTGCTCTGCGGCATGTGGGATCCTCCTGGACCAGGGCTCGAACCCAGGTCCCCTGCATTGGCAGGTGGATTCTTAACCACTGCGCCACCAGGGAAATCCCACCACTTCTGATGGACTGAGGTTGAGGCAAGAATATCAAAAACAACATGAAGATTTGCAGGACTTCTGTTTTCTTTCCTGATCACGCTTATCAAATGTACAGGCAAACAAGAAAATTTTCTTTGAAAGCCTGTTTCTCAAGGGAGGCAGAATTGTTTTTGTGATTCGGCTGATCTTACATTAACTCTGGGGGCACTCACCTCAAAAAACGAAAAACGGGAAGCTTAGCTCCCTGAAAAAACCAGGAACTCCCTGAAACAACTCGAAACTTCCCAGAAAGTGGCGCACTCAGCCTACTGTCAGAAACAAACAAAAAACAAACCGAAAGACTGTGGAAACCTGTTCGTTAAGCATCGAGGGGGAAATGCCCTCGGCCAGACCGTCTAAACACAGAAATGCTGGGGAGGAGATCAGATCCACAGTCGGAAGGGGAGAAGAGGCCGATAAGGCTGCAAAGAAAGCAGCGTCAGTCACCAAAATTGGTTTCAGAGGTAAAGTGAGGAGGGCCAGGATGTTCATGATACGATCACATTGTGCCGCTGAATCCTGGCACACACCACATCACAGGAGCTGTGACTAAGAGGCACCGTTTAAATAACCCCACATGTGCATGGGCCAATGTGGAGCCTACCAAGTCGTGCTTCGGTGCGAAATGAAACACGTTCTCATTCTCATTGAATGTGAAGCAGTATTCCTCCTTTGCAACAGGGCGTCTCACCTCTGTAGTCAGTGCCAACAGGTTGGTTGTATAACTAGGGTTATGGACGATCCACAGTTTGAACTCAAGATTCAAGACATACGAGGCTCATATCCAGATGTTAATAGGGAGATTGTATTTTGTGACACGGGGATTTTATATGGCATTACTTACCCTTTCATCGAACGTAGGTGTACTTCAGTGAGCTTCAAGACAAGATCTTTTCATGCTTCTCTCTCTCCTCTTGGTTTCTTGGAAATGTAACCTTTTGGGGGGAAGATGGCAACTTTGAACATTTCCTGTGCGTTTATGAGTTTCTAGGATGTCAGTTTCTGGCCCCAGTTCCTACTGTGCCCATAAGGATAAGAGGTGAACCACTGGGGAGTCTCCAGGCGCCAGAGTCAGTGGTGTGAGCGGGCCTCGCCCCTCTATGCAGCCAGACGTTTGAGAATCGCCCTTCATTACTTCTGATTCTGCGCACAGAGGACACAGATACAAAACACCACACGCCGGGGGCTTAGTTGAAGCTAAAATAGATTTCAAGGTGTCCTGAGGCTTGTTTTTGGCCAATCTCAGCGTAGCGTTGCTGACAGGGAAGTGTTCAGGTGTCCACATGTGGAAGCCGAACATTGCTGCTGAGTGGGAATTGTCAGTAAGTGGAAATCGGTGGCGGATACCTTAGCTTTTCTTCTTGTTCAACATTAATCTCAGGACTACGTTTATAGGCTGATTCCAGATGTGCTTGACTCCAAGGCTGAGTTTTCAGAGGTGACAGGTGGTGTGTTTACCTCAGCAGAAAGAAGGTCAAATTGTATTATAGATCTCAGGGCAAATGTCTGACTATCCCAGGGGAGTGCCTGACGGCTCATTTGGCTGCAATCTGGCCCAGAAGCTGGAGGAGAATGCTCACCCCTGGGAGTGGGGAAGAAGTGTCGTTCTCAACGGCTGCGATAGAGGTCGCAGCTTGAAAGGAAAGTGCTTCATTGGGGAATGAAATACGAGCTTTTAACGTGGTGTCCCCCGGGGTCATTCCTCTCCGTGCACCACTCTAAGCTTCTGGCCGGCTCTTGGTGTTGTTATTCTGCAGCCATGGTATTTGGTGAGCTCTGTTTTTAGGAACACTTAATTGGTTTGACCTGCCCTACTACTTCTTACATGAGGGGGAGCATTCCAAGAATACAGCTCCAGACTCGTGCCCTGCAAACTTGAGAAGCGTACAGACCTCCTTTAAAGGGACAACATTGTCTTCCTGCATCTCTGGTGTTGACTCCCATCCTTTCTATTATTATACTCTATATACACATAAAGTTGGGCATATATTCCTAATGCTTACAAAACCAACACTATTCAAAATAACTATTCATCAAATAGCATGGATGGTGTCATTTAGCTAAAGTCCACCTCCCTGATTCACGGTAGAAATGCAAACTTGAGATCCAGCCTGGTATTTAATTTGTCATTTTAGTGTCAATGATGCTAGTTCAGAGAATTTCTGTACATGCAAGTGAGCTGTAGGAAAAATATTGGTAACTTCAAGGCATTTCTAGTTTAGAAAAGTCAGACTTCGTATTAAACCTAAGATTTACTGAAAATAAATATTCAAATACCAATTTTAATGAGGCATCAGTTAATTTTGAGGTGTTTTCTGCACTAGAAAGTAAGACCAGCATCACAGTGGACTGGCATCGGCATCAAATTGGTGTCTGGTTCAATGATTGTTGAAATTGGGACTAGAAATATTCTTTATGGGTTATTTGCTATTGTAACAAAGTGGTACAGATAGTTACGTACAAAGGCAGGGACCACCCAACGTTTTAGCTTGCATTGCAGATGGAATACAGACTGTTATGGCAAAGGTTCTTTTGAGCACCTTATACCTATATTGCTATGTGCCTTGTGGTGACTCATCCCAGCAAGATGATTCAGAGTTTGCTTATGTTACAAATCTGAGATTTTGTCATGTGAAAAAAAATAAGTTAAAAATTCTAGTAGAGCACAATAACCAAAAGGTGGAAACAACCCACATGTCCGTTAACGGATGAATGGATAAGTAAAATGTGGTATATCCACACAATGGAATATTATTCAGCATCGAAAAGGAAGGAAATTCTGACACATGGGTCAACATGCATGATCCTTGAAGACATGCTAAGTGAAATGAGCCGGTCACAAAAGGACAAGATACTGTATGATTCCACTTATGTGAGGTACCTAGAATAGTCAGATTCATAGAGACAGAAAGTAGAATGATGGTTGCTGGGGGCTGGGAGGAGAGGGAATGAGGAGTTAGTGTTTAATGGGTACAGAGTTTCAGTTTGGGAAGATGGAAAAGCTCTGGAGCTGGATGGTGGTGGTGGTTGAACAATGTGAATGCCGCTGAGCTGTACACTTAAAAATGGTTAAAATGGTAAATTTTATGTTATCTATATTTTACCAGAAAGAAAGATTCTAACAGAGCAATTTCAGACACCCAGGAATGCTGCAGTCTGAGAGACACTGTTCTGGACTGTGAGTCTGGGCACTGGGGCCAGTCCACTGTTCTTGGGGAAAAGAGGAAAAGATAGGTGGTAGTACTAGGGTTTCATAAAGCTAAGTTTATCAATTTAACAAGTTTTCATTTATTCTAGGCTTATGTTTATGCCACTCCTTTTTTTTTTTTTGAGGAGTGGGGTTGCTTAAAATCTTCTTCCTTTTGTGGAATGAGGAGAGGAGCAGCTGATGATGATGACTTTTTCTCTAAAGTACCAACTTAGCAAAGTAAGTAGTTGGGAACACCATGTTGCTTCCCCCCAATTAAAAGGTTACTGAAAACTCTGATTAGTGAAATCCCGAAGTCTTGATACTGCTGCTTTTAAAAACTGGCATGTGGTCCTGTTATTCCTCCCCGTTTTGATGGCCATACTTGGTCAAGGTGCATTGAATAGGAGAAAAATTATAGCTTAGCATTCTAGAGCCAGATTCCACCATCTCCCTCAGCGGCCTTTGCAAAACATAAGGACCTATACAGATGTAATCTGTTGTTAACTCTCTTTCAGTATTTATTGAACACCTATGGTAGGCTTGGGGAAACAAAGATGAATAAGGTTTGGTCCCTTCCCCGGAGGAGCCCGTGGCCCAGCAGGGGGGGGCAGTCACATAACCAACTGTAACACACGTGATAAATTCTGTCACAAAGAGATGGACAAAGTGCTATGGGAGCACAAAGGAGGGGGTAGTAAAACCGTAACATTATCCCAATGTTTTACAACTTTTGTAGTAAGGAAATATATTGTCTAAGACTTGAAGTCAAACCTTTTGGCTGAGGGGTGGGCCCATTTCCCCTCATTTTGACCCCAGATTAGAAAACAAATCATCCCCGCAGGACGTGGGCAGCAGTGGATCGTGAATTCAGGGTGAGGATCTGTGATGAAAGGCAAGTTTGAGGGAGATGGTATATATCGAGGCTCAAGCATGTCAGAGGGGGGACTTAGGGGCTCATGAGTTGAGTGGACCAGACAAGAGTCAGGGTGGCCCAGACCCCAGAGAACAGAGCAAGGCAGGAGGGCTGCACGCCAAGCCCATATAAGGACCCCAAGTGGCAAAGGGGCAGGAGGACAGCTGGGGTACATTATTAAGAACTGAGTTGATCACTGAAGCAAAGGGAATGACTCTGTAGGAAAAATAACAAAAGAGAGTGTTTATTGAAGCTTACTGTGTTCCAGGCTCTGTGCTAACAGCTCTTATTTAATCTTCATAGGAACACCGGGGATATTAACATGCTTGTTATTCCCATTTTACAGGTGAGATAACTGAGACTTAGGTCACTAACTTGCCCCAAATCGCAAAAGTAGGACACTGTAGAGGTAGAGCCGGGGCTTGCCCCCAGACCCGCAGGACCCCAAAACTCGTTGTCTCTAGACTTACCTCTCACGCCAGTGCCAGCACTCTTCCGCCTTCCAGCTGAGTGTCTCTAGCTGGATATTCCACAAGCACCTCACATTTAATGTGTGAAAGTAAAATTCACGCCTCTGCCGTCCGGCTTCCCTGTTACTCTTCTCCCAGACTTAAAGCCCCAGCTTGTTCTTTCTTTCTACTTCCTGCTTGCCACATCCAGAGGCTGGCTGGCCTTGGCGCCTGACCCAAACTTTCCATTCCTATTGCCACGGCTGCAATCCAGCCCCACAGGGCCTCTCACCTGCTAATTTGTCCTGGGCTATTAGTCTCCACCATCACCAATTAACGAGAACTCTGCTGCCAGATAAAGCTGCTTTTAAAGCCCAGCTCTGATTACATCACACTCTCTGCTCAGAATTTAATATATGAATAATAACAATGGATTTCTTCCTGTGGACCTAAAAGAGTGTTCCGCCTCCTTAGTTAGGCAATCAAGGCCTTAAACGATATTTCTCAGCCCAACTTTCCAGAGTTAGATTGCATTGATTACCTTCACATCCCTTTTTGCCCCATATATTCTTTTATTCCAAGCAAACTCTTCCTTTTACTCTGTGCTTTTATTCGCGTGCTACTTACTATTTGCCTGAAATGTGCTCTCCATCATCTCTACCTGCTCACATTCTAACTGTTGTTCTGGGTCAGTTTCAGATGCCAATTCTTCCCTGAAGACACCCCTCTCGTTCCTATTGGGAGCGACCTCTCTTTCCTTCGGATGCTGGTGACAGTTTATACAGTGTATGGCAGTAGTCCCATGCTGTCTTTACTTCATATATACTTGCCCATTAGATTTTGACTTCCTGAAGACGGGGATCTTGTCTTATTCCTATTTTGGTTCTCCTTAGGGCCTAGCCTGGAACTCAGATATGCATTGAGGGAATGAATGGGTTTGGAAGAGGTTGGCAGATGAAAAATTGGGGAGCTGAGAGGAAACTGGGTTCTAGCTGCATCACCCATACTTTAGATGCCCCTAGAGTTTTTCCTGAAGAAGTAACTCCAACTTCCTCCATATAATTTTGTCTTAGGTTTTGCTTTGCTGCTGTCAAATCCCATTGTCTTTCTTCTGCATCCAGTCATTCTCTTCACTCTCAGAGACTGTTCCATCTTTTAGAATTAAATCAACTCTCTTCAATCATTCCAGAAACTCATTTATATTTATTTCAAGGATTTGTGTGTTATATATTCTCAAAATACTCTTACCGCCTGGTGTCATTTACATTTGGGGCAATTTAAATGTGTGGTTATGCGTCCTTGTCCTATATCCTGTGGTTATCTCTTTACTGAGGTCTGGGCCATTGTCACAACGTCACTAGCCTGTATGGATGGTGTTCTCTGGAGTTGATCAGTACTCAGCCTGCTCAACAGTATGTGGCAGCCCTGATTATGGACCATGAAAGTCAGGTCCATGTTTGGTTGGTTTCTGGTCACTTCGTAAGTCATCATGGGCTCATTTGGATCCTGGGTAGCTCCAGAGGGGTTGAATGGGAAGCCAACTGCATGCTGATTTCTTTAGCCACTCACAGAGTTTCAGGGAAGCAGGCTCCTGTCTGGACATCCAGCCCTTGTCTGGTCTGTTACAGTGCATGCAAAGACCCCACAGACTGCTGATGTGAGATCTGGGAGCCCAAGAAACCACTTGCAGGTGCTAAATTTCCCATTTGGGTATTCAGATTGGCATCAAGAGGAGAAAATACTAGGAATCCAACAGCATTGCCAATTATGAGAAGTTAGTTGTGCCCTTTTGTGTCAAAACTATGTGCTTGTTTAAGCTCTGGGTACTATGGTGATCGATCCTGTGTAAACACAAAGACAAATAACGCTTTATATTAGTCTACCACCTGTGCCTGTCATGTTACCTCATCGCCCCTTCATAAGCCTACTTCTTGTGGAATAAATGTACCAGGCAGTGTAATGAGATGTTTTCTCTTCGAGCATTGGGACTGCTTATTCCCACTTGGGGTGCCCAGCCCTCTGAATTCCACGGCAACTAGGCACGGGGCTTTCCTGAAGAGGAGTCATAGTGTGCAATTTTCTTGGAACTCAATGTGAGTTTGAAAGGAAAAATGACCCAGAGGAGGACAAGCAAGAATAGACAGCCCATTAGCAGCCGAACCATATGACAAAGTAAAAAGCAGCTTCAGAGCTGTCAGCGCAACAGCTGGGGGATCATGCCAAGAAGTCAGATGCTGCCGCTAAAAGACTATTTTCCACAAAGTTTGGGCCTGTGATGTTCATCTCAGCCCCACGTGTGGCCCTGGGCATGGGGCTTTATTGCTGGATGAAATAACAAAGGCGAGGAGAAGAGGGGGGCATTGCGTGTATGCCTGGGGGCTGACTTATAAAGTTGAAGGAGACAGTAAGATGTGGAAATCCTGTTCATTATAACCTACCAATGTTATTAGAATTTGAACTCCATACATACCCCCTCTACAAGGGATTTATTTGGAAAACTACCTAATAAGTGGCATATTTTAATTGGAGCTACATATTAGGTTGGTGAGATCCCACTGCTAGCTCATCCTATCCAACTTTCTAGCTTTTTGTGTGTGTGTGTGTGTGGTCCCAGGAATATTCATATGTGTGAAGTCTTCCGGTATTGATCTTTGTCCCAGATAAGTGGAATTTGTTCTCATTTTACAGGTGAGTGCACTGAAAAGAATCTTAAAGGAATTCAGAGTGGCTTGCTTAAAGTTCCATCTGACATCTGTAGGCATAGAACTTCCCGAGTGCTGAAGCCTTTTTCTCAGCACTTACCACAAGACAGCATTCTCCTGCTCTTTCCCTCTACTTGTTTTACTCCCCCAAATTCACCTGTTTCCTTCATGGGATCTCTCCTCTTTCCCCACCGCTCTGGACTCACGATATATATGAAACCAGTGTATTTTCTTTCATACCCAAAAAGCTACTAGAGGACTCATTTCTTGACTTTTTTGGAAGAGAAAAGCAGTTTTTAAAAAAGAATATTTGTACTGGAGAGAAGCTGTGGAAACAGGCTGAACAGATACTTTAAAAAAAAAAAATCTCAGGGTGTGAGGGAATGATTCTTTCTGTGTCAGGCAGATAGAGCAGTCTGAAGACAAATTGTAGAAACCACGTTTTATGCATTTCCGAAAGACCTGGGGGGGTGAGAGTACTTTGTCTCCACGTAGGGGAGCTGGGTTGATGGAGTTTCTAGGATACCTGCTCTTGGTTTATCCTCCCCACTGACAGCAGATATGGGACTAACGTAAACTATTGGGTCACGTAAAACTCAGATACCCTGTAGCTGGCAAGGAGTGTGGTTCTGCCTTGGCACATTTTTATGTGGTTGGGATAGTTTGAAGATCCTGGGGCTTGCTGGTCAGGCCATTGAGCACGTGGGGGTGAATTTCAAACAGGCATAAGGAGGCCTTTTCCTCATTGTTTGTCTCCCATTTCTGAGCTTTTCTTCTGTTACGGAGCAGCAAGGAGATCTCACTGCTTAGCTTAGCTTGGGTTTTCTTTAGAAAGCAGAGCCAACAACAAGATCTTATGAGAAGGTAGTTTATTTCATGAAGTATCCTAAGGGATAGGAGTGTGTGTGTGTGTGTGTGTGTGTGTGTGTGTAGGGAGGGTTGGGAATAGTGAGACAGGGAGAGAGGAAAGCCAAGGCAAGGGCACATATTAAGATGTACTGTGGGCACTGGGGCACTGTGGGCACTGTGGGCAACTGGGGCTCAATCCCACTGGGAATCCTCTGAGGAGCCATGTAAAATGCACCCCAGAATTATTCACCCGAGGGACAGAAGACAGGAGCATTTGTCTACCACCTCCCCTGCTCCATAGGTCAAGGGTTGTCCCATGAGATTAACTTCCTCACCCTTCCACATTTCTGCATGTATGAGTGCCAATGTGTTTTGGGCCACCACTGTGGCAGAGACGCCCTGGGCAGAACAGGAGTGATCCTGGGTGCAGCTGAGGCAAGGTCGCTGCTGGGCGCACCTGGGTGCAGCTGGTTGCCATGGCAATGGCTGGAGTCAAAGGTGGGCTGAGAGGATCTGAGGTGGAACACGAAGGTACCTGACAGTCCATGCTTCAGTGGAGGTGTGGCCCCGGGCATCTCGGGATGGCCTTGAGATTCAGGGCAAAGCACAGTTCTTAGGTGGTAGGCCCTCCACAAGACTGTGTTGACTTCTATCTGCTTCACTGACTTTTTTTCTGAAGTTCTTCTGCTGTAGGACTATAGGATGCTGCATTTTCTCCCCATTGGTTTTAGACACAGGGCTTCAGCTGGTCACTTCCTACATTGCCTGGTGTATGAGTCAGGGTCCCAGGGGCACACTCAAGAGGGCGACCCAAGAGAAGAGCATAATCACAGAGGTCTGGGTACAGTTCAGGGAAACCAGGACCAGCGGGAAGTCCTACCACCTTTAGGCTGCAGGAGCAAAGAGGAGGGAGCAGGTGCCAAGCCCTGGGAGCTGTAGCTGTAGCTATAGTAGAGGCTGCATGAGGGAAGCCATGGCCTGGAGACCAGTGGGAAAGGAGCTGGGAAAAGAAATACCTTGATTTCACTCTCCTCTTGGCCTCTGATCTCCTGCTGGTGCCCCCCCACTGGCTGACCCCAACTAGAAGCCAGAGGACAGGGAGCCCAAGATAAGGACCATTGGGCTTCCCTGGTGGCACAGTGGTTTAGAGTCCGCCTGCCGATGAAGGGGACACGGGTTCATGCCCCGGTCCGGGAAGATCCCACGTGCCGCGGAGCGGCTGGGCCCGTGAGCCTTGGCCGCTGAGCCTGCGCGTCCGGAGCCTGTGCTTCGCAACGGGAGAGGCCACAACAGTGAGAGGCCCGCGTACCGCAAAAAAACAACAAAAAAAAGATAAGGACGATGTGGGTCAGCCTTTCTGGGCACAGAGCAGAGTGTAGAAGGGTAGAGAGTGGATCTGGAGGGACAAATGGAAGATATCCAGGGAGGCTGGCGCACGCTGTATGTTGGCAGTTTATGGTCCAGTGCTATCTTATCGTTTTTTGGGTGCTTTTCATACCTACTTAAAGGTGGCTTGCTTTAGCACAGATAAGGAATCTCTAGCCCTGAGAAATGACTGGCTTAGTATTGATCTAACTTGGGAGGATGTGGCTCAGAGTGTGGCTAGACAGATCACTGTGGGATCTTAATACATTCAAAGTTCCTTAGAAAATATTTTTTAACAATGAGATTAGAGAGACATTTATTTACTGTGTAAAAATCATGTTGGCCCATAAACAAGGTATAGAAGGGGAAAGATGAGATTCAAAAGCAAGTTCACGGTTTGCAGTGTTGATAAGGGAACTTTTCCTTCTCCTAATTTCCTTTGTCGCTATTTTAATGCAGTTTTTGCAATAAATTAAAAATAAAGAGAAGCCACTAGTTACTAGATGAGCTTGTTTGGACTTCTGGACAACCATGCTGGTTTTTCCAAGTATCTTGGATAAGGAAGGCTTTCAACATGAATATTTCTTGCTCGAGTCTTGGAAACTTAAACTAGAATCCATGTGAGGTTCATTTAACAGAGCCCTCTAGGTTTTTAAGCGTTTTTTTCCCATAATTACTTCTGTTTTCTTTATAAGCAGTTTTATGGGGAGTGGAGGGGAGGTATTTTCCTTTACCCCTTCAAGTGGCTTTGTGCCCAGTTCTCAGGTCACTGTGGATGCACAGAGTGAGAGGCAGGCTCTTACACAACTTTAGTTCAGTGGGATATCCAATGTTCTGCGGCCTGTCCTTCCTTTGGGGAGGCACAGGGACAAGAGTTACGTGTTGTGGGGAGCCAGGGCTGTTTCAGTCCACTGCAAAGAGCAGGACCTTTCCCATCTCACCTCTTCCCTGCTGGGGTGGCTGCCACACTCAGCAGTCAAAGCTGGGTGTCACTAACATTTATCAGCGCACGCAGCCCAAACGCCGGACCGTGTTTCTAGGACATGACCCTGAGAAGTGGGGATGGGTGGCTTTAATACGTCTCCTTCTAACCACAGCTGCAAACCTGACTCCAACATCTTTGGACTGTCATGAGAACTGGCCCTGAGAAAAATACTCTGGTTGAAAGGCATTGTTTCTGATCTCATAGACTATGACCCGTTGACAAGTGATCTGAGCTGAACTGGCTCAGTGGCCTGGCTTCCAGATGTGAACTCGTAGTTTGGTTTTCCAGCCCTCTCATCTCCATCTGCCCAATAAGGACACTTGAAGCTTTTTTTTTTTTTTAAATAAATAAATTTCTTTATTTCTTTTTTATTTTTGGCTGTGTTGGGTCTTCGTTGCTGTGAGGGGGCTTTCTCTAGTTGAGTGAGCAGGGGCTACTTCGTTTCTCTGCGCGGGCTTCTCATTGTGGTGGCTTCTCTTGCTGCGGAGCACGGGCTCTAGGTGCACAGGCTTTCTCTAGTTGTGGTGAGA
The DNA here is from genome assembly GCF_964270905.1 of Leucopleurus acutus. Lineage (NCBI taxonomy): Eukaryota > Metazoa > Chordata > Mammalia > Artiodactyla > Delphinidae > Leucopleurus > Leucopleurus acutus. Next base: position 46,045,214 of record NC_139142.1, read on the forward strand.
GGGGGCTACTCTTCGTTGCTCTGTGCGGCTTCTCATTGCGGTGGCTTCTCTTATTGCGGAGCATGGGCTCTAGGTGCACAGGCTTCAGTTGTTGTGGCTTGCAGGCTCAGTAGTTGTGGCGCACAGGCTTAGTTGCTCTGCGGCATGTGGGATTTGCCTGGACCAGGGCTTGAACCTGTGTCCCCTGCATTGGCAGGTGGATTCTTAATCACTGTGCCACCATGGAAGTCCAACACTTTGTTTTTAAGGGGAAATAAGTAGCTGGCTGGTTCCTGGCATGTATCTGATATCATCAGGTGGGGACTGCATCTGAAGAGAATTTTGTTTGTATGAAATAGAGATGCCTACTATTCTATCTAAACTGTGACAAGACAGTTTTCTGTCTTAGCTCAGTGTCAGGAACCAGTAGAGGCTTAAGGCAGAATTTACCTGCAGTTGATTATGGCCGCTGGATTTATAGCAACATTAAAAAGACTCCCTGGTAAAGTTTCTTTGCCTAAGCATGGCTGCTCAATATTCTTATCCTGAGTAAGACATTTAATGTTGAGTTGTCTGAAATGTCTTGAAGTTCAGCTGTGCATTTGAGATGGAGTCCAGTTAGACAAGGCATGGGCCTATGTCCTGTAGGAGGAGAGTGACGTGGAGTAGAATTGAAGGCCTGGGCTCTGTAGACATGCCCACAGACTGATTTGCTTCAGTGCCAGCTTTCCTGCCTTTGGAAAACTGGAGTTGTGTTTGTGTGCACAGTCTTCAAGCAACAGGCCATGTGTCATAGTGGAGATCTTGGTAGCTTTGGAGTTGGATGGCCTGGGTTCAAAGCTTTACCTGTAAATAGTCCCGGGGACTAAGCGCAAGATAATGGACTTTTATGTGCCTGCTTTTGCTAATTTCCGAAACAGAATACTAATTGCTTACCTTGTGGGATCCTTGTGATACTTGAATGAAACAGCACGTCTAATTATTTTATACTAAGTTTGCTTTTATTTAAATTATTGTATACTAGGTCTTTTCCTGCCTGACTCTTATCTCACTTCCCAAAACCTCAAATACGGAAAATGGGAAATATGGGAGAGAAGGTGCTAAACCCCAGAGAGAGCGTGTCTGAGGCTGGTGGCCAGGAAAGGCACATAACTCAGCATCCCGGTTGGGAGGGGAGGCACGGTATCAGCCGTGTCTGCAAAGCATCCTTTAACAAGCACAGGCAGAGCTCCAGGCTGTTTAAAGGAGCTCCTGAAGCCCACACATCAGAGGTGGGAGTCCAATTTCCCCAGGGCTGCCATCCACTCTCCAAGGCAGAGTCACCGGACAAGTGATTCCCAGACCCGGCCTTTTCTCAGGCCCTGAGTCTCTGACCGAGAACTCCCTCGGGCTCTGCTTTGTAACTGTAGCCAGGCCCCACGCGAGACCAAGTGCAAGTGCAAGGACAAGACAAAAACATTAAGAGTTGTTTCAAAATCGGAGACAAATGTAAACTAATATAAAAATAATAGCACTCCCTTGACCCTGTATCTTTGAGGTTTTCAGGGCCTCAGAGCTCTCTAATGGATTGCTTCATGGTCTAATCTGCCTTGTGTTTCTCTGAATTTAGTGATGCTGGGAGAGCAGGGCACAGGACTCTAGGAACTGAAACAAAGAACAGAAAAACAAGGAATGCTTGGCAACAGTAAATTTTTAAAATATTTTTTGTTCTCTTCTCAGAATATATCACATCATACTCTTGAAAAACAATTCATACAGAAAGGTTTTTCAGAGAAATTAGTATGTGTGTGTATGTACAAAATATCTATGCATCTGTAAATTATTCATATTTACCACTGATAAGACTTTGCTTATCACATTAGAATAATAAGGAAAATACTAGTTTAAAAAAAAGCAGATTTAAGTGCTTTCCTCCTCACTCTCTCTCCCTCCCTCTTTCTTTGAAGATTTCTAAAATACATCTGCAAGATAACATTCGGGGATGGTAAAAAAAATAAATCATGCTTTCATTGTTGATACTTAAGAATTTGGAAATGAGATATTTATTTGTTGTAACTTTAAAATTCAATTCATTGTGTTTATCAAGCAACTACTAAGTGCCTAGTAAAAATCGGTACACAACTCAGTTCTTATTCCTAAGGAGTGTAGGGTCATCATGTCAGAGGTAGTTGGAGGAACTGGACCCGCAGTAACTAGAGACAGCAGGAGAAGGTGGTCAGAGAAGCGTTATGATAACATGAATGCGTGTGTGCAAATGCTAAAGAACTTTCGAGGTGGTCAGGAGAAAATGAACCAGTGATGTCTGGAAGACCAGAAATGTCAGAGGTAGAGTTGGAGATGGAACGTATGGGGCTTTTGAGAGATTTTCTTCTCCTTACAATTAGGCCTTGTAAGCAACTGTAAATAAAGCTGTTGTTTGTGTCCACACAGAGCTTGGCGCACACGGAGGCCAAAGATTGGAGCAAGTGATATATGCCACATTTCCTTCCTCCCCTGAGTGGAGGATGGAAAGCCCTTCTCACTTTGCTCCGGGAGACAACAGACGTAACTGATTTTCAGTGAACGCATTGTCCAGCTGCCAGAAACAATGGCCGGATCTTAGCCTTGGCCATCTTCGGAGATGCGGCCCTGGAAGTGCAACGGCTCCAGGTTTTGCTTATTCTCTCCGGATGCCCGGAGTGGGGCTTTTGCACGTCGTGGTCTGTGCCTGATTTCGGCGGGTTGCACAGTATTAGTTCTGATGCTCTGTTTTAATTTGAGGCCCCTGGGATCCTTCCTGTCTTCCCGTTTAAATGTCACCACTCAGGGAGGTCTGTCTGGATTGCCTCTATTATTCTTTGGCCCAGCATCCTGTTTATTTCGTCTGAGGCACTTTTCACAAACTAATTATTTTGCTTGTTAGTTTTGATGAAGAGCGCATTCCCTGTATAATAAGACAGCGTTATGTGCCAGTAGTGTTGGAGAAAGAAAGGTTAAAGCCTCAGGAGGTTTTCAGCTCTCCTTTCGAATAGCTCTGGAAGTTTACTTATGACCGTACGCTGTCTCTCCTTCCCTTGCCGAGCATCACAGAGTTTCCTCTTTTCCACCTGAGTGTCACGACTCCATGGCCTTCGAGGCAGCCAGGCAGTGGGAGCGGTGGGTCCCGTCTCTGGGCGGTGAACATACTTGTCCCATCTGTGCGACGTACTTCTTATCAATGACAAAAATTGTTTCAAGTTCCAAGTCTGTGGTCTCTTTACTGCCTCATATAGCTGGTCTTTTCGCGTCTGTCTCCCCTACTGGATTATTCGCACCGAGAGGAGAGGGCCCAGGTCTGTCTCGTTGCTTGTTATGTTCCTAGGCTGTAGCATAGTGTGGGTCTGACCCATGTGTGCTGGGTTCCCGGTCAAGGGAGATCATTGCTTCTTCCCTTCCCTCTAGCCACATTTTACCTCCGAAGCGCTTCCATCTCCCAACAGCTGGGTAGCCCACCTGAGCCACCCAACTTTTCAGGGTGAAGAGGAGCGTAGAAAAACTGCTTCTAGTTCTTCCTCTAGCTGTCTTCTGGGGAGTTTGGGGAAGGAGTGAGAAATACAGAGAGTCCCAAGACATTCCCCCTGAGCCCCCAACCCCCCATTCCAACTTTCCTGTGCAGGCTGGTGGTAGTTTGTTTCTCCTTGGACCCTCCTTTCCTCTCGCCCTCTCTCAGGCCGGCTCCCTATGTGGGCTGTTCTTCTTGTTCTTGGATGCTTGGATCGCTCTTTATCTACTTGCCATCTGTGTAAGGGGATCCTGCCAAGATGATCAGATGTGAACTCAGCACCAGAAACATTTTAATTAATTTATGGTGATAAAATGCGAAAAGAAAACCATTGAGGAAAGCCTGGGCCAAAGAAAATTAAACATAAGAGGAAACAAAGAAACCAGAGCCATGTGGCCTTGGAAGGAAGGGCCCGGTTGGCAAAGGAGCCAGCAAACACTTTCTTTCTCTTGCCCTCTTCGCTTTTTTAATAACACCCAGGTGGAAAAGCCACAGAGGGCCCAGGGACTCGAGGGGGTGCGGGAGAAAACTGAGTAGCCTGCTATTGGCCTAGACTTCTTGATCAGGGCAATTGACCACGGGTATGTAGAACACACAGTGCGAGGCTGCAGGATTGCAGGCCCCCACGTTAGCAGGGATGGCCAATTTTTTCAGGTAAGCAGAAGACGGAAGTTTCTTAAGCTGCAGCTCTGAAACACTTCAGTGGATATAAATAGTGGTTCTCAGGGGATGGGGATGGAGTGATAAGATAGATGTTTAAGGTACAAACTTGCAACGAGTAGTAAAGAAGCCGCAGAGGTCAATTGCACAGTATAATGAATATAGACAATATTGTGCTATAATTATGTAACGTAATAAGTATCGCTAAAATGGCAATCATGCTACAATACATAAATGTATCTAAGTAAAAAGAAAACCCTTCAGTGGATGTTTAAAGAAGTCTGTATTTAAAGTAAGTATGGCTTCACTGCAGCCTAGCAAACAGTATCTGGGTAGGGTAATGCCTATATTGGGAAAATCCTAAAGAAAACCAGTATTAGCTAGCTTTACCCCTCCTAAGACAAAAACAGACCAGCAGTACCTATGTGTAGGCTGCCGGGTCATTTGAGGGATTTGTCAGGTTGATTTGATTTAGTATTTCTTCCTTTTTCCTCTTTTTTATGTGAAGCACCTACTGAGTGCTGAGTAAAGACAAATTTCCCAATCACTCCTTCTAACTGAACTTTAGATGAAGATAAGAGAAAAAGGGAAAACACTTGTGAACCAGCACATGGGAATTCTGTCCAAATAAGAAATTACTTTGTTTCTAATTTATGCAGATATTGTATCTTTATAGATTTGATGGTCTCAATCCAACTGGTGTAATTCAAGGAAAAAAACAGACTCAAAAGCAAGTGGGAGAAAAATGGAGCAGTGAAGGGGAAAGATGGGGACTCATTAATTGCAGACAGGGAAAGAAGTTAGACTTCTCAGGGATTTAGAGGGATAGAGAGAATGTATGGCCTGATTGTCCTAATTAGGAGGGAACTGTATAAAATTGAATAAATAAATTCATGTTGAACTTAGTAAGGGATTATTTATACAGCTGATTTAACAGAATAATAGAATTTTAGAGTTGTGACGTCATACTATGGGTCCAAATCAGAACTACCTAGAGAGGTTTTTTTTTTCCCTTTAAAAGAAAACCAGCATTTATGGGGTGGGGCCTTGGCATGGGCATTTTGAGCGCGTCTGATGTGTAAGAGAGAGAGTTTGTTAAGAGAGTCTGATGTGGATTCCCGTGAATTTATTCTTCCATTCATCCCACATGTATTGAGTACCTGTTATTGGCCGGACACTATGGTTGGTGCTGGAACACTACGGTCAGGAGAAAAGGACATGGTCCCCACTCTCACGGAGGTGTGGTCTGTGGGGAATGCATGACTCTTTCATTTTCAGTTAAAGACACTGTTATTCTGAAAACTTAAGTGACCTTCCCTGGATAACCAAATTAGGTGGTAGTAAACTGGAATGGAACTATACCCAGATCTCCCAATTCTCATTTCCATGTTCTTTCCAGTAACTACCCTTGTTGATTTCTTGATGATCTTTTATTTAGGCTAATATTAAAATGTTTGAGGTTCCAGTTGTACTCGAAAAGCAGCTAGGTTTGGATCTTGTTTGCTATCCTTGCCCTACCATGTGTTAGCTTTATGACACTGGGCATGTGTGTAACCTATAACAACCTCCAATAGAACAGAACTTAGAATAGAACCATGCCTACCACACTGGCGGAGGGAGTGGGTGGGACTATTGAGGAGACAGCACAGGCGGGAACACCTGTCCAGAAGCTGGGACTTTGGGAGAACTCATTTACTACAAGTTCTGGCCAGTTCTTTGCAGGAAGTCCCAAACCTTACTGGGTATCGCTGGGGGTGGGGTGCGTGGGGAGTTAGCCTGAGTACTGGCAGAGTGACCAAGTCTACCTCACCCTTTGGAACATGCCAAGTCAGTGTTGGGCACGTTGGCATCAGGTGAATCCTGCCATGCAAGCAGCAGTGGTGCACTTAGGATGCCAGTGGTTGGTCTCTGGGGCTCATGACAAGGCACTGGCAGCCTTTCCAGAGGAAGCCAGAAATTCACTGGCACAAGAAGAGTCTGAACTGAGAAGGAGCGGGCAGCCCTGGAGACAGAGCCAGGAGTGCAGTGGCGGTGATTACAGAAGCTCCCACTGAATGCTTCTTGGTTTCCTGTGCAGACCGGTCAGCCTGCCCCAGGGCATGTTGTGGTTACTTCCCAGGCTGCCTGCTACTGACCAGCTCAACAACCTTGGCCACGGCCTGAATCTTGAGTGACTTTCCCTGTCAGGATAGAAGTCACCACCCAAACTTGCTCCAGGTATCAGCACCAAATCTTGGGACCAACTTAGAAGGGAAGAGATGAGAAGAAACTGGTTGGATCAAGGTGGAGCCATCTGTACCGCCAACAGCAAGAATCTGATTTAAAATGCAGCTCTCCGCAAGAGGGAGGAGACATGGGAACATATGTCTATGTACAACTGATTCACTTTGTTATAGAGTAGAAACTAACACACCACTATAAGGCAATTTTACTCCAATAAAGGTGTTAAAAAAATAAAATGTAGCTCTCAAAGCTTTTTCAGATCTTTATTATTTAAGAGAACATATCACCTCTCCTAGGTATATGGACAAGAGAAATCATATACATGTTGACCAGAAGACACATAAAAGAATGTCTATGGCTACATTATATGTAATGCTGGGCACGACTCAAATGCTCATCAACAGTAAGAAGAATAAAGTCATGGTGGTATAATATAATCACACAACGGAATGTATAGCAATGAGGATGAACAAACCATAAATACATGAAACAACAAGATTGACTCTCACAAACAGAATATTAGCACGGAAAGCCAGATGTAAAAAAGTACCCACACTGATTCTACTTATATAATGTTTAAAACAGGCAAAACTTATTTATGATGTTAGAAGTCAGGACAGTGGCTACTTCTGATGAAGGGCAGTGACTGGTGGGACATGCAAAGTAAGTTTCTGGGGTGTTGGTGATGTGCTGTTTCTTGATCTGCGTGTTGGTTGCATGGGATTATTGAGTTTGTGAAAGTTCATTGAGTTGCATACTTAGGATTTGTGCCCTTTGTATCTGTACATTGAGCTTCAGTGAAAAGTTTACAAAAAAGAGGAGCATGTTAATATTTCTGCACCATCATGGTCATAGATTGCTGCCTGGACTGGAAGTCTGCATTGTGGTTTTTCCACCAGTAAAATAATAAAGTAAAACTCGGCAGTTTCTTCTGTCTGGGAGAGAGTAGGCACTCAATACAGTTGTTGAATAAATGAAGAATGGGGCATAGTTTTCCTGTGGGACAGGTAAGCTATTAGGTAAAAGTGCCAGGGAATTTAAAAAGCCCCCCCTAGGGAAATTTCTATTATCACAGATTTTTCTTATCTAAACCATGGTGTCAGACCTTGAGGAGGGGAGCCTCGCACCTGTGCATGCCATCTGGCTTAAATGCGCATGTGCAAGCTTCGGCTCCTCCTTGCTGCTGTGGAGAGCAGCCGAGATTCGGGATGATGTGGAACCTCCCCGTAAGGAGCATTTCCTCTATTCCACAGCCCGTGGAGCCCTTCATTAGGCCCAGAGATGTTTGACCTAGGGGCATGGGTTGTGGCAAGGCAGGAAATACCTCATCTTTTTTTTTTTTTTTGCTGTACGCGGGCCTCTCACTGTTGTGGCCTCTCCGGTTGCGGAGCACAGGCTCCGGACGCGCAGGCTCAGCGGCCATGGCTCACGGGCCCAGCCGCTCCGCGGCACGTGGGATCTTTCCGGACCGGGGCACGAACCCGTGTCCTCTGCATCGGCAGGCAGACTCTCAACCACTGAGCCACCAGGGAAGCCCAATACCTCATCTTGTGGGGGTACAAGAAAGGGAAATTAGAAGGCACCGTTAACCAGTACAGGCTGACTGAGTCCAGGTCTGCCAAACATCTTCCAGGAAGTGTGATGGGGCAGGGACACAGACCTGCAAAGACGGGCAGATCTGTGGTGGTAGCAATTCAAGTCGCCCTAACTCCAGCCCAGGTGGAATCTCTTTCAGTCCCACGCACCTTCTCGTCAAACTTGTTAGGAGGGCAAAAGTGTCAAGGGTTGGAGAGCTGGTTTAAGCCACATAAAAGGCCTGTTGAAGTCGTTTTCCATTAGAAGATTGCAAGTGGTGAACATGAAATGTGCATTCGCACAGAGACTCTGTCCTATCCGTAAAGCCTGGATTTTGCTCCCTCTTTTTTTTTTTTTTTTTTTTTTTGCGGTACGCGGGCCTCTCACTGTTGTGGCCTCTCCCGTTGCGGAGCATAGGCTCCGGACGCGCAGGCTCAGCGGCCATGGCTCACGGGCCCAGCCGCTCCGCGGCATGTGAGATCTTCCCAGACCGGGGCATGAACCCGTGTCCCCTGCATCGGCAGGCAGACTCTCAACCACTGCACCACCAGGGAAGCCCTGCTCCCTCTTTTGAAGGCTCAAAAAACATCATATTATGCAACTCAAATCCAACAAACGGCACAATATCAAGAAACCTTTGAAACCGGGTGACTCCTTTGTCTCTAAAGGTAGCTGTGCTTCCCTTGGCCCTGGTGAGATGGACCAAGAAGTCTTGGTTTTCAGAGCACAACCCCAGAACTGGGTTCTTAACGGCTGTGTTGAGTGCGGGAAGCTACATGCTGATGAACTGTGAGCTGGGCTGTCTTGGAGATTTGCTTTTTCCTGATGATGAAGTCGCTTAATCAGCTTGTGTAACAGAAGTATGTCTGTGTTTTGCTCAAATGTCAGATAATGATGACATTTGCACAGAGACGAAGTCAAAGGGGGCATCCTGCCTTCCAAGGGCAGAGTCTGGTTCACAGGATCTCGTGAAGCCCGTCCGGAGGCCCAGACACCCCAGCTCTGATGCTCGGATCTCACTCTCAGCCCTGGGTGTTATCCTCGGAGGACAGCCGTCTTTAGGGTAGGTGCGGTGGTGACCTCTTCCTTTGCATTGCTGGGGACTGAGGGCAGAGGGGTGGATGCAGGGCTGGGTGCGGGAGGAGAATGGAGAAGAGTTGGGGGGCGTAGTCTTTGGAACCACTAGCATAGGCTGAGAGGCTCTAGGCGTTGAAAGACAAAGCAACAAACCTATCATTAGCACTAAGCCCTGGGTGTGCCACTGACAGTTCTTCCCCTCTGCTTCTAACACTACCTCCGAGAGATCCATTTTTGGAGTGACAAAAAGGTTTCCCTTTTATTCATTTGAGAGAATGAGGAAAATTGATTGTAAAGATCCCTGCAAATCTGGCCACGTCAACTGGGGAAGGTCTGTGGTCATGTCCCCCGCAGGCCTCAGTTTTCTTCTCTGCTGTAAAGCAAGAGTATTGGGCTCTCCCTTCTCTCAGGTCCCTTTCAGCCTGAAAGTTCTGCATTCCAAAGTTTCTTCCAAACAGCTTCCCTGGGAGGTGCTATCACCAGAGGCTTCAGTTAAAATCCAAAAGTGTCTCCTGTGAAGGATAACGTTGTAAGCCTCATTTACACAAATACCTCAGCTCAAATGTGTTTGCCAAATATACTCGATACTTTGAGGATCCAGGACACAGGCTTGGTTCATTTATGTTGGAGGAGAAGAGAGGAACATTCTGCAGAAAGGGGAGCTGACCAACAAGCTCAGGGTTGGGTGATGTTCCGTGGCAGGCACTCTGCCCACCATCGTACGTGAAAGGTTATTTGAGGCAAATGGCGAGATTTCTTTATAACCCTTATAACTGGCATCAGGAATCTGAAATCCTTCATGACGCATAGCTGGGAAGAGAAGGCACCCAGCCTTTGAGATGGACCCCAATGATGCCCTTCCTTGTATTCACACCCATGTGTTGTCTCCACCCCTTGGGTGTGGGCTGGACCTGGAATCTTATACCTAATTCATTGTAAGGGTACTGGGGGGGGAGGGTCTATTGCATATTTGTCATCAATATACACATATACTGAATACTTCTAATTTTACCAGTGAGAACCAATTTCTGACAGTCGTTATCCTTGTAAACAAGCCACTATATTCATTTAAAAAAGCAACGAGGGCCTGCTTCTGACATTGAGCATATTAATTTGCAAGCCTTGAGTTTGACTGAGATATGGATTTGAAGCATTTGTAGTAGCTGCCTCTGGATGATGGGTTTCCTGAAGAGAACTCTAGCTGACCGCTGAAGGTCTGTGCATACTTGAGTTAAATGTTTTCTGAGCTTGGGCAGCTCAACCCCAGACTTATAGCTTAAACTGAGGTACACACTCAATGTCCCTTTGCACAGGCTGAAGGATCTTAGAGCAAATTAGAGACAAGTGATAAATAAGGGTAGGTTTGCAGAAGGGTTTTAATTTCTTGTTCATATTGATGGCCTAACCTTTAGTCTCCTGTTTTTCTTTCCATTTACTTCTTGCTTTCTCATTCTTCATTTAGTACCCTGGGGTCTTTCTGACACGTTGTGGGAATAAAAGAGATGTTCTTTAGCCAAAGGTTACAGTTTCGTACTACTGCAAGCAGGGTTCAGAAGAAGAGGTGCAGAATAGAGGGAGGGTTTGAGGTGGACGAATTGCTCTGGCTGTCTTTGGATTGTCAAGGAGTCTGAGTCCCTGGCTGTCAGAGGTTGTGCAGGTGTAAGTCATGGCTCAGACTGGGTGGGTGTCCCAAGGCTCCATCTGCACTGGACATCTGGTCACTGGGCCCCTGCTTTTGTGAAGATACATTCAGACTGGGCTGCCTGAGCACATCAAGAATGGCCAGACACTGTGGGGCCGGGCTGCCCAGCCTCAATGTTGTAAAGAAGTATAGCTCAGAACAAAGGACAGTGTTGGGACCTACATTCTAAACACTGTCCTTTTAGGTGCTCTGCCCAGCACCTTTGGCGACGAATCAGCCCATTTTACACTGAAGATCTATAGGCTTCAGGGTCCGTGGAGGGCAGCTGGGTGACCTAAGGCAGTAAGCTTCATTACTAGATAGAATTTTGGGATTCCAGGCCCCAGGGAACACGTACTCTTATCAAAATACTCCTAAACTGGTAAACAATGGGAATCGAACATCTTAGATAAAGATTTTTATTTGCCAAAAAAAAAAAAAATTGATCATAAAGCTGCTTCCTGTTGTCAGAAAGGTTTCTCTTTCCAGTTTTGAAAGAAGCAACTGGTGATAGGCAGTGGGCTTCTACCCGCCTCCTCTCAGGAATCCATCCACCTTAGAGGATCACATGGGCTTCAGCCACCGGTTAGCGTTCCACCTTTGCTGGTGGTGACTGATTCCCTTTCCTCCTGCAGACGACAGTTTTCAAAGTAACCCTGAGTTGGCTGAGGAATTGCCTTCCAGCCCGTGTACACATCGGTCTGGTGGCGATGGCTGGCACAAGTGCAGTGCAGCGGCTCACGCGCTTCCTGAGAGCGCCGGCACCCATTAGACATGATTTGTGTGATAAGCGGAAGTGGCATCGCCCTGTAGGAGCCCCCAGCCTCTGCGTCCCTCAGCTGGTTGGGACTGCTTGGACTGGGCCGGTGGAAAGACCTGCCCCTTCCTGGCTCGTCTCCTCGGGGCTGAGTTTGCGCTGACCAAGCTCCGATTGTGTTTTGCTTTCTAGCCTGCCTGGGTGGGTGCGAAAGGAGCAGGTTTCTTTTGGGTGGGGAGGAACATTCCTTTCTTCCTGTGGGGAAGGTGGTATTTATGTTTCTCAGAAAAGAGGTTCCTGGAGAATAACATATTGCTATACGCTTTGGATGTTTGGGATAAAAAGAGAACAATTGAAGCCATCTATTTCTCTTCTGAAGTGCTGTCAGAAGGGTCAAGAGGGAGTACAACCTAGGAGAGCCCTCCTTCAGATTTAGTGTGTGAGGAAAGCAGTGGTGCTGAACTCTGCTTAAAATCACCTTGGAGCTTTTTTTTAAAAAAAAAAAAAAACGAAAAACACCAATGCTGAATTCCACCCCAGGCTGATTAAGTCTGACTCTCTGGGCTGTGAGGTTTGAGTCTTGGTATGTTTTAAAAGCTCCCCAGGTGATTTTTATGTGTGGCCAATGTTGAGAGCCACAGCAGTAGAGTATTGTATAGCTTATATTTAGAGCGTGAGGGAGTTGGAATCTTGATTACCTGAGATTAATGGAAAAAAGAGAAAATACCTTCTTAGAATCAGGCATCGTGCTGGGCACTTGCCTTATATTATCCCATAGTCTCCACAACGACACCGCAAGGTAGGTGATGTGTCACTCTCTCCGTCTTACAGGAAAGGAACTGAAGCTTAGAAGGGTGAGCCGATTTGTGTAAGTTCACCCAGCTAGGAAGTAGTGGAGCTAGAATTTGTGTAAGATATGTCTGATTCCAGAGCCACTAAGCCATGTGCCCCTGCAGAGGACCTGCCTAGGGGCTGATGGAGGGGAGGACCCAGGCCTCAGGGGGATGGTGTGTTTACGGCTATGGTAATGGGACAGTCAATAAAGACAGGTAATTTCAAGATGGTTTCAAGGTTCATTGCTGTGCAGCTTTCATTGGCCCTTCACACATTCCTGCTGCTGTTGTCTCCCCTTTTCCCTTTCATTTAGTCCTGCTTCTTCTGGCTTTCCAGAAGATAAGCTGGGCAGGAACACAGTATGTATCAAAACCGGAATTCATTGTCTTTCTGTCCAAACCTGTTTCTTCCCCCTGTGAGCTGTGTCCTGCAGACGTTCACCTTCATCCTACCAGACACTTCAGCCTGAGAACTGGGACTTGTCCTCAACCCTTTACACATCATTATATTCCCCCTTCCCACACATGTTGATGATGGATGAAATCATTTGATGATTTCATTACAGGAAAAAGAATGCCGTTCATTTAGAAACAAGTTTACAGTGTAAACTTTTCTGAGTGTGCCTTTTCATACAGTTTTGAGGTTTGTAAGCATGTTAGTTCTACCTATTCAAAAAATGAAATAAAGTCAGCAATGGTGGAAGGTAAAAAAGCATCCTGAAACTGGATGAAAACTGAAGCAAATGAACCCAGCTGTATTTCAAATGAATAACATTACCAAAATAAATGGGGGAAAAAAGAACCAATTGAAGTAATTTATGAACACAGTATATTGGACTAAATACATCCAGTCTTGGCAGGCTGGGGAGATGGAGAGAACAGCAAACAAGTCCTGAACTCTTTCTAGTAGGTTTGTTTTGGGGATAAGCCCTTCTGAAACTCTTTTAGGTATATTATAGGATTGAGTAATGAGTAAATTAATTCATATTAGCAGGAACAATAATTAGTTGTCACTGTGGAATAAGAGAGGTACAAATGTGGAATGGGGAAGTCAAGAAAAGAACTCTGTGGGGATGGATTTGAACTTGAGGCATTGCTGTGGACTCAGAATTATGTGTGTGTGTGTTCTCTATGGATACATACATGTATATATCCTAGCTTCGTCCACTGAAAAGACCAAGAAGTAATGACACCCTAGTAACAATAAGCACACTTAGTACCCAGATCTTGGTCCCTAATGCCATTCCCCAATAAAAGGAACCAGGGATCCTTGAAGAAATGGCTAATTCCAAGGCTGAGGCAGGGTAGGTATGGATGAACCTGGTATATTTTATGTCAGAAAGTATGAAAATGCTAAAAAAAACCCACCAAAACCCAAAACCCAATAGGGTATATCACTAGGACAGAGAAGTCAGTTTGAAGGGATGTCCAGTGGTCAAAGCAGAGATAATCTGAGCACTAATGTTAAAGACAGTAAGTGAATTATAAAGCATTGAAGAAAAAGGAATCCGTGAGTGCATACTGATAATAAAGAGATAAATACTAAAAAACAACACCACCAAAAACTATGGAGGAGAAGGGAGGGCTCTTGCCTATAATGGAATGTCAGCTACCTACTGGTAATCACGGAAGGAGTGCTAAAGTTGAAAAGTCATCATTTTTGCCTAATCTAAAAATATATACCCTCAAATTGCTTATTAATAGCAAAGTAAAAAAAATAGCCACTATACATAGAATGGAGAAGTTGAAAAAACTTCGACTGTAGATCAAAATTCATATCACAAATTAGGGATGGAAGAACATCCTATGTGGTCCTAGAGTGGATCCTGTACTGGAGGGGGGAAATGCTATAAATGACAGTTTTGGAATAACTGACAAAATTGGAATTAGGGCAGAAGAGTGAAGTATGGAATAAAGGTTAAATTTATTGAAATTGATAGCTATACCGTAGTTATAGGAGAGAATATGTATTTCTATTCTTAGGAAATATATCCTGAGGTGTTCAGGGGTAAATATCCATGAGGTATGTAACGTAGTCCCAAATGGCTCAGAAAAATAAGTATACACACATACATACACATACACATGTGTACATACTTTTGAAAAGAGCAAAGAGTAAGAAAGCAAATGATAAAGCAAACAGGGCAAAATATTAACAATAGGCAGGTCTGGGTAAAGTATGGGTGTACTTTATACTATGCTTGCAGCTTTAAGTTTGGAATTATTTCAGAAACAATTATTTAAAAATCTAAGTAACGTGAACTCTCTCAAATGTGCTATACTGTATACCAAATTTTAACACTCAGGACACCACCCGTTTACAAACGGGTATTCTCAGCAAATGTAATGCAGTTAGTTTTAGTACAATGAGTATGCACTAAGAATATGAAATTTATTTGTTTTATAAGCTGAGATCACACCTAACATTTCATAGCAAAAGGGTTCCCCCTACTAGAAACAGGTTGAAGACCACTGACGGATGGGCTAAAGAGCTGAAATTCCTTAGAAGGCATCCGAAGTCCTCATGACTCATCTCTGATTTACTCCCCGCAGCCCCCAGGCTCGCCCATGTCTCTCAGCTTCTTGTACCTTCCCTCCAACCACTCTCACAGTCCCTTCACCCCCTTCCGTTGCATTCCTGTGGGTCACTGTGCACGGTGTTTCCTCTGCACACCCTTCCCCTCTACACTTCCAAGTGGTGAACATGTTCTCCACCATAAAGGCATCTCCTATGAAGCCTCCCCTGAGGCCCCAACTCCAGCCCAGGCAGAGGGGATCACCCCTGCTTGGGGCCATCTCTGTATCTGTGTGTGCCTGTATTGTAGCAATTACCTCACTGTTCTGTAATTATTTACTTCCTTCTCTGTCTTCTTTGAAATACCCCTTGAAAGCGGGGACCAGGTCTAGCTGGGTTTTCTGTAGGTGTGTATAGAGAGGGGATTGCAGTATGGTGGAAATCAGTGGCATGCTGGAGCTGGCTTGCACCTGCTCAGCCAGGCTCAGGACAGCATCTCTTCCCTGCTCCCCATTTGGTGACCTCAGGGTGGTAGCTTGAAGCTGGCCAGGGTGGGAGTATTTACACCACGGAAATGTGCACCCCTTCATAGAACCAGTGGGGAAGGGTCCTTTTCATTCTGGTGCCAAAGTGGTCAAGATGTGAATCTGGAGGTTGCCAGAGTTGTGCTTTCTGGAAAACCCAGTCTGAGAAGATGATGCTGGAGCACAGAGAGAAGCACAGGAGCAAGACGTAAAAACAAAGCGCTCGAGAATTTCATCCCTCTACAGGCTAGGTCTACACTTGCCCCATAATTCAGTCAGGTGAGCCAATAAATTCCCACCTTCCTCCACTTTTTCTGTGTTTGAGTTGAGCTAGATCAAGTTGCATTTCTATCATTTGGACCCAAGAGAGATCCACTGAATCCTCAATTGTTTTGAGGCGTTTGAGAACAGAAATAGTTGCATGTATTTTTTATTTTTCATGGTACCTAACGCTGTCCTAAGCACATAGAAGATGCTCAGTAAATCCATCAGATCCACTTTATGGAACATCCACAGTGGCCTCAGCACGTGGTCTGGCTAACTGAGTCTGCTTGTATTTGTTATGCCGTGGAACACATCACCTGGTGTGTTTCAATACTTAACTTTCATTTGTATAA
Organism: Leucopleurus acutus; assembly: GCF_964270905.1. NCBI lineage: Eukaryota > Metazoa > Chordata > Mammalia > Artiodactyla > Delphinidae > Leucopleurus > Leucopleurus acutus. The sequence goes on from NC_139142.1 coordinate 46,061,175, forward strand.
TGTTGCAACAACCAGCCCTTTTTTTTTAACATCTTTATTGGAGTATAATTGCTTTACAATGGTGTGTTAGTTTCTGCTTTATAACAAAGTAAATCAGTTATACATATACATATGTTCCCATATCTCCTCCCTCTTGCGTCTCCCTCCCTCCCACCCTCCCTATCCCACCCATCGAAGTTGTCACAAAGCACCGAGCTGATCTCCCTGTGCTATGCAGCTGCTTCCCACTAGCTACCTATTTTATGTTTGGTAGTATATATATGTCCATGCCACTCTCTCACTTTGTCACAGCTTACCCTTCCCCCTCCCCATATCCTCAAGTCCATTCTCTAGTAGGTCTGTGTCTTTATTCCCATCTTACCCCTAGGTTCTTTATGACCTTTTTTTTTTTCTTAGATTCCATATATATGTGTTAGCATAAACCAGCCCTTTTTATCCTACTGATATCCATAGAGAACATAGATTTTGAACCCCAAATCAAGACACATGCATAGACAGGAAGCAGTTTGAAAGACATAGTTTAGAAGCTGAAATTGTGACATTCCTGGGATATTTTGCTTGTTTATGGGGACAGTTAACTCAGAGATAGCCGCATGTATTATATGTTTATTTAAAAATTTGTTCTAAGAATATTTTTAAAGAATTTCACAACACCATTGGGTTAGATACTCCCAAACAGGAGAGGAAACCAGAGGCACCCAAAACATAGGTGATACCTCTGAATCAGACGCCCCCAAAATTGTTATCTCTTAACACCCACGCCCTAAAAAACGGCATAGTTTAGTTCCAAAGTTCTATTTTAGATTTGGTTTCTCAATGACTTTAAACCTAAAAATAGAAGTGTACCAAGCAGACACCTCATTTTCCAATATAGAATTAAGTTCTGCCTGATAACGGATGGATACTTTCCACATTAATGTAGAATGTGAGCATGCATTGCGAGATAGTGTAATGCACTCCAGGAACCGACGGTGATATATTTAGATGCTGATTAGAAGTAAAACTGATACATCATTCCTTATAATGTACATGAATAGTACCAGTGCATAACAGTGCCTCTTGGGACTGAGGTAATTTATTTTTCCTCCTGGATATATTGTTTAAATCATGTTCTCTCCCTCATGTTATATATTAAATTGTTTAATGTAAGCCATAAGAGAGCAAGTGTCACTAAAGGTCTCCTCCCCTTAAAATCTGAAGAATCAAATCTTCTAAAGCAGGTGACCTGTCAGTTTTCATTCCTGAATGTCATTGGTACGAACAAGTTTTCTTATCAGTTCATTTCACATTTCCAAATCAAATGACTATTAATCTACAACATCTGAGCTGAGAGACTGGGGGCTTCCTGACTTTTATGCAGGCTGCTTTCTGGGTCCCAAATGTGTGTCCACATGAATGAAAGCTTCTCTGAAGTTACTAGGAAAATCAGTTCATTATTAGAAAGTTTCCTAAGAGGTGAAGACCATTTAAAGTCAAGTTGATAATAAATACTATGATTATTTTTGGAAAATATCTTTGTGTGCGTGTGTGTGTGTGTGTGAATAGTGGTGTAAGAGTGAAGCAACAATATATCTTGGAAAATAGGATGGGCCAAAATTAGGCTGTTCTGTTCTGTTATCATAAGTACCTCTTCAGTCTCGAACTACGACGATAATAATCACCATCGTTGAGGTTTACAAAGTGTCTGGCATTGTGCAAAAATTTCACATATATCATCTCATTTAATCTGCACCAAAATAAATCCACTGTGAGGTGGTTATGATTATTCCACATCCAATCCATCAGCAAATTTTTTTTTGTCTCTGCCTTCAGAATATCTTCGGCATCTGTTTCCTAACACCTCTCCTGCCACTGCCTGGTGTAAGCCGTTCTCCTCTCTTGCCTGGATTACTGTAAAAGCCTCCTAATCAGTCTCCCTGCTTCCCTCTGGTCTCTGTGGTATTCGTTAGTGCTGTTCATCCAATTTTCCATCTTGCAGGCACGTGGTAGGATTGTACTTTCCCACTGCCCTTGAAGTTAGATGTGTTCAAACGATTTGCTTTGGCCAATGGAATATGAGTGGAAGTGATGCGTATTGGAGATTGGAGAGCCTGTGCGTGAGTCACCGTGCTCCCTTTTCCCTCTGTTGTGGTGATCTGCAGCGATCCAGATAGGGGCTGCTCCATCCTTGGGTCCCAGAATGATAAGAGGTGGAGCAGAACCCCAGCCAACTTACAATGGACCTGAAGTACGAGTGAGAAGTAAACTTTGCTTCTATAAAGCACAAAATTTTTGTGGTTGTTGATTACCTTCTCGTTTTATGGGTTTCCCAGGGACTTGATTCTTGTGGAAAAGATTATGTCAGATCGCAACAAGAAAAGATGACCTCACCTATCTTGATGGCTGCACTTCCCTTATATTCTTGTCTACAGACAGCAGCTGGAACCATCCTTTCAAACATCCATCAGTTAATGCTACTCAGAACTTCTAAAGGCTCCTCATCAAAACAGAATGAGACCCCAAGTGCTCACTTTCAGGTCCTTTATGATCTGGCTACTTCTTTGACCTAATTTCCTACTACTCTCCCCTCACTCCTTTTCCTTAAGCCACACTTGTCACCTTGCTGTCACCTGACCATTCCTCAAATGTTCCTGCCTCAGGGCCTTTGCCCCTGCACTTTCCTTCTGCCTGGATGGCTTTTACACAGATATTATGAGGCTCCTTCCTCACTTTATTATGGCCTCTGTTCAAACGGTCCCTCCTCAGAGAGGTTTTCTTTGACCTTCTTATCTGAAATAGCAACCCCAAACTCTAACTCCTTACCCTGCTTTATTTTTCGTCGTATCACTGACTGACATTGTAGTTTCAACTTCTTTGTCTCTTGTCTGTGTTCTTCCTGAGGGTAGGGATTTTCGCCTGTTTTGTCCACTGCTTGAGATTACTGTACGTCACTGGCCCGCTCCAGGCACTCAGTAGATATGTACTGAATAACTGTGAGCCCCATTTTACACATTCTGAGAAGTGAAGTAACTTGGCCAAGGTCACACAAGTAGCTAGTGAGGGAGTTGTGATCAAGCCTTGGCCTCTGACTTCCACGTGCTCCTAACCTGGAATCTTGTCCTCACAGCATCCTGTAAATTCTGTTAGCATGCGTGAGCACTGACCTTTGGGTCACACCAGCCGTTTACTTCTCTGATTTTCATTCATGAGCCTTGAGGTTAGGATGAATGGTTTTGAAAAGTTGCACACTTCGTTGTGGTTCATTTTTCACGTGGGTCGTAATCAGTTTTCTAATTTCATCCCTACATTGTTCTCTCGTGCTAATGGAGAAGACTTGTCTCATAATAAGTAACAAATCATGGGTGATCCCAGAGTCACTACTTGCAAAATGAAAGGTTTCTGTACTTTTCCTTGAAAATGCAAGTGTCTGCTGTTTTGGAAACCTACCTTGAATACCAAAGCGACGCAGCATTTTTTTTTTTTTTTTTCCTGGTACGCGGCCCTCTCACTGTTGTGGCCTCTCCCGTTGCTGAGCACAGGCTCCGGACGCACAGGCTCAGCGGCCATGGCTCCCGGACTTAGCCGCTCTGCGGCATGTGGGATCCTCCCGGACCGGGGCACGAGCCCGTGTGCCCTACATCGGCAGGCGGACTCTCAGCCACTGCGCCACCAGGGAAGCCCGCGATGCAGCATTTTGAAGAGCCTTATGTCTCAGACTGAGGCCAGGAGGAGCCCGTGGGCTGGGCTGGGCTGGGCTGATGTGTTTGGTTCCTGGAGTGTAGGGCTGCCACCCACACCCTGCTCAGCCTCAAAGCCCACCTGGAGCCAGGCTTGCCCTGCTCACAAAGTAGACCCAGGGAGATACCACTGAAGCCAGTGCCCGCTGGATAGATTTGTCAATAAATGTTAGATTTGCTCAGATGATCAGCCAATAGCTGCGGTTGAGGTTTTTATGGGATCACAGACTTTTGAAAGAGGAAGTGTCCTATGAAGTTCATCAGACCAGTATTCCCAGAGTGTGGTCCATGGATTCACCAATGGTGAGCTGAAAATGGAATATTCCTGGGTGCCACTTCCACACTACTGAATCAGGGTGGAGCTCAGATCTGCATACTGAACCAGCTCCCCAGGTGTTCCTCGTGAACACTCAACTTGGGGTCTAGTGCAACCTTCTTATTTTATAGGTTTAGAGAACTTGAGGCCTAGGGATTGGATTCTTGTGGAAATGTTTATGGTAAATTGCAACAAAGGAAGGTGAAAGTAATTTTCAGGGTAAAATAAAAATTTGTCATCATTCATCTCTTTTTTTTGATGAGAATCTCCTTAATAAAAAAATATAGACAGAGGGCTTCCCTGGTGGCACAGTGGTTGAGAGTCCGCCTGCCGATGCAGGGGACACGGGTTCATGCCCCAGTCCGGGAAGATCGCACATGCCGCGGAGCGGTTGGGCCCGTGAGCCGTGGCCGCTGAGCCTGCGCGTCCGGAGCCTGTGCTCCGCAACGGGAGAGGCCACAACAGTGAGAGGCCTGCGTACCGCCAAAAAAAAAAAAAAAAAAAAAAAAAAATCTATATCTATATCTATATAGATATATATATATAGACAGAAAAACATGGGTCCACATAGGAGGCATGAGGCAAATAGAGGTTTTCTCTAATATTCCTTGAAGTTAGTTTTCAGATTCTCTGCACACCCCATTCTAGAGCTGTTGACTCTTGTCTGAAACAACAGCCTCCCATGAATCTGGTTCTTGTGTTTACCAGCAGAACTGAGGCTTCTAGGAGTTAGTCAGCAGCTGGAGAAAGTGAGAGGAACAGTGAGAGATTAGAGAAGAAAAAGAAAAATGAGTCAACCCCAGCAGATTATACATCAAAATAAATATTGTGAAGAGCTTTCTCAGAGGCCCTCATGCCATTAGGCAAAGGGAATAAATGTAGAGCGCGTTAGAGAACCTCCTGTATCTATGGGGACTACCTAATTATTTTTTTCACTGGTGTGAAATAAGGCTTAGGCCCTATCAATCAGCCCAGGAATGACTAATGATTGGAGAACAGAAGATTCTCTGTAGTTTATCCTTTGTATCAATACATGAAAAAACCCTAGAATTTTGTGGTCAACTGTGGCTTTAAATGAACAGATAAGAGCCCAAGTAAATGGAAGCACTCCTCCATTCCTAAGGGAAGTTGGTGAACTGCCCACATAATTTGCTGATAAAGGCCCATCTGTTAAAACAAAGTAGAGTTGCATTGGCAATACATTTCAGCCGGAGACCATAAGTGGTTATTTTTTCTTGACAGTCTTGTTGGCTTCTTTTTTTAAGCCCCAGAAAACTATTTGAGAATGAAATATAGATGATGATATTGGCCTTAAGTTACTGTTACGTTTTCTGCTGGGAGAGAGAAAAACCCGTCGGCCCAAGTCCTCTGGTAAACACCGTTGCGTGATAAATTGTTATGAGAATAAAGTCATAAGGAAAACTCAGCTTCGCAAACGACACACGTAGAAAAACAGCAGATGTCTGATGAAGTAAAGAACCGACTTATTGCCAAGACCTTGAAAAACAAAATTAATTTCCTTTCGTCTTTGATAATGGTGAGGTAATGTAGTTAATAGGAAGAGCCTGCCACGCTCAAGTAGTTATAAGAGGAGAAATGTTCGCCAGGCACCAGGTCAGAATCGTCAGTTTTAGTTGCTATTACTCTCACCACGTTGGTTGCTAGATGAGGCCAGTGAAAGAAGCAGGGAAATTGTTTCGTGTTGTTTGCAATGTAAATAGGCTTGGGCTCTATTAGTATTTTAAGGAGATATTTCCTAACGAGGGGAAAAAAGCAGTTAAATCAGAGTTTTGCCTCTCACAGTGATTTCAGATATTTGAAGCCTTTGAAAATCATTGTTGGCGAAAAATATACTCACTCCACAAGAATAAAAGTCTTATTTTACAGAATAATTAAATTTCCGTATAGAGGAGACTGCTTGGTGTTTAGGTCAGTGAGGCACATGGCTGGTGTCGTTTTCCATTCAGGTGAAATTTTAAAGCACACACTAGGGAAAATAATTTATCTACTACTTAAGCCGTGAACAATTCTAGGTGGGTGCAACTGTCTCCTTTCAGCGCCATCTAAAAATAATCAACGCAAAAGCTTATTGTAAGGAACATCCAACTCTTGCTGGCATCTTGAGTTTCAGAATGTGGTTGTTACTCAGTTTTCTGGTTCCAATAAACTAGGTTTGAAGTAAGCAGTGTGGCAGGCAGCCTCACTCTGGTCTCAGCATCAGAACCGGCCCCATTCTACTGCACACCTGCGTTTGTTTTGTCTTCTCTGAACTGCATGCCTTTTGAACAACCTCTTGGTGAGGTTACTCAGAGTCTCAGAAAGGGATATAGCCCTCTTATGACAGCTGGTGGCCAGAAAGTCAGAGTATCAGCCACTAGAAGTACCAGTGTGATGGGGTTGATGAAGTGCCCCTCCCCCCTGCCTTTGGTGCGTTACCCGGAACGTGTGTGCATTTGGGATTGACAGTGTACACGTGTGTACCTTGGGGGTCCCTCTTTCAGTGGATCCACCAGCAGAAATTGCAGACAGGTCAATACCCCTGACCTGGAGACTGTTACCTCAATGTGAAGGCCAGAGTTTTGAACTTTCTTTTGGTATTCTGAGGCCAGTCTCTCTTCTCTGGGTGGGATTCTTCTCCCTTGAGAAAAGAACTTTGAAGAGCTAATGGATTTGTCTTTTCCAAAGCCATGATAGTTTATGTTGAAATCTGGGAGAGATGCAAGCTTTATCTGTTTTGTCTGTCCTTTTCCTTTTATTTTCTCTTTTCTGCTTCTAGACCATTTATATTGGAAACACATTTAAAAGGTCCATTGTTTATTATTTTTCCTTTTTTCCACTTAATTCATCTGGTATAAATTTGGGTTATCTAGGAGGGTAAACCTGACATTATACCTGTTGGCCTAAACTCCTTTGCTATCATGGGAAGCTGCCTGGTCCATGATGTAATAGCAAATAAAAACTATGTTCGTGATAGGAACCACTTACAGAGCATGGTATCGTAAGAGTGTTAAGTGCTTTTTGTACAGTCTTGTCAAATTGTGACTATCTTGTCACAGCAAAAAGACAAACTAGGTACTGAGAATAGCCCCATTTTACAGATGAGGTAACTGAGGCTTGGAGAAGTTAATTAATTTGCCCAAGATCACAAAAAACTGTTCTGTGCCAAAACTGGGATCCCAAGGCCTTTACTTTTCACCGCTATGCCACACTACTTCCCAGTGCTCCCCAACATTGTGTTTTCTTTGCCTTTTTTTTTTCCTTTACCCATTATCCCCTGTTACCCAGGAGTGAGGAGATGTCTGGTGACTTGGACACTTGCTCTAGTAAACTGGCCTGAGAGAGAAGGTCCACATGCACACGGGCTCTCCCTATTGTGAAAAGGCTCCTATTAAATTCAGTCATTTGGTTAATACACCATGGAGGCTGCTGAAAGTTTCCTGTTAGAAAGACGGGTCAGGCCGTGGAAAATCCTTCCCCACCATAATGTAACAAGTTTGAAAGCTGTTGCCTTTTTGGTTGAACTGGGAGATTTGGATATGTCTTCAAAACCTTCCATCTGTTGCTATTTCAGCTGGGGGATTTTTAGCTCAGTAGTTAAGCCCCAGAAGAGATGGAAAGAGAGCCTGCGAAGCAGAGTTGTAAATCTTAAACACTTGCATTTTCATACAAATTCAAGCAGAAAGGAGTAAGAACTTGGAAGCTCATCTTACAGAAGAAAAAATTAAGGGAGGAACCGGTAAACTTCATGTAGAAATTGGGGTGGGGGGGTTAAAAGGCAAGTGGAAGGGACAAGAGCTTAATAGGTAGATATTCTTATGATGATTTCTGGGAAAGAAGAAAGAAAGAAAAAAAGAAAGACTCAGAATAATCTACATGATGGACAGATTAAGAAAGAAAAGCCAGGTATGCAGATAAAAGAATCATAGTGGTCTGAGGGTTGGAAGAGAGTAAATTATTTCCTTTTCTGTTTTTCTCTGAAATACTATCCTAGTGTTTTTATAGCTTTGTTTGAATGGTGTTGATGCTGAGATAGCTATTACTATAGAAAAATTAGGAATTGTAAACTTCTGTATACATTTTACTCTTAGGAACATTAAATTTTCAACGCTTCACATTACTTTTGGTAGAAATTTACCACAAAGAAGGTGGAGCTCAGCTTGTATCTTCCATAAACCTGAGCTGTTTGTTACTTGGAGCAAAGAGCAACAGTTTCTGCAGGTGCTAAACCTCAAATAATTCTGCTTTCTTTCCTTGGAGTTGATGAGAACAGTATTTGAAAACCCAGGAAAACTCATGAACAACCTGAAGTAGTTGTACTGTTACAAATAAGCACTGGTCTAGAATAGGTAGGAAGGGGTTGGAAGCTATAACTACAGATCACATGACACAAATGCTTGCACACCTTTCAAGGACATCACACGCTTGTGCCCCACGAGCTGATTCTTTTTACCACATTGATGTTTGGCTTCTCAAAACAAAGAAGTGGTTAAAAGCATGGGCCTTTAAGATAGGTGAGACAGACAAGCTTCAGATACCAGCTCTGCTACTTACACGTTCCATGTGTTTTTGCAAATCACTTGAGACTCAATCTCCTAGTAATTGAAGTAGGGATAACACCCGCTACGGCATAGGTCGGCCGAGCAGACTAATGTGAGAATGTCTTATGCACATTCCTGGCAGGGAAGGTACTCACTAACTGGTAACTATTATCATTATCTAGAGGCTAAATATCTCTAAGCATTTTAATATGTGGGCAACTTTGTGTTTGGAAACTAGAGAAGCTCCCTGAAGTCAGGCAGGTCCCACAGCAACCAGAGGCTAAGCAGAGTGTCAGGGGTTTGAAGTCATTAATGCTCTTCAAACTCCTTAAATAACAAGTCAGATATTCCATAGTCTCTCTGGAGAAGCTGTGCCTTTCCTCTGAGGAACATTGGACAATTCATTCATTCATTCATCTATTGTTTATTTAGCTCCTACTGTGTGCCAGCCATTGCTTAGGTGCTGGGTGTTTGAGAGTGCCAAAAGTAGGTGAAGTTCACCCTTCATGGAACTTATGTTCTAGAGAGAGGGGAGGGCTAACAGTGAATAAACAAACACAGAATATTGCCTGATGATTATAAGTACTCTCAAGACAAGTCTCAGGGGAATGTGATGGAGAGTACCTGGGTGGAGGTGGAGGACTGACTCAGGTGGGGAGGTCCGGGAAGTGTCTCTGAGCAAGTGATTATTGAAGTAAGAAATGAAAGATGAGAGGGAGACAGGGACAAGTCTTCCAGGTACCGTGAACAGCAAATGCAAGCACCTGTGAACAGGCAGGAGCTTGGCATGTTCAAGGCAGAAGGCCGTCATGCCAGGAATGTGGTAAGGGAAAGGGACAGTGGCGCAGGCTGAGATCCTGGGAAGAAGGCAGAGACAAGGAGCAAAGGATGGGGGAGGGGAAGAGGGGCCACTGAAGGAAACAGTTCCATGAGCAGATTCCAGTGAAGTCCCCCAAAGCGGAGGCTTCCGTTGCAGCAGACTCCTTGCTCCTCAGGCACGTGAGAGAAAGACCAAGAGACTAATACCAAGGGGACTTGCCAGGAAAAGGAACACTAGAATTTCGGTGGTAATTTTCCTTTGGAAAACAAACAAAAAAAGATCCTTATTTTATTAGTCTTCCTGGTGGGCCCAGGTGAAATGTGGCCACTGGAAAGCTTCTGAAACACCTATTTTAATTTCTCCTCAAAAGGTTCTAAAACTTTTTATATATATATATATATCTGTATTATATAAAATTATATATATTATTTTTTATATATATAATCATAAATTATATATATATATCTGTATTTTTTATATATAATGTATATGTAATTTAATATATAAATATATATAATATGTATACATAATATCTACCTACCTGTTATATACATAGTCATATTTCTATTAAAGGCTCAAAAGCAACCATTTTCAGTATGTAGCAATTTTGACATTTTTGAAAATAGGAACATGTTATATGAAGTACACCCCACTTCCTAGAAATAGATGTGTAGGCAGTATTTCAGCCTTAATTTCTCCAGACTTTCCTTGCCCATACAGGACTCACATGCTTGATGGTTTCCTGCCAGGTGACATGACCACAGAGCACACAGCTCTTTAACTCTGTTGGGGAAGGCATGGTGCTAAAGAGGCCAAGGTCATGGGGTCAAACACCAGTGGCTGGTTATCCTTGTTTTGTTACAAGGCCAAGAATTCATTTAGCCTGTTTAGGCACATGTGCCTCTGGCTGTGAGGAGCCCAGGTGACACGTGTGTCAGTGGACAAGGCAGATCTCTTGTGGCCACAGGCGCGTGGGAGAGCAGGAGATTGATTCATAGCGGCCTCCACAGAGACACTTTGAGCTGAGGCTTCTCCTTTGTCAGCAAAATCCTGTGACATTTGAGAAATCTGATGGAAAGTCGTCTTCTGGGAAATGTGACTTTTCATGGAGTCCTGCTCATTGGGCAAGTTCGTTCTCGCTGTGTTTGCTACACGACTCTGGCCTATCCACTGTTCCCTCGACTCTACTCAACAACTTGGTTTAATTAACATTTTAACGTAAATCTCAGCACATTGCAAGACCTTCTTCAAATTATATATTATTGAGGGCAGGGAACTAATTTGATTTTCTTTTCTTTTTTTCATAGGAAGCAGAAAAATAAGTTATTCCAAAAGAGGGCAGAAATAAGATTCATCCTGAGTATATACTTTTGTGTATCTGTTGGGTCACATCTTCCCTCGGAACATGTTCCCTTATTGACTATCCCACTGGAGCCTTAATTTGTCTTGTAGCAGGAATCTATGGATTTGTCTTCAAATCCATAGATTCCAAGGAGAGAGTAACACGTTTCTCAGAGGAGGAGCACTTTCTACCTCAGAAGACTGTGTAAACATTTTACGGAGTCGACACACTTTAGGTTAAGGAGGTACATAATCTTTCAAAGTGTAAAAAAGACGGTAGGAAAAAATACTTCATTATAGAATAAGATAGGCAAATATGGTGTGAATGTTTAAGGCAACTGATGGCCAAAATAGGTGAGTCCAAGAAGGTGGTCTGGGTTTGGAGGTGCTTTTGCATCTAGAGGAATTCTCTTCATGACGTCAGTGGCTGAGCACTGGAGAGGGAGTCTTGTCCCTCAAGGCCAAAGATGCTTGAGATACCAAATGGTTTCATTTTTCAACTCTGGTCCAAAGAGAGGGTTGACTTGGGCCAGAACCGCAATCAGCCAAAAGAGATAGCAGCAAACTGAACAGGTCACTACCATGGTGATGATCGCTCCTTAGGGATGAACCAGGGCACCAAGAAGCTGGCGAAGCCCAGACATATTCATCAAGATGAGGGGCTCCGTGAGGCTGTTATCCGCCATGGGTGCCACTGGAGCTTCTAGCCCCTGCCCCGTTGTCCCACTTTGGCCTCACCTGGCTGATTTCCTTGACAGGGGAAACATGTTTCTCTTTTGGCTGGCTTGGTCTTCCTCCCCTACCCCCCCACCACTTTAGCTTTGTATGATTTGGCTCAGAGACATTTTTCCCATGAGGTGGACCCGTGGTGCTGAACCCTTTGAGGCCAAGGATGCCAAGTTCTGTGTTCAGGCAGGCAGGCCATTCTGGGTGAGTTTGCTGAGAGGTGCAGTATACGTGTATCCAAAGGCTGTTTGACCCTGAACTTTCATGGTAAAGCTACTTGAGAGGACTGACAAAGTAGCCATTGAACACAGAGTCTGGACAGTTGCACGTTACCTTCATAGAACAAAAGACTTACCCACCGCCCCTCTAAAGGATTAGTGCAAATCATTGTGCTAAGAGGAGAAAGAGAAAAATACCCCTGCCGGGGGACGGACATCAATAAATCATGCCAGGCTTCTTTAAAATGTTACACTTGAAAACTAATGAAATTAATGTAAATGATGTGTTTCCTGAAGGTCACTAGACTAAGGGGGAAGGTACATGGAATCGGTAGACCTGTTTCTAGGTCCCCACCCATGTACTTTATGATTCCTTCTCTCCTCCACGAAATATTGATTTTCTCCTGACTTAATTGGCAGAAATGTAAGAATAAGGGGAAAGTGTTTCAAAAATAATGTACTTGGAGAAAGGCAATGTAAACATATCCATGAATAAAATAAACACTGTTTGATCATATAAAAGTTTGGATGGAGAAGACTGAGGACGATTTTATAGAAGAGAAAGGCTACTGCCTCTTGACTGAAATTCTTAGTGCTGGGCTGGGAGGGAAGCTGCAGACATTTTTGTCTCAGGTTGGCAGTTCACGTGGCAGCTCTGAAGTCAGATGCCCCCATTCAAATATCAGCATTTCCAATCGCTTCTGTGTGACCCTGGGGAAGACAGTTAACCTCTTTAGGACCCTATACCTCATCTGTCAAATGGTACCTATTTCATAGGACTCTTGTGAGGAATAAAGGAAATCATGTAGAGTTTGTCAAGTGCTTCGCTCTTCACCTGGTAAATGTGAGATCTCAGTAAATGGTAGTTATCAATCTGAAGTCATGCTGTAGGAGGAAATATACAAACAGGTTGGCAAGGAGTTTCTATTCTTCCTGTGGGCTATAAATGTAAAGCTGACACACCCTGTTGTCTATATTCTGGGCTTAAGCTGTAACTGTCATTTTGTCACAAGACACCATTTTCCCCCTCCTTTTCCTCGTCTTCTGGCCTATGTTGCTGATCTACTTTGCTTTCTCTTATCTGGATCCTAAGTTAGAGTGGTTTAATATGCCTCAGTGATCTTTGGGGAGCATTTTCCGTACTAACTAATGAAAAGCTCGTATTGATCTAAGCATACGTTTATATATCTTACAAAGGAGGAAGATGCAAGGCTTTATTTGTAAAAATTGTGATATACATGTGCTATATATGAAAGCATGTGTGAGTAAACATAACATGGTAGTTAATGGGGCAATCTAGATAGCTAGATTCCAAATGAGTTCCCTGGACTATTTTAGCAACTCAGCTGAAATTCTCTCTCCTTCAGTTTCGCGGGTTAAGGATTTCAGTATCAAAGAAACAGCCATAGGAGAGTGATACAGGAATCAATGAATTGATTTTTTAAATAAATATTCTCAAGAGTTTAAAAACCATCGGTATGTCCCAAATGCACAGTGTCCTGGATTCAACTTTTCTGGGGTTTGCTGTACTTTTTCATCTACAGTTTCAGATCGTTGTCTGGGAAGTAATTTTGAATTCTTTAGGACGAACAGTGAGAGATGCATATTAATTTTTATTATACTTCCTAAATCGCAAAGTTAATTATCAAAATGAGATTGCCTTGCTTAGGTAGCTCTACAGTAAACTTTTGCAAACCGAGTTGGAGTGAAAGGAAAGTTTGCTTTTGGAAGATCTAGTCTTCCCCTTACAGTTTGTATGTTTAAGGCCAACAAAGACTGAAAAAGTGTTTTCGGGCGATCTGGGCATTTTTGATTTTTCATTCAAGAGTAAACTATTTTGAGTTTTAACACCGAATCTCCATGGTTCTCAAAAGGAAAGGCATAGCAAGCCACTGCTATTCCATGGACAAAATAAATCCTGAAGGAGAATATTGTATCCTTCTGTTTATTCCCATGTCAAGAGTTTATTGATCAAGTGAGCTCTCCTGTAGCTTGGGCGGCCTTTGATCTGCCAGGGAGAAATTGGGTTTGGGATTTTGGCGGAAGGGAGGGGAGGAGGTTGGGGAAGGATTTGGAACGTAATGGCCCTTGTTATCTGTAGTGGCCAGAGACGCCCTGACACGGGCCAGCTCGGAGCTGCTGCCTGGGAGGAGCGGAGGCCAGGGGATGGCCGGCCGGAGCTGAAGGCAGGAGGGCTTTGGCATTTTCAGCAAGGGAAGCACTTAGTTGAAGCCGCTGGAGTGATTTCTTGCTGCTAATAGATTTGTTTCTTTAGAGGCAGATAAGTAAAGGAAACGATGACTTTTAAGTGAATAGTTCCCCTGCGCAGGGCTGGTTAGTGTCAGCTAGTCCGGTGGCAGGAAATACCAATGGGGTTTTTTTGTAGCCCAGTGACAAAAGGCTTTGCTGTCTCCCCTCCCCCGTCCCCACCTTCCCAGCCTCGCTCCTTCTCGCCTACAAAACGCAGACGCCGGCCCCTGTGCCCGCTGGTGGAGGGCCAAGGCTTGTCTGAAAGCCGTTTAAGTAATTGCTCATAATTGCACATGTTTCCCCGACTGGGCTTCTACCTCTCCACCCCTGAAATTAAAAGGGGCCAAAGATGTGTGACCTTTTTCTAATGGGATAGGTTCTGGAACAAAGGAATTCAAGGAGGAGGCCCAGGGCCTTTATCAGGGCTCATCTCTGACAGCTGGCCCAGGCCTGGGGGAGCGCGAGCTTGTCCTTTTTCACTTTGGAGGGGCGCAGGGGTGGGAGGGAATTCCTCCTCCCCAAACCTCACAGTTTTGTGTGGTGTGTCTTGAAGTTCTCACTTCTCTTTCTTCCAACACTCTGCCGGAACATAAAATCTCTGCCGGATGCTGAACACCCTTTAATTCTGAAAAGGAACTGACAACGCCCCACGGCAGCTGAGGAGGTCAGCCTCTCCCTGGATAACTCCTTATCTCTGGATAATTCACTTTGCTTCTCTGAACCCCAGGTTCCTCATCTGAAAAACAGGGAAGCTGGGATAAGGCCACCTGTCAGAGGGGCTGGAGATAATAGTATGCAATACGCAGTGCCTAGCACCAAGGCGTCCAATAAATGGTCATTATTTCCTAAATATAATTTCTCAATGTCACTTCACTCCTGTTCCTTTTACCTCTCTGAGCTGAGGAGAGACAAATTCTAGGCCTTGAATTTCATGACCCAAATTAGTTAGAATTAAAAACACAGAAAGGAATTTTAGAATCATCTAGTCTACATTAGAACCACCTGGGGTGTTTTTCTAACTATTGCTGCTCAAGCCACATGTCTAGAGATTCTGACTTATTTGGTCGGGGGTAGGGTCCAGGTGTTAGTATGTTTGTAAAGTGATTTAGTGTTATTCCAGTGTGCAGCCAGAGTGGAGAACCACTGTTGGTATTGAACCCCCTCATTTCACACGTGAGAAACCTGAGTGGGGCCGAAAGAGCTCTGTTAATTCCTTCATTAGCTCATGGACCCATCCAGTTATGCGTGCAGCACCAAATATGCTTTGAGCATCTACTGTGTCAGGCAATGTTCTAAGCATTGGTGGTAAGTTGGTGGGTGCGTCTCTTCCTAGGAGAGCACAGAAACTAGAATGGAGACCTTGCTGGGGATAGTTTCCATCTATCAGCTAACTAGCTAGTTGCTCTAAATTGCTTCTTTATATCAGTAAAAGTCATGCCTGGGGCAAGGAGCAATTGGTCATTGGAGATGAGTGGCTGACAGGGATTTAAGCTTCCAGCCCAGATGGTTGTCTTCTCCATGCTGAGATTCCTGTGATCATTTCTGAATCCAAACATCACAGAATATTCTGCACCTGAAGACTCTGCATGTCCTGAGCCATTTTCTCCGGGCTGTCCTCTTGCCCTCAGATTTGCCTCACACATTTGGGCACAGCTCATGAGCTCCAACCAGATTCTGGGCCTGGAAATCCTGCTGACACAAACAAAATGGAGACAACGTGAAAATTCTGTGCCTCGGTTTATGCTATTATAGTTAATGATCTGTCAGTGTTTCCATTATAAACCCCTATTTTCGGGGATGTATAACCCAGTCATAAACGTTCTCTCCAGGCTGAGCTTTGGCACTTGTGATCTCAGCCTGGGAGCCATGTGTGTGTTGGTGTGTGCATGTGTTTTTACAAGGATATGAGGGAAAAAAATAAGTTAGCCATTTTTAAGCGACGGATGGTGAGAAACAGGGGGAGAAAAGGTGGTAATTGATTGCAGATGCTCTTTTGATGCTGCCAGGACTTGAAAACTGCTGAGTTGCTTTGCCCCCCAGTTGGGGATATGAAGGATTGAGATGCTATTCTGTGCCTTAATTCTGTGCAAGAAATGTTAATTGACAAAGTAAAAATCCACATACGGAGGGGGAAAGTATGAACCTGGGTAGCTTCCACAAGAACAGGAATTGACTCAAGTCCAAAGGCTGTAGGGGCCGGAAGCCAAAGAATCAAAACAATATGCTTCAAAGACAAGTTCCTTTCACCTGGGGCTGGCTGTTTCTCTCCATCACACCCTCTTACTCTATCCCTACTTAGTAGGGGTTGGAGAAGGTACAGCAGGGGCTTCCAAGAACCTGCTTCGCCTAGTTTTTGATGGTAGCCACGGCTGTCACGGTGCGTGGTTGATGGATGGAGTTGTCCATTTTTCCAGAAGACTTCCGATAATTTGTGTTTAGTGAGATTATGTCCATACACTCATGTGAAAGGCACCAGGATGATTGACGTTGGTTAGAATCCAGGAATCAATCCATAACACTCAAAAAGTTGTAAACCCTGAACAAAACAAAACAAAACAAACAAGCACAGCCTCGTTTTGTGAGCTGCTTCTCCCACAGATTTTCCAGAAAGATGCTGTTGCTTAAAAATCTAATGACTAATCTTGAACAATGAGGAAATATGCAGAAGAGAAACCAGGGCCAGTAAAGCCAGAATCTGTTTTGTGCGGAGACATGCCAGTCCCTCAAAGTGTGAAGCTGCACACCTGGCTGATGAGCACAGAGACCGGGATAGCCTTCATCCCCAACTCATGGTCAGGTGGGGACACAGACGCTTCTACATCCGTTTTCTCTCACCACTATTCAACAACTGTCTGTGGTGGATAGTACTGTGGATGTGTGTTTGTGTGTATATATACACGCACGCACCTTTGCACCATGCCTCCTTGTGCCTGGAATGTTCTTCCCTCCTCTTTGCATGGCTGGTTCTTTCTCCCCATGCTAGTCTAGGCTCAAATGTCACCTTCCCAGCAGACCCTCCTACCCCGTCACTCTATTCCAGGGGCCTGCAAACTACGTCCTGGGGGCCAGATCTGGCCATCAACCTGTTTTTATATGGCCCGAGAGCCAAGAATAGTTTTTACATTTTTACATGGTTGAAAAAAAACATTTTTGCGACATAAAAAATTATGTGAAATTCGAATTTCAGTGTCCATAAAGATTTATTTGAACATAGCCATGCTTGTCATTTACATATTGTCCACAGGGGCCTTCAGGCTACAATGGCAGAGTTGAGTTGTTTTAAGAGAGAGAGAGTATTTGGTCCACAAAACCTATTTTCTCTCTAGCCCTTGACAGAAAAAGTTTGCTGATCTCTGCTCTAGTCTAACACTACATTTTAGTTTCTCTATAGCATTTGCCTTTGCTTATAAATTATCTTATTATATATTTGCTTGTGTATTTATTTGTCTCTGTCTCCCCACTAGAAGTTTTGGAGGGCAGACCTTTTCTATCATGAACTGCTACATAGTTCAAGACATAGAGGGGACACTCAAAATATATGTACTGCATGAACTAATGAATGAATCAATACAGTTCCTGAACCAAATGATTGGCTCTGAAGCTTACATTGGCTCATCCACCCACTCATTCATTCATTCAGTAACTATTTACTTAGTGCCTACTATGTGGCAGGCACTGTGCCCTTGACCTACCCAGTCATCTGCTTTCATGGGGGTTGACCTATCAGGACTGCTGCCTAGCCTGAGTGCCTACTATGTGGCAGGCACTGTGCCCTTGACCTACCCAGTCATCTGCTTTCATGGGGGTTGACCTATCAGGACTGCTGCCTAGCCTGGGCCACTGTGGAGGTGGCCCCAGTGGGCTTGGCAGACTTTCCAAGCCATCAGACAATTCTGACTCTCAGTGTCTGCTGAAGCCGTCTCCCACTTGGTTTTATCCTTCCCGGACAGCAGCACTGAGGTTGCACAGCTCAGAGCCCTCAAGTTGCCTCTTGGGACGACCCATCTACCCTCCCTCAAGAAGAGGCGTCTGTCCTATTTTTGCTCATTCAAGCACAACCTTTGCTTCTGCTTCTGTCCCAGAAACCCTCCTCTCCCCACATTCCCATTCATCCGGGTTTGCCCCGGCAGCCTCCCACTCACACCTGCAAATCTCATTCACATGGCGTCAGATTCATCATTGCTGGCCTGAAAGCGTTCTCCTGAACCGGAGCAGAAGACTCCAAGACAGAGGAGGGCAAGAGTCTGGTGGCGCACAAGCTTCCCCTCCCTCCTCCTCCTTCCTGCCTGCTTTGCAGATGGGTTTCTGTGAAGGAGTCTCTGTGCTTTCCTGGAGTGGATGCTTTTCTAGTAGGAGGATGTTACAGTCTACTTTTGCATGTTACATATCCCAGTTCCTGGTGATGATAGGAAGGTAATTACCCACCCTGAGTTTACATAGCTATTGTTACGCCGAACAAGATGTTGAAAGATTGCAGGTTTGGACACAAAATAAAGGACACAATTCATCTTTAAAGAAGCATATCTCTTTTCCTCGTGTTAGGATGAAATGCCCATTTTTATATTTACCTGGTTAGCAGTTGTAGCGACCGTATGATCTAGATTTTCAGGCTAGCTCTGGTTTAAGATGCACTTCCCCACTGTAAAATCATGAACCCCGATATCTAGTCAGTGAGTCTGGTCACTCCATCTGTGAGATTCTCATAGGAAAAGTTGATCTATTTTGATACCCTTTCGACACTTGCTGGGTTGTCAAATCTTCCTGTGGACCGTAAGGGGCAGAGGGCTCAGGCAGGGTAGAGGATGACCAGAGAAGTTGAGGACAGCAGTTGGACAGCACTGATAAGGTGAAACTGACCAGGCACGGCCCACTGATGTACCTGATTGAGAATCGGGACTACTCCTCATGTGTCGTATCTATCCCCCTTCTTGGTTCTCACTTTAAATTTGAGTCTGCTCGTGTTCCTGCAGGGCCTCCAAGAACACCAGAGTAGAGAGTTCAAATAAAGGGTAATGCCATTATGTTGACCACCTGGCAACCTTGAGCACTGAGAAAAGCTCCAGGCCCATGTGGGTGCTTCATAAACATCATTTAACATTTAATGGAGGGAAGAGACTAGTAAATGTGCTCTTGGTTGGCAAGAGGATGGGGAATGTGATCCCTTCCTTCTGACATTTAAGCTTTGCTTTTTCCACACACAAAAACACACACAGCCAGGGAGAATAGATGAAACACATATAGGAGATTCAGGAAAGCAATTCATAAGGAAAAAAAGAATTCCTGTTTTTCTTGTCAAATGGGCATTCAGAATACCAACCCCACAGTGCAGAGGTGGATACATCCTGACATCATTAAAAAAAAAGGGCTGAGCTTCCGTGGTGGCGCAGTGGTTGAGAGTCCGCCTGCCGATGCAGGGGACGCGGGTTCGTGCCCCGGTCCGGGAAGATCCCACATGCCGCGGAGTGGCTGGGCCCGTGAGCCATGGCCACTAGGCCTGCCCGTCCGGACCCTGTGCTCTGCAACGGGAGAGGCCACAACAGTGAGAGGCCTGCGTACCGCAAAAAAAAAAAAAAAGACTGGCAATCATCTCAGCAGTCTCAGCAAAAACAGAGAACTCTTCCAGATCCCCTGAAGCTGTGGCAGTGGCATCTCACCCTCTCCTGGAAGTGATGGCCAGTGTTCCCTCATCTGATGACTGAGTCGTACAGAGGGTTCTGCTAATCTCTGCTGCTGCTTCTGTCATCCCTCTGGATCACTGTCTCACTCTGACATGGCATCCCTCTACTCTCCTTCCTTCATCCTTTCTGCTTGAGTTCTCTGTGTCTGATTCTGCTGCCCTTCTTCTTCTACTTACTGTCTCTTTTCCTCTGTCTTGAGCTCAAACTCTCCCAGAGACTATGTGATTGGTTCAGCCAGATCTAGAGGGGAACACCTCAGTGAGCCTCTCGTGGGCCATTGACCAGCTTGTGGTCCAATCAGCTGTGGCCAGGACCCCAAGGTTACCAGGTATCAGTCATGGCAGTCTGCCTCTGATGGGTAAAACTGCTACAGGCAGCCACACATGGGTCATTCAGGGTGCTTTCAGCAGAAAATCTGATTCAAGTGGCTTTCAAAATAAGGAATTAATTATCTAATACAAGAAGTCCAGAGTTAGGGTGTTTCTTGGGTGGGTCTCTACTGGTCACTGGCGCAAACCTATTTTTCTCTTTTTTCCTGCTGGAAGAGGCTGGATTTTGTTTCCAAAGGAAGCTATATGACCAGGGGAGATTGTCCTTCCTGTATAGCCATGAGAGTGGATTTTGGTTCATTTCTTTCTGTTCCTTCTGCCCAAGATTGGTTTAGGCAGGGGCTCGGGACCCAACAAACACAGAGGAACTTCTGGGGAAAGTTTTCTTGCTCTTAAAAGATGATGTGTGTTGGGCTTCCCTGGTGGCGCAGTGGTTGAGAGTCCGCCTGCCGATGCAGGGGACACGGGTTCGTGCCCCAGTCCGGGAAGATCCCACATTCCGTGGAGCGACTGGGCCTGTGAGCCATGGCCGCCGGGCCTGCGCGTCCGGAGCCTGTGCTCCGCAATGGGAGAGGCCACAACAGTAAGAGGCTCGCATACCGCAAAGAAAAAAAAAACAAAAGAAAAGATGAGGGCTTCCCTGGTGGCTCGGTGGTTGAGAATCTGCCTGCCAATGCAGGGGACACAGGTTCGAGCCCTGGTCTGGGAAGATCCCACATGCCATGGAGTAACTAGGCCCGTGAGCCACAACTACTGAGCCTGTGCGTCTGGAGCTTGTGCTCCACAACAAGAGAGGCCGCGATAGTGAGAGGCCCGCACACCGCGATGAAGAGTGGCCCCCGCTCGCCGCAACTAGAGAAAGCCCTTGCACAGAAACGAAGACCCAACACAGCCAAAAATAAATAAATAAATACAGAAAGAAGCTTTCATTTAAAACAAAACAAAACATTGTAAAAAAAAAAAAAATGATGTGCGTTAACTTCCCAACCCAGCAATCCCACTCCTAAGAATTTACTTGAGGGAAATGAAAACATACATCCACACAGACCTGTCTGTGAATGTTTACAGCATCTTTATTCATTATAGATAAAATTGGAAACAGCCCAAATGTCCATGTTTGTCCATGAACGGGTAGACAAATCATGGTATATCTGTACAATGGAGTACCACTCAGTAATAGAACAAACTACTGAGATATGCAACAACACGGAGGGACCACAAATGCATCGTGCTTAAGTGTAAGAAGCTGGACACACATGGCTACTCTCATGTATGATTCCATTTATCTGACATCCGTGCAAAGGCAAATTATAGGGACTGAATTCAGATTAGTGGTTGCCAGCTGCTGGGGTGGCGGGAGAAGACTGACTCCAAGCAGACGTGAGGGAGCTTTTCGGCCTGATGGAAATGTCCTACCCCTTGATTGCTACGTGGCTGTATACATTTGTCAAACTCATCAAAATATACACTTAAAATGGTGAATTTTACTGTATGTAACTTATATTCATAAACCTGACTTTTTAAAAAGCCACATGTGAGAGGAAGCAGGCCCTTTCTGCCCTCCAGACAAGGCCTTCTGAAGCTGCAGTAGCATCTTGACACCATAAGGGGGAGCCGAGCTGGAAGGTCACACCACACAGAGGATGGTAGGGTGGAAAAAAATCTTTGAGCGGCTGAATTACTCTTTGACTCGTTGTGTGAGGTAATTAGTTCCTTATTGTTTAAACTAATCAAATCATATTTTCTGCCCAAAGCATCCCATCCCAAGTGACACTGATTTGTGTGTAAAGAACTGCTTGCAGGAGCATCGTCCATCAGATTGGGACTGAAGATGTGGTAGAAACTCCATCAAGCATCATGATCCGTCTAGGACAATCATCTACAGAGACTGATGATTTTATGCTTTTTATGTCTTGAGTCTCCTAGATTGTACTTCACACTTATTACTACAAAAGCTTCTAGGTTATGTTTCGCTTAGACCTCTGAAGCATATACGTTACAGCTCCATGAATCACGTTTTCCCACCATGAGCAGGGGAGCCTGCAGCTGTTGACTGATGGTGCGCTGGAAACCCAAGGTACTTGAGGCACAGATGGACTCAACTTTCCGGAGTAGCCTGGAAACTTGGTATTGCCATGTGGTGAGCCTAGTTTATCTTCTGATGGAGAGGGCTCCAGGCTGGGACTGAGCGGAGGACTATGTTAATGTATCCAGAACAGGAAGGTAGATGCCTCTGGGGCAGGCAGAGGTGGGTACTTTGTCAGCAAAACTGTAGACACACTTTCAGAGACTCGCTTGTGAAAGTAAGCTGTGGCATTCAGACAACACTACTCTGGAATTGAGGTCAGAGACATTTTTTTCTGGTTTCAGAGCCAAGGAAGTAAGACCCTTGTATAAATAACTCAAAGCTGCAGATACAAACGATGACCAAGGCAGGATCTAACAGTCTGCAGTATTACTCTGTATTCACATGGCTCCAACTGCTGGGCATAATTTTGTGTCGTGAATCCTATTTTAGGACCAAAGAGAACCCTACACACCAAGGCTACATTGTGTCACTTAGTTCCGCAAGTCATACAATTCTTCCAGGTGACAGAGCCATCTTTTCCTGTCTGTCTCCACCCCCTCTGCATTCAATGCTTCCTTCCTTTCTTTCACTTAGGCCCACATTACCCCTGGCTTTCTAGCACTCCCAGGGTAGGCCAGGCATACCTAGGTAGTGATTTATCCTGTGGACCTTTCTGTGTCTCCTCCCCAAACCAAAAGTTGGGGTCCCCAACCAAAGGACCCAGTTTTACACATCTGATGACTGGAAAAGGCAGACTAACTTCTGGCTCCTTCCATGTCAAACCTTGTTTCTCCTGTTACCCACATACTTGGGTACGGGGTTCAGTAGGACACATTCAGATCGTGATGTGACCTTTGGCCCTGTACCTTGGTCCTGATGCAGGGCAAGTCAGCACAGTGATGGAAGAGCATTCCTGGGATTAGGTCCTGTACAGGGATGGTTAATACTGACTTAACTATCCATGGTAAATGACTGTGATCCACATACATACATCCTGCTAAACACAAATGTACCCCCAATTTAACTTCTTAGCCAGAACCCCAAAATGCCTGTAGCCACTCCAAAGCCATCCAACTCGAGGGGAAGTGTGGCTGAAGGAAGGCCAAAATGGAAATATAAAATGGGGCTTAGGCCAATGCAGTTAAAATATTATACATTTGCATGTTTCATAAAACACACAACTATGTAAACTCTTTGCTAAGTCCTCTCCCAGGGTCTTGGAAAATACCTGTTCAAGGGAGGGGCCTGGAAACTTAAGCATTATTAATTTAGGGAAAAATCCATCTCTGACTTATAAATTAAACTGTGTCATATGAACGCTACTTGGGCCTGATGTTGAATCACTGTGTGAAACACGTGTGCTGCCTACACATTAAGGACTCACAGAATGTTTGCTGAGTGAATGAATAAGAGAATGGAGCAGCCCACTGTAATTTTTTTTTTTTTTTTTTTTTTTGCGGTACGCGGGCTTCTCACTGTTGTGGCCTCTCCCGTTGCGGAGCACAGGCTCCGGACGCACAGGCTCAGCGGCCATGGCTCACGGGCCCAGCCCCTCCTCGGCATGTGGAATCCTCCCGGACCGGGGCATGAACCCGCATCCCCTGCATCGGCAGGCAGACTCTCAATCACTGCGCCACCAGGGAAGCCCAGCCTATTAATTTAAGCTGGCTTGAAGAACTAGGAAGCATACAGTTTACAATTCACAGATATTTGTTTTCTTTCTTTCCTATAGCTTCCCCTCTGCTCCCAGGTTATAGGTTGGGCATTAGGAGTTAGACTAGATCTTTCTGAGTCTATCAGTGAAAATTTAAAGAAATTGGAGGATGTTTACCCTTTTACCACAAATATAAATACAACCTAATCAGCTCTGGTTGAAAAAGGGCCCAGAAAGGGGGTTTGTTTATCCATCATGAGTGGAGCAAAGGGGCCCCTTTGTGAAATCAAAACTGAGCTCTGAGTCGGCCCCCTGTTCGCCAAGAAACCAAACAGGAATCGTAATGTGGAATGACATAGTGTTGAACACTGTCCACCGCTGGGTGAGATCGTCCATCAGCGGCTGGAAGGGAAAGAGGTGAAATCCGCTTCATTTACTCTGAGGCAGTTCTGACAAACAGAGCCCACAGGGCTTGGCTGCAGCACAGAGGTGGAGGTGAAGTGGGCCTCCGCTGAGCAGTACCCCACCTGCTCCCCGGACGCCACTGGCCTCCTACTCACCTGACCTGCAACACATTAGATTTTCACCACTCAGCAACCCGGGCTGTGATGCCCAGAGCCTCCACCACGCAGTCCTGGCTGGGACCCCGAGTCCACATGCAGCCCTCAAAGGAGGCGGCCTATCTCCTCCCCAGCGTTGTCCAGCTCCAGCTTGATGTAGACCTTCCACCTGCTGGCCTGCCTGTCCCCTCTCCGGCCCTACCTTCCATGCACGCGTTCTGTACTTGGCACATGATGTTCTAGTTTTCTGCAGGCATCAGGCTGGGTCACTCTTAAGTGCAGTTGCTTGGTCGTTCCTCTTCTGTGTGGAAGGCCCAAACCCTCTGCTTCCCCAGGGCAGGTCCCGCCCAGCTTTTAAGTCTTACTTCACAGAGCAACCCCTCCAGGATGTCTTTGCTGCCCATGTCCCCCCGTGCTCACTCTCTGCCTTTACTTTCTGCTCTGTGCATCTTCTTCCTGCCCCCAGACCTTGGGACACAGTAGCTGTTCCTAATGTACATTTTGCTATATTGTTTGAGAATGTTCAGTTCCGCTATAGGAGAAAACAAATGGAATGGATGAAACTCATTAATATGTTAAGCCTGGAGTAGCCTGTTCGACAAATAAATTAATTAGAGTATATGTGTATGAATAGAGAGAGGAGTTGAAGGGCCAAGTAGCTACAAAATATTCATAAAACACTAAATACACACAAAATGCCGAATATTTATGAAGGCTTAATTTGGGTATTCATTGACATGCCGCTTTTGGCCTGTGTGTCCTTAACCAAAGAAGTACAATATAATCCATGGCATCTCAATAGGCTAATTGCCAAACTACAGCCATGGCCTGATGGAACTGCTCTGATAGAGCAGGTGTGTGCCCCTGACCCCAGGCACCTTCACCTCTTGCCCATCCGTAACTCTGGTCCTTACAACAATAGCATCCATGGGGAAGGCTGAACCCAGAATTGCGGTCGTGTGGTTTCTTCCACCTGCTTGCACTCTAGTCTAAGTGTGATAACTGACACCATATCTTTTCACCTTGCTTCTCACTGCATGTTTTAAATTCACTTGATGAACCACGTGATTCAAGCCTAAGGTAGTCTGAGAGCCTTTCTGTTCTGTGACCCCTGGGAGAGCTTGCCTGTTAGTATACTTGGAGGCTACGATGTGTCGAGGTAATTTATCACCCAACACGGCTCAGTAAGTATTTACTTAATGAGTGATTCTGTGAATGAACGTACTGCAGAATTCAGAATTGTCTTTCAGGGCGCCACAGGCTCATTCATAGTCTTAACTACTATAGGCAAAAAAGCCATGAAGACCTGACTGTTGCTGCCTTTTATGCATCCGAGATGATCTCTACCTTTCTTGGGTAGGTCAGGGAAATTCTTGCAAGCCTATAAGCGGGGTAAGCACATTAGAGGCAGATGGATATGCTATGAAGAGTGAGGACAGAAGTACTAGGTCATGCGAGCTGGGGATGTCATTTCCCAGAAACTGGTGGTGATGGGAAGAGGATAAGAATAGTGGTCCAAACATCCCATCATGAAGCAGAACAATTCAGGGAGAATACAGAGAAATATGGGATTTGGAAATATGAGTGGGAGTGTGATGTGTAGAGTGTGGTGTGTGGTGGTTAAAGCGGTGGAATCTTGGGGCACCGGCAATGTTCTGGGTCAGTGTGGAAATGAATTCTGCGTTAGTACAAACTCAGGAGGGGTCTCGGAAGGGTGGTTCAAGATTCTTTGCTTCATGAATGTACAAGAGCAGACAGTTTCCACTTCATTGGTGTTTTGCTTCTGTTTGTGATAGGTTAATTCTGGGTTAGTACAAACTCAGGAGGGGTCTTGAGGGGTTCAAGACTCTTTGCTTCATGAATGTACAAGAGCAGACAGTTTCCACTTCATTGGTGTTTTGCTTCTGTTTGTGATAGGTTAATCCTCCACGTAGGCTTCACTTTTTTTTTTATAAACCATAGGTTCCTTCTATGTAGTTTGATATGTATTTTAGTAATACAGACCACCTCTGTCTCCTGTCTTAAATTGGTTTCTCCAAGTATAAATAAGCAAATAAATACTCAAACAATTAACTGAGATTTCCTTGTATTGATGGTCTGTGACCATTCAGAAAAATAACATCTGCCCTCTACTTGGCTTCGGGGAATTTTATGAGCGTTAATGACATGTCTGAAAAGCGTTTCATTTCCTTGGAAACGAGCTTAACAAAGTGTTTTTCTCTCCACAGTGATATAACAAGCCACTCATGCTGTGCTACTGATTTATAATAATTGAAACTTTGGTTACTAAAAAATTTAAGTGGTTTGACGGCAGTTCAAAATAAAAATTTCAATATATATATATTTTATCCCTACATGTTTTTAGGTGATAGATAGGTAAATGGCCTTTTCATGACTTAAAAAAAAAAAATCCATAATATTTATTCTCCCATCATATTTTAACCAGTCCTTACATCAGTTCACGAGGTCATGGACTTGGCCTGTTTTTCATTTTGCAAACATCTGGATTTATAGTAAATGATTCATGCAGCCTGATACGTAACTGCCCTCCTTTTGCTCTTTCTTATTATCACTTGTGGAATCCGATTTACCTCCTACCCTGTGAGCTATTCTTTCATTTAGAACAATTTCCTCGGTTATACAAGTCTCCAGTTTATGGTATAATCATGATTAATTTGTCCACTGTAATGGAAAATGCTATCCGGAATGGGTTTTCTCATTTTTAGATGGGAAA
Source organism: Leucopleurus acutus (assembly GCF_964270905.1). Lineage (NCBI taxonomy): Eukaryota > Metazoa > Chordata > Mammalia > Artiodactyla > Delphinidae > Leucopleurus > Leucopleurus acutus. The sequence continues at coordinate 46,088,123 of NC_139142.1, forward strand.
ATTCATGTCCTCCTTTGCAAAGGACACAACGAAGGGCTGATGTGACAACAACCAGGCCCCAGAGCAGAAGGTCGCATACAGGGTAGAACGGAGGGAACAAAGTCGGGACTTTTAGATACACTGTTCCTTTTCTTCTTATGGTCACCGTCTGACAGGTTATATGATTATTTATAGATTTGTTGCTCCCCCTCCCTGCTCCCTTAGCATGTAACTTTCATGAGAGCAGGGACCGTATCGCTGTGCCTGGATCATAGTAGACATTCAATACTATTGATGAGTTGTTGAATGAGAGGTCCATCCATCCAGCCATCAGTCAGGCAAATAATAAAATAGATACTAATAGTTACTATTTATTAAATGTCCCTGCTTTGAGTTGAATAGTGTCTCTCAAAATTCATGTCCACCAGAACCTCAGAATATGATCTTATTTGGAAATAGGGTCTTTGCAGATGATGATTAAGCTGAGGTCATACTGGATTAGGGTGGACACAGAGAGACACACAGGGAAGAAGGCCTACACGTGACCATGTAGGCAGAGACTGGATTTAAGTAGCTGAAAGCTGAGAAATGCCAAGGGTTGCCAGCAGCCAGGAGAGAGGCGTGGAACAGATTCACCCTCAGAGATCCCAGAAGGAACGAACTCCTGCCGACACATTGATTACTGACTTCTGGTCTCCAGAACTGTGAAAGAATAAATTTTGCTTGTTTAAACCATCCCATTTGTGGTACTTGTTATGGCAGGTCTAGGTAACTAATATAATCTCCTTAGTGACAAGTATGGACAAGTGCCTTTATACAACAATTGTCAGTTTACAGATAAGGAAGCTGGTTCAGAGAAGCTAAGTGTCTTGCTGTAGGTGACGGAGCCCAACCCAGCTCTGTGTATTTAGAAAGTGAGTTCCAAACTGTTGCCATGCTTGGCCAGCTTGGAGCCAGGAGATTTACAGAGGTTGTAGGTTGAAAATCAGGGTCCCTACCCCATGGTCATTCCATGGCTGCTTTTACCAAGCTAAGGTTAGTGAAAGGGGTACAGAAGAAAGGGGATGTGCCTTCTTTATTAAGAGCTTTGTGCCCATTGGGGTCAGTGGGAGTGCAAGTCAGCCAGAAACCAGGGAATGTGCTCACTGGATTTCCAGAATTTCTTCTAAATCTACACTCTCATTATCAATTGTTCTTCCTTGGAAATGGCTAAGGCTTTGAAGACCGTTTGGCGATATCTCCTGAAGTTGAACATTTGCATGCATATCCCATGACCCTGTGATTTTATCCCTAAGTGTATATATTAACAACTGAGACGCATACACATGTTCACCAAAAGGCATGTATAATCAAGTTCATAGAGGCACTATTTGTCGTCACCTCAAGGTAGAAACTACAAATGGCCATTAACACTAGAATGGAAAATAAGTCGTGTTATATTCATCCAAAGGCAGGTTTTACAGCAATGAGGAAGAACAAACGAGTGCCTCCTGCAGCAACATCTCACAAAGATAATACTGAGTGAAAGAAGCCAGCCAGAAAAGAATACAAAGCAAAGGATTTTATTTGTATGGTTTATCTCTGGATGGGTAGGGAAGGACTGGTAATACGTATTTTCTTTCTTTCTTTTTTTTTTTTTTGGCGGTACGCGGGCCTCTCACTGTTGTGGCCTCTCTTGTTGCGGGGCACAGGCTCCGGACGCGCAGGCTCAGCGGCCATGGCTCACGGGTCCAGCCGCTCCGCGGCATGTGGGATCCTCCCGGACCGGGGCACAAACCCGTGTCCTCTGCATCGGCAGGCAGACTCTCAACCACTGCGCCACCAGGGAAGCCCCCATGTTTTGTTTCTTGATCTGGGTGCTGATTACATGAGTGTTCAGTTTTTTTAAAATATAAGCTGTGTATTTGTGTACTTCTCTACACAATAGGTAATACCTCAATAAAAAGTTTAAAAAAACATAATATGAAGAAAATTGCAAAAACCCTCTGCTCTCCTGTTCTACCTCCTTCACTTGAATGATTTTTCAGTGAACTGTCAAAAGAGAGATATCTCCCGGATTCAGGGAACAACTTTTTAAAAACTCTTTTACTATTCTAATTCTGGGGAAAAAATAAGTTAGGTAAATAAAGTTTCAAAAGAGGACAAGCCTTACCCATTTTTTTCAACCAGGTGCTTGCAGTTCTGAATTAGATTTACTTGTCCAATGTCAACTCCATGGACTGTGGTAGTGGCAGAGGTTAGGGAGAGGCGTCCGTTCCTCTCCACACACCCCGACAACTATCCCATGTCCTCTTTGGTGCTATAAGGAGAGCCAGTCACTCCATAGTTGGAGATGTAAGATGAAAATACCCTGGGCAAAAGTCCGCTTTGGCTTAAATTCACACCAGTGGGTTCAATGAATGATTGCAGAGCCTTTCCAGATTTTGATAAGATGGACAAAATTCAGAATGCTGGTTGTCTAAAAAGAGAGGGGTAAAAACACTAAAGAGAGTGTCAGTGCTTAGGGTGGGGAGAGAAGCCAGGGTTCAAGGACCTCAATTTCAAAATTATGTTCTGTAGGTGGATATGAGGCAAAGGGCTTGGGAAAAAAACCCTTTGTTCAGACCAAACTGGTAGAATTAGATGTTCGTCAGGGCAGTTCTGGTGCTGTAAGAGTATTTTTTAAATCCAGAGAGATTCTTAGCCTAGTGTAAGAGAAACATCATCTTATGTGTGTTGTTTTCACAAGACTGGCTCCTGAATTCCTAGAACTCCAACTCCATCTCATTGTCTTCTTGTTTGTCCCCTACTGCGTCTGCCCATCCATCCTGGCACCCTGCTACTTGGCTGCCATGCTAAGGCCATCTCTGCATGGAACTAGTAACCCCATGGTGGATAGAACCCTCTTTGGCCGAGCCATTGAGTTCTCCCATCAGTATCTGCCTGGAATTGCCTTGATTTCAGCACTGAAAGTCCCATATCCTGAGAAATGCTTCAGAGCTGGGGAAACCAGGATGGTTAGTCACCCTAGCCCTGCTGGACAGGGCAGCTCTGATAGCTTGTCGTGTATTCTTGACCTCTTCCTGGACTGGTTCTTGAGATTTGGTCAGACAGATCTGAACAAAACCCAATAGAAATAAGAGAATGAAGGTAATTTGTGTTTGAACAATGGCCTTTGGAGTCCCTGACTTCAGGTCACAAGATGTGGATTTGATTCCCAGCTATGTATTTACTTGCTGTGTGACTTGGAGATGTCACTTTGCTTTTCTGAGGCTTATCTTGTCTGTGGACAAAAACGTCCTACCAAACAAAGTGTTTGCATGACTTAAATAAGGTAAGGCAGTAAAACTGCTTGGCTCACAGCAGTTGAATTAATAAATATCACTTTCCTTTTCCTATCAGTTTGTTTCTTTCTTTCTTCCCCATGTTGTTCTCATTCCTCCAAACCCTCAAACACATTGTTTACATTTTTTTCATTCTGCTTCTCTCCACTGCAGGATGGTATGGAAGAAGCTTTAGAATTAGATATCTACCTCTAAATTCAAATTCTCATTCGGTCACTTTCTCTTTGTGGACCTCAGAGAAATTAAATAACTTCTGAGCACCTTGATTTTTCTCACCTCTAAAATGGGAATAATAAATTCTTCTTTAAAATATACAGTAAATACAGACATTACTGTTGCTTTTGGTACCCTGCGTCATCCCTGCTCAGCCCATCTCTCGTTTCTACTGTAGCTCTGGTTCCCTGGGAACTGAGACCATACTGCCAGTACCCCATCATGTGTGTCTCTGCTTTTTAGCCTCTAGTCTTATTTAGGCTATGCTAATACAAACAGAAAATGGGATATATGGAATTTCAAACAGAGTCAGATACTAAGTTATCATATGTGATGGTCTAGGATGAACAGCATATGAGTTTGACCAAAATTTCAGAAACAGAATACGAATTTAAAAGAGAAGGGAGTCTAATGAATTTACCATGACTTGCATCTCCCGTATTAATTTGGGCTATATTTTCAATATACTTAGGAGTAGAATGCAAGGTACTATTAACCTATGAAGTACCCATCAGTATTTATCTCTCTCTCCAGGATTTTGTGTCTTAGCAGATTATGAAAATCTATTGCACAGATTCAGACATTGGCTCCAAAGAATGTAGTTTGATTCATTCCTGTCAGTAAACCTCAGAGCATTACACTATTGTGTGAAGTCTTAATGATGCTCTAGTTCTCTCACCCCTAAACAGATTAGTTAAGTGTGCAAGGCATATGTGATATAAAGTTGGAGAAGATACAGTTTTGTGCCTTTAAAGAACTATAGCTTATTTGAGATAAAAAGCTAAGTGCAGAAACACTTTTGTTGAGTGTCTAGGTGGCATTCACATTATAAGCACCATCTCTAATCACCCCCCCAAAAAACTTTTATAAAGCTTGGGTTCCTCCTAAAGTAGACACCAAGAATTTGAGGTGGTTTACAATTTTATTTAAACCTTGAGGTGGATTATAAAAATATGCAAAGTATAAACTATATGGTTAAGGGAATCCAGGGAAAGGCAAATAGAGCTAATTTGGGATAAAATAGCACACAGGAATGTGTCCCATATGGTTCTGTGCAGCTGCTTGAGGTGGATTGCGTATTCGACTTTGAGTTTCCTAAAGACCAAAGGAAAAAGAAAAACAGTCATGGTTTCAAGAGCTGCAGTATCCTTGAGATAAAAGTGAATCAGTTTAGGAGAAGCAGTTTTTCTCTGGAGACTTGAAAGCAAATCCTCCCTCAGGTCTTCATTAAGAGCACACCATAGGGTAGTGACATTATCCCAGATGGTATTCTTACAGTGAAAACTGTGGAGGGCTGGTAGATGGCTGTTTCTTATATTGTCCCCCAATATAAGTCTAAGACAAAAGCCCATTTTAGCAATGTCAGCGTAAATATTTGTAGTCCCTCAAACAATTCTCTTTCGATATAATTTCTTAACAATATTTTAGATTTTGTTTATTTGAATCAGGATGCTCACATTGCATTTGGTTGAGGTCTTTTATATCTCTTTTAATCTATAACAGTTCCATTTCATTTGTTTTCATCCTTGCCATCTAGTTGTTGAAGAAACAGGTCATTTGTCCTGTGGAATTTCCCACATTCGGGATTTGGCTGATGGTATCCTTGTGGTTTCACTGAGTTTAAAATTACAATTATTTTATTTCCACTACTACAGTTTCCTTTTATTTTTTTCCAGATTTGTCCAGTCATTTTTTTTTTTCCATTTTAGTCTCTTCCTCCCTATTCATTAAGAGGTCTTCGTCGCTTCATTCCTCCATTTGTTTAAAGATATTAAGCGTACTTATCTTTCATTTAGAATCTGATGCTGCCATCTTCTGAAGCCTTTGCAGTTCTGGTTCTATTGTTTATTGTTTCTGATGACTCTTGTTCACGGGTGCTCGGCTCCTGGTGGATTTTGTAATTTTTGATTGTGAGTTCATATTTGTTGGCATTATCTCTGAGGGGGTGCTGTGAGACCTGGGTCGAGGGTTTGTTTCTCCGGGTAGATTTCCAGTTGTCTTTGCCAGGTACCTGGGGGCACCACAGACCTGGGTCCACTTTAAATGAAGTTCTCGTCTAAGTTTTCTGGGCCACACAGATAGTGTGATTTCTAGCCCTGAACCCTGTGTGTGGCCAATTTGGGTTTTTGAAACCTCAGAGGACAATTTTTTTGTTGTTGTTTTGTTTTTTCAACCTCGATCCAGAGCCAAGGTTTCCTTTGTGCTTGCCATTGCTGGACAGACTCTCTTCTGGTTCACCGTTTTCCTGAGGTGAATCCTAGCTCTGTGCAAATGGGTCTCCAACCTGGCTTCTTGTCTTTCACAATGGCTGCATTCGAACTCTTTCACCTCTCTGATCTCAGCCTTAGCTTCTTAGCAGGTCTGCCGGTATTTCACTTATTTATTTATTTATTTTTTTGCGGTACGTGGGACTCTCACTGTTGTGGCCTCTCCCGTTGCGGAGCACAGGCTCCGGACGCGCAGGCTCAGTGGCCATGGCTCACGGGCCCAGCCGCTCTGCGGCATGTGGGATCTTCCCGGACCGGGGCACGAACCCGTGTCCCCTGCATCGGCAGGTGGACTCTCAACCACTGCGCCACCGGGGAAGCCCTATTTCACTTATTTTTTTAAAAAAACTGATTAATATATGTCTATATAATTATACAGTTTATATATATTATGATTATATAACATGATATATGATTATTATCTATATGTGTAGTATAATGGATAATATACCTTATAATATTATATATATATGTGTATGTGTCTATGTATGTGTGTGTATATATATATATCTTTTAAAATTCTTTTTATAGCTGGTTTTCAGAATCTCTAGTCTGGCATTTTTCCAAAATAGAAGTCCCTGGTTCTCTGTCTTCAGTCAGATATATCCCGTATGCCTGTGTCAGGTAAAACCAAAGAACCTTTTAGGACTCTTCTGCGCTCCTAAAAACATGGGACCCATTGCACCCTCCTATGCTGACCCAAAACATGTTGCTGTGCTTCTCCGTTATCTTGATTAGAACTCGTTGTCTCACTTAACTACCCTTGGCTTATTCTCACGACTAGTGAACTCTGTGATGGACGGGTGGCCTGCTATGAGTAAATAGATCTGCAGTTGCCTTCCCTGACTCTCAAGTTGCTCCCTGGAAGCCTCTGATGTTTGAGCTGCCATATTAGACTTCTTGATTCTGAAAATTGCTTGCACTGAAGCTTGCTATGATCTTTAGATACCATATTTGAAGAGCCCCACTGTCTTCAGTAAGGGCCAGCTTCTGTTACCTAATTTATCTCCCCAGCTACCCCTGCTCTTGGCCCACCCAAATCTCAATCATCCAGCTCCATCTTGGGTACCAGTCACTAGGTATAGCCCAGGCTCCTGGGCTAGCCTGGGGTTTCTGGGGTAACAACATGCTTGTGGCCAAACCCCCTTGAGCTGTGACAGAAGAGATATTTGTGGAAAAGAAAAGTATTAACATGAAGCCCTCCTTGAACAGTCTAGTCAAAGGAATCTCTCTTCCTTGAATTCTGACAGAACTGTTTTTGTGCCACTCTTAAGGTACTCATTCACCTTCTCCTTACGCTGTAGTTATTTACATTGATGTATTATCTTCCTTGCTAGAAAATCAGCTGCTTAAGAGTAGAAAATGACATTGGGGTCAAAAGACGTATATTCACATCCTACCTTATCATATTCTTGTCATGTGACTTTGGGCAAATTACTTTAATATGTAAGCTTCAACATCCTCCTCTATAAAATTGAGGATAATACTCAGTTTAATTTTAGGGCCAGATGTGTTTAGGAACTTAGAGTTTTTTTAGATTTTATTTGAATAAAAGTAATACTGTGCATGTATTATATATTATGTAATACCCCAGCGGTTCCCTATAATCAAATACCTTCTTATTTCTGTGACAACACATAAACATTCATAGTAAATGGATTAAATGACGATGGTAGTTACACTCACATCACTTCACTCAGGCCAGTTTCTGCTGCCAAATGAGTTAAAAAAATAACTTTCAGTTTTCAAAGCTTTTTGGCTTTTTAAATTGTAGATAAAGGATTGTGGGCTTGTATTACCTACCTCACAGAGGTGTTGCAAGGATTAAATAAGATAATATAAATAAAACCTCCTAGCACTGAGTCCAGCACACACATAGTAAACTCTTGAAATTTTATGTGAAGCTGATTTTTAATCACTGAATGAATGTTTGTGTAGTTCATGTGCGGCTGGTTATGGGGATTTTTTCTGTGAATGATAAAAATTTTCTGGTCCCTGGCTTGCTTTCTTTGGAGATTTACTTGAAGGTACCAGATGCCAACTGGTTCTTCTGGCCATAGCAAGAAACTTCCTATTACCTGCATAAGTCAAGAGTGGGTGATCTGAGAACCAGAATGATCTGGAATGTTAGAACTGGAGACCAGTTGGCCCATGAATGTGAACTGCTTTAGATGCTGGTTATCAGTATTGTCATTCACTCTCTTACATTTATAATGAAGGGAATTAAATTCTTAAGTGGAGAGAGATGTGACTTCATTTGCCCAACATAGAAAGGTAGAGAAAGTCTGAATGCCACATTAAGGAGGCCTTTTCACAGATGCTCTATGATGACTATCCCTCTTCACTGAGAACTACTTTCAAGGGAAAAAAAAAAGAAAATTGTCCCAGTTTTTGAGATATTCATTTGTATTCAAATGTAAAAGTATTACATTTATGAGTTTAAATATGTCCAGTCTTTAAATACTATGCACCTAGTTCTATTATTAACCTAAATACTTGGTAGTTGTAGTACATTTGTTCATTCGACAAATATTTGAACTCCTACTGTGCACCAGATCTTGTTCTAGCTCTTGGGAGAAAGTGTGAGCAGAAACACAGGATTTGCTCTCATAGAATTTACCTGAGTGGAGGGGGTAAATAGAAAAAAGTCAAGTGAACGAATAAATAGACCAGGTTATGTCAGCTCCTACCTGGTAAGTGGAATGGAGAACATATATCAGGATGCAAAAAAGAGACTGCCTGGGACTGAAGGGGCTTTTCTTTGGATTGAACCGTTGTCTGAGTGTCACCCAAAGAAGGATTCAGCCATTTGGAAAGAGAGCATTGAAGGATGAAGGGACAGAAAAGCACAAAATCCTGAAGCCAAACGGAGCTCGGGGTGCACAGAAACATGGAAACACAAAGGCCATGGAGATAGCCACACATGTGTCTGGAGACAGTGGTTCAGAGGGAAATGTGGTCCAGTTACCTAGGCCCGTAGGCCAAGAGAAGGAAGAAGCAGTTTTTCCTAAGTGCACAGGAGGTGTTTGGAGGAATTTGGGGCCTAGGAGCAATGTCAGGAAAGTAAGGCTCACAGTTCAGGGGGGCACCAAAAAACTCAATAATCAAGACAAATTATATTTTAAAAATATAGATGAATGAAAAATCCACGATGAGCAAAATATCACAGTTTTAACTAAAGGCAGGGTCTGACCCTGCACATAACCGACGCAGAGATTCTTCTCGCCTTGGTCTCTGGCTGCAGGGGAGTGAGACTGGCCTGACTGTCATCCTCAGGCCCTGTGCAGAGGCTGCCCGAAGACAGGGCTCCAGAGGGAGAGCAGGACACAGCCTGCCATTGGAGTCCAGGGAGTAGAGGGGACAGAGGGTGTAGTAAGAGAGGATGAGAGAGAGGTAGACGGATTTCAGATTTTTTTTTTTTTTTTGAGTTACACGGGCCTCTCACTGTTGTGGCCTCTCCCGTTGTGGAGCACAGGCTCCGGACGCGCAGGCTCAGAGGCCATGGCTCAGGGGCCCAGCCGCTCCGCGGCATGTGGGATCCTCCCGGACCGGGGCATGAAGCCGTGTCCCCTGCATCGGCAGGCGGACTCTCAACCACTGCGCCACCAGGGAAGCCCGGATTTCAGATATTTTTGAGGTAGACACCACTGGACTTATGGTTGAACTGACGTATAATACCGAGATCCATTATTGCCACTACTTTTCAAGTTCCCTTTTGTGCTTCTACAGTCTGCTTCTCTGTGTCGGCTCGTGATGTTGGGAGTTGACAGAGCACGAGGGCTGGAGGGCCAAAGCGGTTTCCTCACTTTTGCCTGCGTTGACAAACCCATGTCCACTCTTTGTGTCTTGGTCTTCAGCATGGCTGCCAGGGCCTGTGCTGACACTGGCTTGTCCCTTCAGACTAGGCAGGACAGTGGCTTCTCCTTCAGGCCTCAGTCTACCTGGGGCCCCAGGTGGTGGTCATGGTAAAGCCACCTGATGCCAGAGTGCGCTTGGAGCTTTGGGGCCGATTCTCTCTTGTTTCATGCTCTTCTCATCCTTCTTCACAGGGCAGCAGGTGGGTGCCTCGGCCTGGATACCTCCTCTTAGCCCTTTCTTGGACTCTCCCTTCACGGAGATAAGGCCTGTTGTTCCTTCAGCCTCTCTTGGAGGCTCCTCTCCTCCCTTCAGGAGGCCTGGCTGCCCTCGAGAGATGCCTGGTGTAGTATTTGTATACAATTTTGCTATCCAATGCATTTGCTGAAGTGTCTGCCTTTGCCGCTCATTGTGGGTGTCAAAATCCTCTTCTGAAACCATCGTTATAAACACCTCCCCCCAAACTTGTTCTGCCTCTGGTGTCTTTCTTTTTTTTTATAAATTTATTTATCTTTGGCTGTGTTGGGTCTTTCACTAGTTGTGGCGAGCGGGGGGCCACTCTTCACCGCGGTGCGCGGGCCTCTCACTCTCGCGGCCTCTCTTGTTGCGGAGCACAGGCTCCAGACGCGCAGGCTCGGTAGTTGTGTCTCATGGGCCCAGTTGCTCCCCAGCATGTGGGATCCTCCCAGACCAGGGCTCGAACCCGCGTCCCCTGCATCGGCAGGCGGACTCTCAACCACTGCGCCACCAGGGAAGCCCTGGTGTCTTTCTTTTTTCAGCGGGTTAGACTTCCGCCCACCTGGTCTCCCAAGCTAGAAACTTGAGGGTTATGCCTGCCTCCGTCCTCCTCCATCCTTGAGCCTCACTGGATGCTGGTCCACATCGCGACCCCTGCTCTCCGACTGGTCCAGGCCTTCTCTGCGCCTCCCCTGGATTATTGCAACAGTCTTCGGAGCAGGTTTCTTGCTTCGTCTCAGGTACCGCAAACCCACCCTCTACACAGCCATCACAATTTCAGTTGCAAGTCTGACCAAGGCCCCGTGTAAAAGCCTTCCATGGACGGGGCCTGGCCTCCTCTTTGCTCCTGGTTTTGCAGACTTGCTCTCCAGCCCCCATCTCCTGCCACGCACTGGACGTTGGAGACGTGGTTCAGCAACACTGACTGTCCAGTGCCCCCGTCTTGAACCAGGCTGTCTTTCTCTTTGGTGCCTTACCCTTGGGGTCTCCTTTGCCTGAATTACCCTCTTTGCAGGAGAAAGTCCCAGCCACCTCTGAGATTCAGCACCTGTCATCGTCCCTTCAGCGACTCTTCTCCAACCTCCCTCCCACCCCTCTCCCAGCCTCCCAGCTCCGTACCTCCAAAATAGCCCGTGGATACGCTGTCCTTGCCCTGCCCACTGCGAAGTTTCCTTTTCCCATCTCCCACTGGCACAGCAAACCCAATGCCTGTCTATCTCTAAGCCCCTTGGGGTCTAGGACTGTACCACGTTCATCTTTGTATTTTCTGCCCTTAACATTTCTGTCAGCATTTAGTGGGTGCTCATTACATTTCTTTGTTCAATGCAGAAATCATTCTTGTCTTTATTACTAACAACATTGTAATTTGGGACGATCTTCTTCATCTAATTGAGCCTTAAAATTTTCAGCTGTAAACATGGATAGTAATGTATAACTACCTTACAGGGTTGCTGTGAGGATGGCTCACAGAATACATGATTATAAGTGTTAGTTCCCATTTCCCTTGTTTTCTATTAAAAGAATAGAAAACTGTTGTATTGTATTGTATCCTGTATTGTATCCTGTATTGTATCCCATTGTATCCTGTTGAGGATACAATGCCGACATGTTAATAATAGTAATAATAATAATAATTCTTAATTCTATTCATATATAGTAGTAACAATGATAGCTACAGCTTACTTAGCTTACCATCTGCCAGACAATATTCTAAGTGCTTTACATAGATGAACTCGTGCGTCATCATGGCAAGCTTGTGAGCAAGGAGGTATTACTACCTTACCTTACAGTTGAGGAAACCGAGGCATAGAGGTTGTATAACTTCCCCAAGGCCCTCAGGCGTTAGTGGTAGAGCTGCGGTTTGAACCCGGGCTGTCTGGTTCTGGAGTGTGCTTAACCAGCTCCTTAATCTGCTTACCTTTCCCATGAAAGTAGTTTGAGGCTTTAAAAAAAAATTTATTTATTTATTTTTGGCTGCGTGGGGTCTTCGTTGCTGCGCACGGGCTTTCTCTAGTTGTGGCGAGCGGGGGCTACTCTTCGTTGTGTTGCGTGGATTTCTCATTGCGGTGGCTTCTCCTGTTGCGGAGCACAGGCTCTAGGTGTGCGGGCTTCAGTGGTTGCAGCACACAGGCTTCAGTAGTTGTGTCTCGCGGGCTCTAGAGCGCAGACTCAGTAGTTGTAGTGCACGGGCTTAGTTGCTTCGCGACATGTAGGATCTTCCCGGACCAGGGATCAAACCCGTATCCCCTGCCTTGGCAGGCGGATTCTCAACCACTGCGCCACCAGGGAAGCCCCTAGTTTCAGGTTTTATTTTTCTTTCAAAGATGGAGAAATTGAGGTTCAAAGAGAGTGGGAGACTTAGCCAAAGTCACTGGACTCAGATGTGGCAGAGTGGGGATTTCCACATGTTCTCCACTGCAGCAAAACCTTCATTTTTGGGTGGTCGCTTTGCTTGAAACGTTGCCAATATTAAAATGGACTCCTAAAACAGACTATTGACAATACTTTTAATGATAACGTATCATAGTAACAGTAATGGAGCAGTTCTCTTTTTTGGTAGAGTTAGGAAACGAGGCCCATCCTTTTGGGGCTGACAATGTCTGAAGTGGAGTAAAATGAAAGTAGAGTGTTTTACATTGTTATTTAAATTTTAAGTAACATTTCTAGCTCCCAGTTAGCTTGAAATCGTAGGCCTGGTAGCCTTCACCATTTTCTTCTAGGACATTCCCGCTTCCTGAAGGAGAGAGAGGACCCGCAAAGGCCCCACCGAGCTGCAGGCGGATGTGTTTTCCAGCCCACTGTCTGGGATGCATTCTGGGGCCGAGTTCCTGATATTTATGTGAAGAGGGGTGTGACCGGGTCGCTCTGTCTTCTCACTGAGTTTTGCCAGAGGTTGCCCTCACCAAAGTTGGAAGAAATGGGGTGTGTAGGAATTTGGGGCTGGTAAGTTATTTATTTACTTAGCCATATTTTAAAGGCTGAAAAGCCATCATGAAGTCTGTGGAATGCATTGTCCTGAGAGGTCAGCAAGTCAAGTTCTGCGGCTGTGTTTTCAAAAGGGCCAGATCATCTCGTGACCAGTGATGATATTTGTACTTACGATTAAACTCGGGCTTGGGTAGGGCTTGAGTTTGGGGCATGGGGTGGGGAAGAAATGGTTACTACCCTTCTCTCCTTAGTCCCAATCTCTGAATCCCAAACTACATGCCTATCCCCATATACACTTTGGAGTAGAGACACTTCTGGAATAGAAAACCGTCGCAGAAGAGTTGTGAAGAGAAACGTCAGAGGACATTTAGGGGATGATTCCTCTAGTCTCCAAAGTAGAATCCAATGTGGTCCTCAGCAAGGGACCTGGAACATGCCAGCCACACAGGAAGAACGGTTGTAGTTGTAATGATGGGATCCTTGTACTGACAGGGGCTAGGATAGTAGAGATGATGTGGTACAATCCCCTCATTAAAAAAAAACCATGAATAACGACGTATTTTCATTTTTTGTAGACATAACGTATTCTCTGGGTATCCACTCTGTAATATGCACCCCTTCGGAATGTTCATCCTGTTTAATCCTTACTGCCAGCCAATGAGGAAGGGACTGTCATTACCCACGTTTTAGAACCCGGAAACCGAGGCTCAGAGAGTTGAAGTAAATTGCTCGAGATCAGATAGCTGGTTTGCCTTCACACCTGTGGTCTGAATTATTAAATTATCTAGCTCCCAGGGAAAAATGCATAAAGAGACAGTAGTAAAATAAGGCGCTCCATGATCCTACCACCCAGGAGTAACTCCTGTTAGCACTTGGCATTGAACAGATATGGAAAAGGACAGCCCGCCCGCCTGCTCAAGTGACTTGCTTTGCACCCTGGTTTTGTTGTTGTTCCATAGAGCACTTTTCAGAATTAAGTGTGTGATGATATGTGTTTCCCCCAGTAGGCAACACATTCTATGAGTGAAGTGTTTGCTTCTGTTTGTTCATCTCTGCATCCCCAGGGCCTGGCTCGAAGGGGACCGGCATCAACATTTTCAAATGAATACATGAGTGCACAGAGCTAGGTTTTGGCAAGTCCAGCATTTTCCCTGCCCTCTTCTAAGTTTTGTGACAGGAATTGGCTTTCCTTTGATCACTGGGAGTAGAGAAGTGTCATAATCTTGTCCCCCCAGGGAGCTTGACCTCTTGATGACATTTTCAAGGCTGCAGTGAAATGTTGCTGGAACATCAGGTGTGTCGTGCCCTCTTTCCCCCCTTTTATCTCCTCTCATCCTCATCACAGTGCAAAAAAAAAGAAAAAAGAAAAGAAAAGCCTCTCTAGGTGGACGCCCCAGGAGGCAGGATGTGGACCCTCTCTTGGAGCCCCAAGAGTAACTAAGAGCTGTAGCAGCTGTGGGCCGGCTGTGAAGGGGCCTGCGGGCTGCAGGAGTGCACAGTGAATGTGGACACATGGTGGAAACGGTTGTGTTCAGGACTTCTCATTTTGAATGGCTCCCGTGCTGTGATATTTCTTATTGCAATGGGCCTTGGGCCACGTATTGGAATTTTCAAGAGAAGCCAAGAAAAACAGAAGGGGAAATAAAGTGTTCCTAGTAGGAATTCTCTCTAGAAGAGAAGAATAGATGTGATTCTCTGCTTTCTAGAAAAATAATTCGGTATGATGGTATTTTATTGAAGAGCATCTATCTCCCAGAGCAAAAAGAATGGAAAAGTGTCCTCTCATAAATCTATTGAGCCCCAGTTAACATGCAGCCAGCCTTCATGGGAACCCTGTGCTGAGGACTTCAGTGCACTTAATTACATAAATACCAAGACATGTAGTCTCCCCCCCAGACTAAAAGGTCTCTGGGACAATTAGGAGACTATGGCCCCCTTGCCCCCTTGTCATGCACATTCATGTCACAGACCTCAGCAGAGGACTTGGGGTGCTTTGATGCCCAATGTGCTCAATTTGGTGTCAGAGATTTCCAATTCCTTGCACCTAAGCACATGTCCTCAACAAACAAATAGCACCGGGACAGAATTCTCTAGCAGGCTGTGGAGACTTAATTACCTCAACTCAGTGGTCTTCCCGCTGTTGAGAGCATCCCAGATACTTGGCAGCATTAACATTCCTGGAATTGTATTTGGCCGGCCTTTGTGAAGGAGTTGAATACTGCCTCATTAGCTCAGGCTCGTGGGGCATTTGTGTCTCTGACAACAGTTCAATTATGGACATTGTTTACTGATCAGTATTACATTGACAGACTAGAGGGCTAATCTGAAGATTAACACAATAGCTTGTTTTCATTTTATTCCCTCAGCCAGTGAATGTAAGAGTTAAACAAACCTGTTTTTGTAGCCCTTGTTTTCCATAATAAGATTGGGGGACATAGTCTGAAGCATTTAAGGGTGTCTACATCTTTCTTCTTTAGTTTAATTTAGCCTGGAAGGATCCAAAGGAAGAAATGACAGCTTTTGGAAATACTAAGGTTGGAAAACCAAAAGATCCAAGGGACAGGCTAGTTAAGACAACTGAATTTAGGAAACTCTGTACTGAGCCTTTGTCAGTTCCTGTAAAAACCTTTTCCCAGAGGTCAATAGTTATTTGAGATTCTTAGGGGTGAATGTGACAGAACTTTGAAGAACAGAATTAAAATTTTCCCTTTATGTATATTTGCATAAATTACACTTGTAATTGAAGATTCAGCGTGCTTCTGCTTAGCACTTTGAGAACTGTGAGTACAAAGCATTGTGAAAACATTCTTTGTTGAGGAGAGAAAACGGGTCCTTTTCAGACTCTGGAACGTCAGGGCTGATTCTGAGGTACCTGTATGAAAGTGTTTCTGTGATTACAAGTTTTGTTGAATTAAGGAAATAGCCTTGAACATTTAAAGGCTTAATCCCTCCAACCTCTCAAATAACGGAGCAGAGTAGCAGTTGGAAAATTCAACTTTGCAAAGTCAGATTTGTCCTCAGAACAGAAGATGAGGGTGGAATGTGGGAGATGGCAGTGAGTGTAGCCCAGATCTTGGAGCCAGAGCTGGGATTGTCTTGTCTGTCACACTGGCTGGGTGGCAAGCTTCTGGAGGGGGATGAAAAAGTCAAGGAGCAGCAGATGGACTTCCCCTCATAGGTGTAGTCAGAACTCCTGGGCCCCAGGTCCCCCGGGAACAGGCTTGTGTTTCAAAAAAGCCTTGACCACGCTGTCCCTTGGAGGCAGGGATCCCCAACGCCACTGACTGAAACAGGAAGAGGCGTGAAAATCCCTTTAGTCCTCACTACCGTTGGTGACCAGGAGGGTTCCACCTGGTGCTGGAGACCCTGAATATTGGCTTGACTGGGCAAAAGGTGAGAAAGCTGGCACCCTAGGAGCCATGCCAGCTGGTTGATGAGGGTTGTTTGCCCTGGTAACCTTTGTTTTCATGTTTTTCAACAGAATTAGTAAACATCCTGAAAATGATTTCACATGAAAATCTAGATTTCTGGTGAATCATTGGAGGCTCTGAAAGCAGGGCCAGCATTTTCACCAGGAGCTAAGGGTCTCCCCTCCCCACTCTCCCGGGGGCTGGATATGTGCTCTCCCATCCCCACAGCCCACCCCAGCCACTCAGCCTTGGAGCCCCGGGAGCGGGGCCTCTGGTGGGTGATTAGGTCACTCAGGTCCCGCCTGGCCCCAGGCACATATTGTACACTAGGGGATTTGTGGAACCCAGGAGGCCCCTCTCACACAGGTGCTGGCTGTTGACAATTAGAGGATGTTCTTTAGGTAAGAGTTTTCTGCTCTCTTTCAGCATGTAATAATACTTTGGTGTAGATGGCCATTAAGTCACTCATACTTTTGTGACTGGTGTGAATTAGCTTGTCAGATGGCACCCAAGAGGAGGAGAAGCGTGTCTGTAAGGAGGAAAAGAGGAGGAATAAGCCTCAAGGAACAGTCCTGTCATCGTTTTGCCATTTGGTTGAGGACAAGGTCTGAGCAGAAAGCACAACAGAACTGGCTCCCCCAAATCCATTAGTTTGAAGCCTTGTTTCAGGCAAGTGAGTAAGAGGAAAGTGTCTTGAGGCCCGCTATAGACTGAATGTTTGTGTCCCCTCAAAATCCATATGTTGAAACCTAACCCCCAAGGTGATGGTATTTGGACGTGGGGGCTTTGGGAGGAGATTAGGTCAAGGGAGCATGAATGGGATTAGTGCCTCTATAAAAGAGACCCCAGAGAGCTCCCTCAGCCCTTCCACTGTGTGAAGAGCTAGAAGATGGTCATCTGTGAACCAGGAAGCAGGTTCTCAGCAGACACCAAATATGCTGGCATTTTGAGCTTGAACTTCCCATCCTCCAGAACTGTGGAAATAAATAAATACCAGTTTATGGTATTTTGGTTATAGCGGCCCTAACAGACTAAGCTAAGACCTATGGAAGTCTTACTGCCTCCTGTTAGTAGAGATATTAGAACTGTTCTACTTTCTTAGGTTTCTGGAGTATTTCCAAGAGGAGGGAGAGAGTTATAGGGTAAGTATAAAGGAAATAATTGTGCAGATATTTTGAGCAATGACATTATATATCACCTCTATTCAGCCACTTAAGAGCAAAGATGACTATTTTCACTTCATCTCCTCTTAACTCTCCATCCAGGAGAGGTACTAAAGGTGGTAGGCCAGAGGCAGGGACCTAGAGCAAGGAGGGGAAAGAAAAGGACTTGAGTGGTCCCCACTTTTGAATCCTTGAGTGCTGGCCCCGAAGAGCAGCCACCCAGGCCCTGCCCCAGCGTCTCCTGGAACAGTGTTTTCCGCACTTAGAATAAGGAGTCTCAGAATCCCTTATTTGATTCAGCCAATCCACACGGTGTGATTCAGCTTCTAAGAAGAATAAATCAACATTTTAAAGCCGGCCCGGATTTATTGTAAACAGCCTCTTTCCACTAAAAATGGCCTGCAGTGTGATTTGGCCCAGGGCTAGGATGACGGCTCCATTTTGGAGATACATTTGCCTTTAAAATAACACAGTCCCGAGGAAGCGCACCTCATTGTTGGCCGTGGGCATGTTTTCTTAGGAATCTGAAAGAACTTCTCTCTGAGTCACCTTAGCTGCTCCCTCTGAGTCATTTCTGAGACTCAGCTTGAAGAGGAGCAGGACAGAGAAGCAGGTGATGGAAAAGCTGGGACAGACTGCAGCCGCCGTGACCCAGTCACGTTGCTCTGCCTGCCTTGACCTGGGGCCGTGGACCCAGACCTTCTTCTCTGGCCTCCTGGAAACTCCTGGAAGGCACTCACCCTATCTACCGGGAGGGAGTAGACAGATTTCCTTACAGTGCAAGCCTGTGTGGTGTATATACTGCACGTGGCACTGTAGCTTTTCCAAGATCGCCAGGCCTGATCCTTTGTCTTTGAGGCTGGTCCCAGGCAGATGGGGCCTTTATCTGCAGCACCCGTGTCCTCTGTCACCAGCACGGGGGGCTGCCTGCATTCCCCTGCTTGTCCATTAGGTGTACATGGATTTGGGGCTCCTAGAGTCCTAGTGGAACTGTGCCCTATCCCTCTTCCCTCTTTGCTGGTGAACCGGAAGGCTCCATAGGCCTAGCCTCTACTTGACAACTGCTCAGGTGTGTTTCAAAGGTGTCACCTACATGGTGAGATTTCTCCCTGGAAATGTGTATTTGTAGCTTTATGGTCCCCTGGAATAAGAATAGGTGCCTTCTAAGTTTTGCTTCACTATTTGCTAGTTTGGTGAACTTTGGCGAATTAACTGAACTGTTCTAAACCTCACTTTCCCCGACTGTGTAGTGGAGATTGTCATTGTGGTAACTATGGCTTGCTTCACTCACTGACAGTACCTCCCTCGTTTCATAGGGTTGTTGTGAGGATTAAATGAAATAAATTTCTGTGAAGTACTTGTCAGGGTACCTAAAACCCCTTGAGTGTTTAGTAAATGCTAATATTGTTATGTCGTCTATGGGTGTGTTGGCTAAGAATATGCACTTTTAAGCATACTGGGTGTGAGTTATTGAAAAACCTGATAGCTGCCGTGAGTGTCCGAGCCTTTAAAATTGGACCTGGCCTCAAGTCCTCCTGGCAGGTCTCTTACGCTGACCTCATGCTGGTCTGAGCAGGAAGTTTGTCGCTGGCAAAGGGAAGGGCTTGTCTCCCAGAGGTTCATGGGTATCTCTGGAGGGAGTTTCCAAATTTACCAGCCAGTCTTCAGCCAGCTTGCTGGACCCAGGCTGCAGCAGTACTTTGGCTTCTTAAACTATTTGGATCACTGCTACCTTCTGCACCCTTGGACAAATTAAAAGCAGTGTATACACAGAACTCTTTGGCCCATGTTCACAGGCGGAGCCAATTCAGAGTTGAAGGTTAGACACGAAATAGCAGACAGAAGGAAGGCAGACAGGCACTCACACCTGGCTGCTAGGAATGAACAAAACAGATGCCCGGAAAGTCAGGAAGAATTCATATGTGAACGCAGAGTCTTATGGATTTACCATTTTGACTCCAGCAGCTCCTAGAAGACTTTCAAAGTGAGGGAGTGCCCCCTTAGGAGTGCTGCAGCAGTCGGGCACCTGCGTGGGAAGCCACACCCGGTCATTCCCCGGAGGGAGGACTCTGATTTATGGAGAGAGGGATTCTGAGCTCAGCTGCATTTTTGTGGCTGGGATCAAAAGAGCTTTCTCAGTGACCACAGATCACATCCTGGGAATCCTCCCTAGACAGAACATTCTTAGGAATGAATGCGGCCTTGGCCACAGCCCATGGGGTGAAGTAAGTCCAGGAGGGCACATATCCAGGAGGATGGCATTTTTGATACCCTAAAACAAAGGTTTTATATACCCCCAAACAAGAGACCTGCAGATTTGGGGAAAGTTATAATCTTCCTTCCTTGCCTAAGGGAAACCTGTTTGGTAGAAAGTGAGCTAAACTGAAGTTTTATCCTGACAAATTACTTCACTTTTTGGGGATGAGTTTATTCATCTGTGAAATGGGAATGTTGGATTAGAATCAGAGGGACTGTTTTTAGGCAGTTTGTTACAGTCCTCACCACTCCCTATTGCCTCACATGTGGCTTGCTGCTCTCATTTACAGTACCTCTCCGACCCCATTAAAATTTTGAATTTACAGTTTCTGGAGTAGAAAATCTCTAAGCCCCACCCCACTCCCCCAACTCCCCAGCTATAAGATTCCTGAAAATAAAAGTTGTGCATAGATTTTAGAACATTGGATTGTCTGGCAGGATGCTTATGTGTCTTTTGGAGCAGTAGGAGGAGACAACGGACACTAGGGTCAGGCATGGGGTGCCTGTTGATGGATGGAATTGCCTGTCTGGCAATTCCAAAGCAGAGAGGAGCATCAGTGCTAAGTGGGAAAACGTGTGTACACGGTTGACACACCCAAGATATTTCACTGTTTGCTTTTCCAGAGTATTTTCAAGAGTCGGCTTGCTCACTTGTTCCAGGGCAACTTGTCCTTGAAAGGGTCAGCAAAGTCGTGCTTTCTCCTCTAGTGGGGTATGTAAGCCTGGAGGAGAGAGGAAAGGGATGAGGAATGCTGGGATTCTTTCTGCCAGCCAATACCATTTATGTAATTCTCAGTTGCCTATATCTGTAATGAGAAGAAAAAAACCTGCTCAGTATAACTGGAGCGCCACATCCCCTTCTGGAAGATAGAAGACATACTGTACCCAGAATGAGCTAGTGTAAGGCAGAGGGGGCTGCACAGACCTCCCTTTGTTTTTATTCCATTCTTGACAAAGTCACAGCCAAGAATTTTGTTTGATGAAGAAATAATTGTATCATGCTTGTAAGTATATAGAGACAGCACCAGCCGTATTTAAAGGACTATTAGCACAAATGCAAATATTTATATCTGCTTTGTGGGTTCTATATCTGGCACAATAGCTTGAAGTTGTACTTAGGTAAGAATCCTGCACATAAGAGCAAAGTTGATGCTTTGCTTAATTAGAGATTTCTCTCCTGTCCTTTCTAATGGACTGAGCATTTGATAATTATGGGGTGCTGATAACTTGGCTTTACTTCCAAGCATGGGGCCAAGAGAAGAGGTGTTGGGGAGAGGACTGGGCTGGTGGGGAAGACCATTGTAGAGTAATGAGAGTATGATATGATAAATGGCTCCTAGCTCACAATATTGTATCCAAAACCCAAGGAAAAATAATACTCTGAATACCAAACCATCAGCTGAGAGATAGGATCTCTGTCATAGACTAGGGACATTGGAATAAAGAATAAGTATGTCTCTACATTTAACCTTATTTGTATTAGTACATTTGTCTTACAGCCCTCTTTCTGAAAAGAGAACTCAAGGAAGAATCAAGGAGAACTCAAAGAAAATCAAGGAAGGTGGGCTATCCATTTGGAAAGTGGGCTCTGATAAATAGCAGAATAGAGCTACAAGGTCCCTTAGAGATTCTAGCAATCCAGTGTATTAGAAAAGACTCTTCCAAAGTAGGCGGCCCATAATACAACTAAGTGTCTATATTATTCCTGGGGCTTAGAGAGACTCTGAATGTGGAGGAAACTTTCACCTTTCTGATGAAAAGTTCTTTCAAAAAAATAAAATAAAATGGTTATATTAACTTATAAGGATTTAGATAGATTAGTCACTCATCTTACATATACAGCGTATTAATGTAGTTTTACATACATATACAAAAATCACATATCATGTAAAATGATTTAAATTAGAAATATTGCATTTTTCGCTCTCACAGTTTATGAAACGATTTTATTAAAAGTTTTCACCTGTGTATGTGGCGTCCAGGCCTTTTTTCTGAGTCCTCTTCTAACACCATTGGACATAGCAAGTATTCCTCACCTCTGTTTCAAACACAGCTGTTTATCCTAAGCCACAGTTAGTCATTTACATAACATTAGGGAGCTTTTTTGTTTTCCATTCATTTTTTTACTGGTATAGTTGTGATCGCCACAGTGTAACTTTTACTCCATGACTTTTTCCTTACTCATAAGTTTAAGGCATTACTCTGTGAGTTTTAAAAGTGGTTCTTTTTTTTCAAAGTTCCTTTTCAGTGACACATATTTGCAATTAATCTGGGCTAAATTTCTTTCTCTTTTTTTTTTTTTTAAAAAAAGCAGCTTTATCAGTTGACCTCCATAAATATCCCAGATTAGTTCTGATTGTACTCTATTAAATCTAATCATTTATTTTTTCATTAAACAATGTAATTGAGAGCATGCTCTATAATATAAATGTTCCCTGCTCCTACACACACATGGCCTCCCCCATTATCAACATCCCCACCAGAGTGGTACATTTGTTACAATTGATGAATCTATATTGACACGTCATAATCATCCAAACTCCATAGTTTACATTATGGATCATTCTTGGTGTTGCACATTCTGTGGGTTTGACAAATGTATAATGACACCATCATTATGATATCATAAAGTATATTTTCACCTCCTTAAAAATCCTCTGTGCTCCACCAATTCATTCCTCCCTATCAATCCTTGGCAACCACTGATCTTTTTATTGTCTCCTTAATTTTGCCTTTTTCTAGAATGTCACATAGCTGGAATCATATACTACTTTTCGGATTGGCTCCTTTCATTTAATAATAAGCATTTAAGGTTTCTCCTTGTCTTTTCATGGCTTGATAGTTCATTTCTTTTTATCACTGAATAATATTCCATTGTTTGGATATACCACAATTTATCCATTCACCTACGAAAGGACGTCTTGGTTGCTTCCAAGTCTTGGCCATTATGAATAAAGCTACTGTAAACATTTGTGTACAGGTTTTTGTGTGGACATAAGTTTTCAACTCATTTGGGTAAATACCAAGGAACGTGATTGCTAGATCATATGGTAAGAGTATGTTTAGTTTGGTAAGACCTGCCAAACTGTCTTCTAGAATGACTACACCACTTTGTATTCCCACCAGTGATGAGAGTTCATGTTACTCCACATTCTTGCCAGCATTTGGCGTTGTCAGTGTTCCAGATTTTGCCCATTCTAATAGGTGTATAGTGGTGTGTCGTTGTTTAATTTGCATTTCCCTGATGACATATAATGAGGAATATCTTTTCATATGCTCGTTTGCCATCTGTACATCTTCTTTGGTGAGGTATCTGTTAAGGTCTTTGGCCCATTTGTTAATCAGATTGCTTACTTTCTTTTGCTGAGTTTTAAGAGTTCTTTGGATAACAGTCCTTTATCAGATGGGACTTTTGTAAATATTTTCTCCCAGTTTATGGCTTGTCTTCTCATTCTCTTGACATTGTCTTTCACTGAGCAAAAGTTTTTAATTTTGATGAAGTCTAGCTTCTCAATTATTTCTTTCATGGATCATGCCTTTGCTGTTGTATCTAAAAAGTCATTGAACATCCCAAGGCTATCTAGGTTTTCACCTATGTTATCTTCTAAGAGTTTTATAGTTTTGTGTTTTACATTTAGGTCTTTAATTAATTTTGAGTTAATTTTTGTGAAGGGTGTAATGTTTGTGTCTAGATTCATTTTTTTTTTTGTATGAAAAAGAAAAGACTATCATCTCTGCTCCACTGTATTGCCTTCACTCCTTTATTAAAGATCAGTTGATTACATTTATGTGGATCTATTCTGGTCTCTCCAATCTGTTCCATTGATCTATTCTTTCACTAATACCACCCTGTCTTGATTACTGTGGCTTTGTAGTAAGTCCTGAAGTCAGATAATGTCAGTCCTCCAACTTTGTTCTGCTCTTTCAATACTGAATTGTAATTCTGGGTCTTTTGCTTTTCTGCATAAACCTAAGAATTAGTTTGTTGATATCCACAAAATAACTTGCTGGGATTTTGATTGGGATTGCATGGAATCTATAGATCAAGTTGGGAAGAACTAATATCTTGAAAATATTGAGTCTTCCTACCCATGCAATCTCCTTTGATTTTGTTTATTGAAGTTTTGAAGTTTTCCTCATGTATATCTTATACATATTTTGTTACATTTATACCTAAGTATTTCATATTCTGAGTGCTAATGTAAATGTATTTTAATTTTATTTGTTCATGGCTGCCATATAGGAGAGTGGTTTACTTTTGTATATTACTTCTCAATCTGTGTGCCTTTTATTTCCTTTCCTTGTCTTGTTACATTAGCCAGAACTTTCAGTAAGATGCTGAAAAGCAGTGGTGAGAGAGAACATCCTTGCCTTTCTCCTGATCTCAGTGGGAAAGCTTCAAGTTTTTCATCATTAAGTATGATGTTAGCTGTAGGTTTTCTTTGTAGATAGTTTTTATCAAGTTGAGGAAGTTCCCCTATATTCCTAGTTTACTGAGAGATTTTTATCATGAATGGGTGTTGGATTTTGTCAAATGCTTTTTCTGTATCTATTGTTGTATACGATCTATATAATATTGTATATAATCATATGATTTTTCTTTTTAACCTGTAGATGTGATGGATTATATTAATTGAGTTTTGTACGTTGCATACCTGGGATAAATCTGTACTTGGTTGTGGTGTATTATTCTTTTTATACGTTGTTGCATTTGAGTAACTTGTTTTTAATCCAGTGTTTCCAAATTGATTTCATTCCGGAATGCTTTACACAAAGCAACTATTAACATTTTGTGTAGCAATGGTTCTCTGGTACTCACCTCTCTCTCTAGACTCTCAAGAAAAAGTGCAGAGAAAGGAATGGGAAGGACAGATATTTCATAGAACCTGGGAAGGTCCTCAAGGTCTTTAGGGCATTTTCAGAGACGGCTAAGAAGAAGAACAATGTATGAAATCAAGCATCAGTGGAAATTTCCCTGGTAAAGGGGGCTCTTATTATTTTGTATGCTCCTCTAGGGCATTTGGGTATGCCAGGGGTGTATGTCCATGAAGTCTATGGAGCCACATAAGAGAGCCCTGGATCTCCATCCTGATGAGACCTCATTACTCATGAGAAGGCAGGGGCAAAGGTGATAAGTGAGGGAGGGTTCCAAGTGTTCTGTGGGTTGACATCACTCAAATTATCTATTATTTTTGAACCAAGATTCTCCCCACTCCCCAACCCTAGTGGCAATAGAACTGGTACCCAATTCCTGGAGAAAGGGAATTTTGGAGACATTATTCAAGTGCATGGCTGCCCTTTTTTTGTGTGTGTGACTTGATGAAAAATTTTAAACCTTGTGGGAGGAGAGCCCTTTCCCTAGCATGGCCCAGCCACCAGCCATGGCAGAAGAGTGACTGGCGTTACACAACCCTGGGTCACTTCACCAGGCAGGGAGTGCTAGGAGCACACCTTCAGCTAGGAAGGATTAACATCCCCAACCAGCCATGTGGAGAGCACAGGATGACAAGAAGGAGAATGAATTCCACGGGACAGCCAAGAGGAGGGCTAAAATGGTAGACAAGGAGCCCTGGTGAGACATCAGGAAGATCCTTGGGCAGGAAGGAGGGTGCTGTGGATAAGCCAGACCCATAGCTATACATGTTTCTTCAGGTCACCCTGAAACTGGCATGTCTATGATAGAAGTCCCCAAATCTGTGACCAAGAAACCTTGGGTAACCGTTGAAAAAAATGCCCTGGGCAGCACCCCATGGATATTCAGAATCAGTAGAGAAGATGTCCTGAATCCATTTTTAACAAGCTCCCTAGGTGATTTTGTTGGGCATCTGGGTTGAGGGACCACTAAGGTGGGGAAGCACAGGTTTTATTTTGAAAATATTTCTTGAAATTAATTCTCTGTTGTGAAATAAACTTAGAGAAAATAAAATACCCTCTCCTAAACTCATAGCATTGTTTATTGAATGCAGAAGTCGTCTTAAAAGCAGTTAAACAATTGCACTAGATAGTGAGTGGTTTAAAGAGTCTCTTATTTATCCATTTGCCTGCAGATCTGGGTCCTCCCCTGTTCTCCTCCATTCCCATCCTGTCCCTCATTTGTCCTTGTTTGAGGACTTTTCTCTGCGCTCACCCACGCAAGCCGGCATCCTGCTCTGATGTGTGCAGAAGCTCTGCATGTTTGAATCCTTTCTGCCAGATCCTCAGAAATAAAACAATTTCTCATTTTAATTTTTCACTCTTGCTTGGATTGTCTACCCTTTGATACTTAACATATAATCCCACTCCTCATTTCTGAGTCATTGAAGTAGAAATGGCCAGGGGGCATTTTTGTGTTTTTCATGATAACATTCATGATACCAGAGAGCTGAACTCTGTCCTCAGAGGTCAATTTCATGCACGTCTCACCAGGCAAATCCATCTGAAAGAAGATTCTAGATAAGTGGGAATGCACTGCAAACTCCATACCTCCAATTGGGTAGCTGTGTTTTAGATTTTGTCACTTGCTATGGACAAGTCTTATTTGTTCTGTGTCATTTTGCAGAAGTTTTGGGCAAGATGCTTGGGTCTCAGTTTCTCCATCTGTAAAACGGAGGCAATAATGTAATCGTACACGATGTAAACTTTTTGCAAAGAATTTTGTGATGCAAGTGTGGCTGGTTCAAGTATAACTAATCCAAAATGTGTTCATCATTTTAAAATGAAAATCTGCAAAGAACAATTTGATAGGAACTGCATTTTCAATGAGCGGCTTGAGGTCACAGTTCATAAAATAGTCCTGCACCACTTGGGTCGTTTTCTGCAGAATTTGTAAACTGAAGGGATGGAATGCTCTCTGCTGTGTAAATTCTGCATCTGCTATTTCTTACAACTGCTTTCCCTAGGGCATAAATGACCGAAGCAGTGGTTAGTAGAGAAACCAGGTGTGCCTGTTCAAAGGAGGAAAGTAAGTATATTTATGAAAATCATCTCCCCAGCACCCCGGCCCCTCTTCAGGAGAGATTCACAATCCAGGCATCCCTGTGGGCAGAGCTGACTGATGCAGAGCTGGCTCCTTGCATGGATTTTCCAACCTGTAGCTTGGCAAGTTTGGGATGGAGGATTGACCCCTTCCTGCGGCATAAGAGATGTGTACTTGTTCTCTGTGGTACAGCAGAGTTCCCTTGGTTTTAGCTTATTGAGATTTTTCCAGAGTAAGATAACTGTGCTTGCCTTGGCACATGCTTTTAAAACTTGAACCCTAGAACTTCTCATTGGTAAGTAAGGCAGATGAGGGAAAACTGTGTTTTCATTCCATTTGGAAGCTATTTCTTCAAGAACCTAGGGCTATAGAGGATGGCAAGTCAGAGCTAAAGCATAAAGGATTGAAATGTTTAATCTTTCAGGAGCATAACAAACCCTCACAGGGATGCCCAGGCGATGCCTGAAGGTCACATTACCTTGGTAAAGATGACAGGACCAGGGTTCTGTATGGTTTTAACATTTGCAGGATGGAAACTGGATTTTGTCAGTACCTAGGAACTCTTAAAGACTATCTCATTCCCACAAAACTTGAAAGAGATTGTATAAAGTAATGATGGTTTGACTTACACTGAGAAATTATCTGTCTAATTGACTGGATACTTTTATTGTCTGGATGGAATATTTAGATTAACTTACAACAAGAAATATAACTACCAATTATACCAAGCATTTATACCAGCTTGCCTAGCACTTCTCTCTGTAGGGTGGCTACAGAGGAAATGAAAATACAATCAGAGGGCTTCCCTGGTGGTGCAGTGGTTAAGAATCCGCCTGCCAATGCAGGGGACACGGGTTCGAGCCCTGGTCCGGGAAGATCCCACATGCCGCGGAGCAACTAAGCCCGTGCACCACAACTACTGAAGCCCGCACGCCTAGAGCCCATGCTCCGCAACAAGAGAAGCCACTGCAATGCGAAGCCCGCGCACCACAACAGAGTAGTCCCCACTCACTGCAACTAGAGAAAGCCTGCGCACAGCAATGAACATCCAATGCAGCCAAAAATAAATAAATAAAAATAAAATAAAATAAATAAATTTATACAAAAAAATATAATGAGAAGATTTCATGTTGAATATGGAGAGCGACCTTGTCAATATTCGTATCGAGTGCATCAAGCCATATAACCTGGTGCGTGCCACCTACAGTATCAGATATGCCAGGCAAACTGGATGTTTGAGCCAGGGGTCAGAACCCTTTCTTCCCTGTGTGATGCTAGAAGTTTCCTGTCACATTTGAATTATCTCATTTTTTTTCTGTATTCTGATGACAAACTCCTTTCCTCACCCAGTGTTTCTCAAATGTGCCCTATGATTCACTAGTCCTACCTGATTCTTTGGGGAGAAAAAGGACTCTCTGGGTGACAAATTCAATGCTGCATGCCATATCCTCATTTTGCGGGTTCACTATGCTCATTAGCACATTAAAAGTTCTGAGCAAACCTGTTTAACTTTGCTTAACCCTACATTTTCCAAACTTACTTGACCAAGGACACTTTCTTTCTTTTTTTTTTTTTTTGCGGTACGTGGGCCTCTTACTGTTGTGGCCTCTCCCGTTGCGGAGCACAGGCTCCGGACGCGCAGGCCCAGTGCCCACGGCTCACGGGCTCAGCCGCTCTGTGGCATGTGGGATCCTCCCGGACCGGGGCACGAACCCGCGTCGCCTGCATTGGCAGGCGGACTCTCAACCACTGCGCCACCAGGGAAGCCCCAGGACACTTTTTTTGTAAAGTATCTACTAGCATCCTGAGAAACTAGGTGTTCCAGGGAATATTCTTTGGGAAATGCTCATAGAGCCATGAGTGCCACCAATTGGGAAACAGTCAAGTTCTCTCTCTTCTTGCATTTTGCCTGGATCACACTCAGAGTTTTGTGGCTGCCTTTCTGGTGTCTCCAGGTTCTTCCTATAATGA
This sequence comes from Leucopleurus acutus, assembly GCF_964270905.1. Taxonomy (NCBI): domain Eukaryota; kingdom Metazoa; phylum Chordata; class Mammalia; order Artiodactyla; family Delphinidae; genus Leucopleurus; species Leucopleurus acutus. The sequence goes on from NC_139142.1 coordinate 46,116,680, forward strand.
TAGAAGACAAAAGAAGCAAAGGGAAGCAGGGTAAATCTAAAGAAAGGTAAAATGGTCCTAGGGTGAAATAAGTACAGGAGGCTAGAATGGCTGGCTTCTAAATTTCCTTCTAGTCCTAAATATTTAGGGGATCTAAAGATTCTGGGGAAAGAACATTCCATTATTGGACTTCTATACTTTTTTTTTTTTTCCCCTAACAAATGGAGAAAAATACAACAACTTTGCTTTGTAGGACAGAGAAGATTTTCTGAGAACCTACATGAGTCACTGTGAGATCTTGTTTGTAATGGCCTTTAAGTCTTAGCAGGTGGAGTAGTGGAAAAGGCCAGGCTTGACATCAGAAAATCTGGGTTCAAATCCCAACACTACTCCAGTGTTACTGGGTAAGTGACTTCAGATTCATCTTTGTCAATTTAAATGGAGATAACGATGTGAGTTCATAATGTCATTGTAAGGATTAAATAATGATTGGATAATATCCAATAGTGCTAAGCATGGTACTAAGTCTTCTATATGCTTGTTTCTTTTCAATCTTCCTAAACAATTCTATGTGGTAGGTATAGCAGAAGCAGAAACTAAGGTGTAGGGAAGTAAAAATCCTGCTCAAGGACACGCAGCTGGTAATGGTGGAGCAGGCGTTTGAGTGCACAAGTCCATTTTCTTTGCTATAGTATTACATGCAGAAGCCTAGAGTCTAACACATAAGTATTTAATCCATGTTTTAAAATATAATTGATTTTCTTTTCATCTAACATAATTAGCCCATAGCCAAATGGCTGGACTGATTCATGTTAAGTATGAGATTATAGGAAAAGGCAGAGAAAATGGTCCTCTAGGGAAGAAAAATCTTAAGCCAGATAAACCTTATATATTGTTAATGTAAAATTTTTACTAGATTATATTTAAGAAAGTCTGCATGATACTTGGAAGTCCCTGCATACAGAGATTTTGGTTTTTGGTTTTGTTTTTGTTCATGTATTATTATACTGGACTGAATGCTCCATACTGGCAGACTGTGTCATAATTTATAGTGGACATTTGTGGTCATCCAACCTTTTGGTGATTTTCCACATTATGAGACCTACCTTTCCAAGGCAGAAGCCAGAACACAGATCTCTCAGATTCCTTTGTGGCCAGGGGTCAGGCCTATGATCTGGGCTCTGTGACATGGTCCATGCAAGGTGGATTTGGAAGTGAGTCACGGAAGAAGATCGCTACATGGAAGGGAATCAGTCTTCTGCTAAGGTTGATGATGGAGATACTCAGGGGAGGTAACAGTGGCAGAGTTCCTGGCCTTCAGTCCTAAGGATCGCAGGCACTGAGTATGGGCGCAGCGGTGTTTTTCTTAGTGAAGTCCCTATGCTGTGCATTGTTCCTGGCTGTGTAGCTTCAGGGTTTGGCTGTCTGACCCCTTCTGAGCTACCTAATACCTAATCAATTTCTTTTTTCACTTAAACTTGCCAGAGTAGATTCTGTTGTTTGATACCACAAATCGTCACTGTTACGTTATTTAATTGTAATACCTGACACTCTACCAGGCATATAATAGACACTCAATGAGTGCTCGATGAATGCTTGCTGATTGCATAAATAGAGGGTAATTATGAAACTGGTGACGTGTGTATGAATCCTGCTATATCTATTAATTTTTTACCTTCAATCTTGATCCCTTGCAAACTTTGCCCAGGGATTTGGTATGGGACGATTTTGTTTCTGCCAGTGACTTTGTGGGAGCATTGTAAATATTAATAAGTCCCTTCTTTACTTGGTTTTGAAGGGTTGTTACTGAAGGTATATGGATAAGTTTATACCAGGTTTCCCTCCTCTATAATTATGTGAAGAAGTTTTCCTCATTTCTGCTTGTAAGAAGGAAATTGGAACATATGAGGTCTGGAGTTAACTTCTGATTTAAAGCTGACATTTTTCTAGTGAATATTCTACCTGCAAATTGCTTTATCCTTTGAGGGATGTTTAACTATGGGTCTCTAAGAGTCCCAGAATGGTTTTTTAATTTGTCATTTTTGTTTCATATTTTAAAATATATTTTACTATTTATAAGGGATTATTCAGAAATTGGTCCAATTTAGTGTTGTTTTGTGATAGTTCAGGGATAGCAGATCCTAGCTTGCCACCCATACTTTAGACCCTGGGAAGCCGCAAATAACAAAGTTTTATGCCCAGATAACATATAAGATTTATCCCAGAACCTATATAAAGTAGGACATTTATATGTTCGGACAAACTTTCCTTTAGTTTCCTTAACAATTTTATAGTTCTGTGTGAGCATCTGTTGACTTCTTGGGGACATCCTTGAAGAAGAGGACCCGAATAGAAAAGTCATACTAAATTTTAGATTTGGAATTCAACTTGGAAGGAGGTAGGAGGCCAATGAGTAGCTGGGAAGGAGACTGAAAGATCACATCCCCACCTCCTGTCTCTCTCAGGCCAAAAGGAAGTCAAACTTCCCTGGGAGAACCCACCCACTCCTGTTCTGGTTTCTTTATTAAAGCATGACACCTATGACCTTCTCCAAGAGAAATATCTGTCTCCTGGAATTTTAAGACACCTTCTTTATAATTTGTTTTTTGGTTCAAATAGATGTTAACTATGCGAAATTTCACCAAAAAGAAGTTGTTTTGTGAAGGTTATTTTTCCCCTAAAGACAAAAAAGAACGGATGGCCTCATACTCGCTCACACGTTAGGATGCTCTTAAGGGTCTGGCTTATCTTCAAACAGGACATTTAAAAGATAAAGTTGACACTCCATTTTAATCCCACCCCCAGCAAAGTCTCATTTTTGTAGCACTTCTCTTTGTCAAGAATCAAGGATAAAATGTGCAAGAAACAGGTTTTTGTTTTTAAAACAACTGCTAAGCAACCGCTATCATCCACCGTCTGTTACCAAATTTTGGCCAGATAGTGGCCGGGTGGGTACTTCCAGAAGCTCTCTCCGGGTTTTGGTGCTTTGATCACACAATAATCTTTCAACATCTGTTTATATACCCACTGAGCTGTTCCGCCTCTCATGTTTAAATCTGTTAGTATAACCACAATTTTGTAATTCTGCAAGGGAAGTGTCATGGGAACTAGTGTATCACTGTGCTTATAAAAGAAGTGCAATGGAAATAAATACTAATGCATAATACTTTTTTCTTGCTATATCTGAATTAGACTCTTGCTAATTAGTTAGTCATTTCTTTGGGTTTCACCCCCGGAAGACGCCTCTACTGGCCAGTGGTTGCCATGGAAATCATATTGTGCTTAACTTAAAACTAGGCAGCTCATATGTAGGGCTGGCATGGACAAAAGGTGTTAACTTCATCCACCAGGGCTGTAGAAACGTAAGAGCAATTGCCTCACCCTCACAATCTTTGTTTCACGTAAGTGTGTTCTCTTAGCAAGGATGTGTGTTTCACATAAGTGTGTTCTCTTAGCAAGGATGAGTATTTTGCCCTGTGGGAAGGGAAAAAGTAGAAATATCCTTTTAATTTTGAGGCATTGAGCATTGACACTTATACTCTATATTGTAGGACACACTTGATTTAAGGAATCAGAGTGTTTATACCCCATAGTGTTTGACATGATGTATATAAGTATTTAAATTTTCAACCTTGCTGTTCTCCATCAGGATTCCACTTTGGGCTTTCCCTTAAAACCAGAGGTCAGATTTTTAAATATGTGTATATATTATCATCACAGGTGATATGATATACATTATATCATATAATACACATATATAACACTAATATTTTAGTATATATGTTCAATCTATTTTTTGTGCTTGGGTATATTTACATGAGTACACTTGTGTGTATTGAAAAATCATTATACTATACTTGTTTTGTAATTTTTGTTTTTCCATCATATCTCAAACATTTTCTGTTTTGTTAAATATCTTTTTAAAAATATAATACTCTAATATAAGCATGTACCACACTTTATTTAGCCAGTCCCTAAGTGTTGGACATTTAGTTGTTTTTTAGGTATATTAAAAGTGCACACTCCTTATGTGTAAATCTTTGGATTCATCTCTGATTAGGTTCTTGGGATAGATTCCTAGAAATGTAATTATAAGTCAAACGGTATACACGTTTTGACACATATTGCTAAACTGCCTCTAAAAGGTTGAACCAAACTGCACTCTTACTCATATTTTTATATATGTTAGTTTCTCCTGCTTGTAATATATTGGTTATTATTATTTTTAAATCCTTATCCATTTCATAGGCAAAAAAGAAAGTATCTCATTGTTTTTAGATTTGTATTTTGAGGTGTGATAGTCTTATCTTCTGTTATGATTCCTAGAAACTCTTTTTAAAATATTTTTATTTATTTTTTAATATTTATTTTAATTTATTTGTTTGGCTATGTCCAGAGTGCATCGGCTCCATAGTTTGTGGCATGCGGGCTCTCTACTTGAGGCACGTGAGCTCACTAGTTGTGGCGTGCGGGCTTAGCTGCCCCGCAGCATGTGGGAACCTAGTTCCCCAACCAGGGATCGAACCTGCGTCCCCCGCATTGGAAGGTGGATTCTTTACCACTGGACCACCAAAGGAAGTCCCCCTAGAAACTCTTAGTTCCTCCTACTTGTTTTAAAATGGACAGACACTGTAGTGTTTGAAATACAGTAAAAGTTGTGTATGGAAGTTTAAAGCTATGGTTGAGTAGAGAATTCACAGTTCCGTGGATGTCCAGCTGTTGTAATAAATACAGGCTGCTTCTTTGGTCATATAAAATGGACCACTTTATCTAATATTGTTTCTTAACGTGGATCTTAGAAATCTGCCGTATAATCAATAAGCTCCATGGGAAATTACGTGGAGATCTACTGGGTTACCACTTGAGGAGGCATATCTGTGAATTCAAGGATATATTAAAATTGGCCAAATCCAGGTACCAGGTAAGCAGCGTTCAAAAGGAACATAACACCCGTCAGAACACATTTCTGTGTTCCTCCTTTCATCATTAAGACTTTGGAACTTACATATGTGCACAGGCTTTTTTGAAGTAAAACTATGGTGTTTCTGAACAATATGTAAGCAGAGGCACTTGGGGGTCAGCTCTTCATCTCCTGCGGTTTCTACTGTGGCCTGAAGGACAGGAAGATAAATCATTATCCAGTTTTGTCAAATAATGAAATCATTGAAAGGTAGCTAGAGAATGCAAGCAGATTCTCTAAAAGCCAGGGGATGTATGCTTTTGTTAGAGCTCTGAGAGATCAACCTGCAGCCCTCTGTTAGGAATCAAACAGATGGCTAGTGGATAAGTGACCACCACATTTGGACAAAAAGGGAGCAATTCTTGCCCTTATCATAACATACCACCTCTGGCTTCTTTCCTTGACCAGCCCCTACTTCTCCATCAAAAGAAAAAAATAAAAAAAGCAGAGTTAGTCCCTTCTCTGTGCTCTCTTGTGCATAGCTTTATGTTGGCATTGGCTTACCATGTATACTTTGTAATTCTATTTTCATTAGTCTGCCCAGATACTATATATATATCTTACCCATTTTTTGACCTCAAGTCCCTAACACAGTACTTGGTACATACAGGCACCAGTATTTGCATGATCTTTCAGTGATAAGGTTATCAGTCTTGGGCTCCTTTGTATATTGACCAGGAAGGCAGCGTAGAGCACCCAGGAGGCACAGGCTCTGCTAGGCCTGAGTAGCTCTGGGAAACTGCTGTATTTCACCTTAGACTCAAGTCCTGCGTCATCCTTTGGGACTTTGATTTTTTGCGACCAGTTTTCCCTGCTACTATTGAAATCATAGGGGTTGTGGTTTTAAAACAATCCTTATTGATACCTGTTTGATACTAACAATAGGAAAGGAGCAGATATTTTGAGAATTTATTTAAATCTAGCATGACGTGATGGCTTTTGGGTTATCTGTAACTTCAAAGGGTGGGGAAGGGACTACTGCAAGGAATTGCCAGCATTTCTGTTATTCTTTTAAGGAGTCTGCTGTGTTCGAAATCGTCTGTGGAGTCTAAGTGATCTATGCTGCACAGTGTTCTCAGTTCCTGTGAGAAGTGCAAGATGGCTTTTATGTAAAGCCTAAATTTTTGACTTTAGTTTACCTGGGAAATGCCACTGATAGCTCAAATAAGCAGCAAAGGGACTAAAAAAAAAATGCATGGATTTGTTATTTCAAAACAGACATGCAATTTCAGTTTAAAATAGTTTGTTCCAACAGTACTTTGCTACATTCCATGAGGCTTTCAGATGCTGATTATTCTCTACTAAAAATTGTTTTCTATTAAAAATAATCAAAGATGACTATTCTTTATAAGTGGGTACGTAGAAGAGATTCAGTAGATACATATATTTATTTCCAAGTCTCAAACCTGCAGGTAAAGAATCATTAAAGTTTACTTTTGGTTAGAAAGACAGATAAAACAATAGGCTGTTATTAGGCTTTGGTTTACTTCTGAGTAATGAATATGTACCAGAAAAATAAGATCCTCTTGAAAACTATATGTAAGCATTTCTCTACTTTTGTATTTACTGTAGCCCAGTAGAAAAAAATCACCAGTTTAGGGATTTTCAAATAAGTTGAATAGGAAGAAAAAATCCATGGGAAGTGGGCAAATTTTGTCTCAGTGTCTATTTTTTATTTGAGCAGAATTCTTGCCTCACATCAAATTACATAGGCAAAAGTTGTGTTCCTCTGAGAACAGCAATTGTTATTCTCCGTGTGTGTTTCTTATTTTGGCTGATAGACTATTTAAAAAAAATTCTAGTTCCTTTCTGCTTTTGCATGGGCTTCGATTTTTGGCTCAAGTGTACACTATAGTTACTAAGTTGTAACTGTGACTTGGCCCCAAAGTCTGTCAGCTTTACCCATACGAACAGCATCACTTTGGAGGAAGAAGTTTTGAACTTTTAGGATTGCTGTCCCATTTTCACAGTTGCAAACCCCTGTGATGGGAACTTTATATGCTCTTAGAGATTTTTTTGAGCCAGGGGTATAAGAAAAAGGAGAATAAGAACAGAGACAGGTCTTTGCTGAAAAAGACCAAAGAAGACCTTAATTATTCAGCGGGTCTTTGTCACTTTTAAGCCAGAGACATAGTTTTTTAAAAAGTGAAAAATTCTGATTTAACTAAATAACACATAGAACCCACCCCAATGAGCTTCTGGTTGAGTTTTCTTTATCTTTTAGAATGTCCTCGTTCTCTCGCCATCCCCGGACCTCTGGTCTCTCAGTTACAATATCACTTTTCAAAGGGAAAAATATTGAACAATCCTTCGTATTTTTGTAAAGTTTTGTAAGGCATCATCCATTATAGATTTAGGCTTTTCACAACAATCCTTTGCGTTTTTGTGAAGTTTTCCAAGGCATTATTAGTTATGGATTCAGGATCTTCACAAACTCTAGGAAAAAATAAAAGCAAAAAAGGGGGGCTTCATTTCTGAATATGGGATTTAGTTCTACTCTACAGCATGAAATCTGAACATTAAAAATGTGATATAAATAGGGAAATGGTTAAATAAATTATGGTGCATCTGTCTTATGGGATATAATGCAGACTTTTTTTTGATATTCTTAAAATTGAAGTACAGTTGATGCATAATATTACATAAGTTACAGGTGTATGACATAGTGATTCAAAATTTTTAAATGTTATATTCCATTTATAGTTACTACAAAATACTGGCTATATTTGCTGTGTTGTACAATACATCCTTGTATATAAGCCTTTTAAAAGAACAGTGTAGATATGTCTAAGCAGGGGTAGCAAACCTGGAGATTTAACAGGGCAGCCTGGACATGGGACTGGGGGTTGCAGGAGCTTGTGATGTACTGAGACTGTGGGTCCCATTGGAAAGATTCCTGTTTCCAATCGGTTCCTGGTGAGAATTGGGCACAATGTTGCTGGACCTTTTCATTTAAAAGAAAAAATGGAAAATACAGACTTTCTATGTTGAAACACATTAAAACATTTTTTAAAGATTTTTGAACTGTGGACTTCTACCTTGCAACTTCTAGTCTATACATAGTGACCTGGAATGATGTCTGAGACAAATTATTAAAGGAAGAAAAACCACCTACAGAACACTACATATAGCATAAGCTTATTTATTTAAAAAACACTCTCCTCCATGACACGTGTATGTGTACGTATATGTTTGTAAATGCATAGAAAAAAGTCTGTAGAATACTCTCCACATTTGCTAACTGCTGTTACTGGTCAGGGGGTAGGCGTGAGGTGTATTTTTGGGGAGGGAGTCAGGGTATTTGAGAGGGAGGCTTTTGTTTTCATACTATACACTTTTTGTATTTGTTGGCATTTAAAAATAATCAAAATGTTTTTATGTATTGCTTTTGTAATTAAAAACTCTGTCTTAATGTTCAATTACCAAAGTTTTCTACTTTTCGTGTAATGTCCTTTTTACAGAATGGAGGTGAAAAAAATAGAAAGGATAAGAATATTTTGGAAGGTATTTATCTCATATGGATACCGCATAGTCTCATTCATGCTAACAGCACAACATTGACAGGCTGTTGAAAGTCATTGCTGAAATGTAAGCATTTTCATGTCTGCTGTAGCTGACTCAATTTTATGACTCTAAAAAACATCAAACTCCATTTAAAAATATATATTTATTTATTTGGCTGCACGGGGTCTTGGGTGCGGCACGCAGGATCTTTAGTTGCGGTATGCAGGATCTTTTAGTTGCGGCATGCAGGATCTAATTCCTTGACCAGGGATCAAACCCAGGCCCCCTGCATTAGGAGCGCAGAGTCTTAACCACTGGACCACCAGGGAAGTCCCTCAAAGCCCATTTTTATTGTAAATATATATTGGTTTTATCTTTTCATTGAGAAATTGATAACTCCCAAGTCATTAAGTGTGTGCTTGGTTACCTTGATTGGTGACGTAATGCCACAACCCTTATTCTTGCTATTCTGTCAATGGTTAGACACTTCCCTAAACTGCAGCTCTCTTGAGAATGTGTTTTATTGATCAAGTATTATCTGGATGAACCACTGTCAATCCATCACTTCTACCGGCATGACAACACAAAGTCAATAACCTACTAGTTGTTGATCACTCCATACGTGTACAAATAATACAAAGGTCTGTACACTGAAAAATTATTTAGATGAACAAGTTAATAACTATTTACTTGAAATTGCTAAAAAGAAAAAGAGGTAAAGAAAAGAGAAAATGAAAGAGCCCTTATCATTTAGACGAAAAATTGTTGGGAAAACAAAACCATTTATTTCCAATATGAGGTGTATAAAATGGAAATACCAAATGTGTTTTCTTACCTCTGCATTTTGCAATTGTCCATATGCTGCAGAGCTTAAATGTGAATGATTCATAGACAACATGGTGAAATGCTATGTAAGTTCATGCTGTATGTGAACTCTTGTAAATTGCAGTGCTGACATGAACTCAAAAACTTCACCATTCCAATTCGTTGTTTGAAAACACATGTTTCAGTACCGGAGTGGCACAAACTCCCTAGGCAAGAGTTGCTGCTCTGAATCCACCATACTACTGGTGATTTAAAAAATCTTCTAACAATTAAATAATTAAATAATGTTACAATCACTACTCCTATTTCTTATATCAAATTGTACTGTGGAATTCCATTTAGATCTTTCCTCAGTGAGAAGGAAAGAAAAGCGAATGAAAGTGTACCATTCAAAATATTAAAAATGACCTGGAAAAAAAAAAAAGAAAAAAAAAAATGACCTGGGAGAGAGATGGAAGGCTGTTTCATTACCTAGGGTTACCGAATAAGGGGGAATAAAAGAATGTTGTTGCAGCATTTTATTATCCACTCTCCAGCCTAATGCAGTTGGGGGACTCTTGGGTAAAACTGCTGCTTTATCTTAAATGAACTGCAGTATGTTGCAGTACTGAAGTGTTTCGGAGGAACAGTCACTCCATTATTTTTGCAGAGATTACCTGCTCCAAGTGAAACCTATACGGAATCCTTTCTGACCTGTTTGGTATTGTGATATTGATAACCAGCCACACTTTCCAGCCCCTTATCTTGCCTTCTACGGGATAATCTTTTCTTCTGGATCTTAATTCTGCTAATAGCACCCTTGACTGGCTGCCAGACAACAAACACAGGCAGGTGAAAAATGAATGGCTCCAGCCTGACCGCTGATAACTTCCAAAGGCTTTTTATTTTCAGAATTCCCTCCAAAAAATACAAGATGACAGGATGCCTGTCAATCGCATTCCTCTTGCTCTGTTCTGCTGGCACCCACCCTCCCCCGCCAGCCACCTCCCTTCTTATGATTTAGGCTTGTGAGGGAATGGCTAATTGATCTCTGTTCTATTTGCTTCTATTTGCTTCTTGTTCTATTTGCTTCTTTTCCTCAATGCATTTTTCCTTTTCTTTTTAAAATTTAGAACGTAACATATGTGTGTTCAGAAAAGCTAGAAAACCCACAGGGGTTTATAAAATGTTCTCTTCCCTCCTTATTCCAAACAGTTAATCACTGAAAAGAGTTTGATACAAATTCTTCCAGACCTCTTCTACAGACACATCAACATTATATGTTTCTTTATCTTTTTTCTATTCAATGACAATGATGTTGCGTTGCTCTTAATATATCATGAAGATCATTCCTTGGTGCATACACATATCCTATGTCCTTATTTACTGGCTGTAAGGTATTCCATATTATGCATATAGCATAATTCATTTACTCAGTCCCCTTTTTATCAGTATTTTTATTTTTTCTCATTTTTCTATATTTTATGTGTAATATATTTCTAATTTCTTTTTCTACTGTAATGTACACCCTTGTATTTTCAAAATTATCCAGGAATTAACTATACTTGAATTTTTTAACCCCTATAATTTTTGTGTTTTGGTTTCCGTGCTTTAACAAAAAAATCAGGAACACATGATATTACCAGATTAAAGGTGGGTGTTAGAGAAAGTCATTCCCATGTAACTGGTTAAGGCATAGACTTACCTTCTGTGATTCTGAGCCCTGATGTAGTTTACAACGAACAAAATGACTGTGAACCACAGGTATGCAGAATAGTTTTAGAGAAAATACTTTTCCTGATTTATTATCTGTGGAAATAAGTTATACAATTCTGAAAAAAAAAAAAAACCCGTAAGTTTTTATTCTGTGAAATCAATATACTACATTGTATAGGACTTGAACTCTGAAAAGTGCTAAAAACAGCTTACTGCCTTCGCCTTGCACGGGGCTCTGGAAAGCCCATAGTACAGCCCGGCGGGGTGGGAGGGAACAATGGCCTCTTTGCTCCAGAGTAAAATTTTGCACTCCTAAAAGATTCTTGATCGTTCTGTGACTCTCAGACCTGGGCACTATATTTAACAATCTAGTGAAATCAATCTCAGAATAAGACTCATTTGGTACCAAAGCAGTGATTTAGGTGGAACATTTGAACATATGATTATAAGGTAAGTCCTACTAAGGGGGCCTGGCATGATTAGCTTTGCTCGAATATATAAAAGTATCAACTGTTCCTTCAGGGAAATCATTTTAATAGATAACAGCATGTTGTACAATGTTTCATCAGTGATATTTAGATCTAAATTAAGAGCAGTTGTGAGATGGGTTGCCGATTTTTCTTGTGATAAAAGGGAAATAGTTCAAGAAATATAGACCAGATGTTATCTTAATCCAGACCTCATGTAAAAAAGCACACTATGGGACAGTAATAATAGTCCATTCTACCTGTTTTTAATTTTCCTACTCTCAGACACCCCCTGTGAAAAATAGATTAAACCAACACATCATTTATGCATCAGCACTAGACTGGGGTTTACTTTGTATGGAATGTACAGATTGAAGTTTGCAGCCATTGGTTTTTGATAAATGTTTTAAAACGCTCATTTGACAGTAGCATTTAAGAGGAAAAAAAACCCTTAGACAGTTAATGGCTTAGAAGGAAAGTTGACAGTTTGGGGATAATCCAGACTTCAATAAAAATTCTTAAATTCATTGCTCCTTGACTCTGAGCTACAAGATCTGTAATATATTTATAGAAAGTCAGTATCAGAAAAACGGGTAATAGGAAACTTCTCCTGATCCTGAAAAGTGCCTCTAGTTCTTTTGTAAGCATCTACCTGTGGCCCAGTTTGCAGCTGTCGAGTAAGAGGCATGGCTCAGTAGGTCTCTAAGGCGTGACATCCAATGTTCTCTCTCCCAGGCGGGTAGGTAGAGGAGGGCGCTAAGGGTTCATTTTGCGGGAGCGGGGCTTCTTAGTCACGTTTCTATCATGGATGCTGGCTCATGCGTCTTGCCGCACCTCCTCTGTGCCGGGGATAGATGGAGTGAATTGTGGTGTTATAGGATAAAATCCCATTCTAGGCAAGTCTTGGAAAGTTGTGTGTACATGCAAGAGCTATTCACAGAGCCCCTTAGAACAGAAGGCTGCTGGGGCCCGGCAGGGATCCTACGTGGGTGACGTGGAGTGGGCGGAAGACCAGAGGGAGAAGGGGGCTGTGGAGACCCGATGGGTCCGTGAAGGGTGCAAGAGGTACTCAGTTTTAATCTTAGGTATCATTCAGGTATGCTGGCTAATGATAATAGTTACTTGGATTTCTTTGTTTCTAGATAACTTGGAAATCTCTATTTTAATGTAAAGAAATCTCAATTTTTATCGTGGCAAAATATACATGACATAAAATTTATGATTTTAACCATTTTGAAGTGTACAGTTCGGCGGCATTAGGTACATTCGCATTGTTGTGAAACCATCTACAGGACTTTTTTCATCTTCCCAAATTGAAACTCTGTACCTGGTAAACAATAACTACCATTGCACCCTCCCCTAGTCCTTGGCAACCTGCTTTCTACTTTCTGCCTTTATGATTTTGAATACTCTAGGTATTTCATGTAAGAGGAATCATACAATATTTGTCCTTTTGTGAGTGGCTTATTTCACTGAGCATAATGTCTTTGAGAATTATCCATGTTGTAGCATGTGTCAGAATTTCCTTCCTTTTTAAGGCTGAACAATATTTCATTGTGTGTGTACACCACACTTTGTTTATCCATTCATCTGTCTCTGGACACCTGGGTTGCTTTTTACTATTGGCTACTGTGAATAATGCTGCTATGAATCCCCTGGTTTTTAGAACGACGTGCTGGCCACACGGGCACATCTTCAGGCTGCGTTGAGCCTTGGGCGGCCAGTTTGTGACCTCTCCCTAAGAACAAGTGTGTGGCAGCTAAATCCTCCTCTTTCTCCAAGGGAAAGTAGCCCTGTATAGAAAAGGATACTAAAGCAGTCATTTAATAGAGTCCCCAGAAGCCCAAAAGAGTTTAAAAAAAGGCTGGAATTCTCTTCCTGGGCATACTTTCACAGAGAACTCAGTTCATTGTGATTCCTGCTGCCTCTAGGCCTTGCCTTCCTTCTCTTGTCTGGTGCCAATGACAGTTACTGTGCTAAACAGAACAATCAGGACAACCTCCGTGAAAGCAGCATGTACGCTGTGGAAGAGCCCTTCAACAGCTGGCAAAACTCTTCATTATTTTTTCTAAGAGAATCCACGCTCTTTTCAAAATGTGTTGTTTCCATTTTTATTTCGTGACAGAGAAGCAAGACTGTGTAATAAGAAAAATGAGCCTTTAGGGGCTGCCCACACAGCTCGACCTCTGCAGGGGGGAGTTGTTCCAAACAGCTTCAATAGGGATTACAATTCAGGATTTACATTTTTAAATAATTAACCTTCTGATCACCAGGGACAGTCTGAGGGCATTTTAATGATCATTGTTGTTTTAATTGGAGTAACAGCAAAAGCACTACTTTTTCTTATCAGAATCTAGGGGAAAATGCTGTTGTTGTCATTCTGAAGAAATTACTTCAAGTTTTCCTAACTCTAAGTTACCTACATAGATATATCTTAACTCAGCACTGCATTGCCAGTGCTGAGCACAGAGCCATACACACTGTGGGTGCTTGATAAATATTTGTAAATACTGAACTTTTTGACAACTGTATGCAATTAGAAGAGGAAGCTCTTAGAAGGGTTTCAAGAATGATGAAAACCATAAAATGTGGGATGAAAAGTACATCTTAATTTATGTGTTTTGAATATTCTTTCTGAAATCTCTATTTACTTTTAAAACAAAGACTTAACAAAAATGAGCTCTTAATGTAAAAAAGATCCTGTCAGTAGTTGCTGCAGGACATATAGGTTAATACTGAAAGCGTGTTATTAGTAATGACCAAAGACCTTTAACCTCCTGTCCAAAATTCTGTTTTACTGTATAGAATGAGAATGTAAACTCTATCATGTTGGGCTATTTAGTAACTTATTAGTGCATTCATCTTTTCATCATTTGACAGGTGGAAGTAGTAGTTCAGTTTTTAGTTTTAATTATAAGGGATTCCAGATGTAGAATGCTACACAAATTAAAACCAGAGCCGCTCATATGTCTTTTCAAAGCAGGCTGACTTCAAGGTATCTGCTTTTCATTTCAAAATGTTATTAAAGCTATTACTAAGAAATTCATAGTCTTAGCCTGTTCCAATAATTGACACCTTTAAAGTGACTAAACAGATTTAGAGTGTGCAGAAAAGTAAATTTGTCTTAGAGAATGACCCTAATCATCTATTTCCATATAATGGACAAATCAGTGCCCTTGGTATTAGCCTGGGATTTGATGAATTAAGCTGAAGGGGTCCCCTCTTCCCTGACTCTTTCTCAGTTTTCCTTTTGTCTTCCTAATTAAACTTTACTTACAGAAACTTGCAATTTAGAAGTGAAGACTGAATGATTTTGCTGGCTTACCTGAACTTGCAGTTCCTCAAATTTGTTTTTGCCCGTTGTAACAAGCAAAACCATCTTCATGGAAACAAAACAACTGAAACCAGAAACTTTCCGTTTTTCAGTTATTTTGATAAGCAGTCTTGGGGAAGTGCTGTCCACAAACATTTTCCAAAACCCATTTCCTAGCTCGCTGTTCATTGTACACCTACAAAAGTCGCTTCATAAAGAGCAGAGATTTTCAGTAATTAGAAGGATAGCTGGTCGGGCTGATAAATGAGAGAAGTAACTTGTTTGGTGTAAACCGAGCCTGTTTCTGAGGCAGAAATGTTAGGCTTTTATCCTCTGGAGTGTGATTGAAAGGGTGAGAAGTTAATTTGGCAGCCTCACTTCTATGGTTTCATAACGTTTCTCCCCACGCCCTCCCTCCAGCCTCGCGAAGAAGCCCTGGGACTGCAGCGCTCTGCGCCTGCCCTCATACAAGGCAGGACCGTGACCCGAAACGGAACCCCTCTCCCCAGGGCACTTTCTGAGCAGCAACAGCTTGGCTCAAGTGTTTCTTATGAACAGCCGTCTTGAGCACTTGATCTAAATCATGCCATTTCCTTCACAGCATGGCACAGTTAACAAGTCAGTGCACCAACACAATCTACAGATGGCAGTTCAAAAGGTGCGGGTCCCCCCAGCAAGATAAAGGGCAGGCGGTTCCAGGGGGATGCTCATTACCGGGATGCAGCCGGGGGCTGGGGAGGGGTGTGAGTGCAGAGCTGGGCTGAGGGTGGGAGCGGGCTCGGGGAGGGGGCGCGGCAGCCCAGCTCCGAAAACGCACGCGTGTCTACGCAAATCAAGGCAGTGTTCAGAGAGATAAGTGATTGAAGTAAAGTGCAAACAGCTTGCGGAGAAAGGCTGCATTCAGCCTGGGCTGCCTCCTTCCATAGCCTGTAGAGGAGAGAGGGTGGTGACAGGGTACAGCACTTACCTTGCTCCATTTATCTGCAGACCCTGGCAAGTATAAGGCAATTTCCTGAGCAAAGCCCCCAGCATCAAGAGCAGTGGGCGTGGGCTGGGCGAGCGCTCGAGTCACCCTGGCCCTGGGAAAGGGCCCTGATCCGCAGAGGCCCAGCCGCCTTCTGCATCTCGGCCCGCTCTCCTCCGCAAATTGCATTAGCGCTAATGTCCAGCGAAGAATCTATGAGACATATTGGGCCTTTAGACTTCAAAACAGGCCTAAATTGGAACCATATTGCGGGAATACTTCTTAGCTAACATTTATATTACTTCAGTTACCAAATCCAGACTGAGTCCCCGGACTCGGCAGGGGAGGACATAATATATTAGGAAGTAAGAGGAGGGTGTTCTCTTCGGGCCTCCTTTTATAAAAATGTACAAAAACTTGCCTCTCACTAGCAAGGAAATGACTACAAGGCCCTAAAATGTGGATTTCCAGAGGCAGATGGGGGGCCGCTCCCCGCCCAGGCCGGCCCCCCCAGATGCGTGTCTGCTGAGCCTCGGGGCGAGTTTGCGCACTGGACTCGGGCGAAGGGAGAAAGGCTCAGGTATCAGGCAGGTAATTAGACGCGTAGAGCGAGGTTCAGCGGGGCCTCGGTGAGTTGTCAGAGGATGAGATCTATCTCAGGAGACCCAATCAGCCTCCCTTATACTGATCTTTGTAAGCGAATCTCTTTGGGAACGTGCGGGCGGGGGCTTTACCACGCATTTCAGCGCTCTGGAGAAAGGAACTCTGCAGTTGATTTCTGAGTTCCGTCAAAGCAGCCGGTGAAGATTTTTCCTTTCTGCACTTATTTTAATGTGAACATACTGAAATGAATAACATTCCTACAGCTCATAAATTTCACCAGCAGAGCTGCCTAAGAGGGGCTAGATTGTGAGAGAGATACTACTTTTAAAGACTGTACAGGAAGAAGAATGCAAATTTACAAAGAGTGCCTCTGAGGTAATTCTGTTACCCAGATTGGCCTGAAGTTTACACTGGTGTTAATAATCTTACCCCATCGTGAGCTCCCCTGTTCTCCTGTTCTTATCACCCCACCCCCCTACGCCCACCATAAGGGTGAGAAGTAGAGAGGAAGAAAAGGGAAATAAAGCTGAGGGGCGATAAGCTGGCAGATGTGAAGTTCAGGCTGGGCAGAGGGGGGTTTAGTTCCAGCTGTGCCCCAGTAGGACAGAGATCTCACAATGGTCTATCCTATTAAGTCCCCAGCACCATAATCCAGGGGCTGCCACCGTTGTCCTTATCAGGTTCCTGAATATCCTTTCACACAATGAGAGCTTGAAAATCTCTCACTGATTTTCAGAAGGGGGTTCAATTTTCAGAATGATTTTCAGAATGGAAATCAATGGGTTACAATGCACTGCTATGTGCTTTAGGTATTCCCTCTGTAAAGCTTATTCCTTTTGACATTTCCAAGACTTGGGTATGACTTTGGAGAGAAAGAAATAGTCATGTATACCTGTAGTTCAACAGTGTTTGTTTTGTCAGAGACCCACATTGCATCATGTACCTTAGATCTGTTATCATTAGGGAAGGTTTCATTTGCTCTCTCCCATCTTAATTTTATTTGGAATTTCTATTGGGACATACATGGAAATGATCAGTTTCTCTTTGCCTAGTGTTGAAGAGGCTAGCAGCTTAAAGTACCTGTGTGGACTGCTAGATGATATCTAACATGCAAGTTTTGAAAATTGGTCAAGGATTAGAACTGACTTTGTAGTTCCATAGAACTGAGCATAATGCAGTGATCTCGGAATCCTTGTTGGAAGTTCGAATAACACATGTTGGCTTGCTGTGGAAGACAGAAACAAATACTAAATACGTTTACTGTAAATCATCACTATGAAATACATGTAGGGAAGACTAGAAAATGAGAATGTAAAAGGCAAAACAAGATAACAAAAATCAGATCTCAAATCAATCAAATGTTTTACTTTTTAAAGTATCACCTTAAGAGATTTTGCATTTATACGGATGATGCTACCGCTGTTGTTAAAAACATTCTTGAAAATGCTCGTCTGAAATTACCTTCGGAACCAGTATGCAAGCTACTCAAGAAATCTGCTAATTTCTTTATGCTGACACTTCGCTTTTGTCCACCCCCAACTCTCTTACTCACCTGGACCATTTATTTACCTGATTCATAAAACTTGATACCAAGTGAACCCTTCACATATCTAAATCCAGCCCCCAAGAGTGAAATTCTTTTTTTCTGTGAGACCATTCATGAGAAAGGGGCTGTACTTTTGAAGGCAAGTACAGAGGAGAACACAGGAAAATGTTTTGAGTAAGGGAAGCACCATATACTTGATGCTATTAAAGAGCCAATTCTTTATCTGTTGATCGTACATTTTAGTTAATGGAAAAGCAAATAGTGAATCAAATGGGAGAATTGGAATAAAAGCTTTCAGCAACCCCTGACTTCCTCCTTTTAGGGCCTTGTAAGTACTTACTACACTGAACATGTCAGATTTGATGTGACTTCAAAGTACAGTTTTTTGTTAATGAGCATCAATTTACAATTTTTTGGTCCCTTTTCTACCATTGGCCAAAGGAACTTTGAGAAACTTTGCTGATTACCATGCTTCACTCCCTCCCTGTAATAAGTTTCTACATTCCTCTTCGTAAGGTGTGTGATTTGCCCCTCCTCCAGTATACTGGCCTGATTCCTGACTTAGAGCTTGATCGTGTGACATGCTCTGGCCAGTGGAGATGAGTGCATGTGGAGCTGAGCAGACACCAGAAGAACTGTAGCCAACACACAGCCCTCATGAACAACATAGATATGGTCATTGTAAGCCATTGATGTGTTGAGGTTGTTTGTTACTGTAGCAAAATACAGATATAGTAGCGATAATGTCATAATTTATCTATATAAGGCAGATAAAACTTAAGTTAGTGAGCCCATAAAGAAAACTTCCAAATTTCAGTCATCTAGGAAGAGAAATATCTAAGGGATTATACCCAGAACAAGTAAAATGTTTGAAGAACTCTGCAAGGATCCAAGTTTGTGCATTGTGTTTATTGGGGCAATATTTGTTGGTGGAGGGTGGTCAGGGCATTTCCAATCATTAAAAATGAACTTCAAGCATCCAGATGTCATATTTGGTAACTGGGTATCGGCATTTTAATGACACAGTAAGCTGCAAGCACTGTCAATAGTGTTTACAAGGCAGGTGGTGTGTACTTATTACGGGAGCACAAGTTACATCGTAATTTCTAGTGCGGCCCTCCAGAGTGTAAGTACCAAGTCACCTATAGGAATAACATGTACACTTGAGCAAGCAAGTGTCAGCCCACCTGATCCTGTGTTAAGACACAAACTTTCAGTCCTTGGGTTCAGAAATTGAAATGATACAAGAATCTCTACATTTTCCTTTGCTCCTCTCCCACCCCTGTGTATCTTTTCTCGTTCTGGTTAGGAAAAGAGGATAACTGTGGATAACTTGCGGTTCCAAATTGGGCTGCTTCTTAAAGACAAGCTCAAACTTCATTGAACTGATCTCCTAGAATAGTGTACCAAGTTTTTTCAGTCATCCATGATGTTTTAACCTTGGGGAATAGTGAAAATTGGGGGGGTTGAAATGAAGCAAAGCATCATCTCCCAGGTTTGGTAGATGACAGAGCTACATGGAAACTTCCAGGTTCTTCCTCTTTGTCCAACCCTTCTCTCTTGTAGGTGGAAAACCTGTTTTCTCTATGGAATAAACTGTATGAACTGAGTATTCAAGACTTGGGTGTTGGTTACAAAAGGATTTTAGAAAACCATCTCTCAAAATTTGGCTATAGCAGGTCGAGTCAAAGATGTTTATACGCTATGAACTGACACTTTAACCTCTAGGTGTATAATAAGGTGAGCAATATGAATTTGCCATTTTGTAAGTCAAAATGGTTGAATATTGACAATTTCAAATGATTCAATCTAAACATCGAAGGGAAACTTTCACACACATTTAAAGGAGGCAAAAATGTTCATTGCAGCATTGTTTGAATAATGAGATACTGTAAACAACCTAACTGTCCATCAGTAGGGGAATGAGTAAATTAGAATACGTTATAAAGCTGAAAAGTTGAATGAAAATAGCTACATCTATCAATTAATCTATCATTAATTGCAGAGGGATAATGATTAGTGAATTAAAGAAACTCACAGCCTTCAGTTGAAACTGTACATGGTGATATAATCTATATAATGCTTAAAGGCACACAAAGTAATAACATATATTGGTGTGGGAATATACAAAGAATACAAACATTCAGGGGATAGATCCACTGGTGAGAGCAGGGAGAAATGGGCTTGGGGAGGTAACTATTATGTTTTGTTAAAAAAAAGATCCAAAGCAAATATGGAAAAATGTTAATACATTTTATTTTGGATATGGATATAAAGGTGTTCATAATGTTATTATCTTGTCTGTACATTTAAAATATTTTACAATAAAACATTCATTAAACAAATCCCCTTTTAATGAAACCTGACTTACAAACCTATTGCCTTATTTTGTCCTATTATGAGAGTTAGAAGTTGGGGAGTAACTCTTTATTTCTCTTTACTTTCCTGCCAGAACAATCCTACTTTACCACAAGAGCAGGTGGATGTTTGGGACTTACTAAGGAGAAGTCAAATACATGGAAATACAAAATAAAATAAGCACTTGGTAGTTTTCAAAATATTACCCCAGTTACTCCTATTACATCAGTTTTCTTTTAATGCAGGAGCCAGCTGCTCTCACTGATTGACTTTGATTCTCTCCGTTGCCTTTCGTACTTTTCTTACTCTAAGTAGGCGTATGAATAGCAAACATCTCAAAAAGATAAAGAAACATTTCAGCTTGGAACTGATGCAGAAAGTAAGTCACCATTTCTATAACAATAAGACTGTATTTTTTATTCTTGAAGTTTTGGTACAGTGTCAGCAAGAGAGCGAATCTGGTAAATTAAGCCAAAATGAGTGCTCTGTGAAAATGCAGTGTAACATTCCACAATTAGTCTCTTCTGAATAAGCAGGTCTTGGGTCTTACATAAGATAGGAGGCTGTGGCTCCTATCTCTAAATTCTGGGTGGACCTCTTGAAACCCCTGTAGCCTCGAAGCCAGTGTCTGTGTCATGGGATGGTGGCAGGGGAGGGAGGCAGAGTGTGGCTATACATCTCTAGGGTTGCTTTTAGCCACAAGCATCAGAAAACCCTGTGTCAGTTGGCTTCAACAATATGGAGATTTATTTCTTCACATTATAAGAAGTCCAGAGATAGGATGGTCTCTTGGGTGTGTTGCTTCAGAGGCTCAGTGATGTTGTCAGTAACCCAGGTTCTTTGCATCTCCATCCTCAGCCAGGATGCAGGGTTGACTGCATCCTTAGGCTGGTGGGAAGATGACTGTGGCAGTGCCAGGAGTCACATCCACTTGTGTCAGTGTTCATAGTAGAGGAGACCACCTTGCTTAGGAATGAGAAAATTTTTGCCAGAATCCTCCAGCAGACTTTTCCTCACCTCTTATTGGTCAGAGTTAGGGTGTATGCTTATTCTTAAAACATTCCTGAAAACGCTCTTGGGATTATCTTAGACCAGTTGGCTTTGGTCCTGAACCGTGTTCCCCTAAGGACCATGGCTGTATAGAGCATTAGTGGCTGGTCACAATTAGGGTTCAGTCTGGGAGAAAGAGGAGGAACGGTTGCTGGGTAGACAACCAACAGTGTTTACTACTGTGGCCTGGAGCGTATATGGGGGTTATTAGTTTCACCATAATCTTCATTAGCTTCCTCTCCAAGTAACCCCTGCCAATAATTATAGTATCTAAGTAAAATCCATGCGCTGCTAGATGGTCTTCAAGTTCCCAGCCTCCCCTTAATCCAGATAGTCTCCTATAAGCCCCTTCTGTATAGAAATTCTGCGACCATCACCACTGCCTTCCTGTCAGGGGACTTCTTAAGCAGCAGCTCAAGTGTTAAAAGCAAACAATGTTAGAAAAAGGAAAAAATGTTCATTTACATATGTACCAACATATTCATTTCCATGATTTTAACACTTAAAAATTCTTTTACCTCGTTTATATTTTGAGAAATTCCAAGTTTTTCCTCAGGGTATAGTCACTTGCCTGATTTGAGATTTTAGGAGTATTTTCAAGAATTTTCCAGAAAGCATTTCCATTTTGGCAGCAGCCGCCTTTTCTTTTTTCTTTCTGTGAGTCAGATGAGAGACTTGTCACATTCCAAATTACTCATTTGCTTTGTGAATCTGCTTGTTGTTGTGGTGACCAGAAAATTTGTTGGCTGAGAGAAAAAAGTTTTATTTTGGGGTGAGAGGTGGGTAGAGGGAGGGGAAAGGAAGTGGCTTTAAGGAAAGGAGTGGAAATCCATCGACTATTTTGAGTCTTCTACAAAAGGGATGGAGCAGATGAATGCTTTATCTTGGCTCCCAGAGAAAATTTCCCAGGACTTGTGCAATGAAGATAGGTTCACTGATTGTGTCTCCTTTGTCAGTCATACACGCTTTTCCTGTTTCTTTCTCCAAACACACATCCAAATGAAAATCCAAGATCTGTGATCTTTTTTCACTGGATGTGGTGAGTCTCTCCTGCCATAGGGAAGTCTTCTGTTCCGAGGCAGGGAGAGCCCAATGCGCCTGTTATTGGGTTTTTCTTTAACAGGAGAGGCCACTGTAATAATAATTACATAAGCCATCTCCCCAAGTCAGCAATTAGGAGGGATATTTTAGGTACTTATTTGAAGGAGAGAGGAGAAGCAAGATTTGTTTCCCTCTAGTTTCATCAGGGATTCTTATAAAATATAATTTAATTGGAAAAAAAAAAAACGACTTGGGTTCTTTCCCCTGAAGTGTCATTCCTTCCCCTTAACTGAATTAAGGTTAACAAAACAAAATTCTAGCTCTCGCATTGTTACGCCAGCCACAGAACTCCAGCACTCCCTCTCTGCTTTACGGAACCCAGCGAGAAGTGTGAGTTGACAGATGAGGCCTAGGCTCCTGTGGACCTCTTCAAATTCTGCCCTTGCCGCTTCCTACCAGTGTAATTTATCTGAAATTCAGACTCCTCGTTTGGAGGTAGTCCTAATACCCATCTCCCTGGGTCCTTCTGAGATGCAAGCACACAGTGTCTATGACATAAAATGTGTTCGACCAAAGTAAGATATATACAGGCACCTCTATGTTCTCACTGTTGTTTGCGTTTCATTAGGAGGGTTATCACAGACTGGCTGTATGCTATGTCCCAAGGGAGTAGAACTTTAACTGCAAAACTTGCCTCAATTTCAGTTCAAGAAATCATACTCATGGACAGCTGTCTGAAAGATGTGGAATCTCTACTTTCATTCAAATATTCTAAATTCTACAGCTAGATCAAGCTAGACCATTGAGGAGTACTTAACCAAAGTTAGTTATGTACTTTTTAATTTTTATTTGTATATATATATATATTTTTTTGCGGTACGCGGGCCTCTCACTGCTGTGGCCTCTCCCGTTGCGGAGCACAGGCTCCGGACGTGCAGGCTCAGTGGCCATGGCTCACGGGCCCAGCCGCTCCGCGGCATGTGGGATCTTCCCAGACCGGGGCACGAACCCGCGTCCCCTGCATCGGCAGGTGACTCCCAACCAGTGCACCCCCAGGGAAGCCCGTTTTATTTGTATTTTTAATTGAAGTATAGTTGACTTACAACATTATATTAGTTTCAGGTGTACAACGTAGGAATTCGATATTTTTATTGCTTATACTCTGTACAAAGTTATTGTAAAATATTGACTATATTCCCCATGTTGCACATTACATCCTTGTAACTGATTTACTTTATACCTAATAGTTTATACCTGTTAATCTTTTTCACTTATGTTACCTCTCTCCTACCCCTTCCCCTCTGGTAACCACTACTTTATTTTCTGCATCTGTGAGTCTGTTTCTTTTTTGTTATATTTGTTCATTAAAAAAATTTTTTTTTAGATTCCACATAAAAGTGAAAACATACAGTATTTGTCTTTCTCTGTCTGACTTATTTGCAGTAAGTGTAATACCCTCCAGGTCCATCCATGTTGTCATATTTGGCAACATTTCATTCTTTTTCTGGCTTAAGTAATATTCCATTTTGTGTTTGTGTGTGAATATATATATATACACACACATATATACACACATATATGTATATATATCACATATCACATCTTCTTTATTCATTCATCCGTTGATAGACACTTAGGTTACTTTCACTACTTGGCTATTGTGAATAATTCTGCTGTGAACATTGGGGTAGTTATATACTATTTTGAGCAGATCAAAAAGAGAACAGAAGGAGCTTTGTCTGAGGTAGGCAGGCAAAAGGTAGAGGAGTCTAGTAGAGAAACAAGGGGATTCATGATATTTCAACTTCTCAGTGTTTGAGTATCTATTATGAGGAAGGATGTGTGTTTATCTGAGAGAGTCTGATATGGGAGGGACTGAGAGGTAAGAGGTAGAAGACAGAAGAAAACAGACTTATAGGGGACAGTCAGCTATTCCGAAAAGGAGGAAAGAGAGGGTATGAAAGAGACCTTAGTGGCATAATACACTGAGCCACTTAGCAAGTGGTGTTCATCCAGAACAAGAAGTAAACTGATAAATAAATAGATAATTTTACATCCTTACCATTTGCATCCCATGGTACCTGATATCTAGTGCACACTCAATAATAGCTTTCCACAAGTGGTTGTATGACACGAGAATTCCTGCTATAGAATCACTAGCTTTTAAAAGGTAAGGTTTTGAGGAGAGACTGCTTTATTTTTATCTGTCTTATCTTTTAGGTTTGTTAATCTTGTGCCTAGCATTGAGTGTAGAACTTTGAATTCTACCATTTATACTAGAGGCCATTAGAATTATAATTTTGTCATTGTGATATTGGTCTCAGCTATCTTTGATCACATTGGATCAAGAATTTAATATTAAAAAAAACAAAAGCAATTTTCTGTCTAAGGTGAAGCAGTTCTAGACTGGCAGCTGTATATATATCACTAGGCAGAACATTGGGTTTGGAAGAAAGAACTCAGCTGAATCTTAATTGAATGAATTCAAACTCATTAAAAATGTTTTAGCTTCTGCAATGCCAAAATGTCTTTTGCCTCAAGTGCTTTTTTCTCTTGGCCTTTAAACTCTGGTGCAGTTTAGGAGAAATTTAATCTGCATGTTTGTGATTCAGTTACACTTAACTCATCCCTGCGTGGTTTCTTAAGAGCAAGTTGGTGTTCAGCAATCTTTGGGGCCAATTTTTCCCCTTGGTACTTGGAAGGTGAATTCTGCCCAAACTAAATGAACTCAAACCCCAAAAGGTTCAGGATCATCAAGAAGCTCAGAATCTGTAAAGTTCAGGTTGGTTCCACACTTACCAAAAATGTGCCTTCCTCCTCTTCCAAAGCAACCCTTTGCTTTGGACTTTGCAGAAGTTCTCGTACAGAGGTCCCTGGATTGATATTTCACTATGCATGCTTGCATATCTCCCTTTTCAGCTGCTGTACACCCTCCAGAAACAGGAGATTCTTGCTCTCAAAGGCTCTGACTCTACCATTGCATTCTTTAATTCAGAATTTGAAATTTCCCTTTCCAGGCTTCATCTGCCAAGAGCCCAAATCCTTGATCCCAAACATACTTTCCTCCCATTTTTAAATATGTTTAATTTCACTCTAAAATGAGGCCCAAATTCAGCTCCCCTGACCACCTCTTCCTAACAAGCCGTTATACTTAGAAATTCTTATTTTCTTTCTCAGTATAGGAGATTTTCTTCCATTATGGTCTTCCTAAATTCTAAACAATTAATCTTAATTGTACAGGTAATTATGTATTGGATGTATTCTATTCCTCCAGGCGTCAACAGCTGCAGTGTCCATTTTGTATTACTTTTGCAATGGACATGTGGGTTGACATCAGTAACCACTGTTTCCTTTTCGTTGTGGGCAAAGCTTTGATTTGGGTGCCTACCTTTCTCTTATGTGACTTGAAAGTGCATCTTGATTGGTCTGAACCAATCATGCTGATCCATCTTTGGTTTAGAAAGGGACTAGACTCCACTCCTGGCCAAAGAGACGCAAGGGCTAAGTCTGCTGGGGCGTTCTGGGAAGGATTTCCTCACTCTACAAAGGGGACTTGCTGGGCAAACAGCCTCTCTTTCTTCTGTTGCTTCCTATTGTTGTGTTTAGATGTTGCTGTATCTAGGTGTGATGCTTGGAACTGCATTAGCCATCCTGTGACCTGGGAAATTGCAGTTCTGAGAACAAATCTGACACACGGAGGGCTTCAGAGTAGAAAGAGGGTGAGAGTCTGGGACTTGGATGACATTGTTGGGCCACTGAGTTAACCAGGCCCTCTTAGGACATCTTGTCATGTGAGATAATAACATTTCCTTGTTGTTCAAGTCATTTGGGGTTGGGTGTTCTGTTCTTTGGTCTCAAAGGCTTTCCAACGATTCACTTACTTTCCTGAATGAAATCCAAATCACCTTTGGTTGTGAAAGTATCGGTAGTTTCTCAGAATGCCAGCTGCTTTCCTACCCTTACATGTTCTTTTCCCCCAGATTTAGCCACTTCTCTCCACCCACGGTTTACCACAGCGGGGGTTGTTCTTTCGCTTCTCCTAACCCATCTATCTGAAATTTCTTTTCTGCCCCCTGAGCCACTAAATCAGTTCCTCCCTTTAAATCTTATCCTGCAGCAGACCCTTTCTCGTCAGCGTTTGATTAGCTCCCTGTGATAGCTCACATGAAGGATGCTCTATAAAAGTGAATTATGCTGCACTATGTTATACTGCTCCGCCCTGGGGCCCAGTAGGAATCATGGGAAACAGATGAGCACAGAGGTCAGAGGCACAGACTGCAGAGGAAGCCTGTGGAGGGACTGCAACACTGTGACCCTCTCAGGGACATATGTAAGAGCTCTAGTAGTCTCCAGACTCTCTAAGGTATAAGCTAGAAGTAAAACACCAGTTTATGTGACAGCCTGGGAGCCCCAGGGGTGAACTGAGGAGTTTCATCACTATAGATCATAGAATTTTAAATAAGTGTGATATTCCAGAAGCTGAAATATTCTTTGAAAACGAAACACGCCATAAAAGGCCAAGAATGAGGTCTCCCCTGGACGTTTGCCAGGTTGAGCCTTTGTTTCCAGTGACTCCAAGAGAGTCCTGTGTATAATTTAGGGCAAGTTAAGGAGCCTTGATTCCTGTCCTGAAAATTAGGTACGAGCTTTAATTTGTCCTGCAATGATTTACTTGAGGGGACTCTTCAGAGTGACTGTAGAACACGTAGGCAGCACAAAGATGACACATGGATTTGTGTGGAAGCATTTTCGGGCTCTGATCATGACTTATCCTCACACTTCTTTTCTCCGTGGCTCTTCCTGTTGCTCCCTCGTTTCCAACCAACTCAGTCCTCTGCATTTTTCTGACAATATCTGCATTTCCTATCTGTCTGCCTTTGCTGACTTTGTTTCTTCTTCTGGAATGCTCTCTTCTGGCAACTCCCTTTTAGCTTCTCTTAGCCAGCTTACAAGCTTCAGACCGCATGCCAATTTCCTGACATGAACCTTCCCTGGTTCTCTCAAGAGGAAGCTTTGGAATCGTATCTGGCCTTGCATCTGTCTCTCCTGGATTATCTGGCGATGGACCTCTTCAGTCTTAATTTCCTCATATAAGGATTGGGGCTAATAATATTTCAGGATTGTGGTGAGAAGCCATGCCTTGTACAGATCAGGTGCTCAAAAATATAGTAGATTTTCTTCTTTTCTCCTTCTAACTGGAAGTGATTTTTCTTCTTTGGAACCTCCCCTGCAACTTATTTGAAACTGTTTGAGATTATGTTTTTAAAGTTATTTGCGTAGAAAGAAGATGCCTGTCTACATTTGGCAATCATTTGCCCCCTATACATTTTGTGGATGAGAAGTGAGATCAATAGTTGAGATAGTTGAGGGTGGAGATAGAAAGGCCGGAACTTTCCGGACATTTATTTTCCCTTGAGTCATTCTATTTGACTCTTATCTGTTCCTTTAAGCCAGGGTGACCATTCCAGCCCATGTGGCCAGACCCAGTAGGAGAACCTTTTGGGCAACTGATCTTACACACAATAAACTTTCTGAACTCTACTACCTTGGGTCGTACCTTCCCCACTCTCCTTCCTTCATTCTCCTGGCTTCCTTTCCTGTTCCTGGCCTGCAGCCAGCCCCTTGATCTCTTGTTGTACTCAACTTTTCTGGTCTGATCTCCATATCATCTCTTGAATATGGTTTTGTGTTTTCACTCAGACTCTCCCTCCTGCTCCCCTGTACTCTGATGTTCCTGCCTGATCCTGATTAAGACTCTGGAACCTAATTGTGGTATAAGCCTCACTCCCAAGCCAATCCCAGGAACCAGAACATTCCTTTGGGGATAACTGTAGGTACTTAAAGGAATTCCCCCCTTTAAAGTTAATTTACAAATATTAGAGAACCTTGCTCTAGACCATGCCATAGTTAGAGCCTGCCTCCCTGCTCCGTTTTTCAGAATGCACATTTTCAAAATGACAGTAGTAACCATTTCCCATTTCCCTCAGCCTTTCACTGGGTGGCCCTGAAGTGTGATTTTATTTTATGAGATTTAGGAAGGTGAAAATATTAAGTTAGAGGGCTTTGCTAATTTTGTCACTAATTTTGTGTCCTATCAGACTGCTTTGAAATCTCATCTTGATGACTTCATGTTGTTTCCGCCTTGCTCTGTTCAGTGGATTCTTGATTGTTGGAAACAAGAATCCACTGAATTCTGTTCCAGGTTTAGGCAAATATGGGCTTTGACCTTCCAGTTTTTCTTTTGGTAAGGCCGACTTTGGGTCTCTGAAGCCATACACACACACACACACACACACACACACACACACACACACACACACACACGCACGCACGCACACACATACACACACACCATGCCCTGGGGTTAGAATCAACAACGAAAGCAGATTTGGGAACACAACTACTCGGAATATAGTTTCAGCACAGATTCTAAGTGAATCTTGGGAGGCTAATTCTTCTAGTTTTATAGTCACTGCTCAATTGTCCTGAAGTTCTACAATTTAAAATCCTCTATGATTGGATCTCAGTAATGCTTCCCTTTTAATTTTATCTGACTAAAAATGTTAAAGTTTCAGGCAGTGATTCCTGTTACCAGAATTATCTGAAGCCTGATCTGGTTAGTGGACTCTTGTCCTCTCAATATGTTACCCTTATCTCTCTCCTCGGCTATGATCCTGCTTGGATAGACTCAAAGCAAAATTTCTCAAAAAGTGCAGTTTCATGTTCTATCTAAACTTCTGATCTATTACTTTGCTGGAATTTCCATCAAAATATTATGTTAGCTCCTTTCCTAATGGGGCACGAAAGCTTTCTTTTTTCTCAGTCGCTTTCGTCTTAGCCACCTGTGGGTATGGATGAAGTGACAGAAACAGCAATCACTCAGATTTCTTTTGCCTTTGCTCCCACCTGTCGGCACAGGGTCCTTGGTTCCCAGTTTCCAGCAATATTCTCCTAAGTATCTCTGGGAGTCCCCGGAGACAGTCTCACCTGTGCTCACAGTCAAACCCCATCCATCCTGCCAGTGCTGTGAGCTGCTGGGCTCTGAGGGCTCCTGACAGGTTCCTGTGCTGCACTTCTGGGCACCACCTATGGCACGGGGAGTGCTGGGGGACTTCTGCCACCTCCCCAGACCCTGCAGGCTCCATGGGCACCACTTTCACCCTGAATGCTGTTTCTGGTGGATATTTGCTGAGTACCAATTTCTCTCACTGCAATGAGGCAGTGAAGCCCTGGAACTTCCCAAGCTGTGAGGTGTTTAGTTTTAAACTAGGGAAACATCTTCCTCTATGACATACTCTGTCAAAGTGGGCCCTGAGGGCGGATGCCGCTTATGGAGTTTTAAAAAATAAATAGTTCTTTCAATATTTATTCATGATCCCCAAATCCAATGTGTGGCTGGACCAGAAAGCAAAATCAAATGGCAGGCATTATACTGCATCCAGAATTGCTCCTTCCTTGACAAAGAAATCTTTCCATGCCTGGCTTCTTTTTTAAAAAAATTAATTAATTAATTTATTTTTGGCTGTGTTGGGTTTTCGTTGCTGTGTGCGGGCTTTCTCTAGTTGTGGTGAGCGGGGGCTACTCTCGTTATAGTGCGCAGGCTTCTCATTGCAGTGGCTTCTCTTGTTGCGGAGCACGGGCTCTAGGTGCTCGGGCTTCAGTAGTTGTGGCACGTGGGCTCAGTAGTCGTGGCTTGTGGGCTCTAGAGTGCAGGCTCAGTAGTTGTGACGCACGGGCTTGGTTGCTCCACGGCATGTGGGATCTTCCTGGACCAGGGCTGGAACCTGTGTCCCCTGCATTGGCAGGAGGATCCTTAACCACTTTGCCACCAGGGAAGCCCCCATGACTGGCTTCTTGCTATCGCATACTAGTAAGTTTATTGTCTCACTCATCAGTTCTGAAGCAGGCCATGTCATTTTCAAGTACACGGAAGGCTGACTCAAAATGACTTAAATGATGAGGAAAACTTCTTACTTCACATAAGAAGAAGCCCTGTAGTCAGGCATCTCCAGGGTTAGTAAAGTCAAAGACCCAGGTTCTTTCCGTCTTCTTGCTCCACTGCCTTGAGCAGTCAGATTCTGTTCTCAGAATCTCATGATTCCCTTCATCACTGCAAGATGGTGAGGATGCTTTTAGTTACCAAACCTAGAGGAAGAAGAGGCTGCTTCCTCCTAGGCGAGGTGCCTCTTTTTTTCTTTGAGCAAGGAAACCTTTCTCAGACTTCCCCCTTCCCCACCAGCAGATGTCTCTCATCTCATTAGCCAGAATTACAGCAAACGCTCACTGCAAAGGTCAGTTTCCAGCAATGGGAATGGGATTAGCACAGCTAGTTTAATAAAGCACAAGACTGTGTGTAGTATGTGGGCCCAAAGAAAATCTGAGGTTAGAAATTTTGAATAAGTAGCCAGCAGTCTGCTAAACTTGGGTGTGAGCAGATATGACTGAATACTATGCTTCGAACAAAAGCAAACCAAAAGAACAAAAAAGATACTCGGTCTTTCCTGGACTCAGTGGCTGTAGCTAACTTATAGAGTACAGCGGGTGTCTTATTTTAGAAGAAATAGATCTTCAGGGGCTTCAAAAGAAAGTGCTCCACCTCCTGTGAGTCCTGTAAGGGGCTGAGCTCCAGGACAGGAAGCAGGGAACTCTGGAAGTTCTGGGGGTGGTGGCTGGGGACCAGGAAGTACAGGGAGGCTGCCAGGCTCCTTTAGGCCTTGTAAACCCCCAGGCTTGCTGAGTGAGGGCTGGGATTCCTGGGGAGGGGACAGAAGCCAATGTGCCAGGAGGAGAGGAAGTGCTAAGTGCAGAGCAGGAATGGGCTCCTCAGAGCAGGAATGGGCTCTGAGACCTGAGGTGGTTTTAATTATTTATTTTTGGTTTATTTTCCGGAAGCTCAGGGAATTCTTATACTTGAAAGCAGCATTTCTTGTACTGGAAAACAACTTTCTAGGAAGTGCTAAATATTCTTCAAGTTTTGACTCTCTCCTCACCGCCGGTGCATTTCTATTCCAAGAAAAATACTACCTTCTCATTACCTGAAACTCTCGCTTTCAGTATTTGACTGGACTTGAGTTCCATTTTCTAAAAAATCACAGCAGAATTTTGAGATGCCCATGGTCTCTGAACATAGGAGTTTTGCAATTTATCAAAAATAGGACATGCTGACACGATCAATAAGTATGTTGAGTCAACCAGCTGATACCCGTGAGTCAGTTTTTTATTAGTCTTCTGGGAGCTCAAGGTCAGTGGTCACTATATTATAAATATGCTTTGAGACATAAAACAGTATAGGTTTTGATGTACAACAAACGAAGAATCACATGTGGATCTTGGCTATGTTCTCACTGAGTGACATTTAGAATTAACTGAATTTGGGACTTAGGATTCATCGTCTGTGAAGTGAGCATTATTAATATGTATCCCGCCCCCTTTGCCTTCAGTATGCTTAATACATGTTGGCCCTCTTTCCTTCCCCACCAAATGTTTCTGTGTCTGAACATACAACAAGGGAAAGAACCCACTCAATCTACTGAACACTTGCAAAAGAATCTGTAAACCAAAGATATCACATATATGAAAAAGGATACAATTATATATTCACATATAATGTAAATGTTAACATGGAGTTTTTATAATTTATTATATCCTGAGTTTTAAATCATGGCGTTATAATTTTGTAGCTGAAAGAGTCTTATCCTTGTCCAAGCCATGTCTACTCTGCAGTCAGTGTGGTCTTTCTAAAACTCTGATTATGTCATTTCCCTGCTTTAACCCTTGAATGGATTCGTATTTCGCTCTGTAAAAACAGGAACCTATCTCTCTTGTTTGCTATTCTGGTAACCCCAGAACCTAGAAGGATGTCTGGTCCTTACTAAGGTCAATTAATAGTTTCCGAAGGAATGAATCAAGTCCAGACTCCTTTTGGTGATATGCAAGATACCTGATGATGGGTCCGGCCACTGCCTCCTTTTCCTCCTCTCTGCTAACTCTCCAGCTGCCTTTTCACAAACCAGCCATGCTAAGCTAGTTGTGCTTTCACAAGGCAGCGCCCCTCAGGCTTTCCCCTCGCAGTCCTATCTGCCTGGGATGTACTTCCACCCTCTGCATGTGCCTGCTTTGCTTGCGAACTCCTATCGATCCTTTACGCCTCTGCCTTAGAGGTCACTCCCTCTACTGTGCACCCCTTCCTGTACCCCCCAAAATGAATTGGAAGTCCCTCCATGTGCTCCCATAACATCCTCTATTTAGCTTTTTAAAAAAAATTATTTATTATTTATTTATTCATTTTTTGGTTGAGTTGGGTCTTTGTTGCTGCGCACGGGCTTTCTCTAGTTGCGGCGAGCAGGGGGTGCTACTCTTCGTTGCGGTGTGTGGGCTTCTCATTGCAGTGGCTTCTCTTGTTGCGGAGCACGGGTTCTAGGTTGCAGGCTTCAGTAGTTGTGGTTCTCGGGCTCTAGAGCGCGGGATCAGTAGTTGTAGCACATGGGCTTAGTTGCTCCGCAGCATGTGGAATCTTCCCGGACCAGGACTCGAACCCATGTCCCCTGCATTGGCAGGCAGATTCTTAACCACTGCGCCACCAGAGAAGCCCTATTTAGCTTTTTATAACAATTATCACGCTATTGACATTGTCGGTCATCTTGTTTGTCTCTTCACTAGACTGTAAACATCATGAGGGCTAAGACATATTGATAACTGACACTAAATATTTACTGAATAAATAAATAAACACTCTAGATCAATCCCTTCATTTTCTTCTTGAGGAAACTGGGGGGCCAGACAAGTTAGTGATGTGTCCGATGCCACCAGCACTTTGGCATCATAGAAGCTGGGCCCTGAATTAAGTTTCTCTGCTGTCCAGTGTTTTCTTGGCTGACTTGCTCTGGTACTCAGCTAACACTGTTCCAGAAACTGTGGAATAATTGTAATTTAACATTTGAAAAATGTGGTTAGGAACTCAAATAAATAATAATCATATAATTAAGTCAAAGCTCAGACACAAAGGATTGTTTTTAAAAATCCTCTATTATTTTAAATTACCCATGTCATTGTTTTCCTCTATTCTCCTGGAGCTGTTGAAAGAATGTGACATAATAGTGTGCTCACTGTTGGAGGCCTGGGTTTCTGTATGACAGCCAGGATGTAACTCCATTCTGGCAAAATCTGATGTTATCGCTCAGGTTTTTGTTGCACTGAAGTTAGGACATCTTCTTCTGGGAGGATCCTGGTGGGAAAAACATACAGATATCAAATCCTTCTCTTCAGCAGTGCCAGCTAACAGGGATCGCAATTAAAATGAGAACAAGGCAAACCTGGGATGGTTAAAAGGAGCAGAGGCTTTGAAACCCTGAAAACCCTGGTTTAATTCTAGTTTACCACTTTGCAACCTTGGGCAGAATACTTTCTCGGAGCATTTGTTTCCTCATCTGTAAAATGGGGCTAAGTGGGAAGCTAATTTAAGGCTTAGCCTGTATAAAGAGCCTCATTTAGCGTCTGGCTAGGGGCCCTATTGCAGTCACTCTCCCAATTCAGGTATTCCTGCAGGGCAAAGATCTTCACCATGGCGCCTGGTCAGGGAACCTAGTAGGTGCTCAGTAATGCGGGACGATTAATGACTGTAAGGGAGATGTATTATCACAGAATAGCTGAATTCTTGCTTCAAAGAACCTGAGGTTGCTCTGTCTCTTCCTGTCTGTTTTCTGCTGGGACATGGGCTGGGATGTGTTTACGCATGTCTTTTAGACACCATCTTTACATACATATACCTCGGAAAGAACTGCAGTCCGTGCTTGTTACAGTGAGAGTGGAAGACAGCGCTTTGTAAAAAAAGGATCAAAGAATCTCAACAGCATGTAGATATTTCCATCTTTGCTTGCTCAGGTGATTGAACTAATCTAAAAAAAAATTGAGGTCTTTCATGAAGTTCCTGAGTCACTTAGGGCCTGCATCTAAAATCTGAAAAAGTTCTGTGGAACATAAATCCGTGGAGACCTTGGAGAAGTGGCTGTATACCCTTCAGATAATTTTCTTGAGTTGTTTGGGGTGCCCTTTGGGAAAAAGTATTACAGCTGACTTGCCTGCTTACTGCTCCAACTCACGGCACCTTCTCCTAAGGCTAACACACACTGCTTTTTGAACCCACACTTTCAGTGTTTAGTTATGTGCTATCTTGAGTGTGTCCTTTGGAACAAGACTTTTTAAGTTTTCTGAGAACAAGGACCAGGTCTTTGTTGAGGCAGTACTGGGACTTCTAAGGAGAGCAAAATACAATTGTTCATCATTTGTGTGAGTCGCATCTTCTGTTTTTCAGCAACTCAAGAGCAGGTATTCTCCCCATATTATAGACGGAGGAAAAGATTTACATAAGCTCAAAGGCTTGAGTTGGAATTACCATGAAAATCTTACCTCTTAACTTTTGGCAAATTGCTATTGTTCTCGGCCATTTCTTTGGCAGGATTCCTTTGGGAAATGTAGGAGGCATTATAATTTTAAGCCAAAAAAATGTGAATTCTAATTTGTTTCTTCTCATTTTTTAAAATGCATGTGGAAAGGAACACTTCTGATAGGCAATGAGACAAAGATATAATATCAGGTGAGGGAATGAGGTGCAGAAAAACCAAAATGATTTCGCAAATGGATTGAAGCTAGCCAGAATTTCACTACATTTTAAAACTTGAGCCCGGCAGAACACAAAGGGATGTGTGTCTTACTGTGTCTTTAGCGAAGGCCATTTAACACTGGGAATTTTTCCAGCAGTGTATTTCAATAACAGCAGTCCTTCTTACAACATTTGGGGCTTGCCACGTTGAAAATCAATACTGCTCAGTGTCTACTGAAATTGCACATTTGTTCTCTGTGAGATGTATATAGGATGGCCACATAAATTATCCTCCACACTGGGGCTTCTTTTTGTGGGAAAGGGAGAGCCATTAATCGCACCAGGACAATTGGTATAAATTGGGACTATCCCAAGAAAAAACTATGACAGAAAATGTCAATTATAGAAACATAGATTTGTATAGTCTCTTTCTAAGGAAGGTTGTTTTATATATTTGTATGAATATATTTATGTAGGCTTAAAAGAACGGTAATTAAGGTATTTAACTCACAATGGTGATGGAATTGAACTGAATCATCTACACACTCTTAACTAGTCCCATTTGAAACTTACGTCCTATTTGCCGGTCTGTTGCATGCCTTCACACATTCCAATGCAAGCATCACAACTGGCCACTTGGAAGTTGAACATACAATCTTGCTCTCATCAGTTTAGTTTGTAACCAGTTTTAGATTCTGCAGGGCCCTATCAGTGGGTCATATGCTAGACTACAAGATCAAAGCAAAAACACAGGGGGTTCTGGGCTTTTCTGTAAGGCCCCAGATTCTAGTTCTTTGTTTATCAGTAACTAACTGTGATTTTTGGCAAGTCACGCAACCTGTGTTTTGGTCTCCTTATCTTTAAAATGTGGGGTAATGCTATCTGATGTGCAGACCTCAAAGGTTTATTGGGAGGATCCAGTGAGGTGATGTATGGGGAAGCCTTCTGGAAAGTGCTATCCATATGTGAAGTATTATCATTCTAGGAGAGAAGGGGGACATGAGATGTGAGGGGAAAACAGGGCTTTCAACTCTAGCTGGCCTTGCAGATTAGGCTTGTGCAAACAAATCATGAAAATAAGGCCACAGTAAAGACATTATACTCTCTTTCATGAATAAGGGTAGGGAGAGAGAGAAAAGTGAGGACAGGGAATGCAGCCAGTAAAGACTCAGGGATGATATGGTGGTATGGCTTCATTTTTTCTGTATCACTGTTGTCCCCAAGGCCTGGCAAGACTGCATCAAATATGAATACGTTGAAGAAGAAGAAATGTTAGGGCTTCCCTGGTGGCGCAGTGGTTAAGAATCTGCCTGCCAATGCAGGGGACACGGGTTTGAGCCCTGGTCCAGGAAGATCCCACATGCCGCGGAGCAACTAATAAGCCTGTGTGCCACAACTACTGACCCTGTGCTCTAGAGCCTGCAAGCCACAACTGCTGAACCCGTGTGCCTAGAGCCCATGTTTCACAAGAGAAGCCCCCGCAATGAGAAGCCCGCCCACCGCAATGAAGAGTAGCCCCCGCTTGCCGCAACTAGAGAAAGCCTGTGTGCAGCAATGAAGACCCAACGCAGCCAAAAATAAAAATAAATAAAACTTTAAAAAATCTATCAAAAAAAAAAAAAAAGAAGAAGAAATGTTAGACAGCTGGGTTCCAAGGCTGTGAGGGTACATTAACTTATTCCTGATTGAAGGCGTTGGTTTTATCTATTGTCCAGTAGGAATCAGAATATCATACTTGCCTTTCTTCTCCTGTTGACTTTTTGTCAAGATTAAACAAAATCATTTACATAAAACTGCTCTATGGAGTATAAATTCCAGTAAAAAATAACTTCAAGGAATGAGTCTGTTGATACTAGTTATTATTATAGTAAGAGTCATGTCTTTTTATTCAAAATGATTATCACTTCAAAAAATGTTTCTAAAAGTCACATGTGCTTATACAAACTTAGATATATGGAAAGGTGTAATAAAGGAAAACCACACGTAATACTGCCACCAAGGGATAACAATTGACAATGTTTTGCTGAATAGTCTTTCTGACTTTTTGGTATTTGTGTAAAATTTTTAAGAAATAAAAATGGAGTCTTTAACTTGCCCTTCATTCTTTAATTTGTTCATGATTATTTGAATATTGATAGATAGAAGGCTAGTAAGATAGACACCAGGTCCTTTTTCATGTGGTTTATACTTTCCTGGGGGAATACAGACCCATAAACAGATGATTATAATATAATGTGAAGCGTGCCACAAGGAGGAAGCAACAGGTGCTTTGTACCAGCATCTTCTAGGTTTAGGGAGTTAGGAGAGGCTTCCTGGAGGAAGAGATATTTAGGTCAAGGCTGGAAAGATGACTAGAGTTAACCAGACTGTCATGGATGTTGTGGTGTGTCACCCAGATCCTCCTTAAGGACTGAAACACTCACTCCCCTGCTGGCGGTAGTGTTGCCTTTTGATGATTCTCAGCTGAGGTCTTTCCCCGGGAATCACCCTTTGCTGAAGGAAGCTGCCTTGCTCAAGGTTCTATCTCTAGGGGCAGATGAGGTAAAAGGGCCATCTTCTTACCTTAATTCAGACATCTCTGAAGGGCCATCTCAGTTCCAGAGCTCCTCAGAAGATCAGCTGAGGCTTCAGTTGCACCTGCACTGCAGATAAGTTTTTCCTTCTGCCCAATCCTGCTTCCCTCCCCATTCACGGGTATTGTTCCTAGGAGCACTGCCCAGTAAAAATCCTGCACGCAAATAAACCATCCTCTCAACATAGGCAAAGAGTGCGAGTGATAGTGGGGAGTGCAGGGAGAGTGTTACTAAAAGATGGAACATTATATCTAAGGCCTAGAGGTGTTGGAGGAGTTAAAAGTTTTTTATAAAGTCTGCAGAGTAGTGAGTGTAGTCAGTAGAAGAGACATGATTCCAAGAGGGAGTCAAGCTCTTGTCATCCACGTCAAGAAGATCGAGAGACTGGACTCTATCCCAAGGCCAATGGGAAGCCCTAGGAGGTTATAAATCATGGGTGAGACATGACCTGGTTTTCTAATTTGTATTTTAGAAAGATCATTTTGGCTGCAATATGACACCATTAATTAAAGCTCATTATTGACATCACTGTATTTTTTATTTGAATATTGGAGTGATTTGTGACCTCTTTCTGCACTCTACATCTTTACAGAATAAATGGTAAACCATATGTCCCCCAGCAAAGTCACGTAATGATCACCAGTATTGTAGCAGTTCCACCAGTATTGTGGAACTTTTAAAATTCTGAAGGGATTCAATTATAGTTCTTGAGGGTTTTTTTGGTAAACCTGATTCACACTTTTTAAGTATTTATTGAGCACCAACTACATGTCAGAATGCACTTTGCTATTGCCATGGAGGATCAAAGACAGAGGCTCCAAAAGGAGGCCATGACTGTCTCGTTCATCACTCTGCCACTGCAGCGCCTGGTAAATAGTGAGTGCTCAATAAACAAATAAATGGAAGGAGGAGTCTCTGAGACACGGGAGAATAACTTAGTCCTCATGAGCACAAAATGGGGATAATAGTATCTTACCTCCCAAGATTATTGTGAGAATATGTAAGTAAAACACCTACTCCAGAGGCTTACTATATAGTAAAAATTGTATTTATTGAAATAGTTCAAATACTGCTTGCTATTCTCAGTATTGATAGAAATAAACTAAGACCTTAAACGGTTGCAACCAAACTTCTGATATCTATTTCTCTCTTGTCCTCTTTACCCTGTAATATCACTTCAAAAGAAAAATGTGATTTGCCAACTACGCTAAAAGATTCAGTCACTCATTAATTTATTCAACAGCTGTTTTTCGAGGTTATCTAAAATGCCAGGCATGGGTTATGCAGTGGTGAACAGAACAGACACAGTTCCCATTCCTGTGGAGCTTATAATCTAGAAGGGAGACATTAAACAAAGAAAATCTCATGAATTCTTACCCAAACAGTCTGTCATTAGAGAGAATATTAATAGAAGCTAATTTAGTAATAGAAAGGTAAGTCCTCTCTGAAGAAGTAATCTTTAAACTGGGAACTAAGAGTAGGAGTTTCATTAAGCATAGGGGATAAAGCAGCCCAGGAAGCAGGAAAATCCCGTGCAAAGGCCCTGCGGTAGGAAAAAAGCTTGGCTTATTGGAAGGATGGAGGGAAAGCCAGAGTGGCAGAGTGAAGGGAGATGAAGCTGGAAAAAAAGGCAAATCCTGAAGGGTCTTGGTTGCCACGTGGTCTTCTTTTATCCAGACCAAAGGATACACAAACTGCCTGAAATCTGACTGTTCTCTGGCTGTATCAGAGAGGTCCATGATGCCTGTGAAACAGGAGGACAGGTAAACTGAAGTCTTAATAGTCACATCTAAGCCTTGGGAAAAGTTGGTTATTTTTTCCCCTCTGGTTATCATGATAAATGAAGAAACATAACAAAGGCACCTAGCTGTTTGTTGACAGCGCTTATCTATTAAAAAAAAAATACATTTTTACCCCTAGGCAAAGTGGAACTATTAGAAAGCCTTTTTTTCTGCTTACCCCTTTTTTTCTTCCATGTGGTTCTTCCAAGGGAAACAACCAGTGGGAGCAGGGGACAATTTAGAACAGAGATGCTGTGGTGGTTCCCCAGGAGACATAGGGCAATTCTGGGTGTCATCAGTGTTTGAGTGGTGGCTTATACACTGGATTTGCTCAGAGAGGCCTCCATTTCCCTCTCAGTGATTAGAACAACCTGTGTTCTGGAACGCAGTATTTAAACAGCAAGATTGGCATTGCTATCTTCCAGGATGGTGAAGGCTTAATTAACATTTGAAAATGCTTCGAGATCTTTGGATAAAAGTGTTCTGGAAGCCTGAAGTGTTATTATCTTTGGAGTGATACAGGTCATGTGACACAGGAAGTGGCTTTGAAGGAAAGGAAAACCTTTCATCAAGCAAACTCCTTGGGGTGGTTTGAGCCTGTTTTGAGTGACTCAACATGCCCGTGTCATCTCTCCCTAGACTGTGAATGAAAGGAATAACTTGCTATAGCTTAGCAACTGCCACCATCATTAACTGAAAGAATTTAGTGAGCTTATACATGAAACATACTACAAATTTGCAGAATCCTAAAGCATTTAGCACAGTTGTCCCTTATAAGCACTAAGTAAATATTAGCTGTTACTATTACCTTTCTCATCAATAGAGTTTAAAATCTCCGGACTTGTTTTTTTCTGATCTTAATGCCTTTTAACCAGAGTTCAATGTTCTTCAGTGATAAACTAGCCTTACTTTCATTTTAAAGACTTGGTAAAGAGCAAAATAAATGAAAACCATTACTGTTGAGGCTCTAATGTGAGAGCTACAGATAAAGAAACTTCAGTGTCTAACACCCTTCCTGGCAGGTAACATTAGCTCAAAGCTGGATACCTAGTCGTTCCCTTTCCCAACAAGAAGGGCTCAAAATAGAAATTGTGTTTCCTAACTTGTACTTTCCTGATGATTCCTCGGGGTCTTCAGTGGACAGGATTTCAAAAAGAACACTTTAAAGTAGTTCCAATTTCTTTAAGGGCAAAAGTGCAGAAAGATTTCATCCTGTCCCTTCCATTAACTTACACGTCTTCATAATACTTCCTGGAAAAGTAGAAGTCAGGACAGGGGTGGGGAGTGGA
Organism: Leucopleurus acutus; assembly: GCF_964270905.1. Classification (NCBI taxonomy): domain Eukaryota; kingdom Metazoa; phylum Chordata; class Mammalia; order Artiodactyla; family Delphinidae; genus Leucopleurus; species Leucopleurus acutus. Next base: position 46,157,226 of record NC_139142.1, read on the forward strand.
GAACAGGAATATGGTTCAGTTGAGAAAAGTATATTTTTGAGCCATATATATATGTATCTCTCTCAAATCAAACCTGAGCATGTGTGTTGTGTTTGTTAAATTAATTTTGCTGGCTGGATGACTAGAAGTTTCTTTTTCTTTTTAAATACACACCTGCCTCAAATATGATATTTTGAGCAAGGGAAAGGTGTTTTGGGAAGTGGTACAGGACGGAGAGAGAGAATAAGGGAAGGATGTAGGAAAGATACAAACCAAGTAGGAAAGGGGCGAGGGTGGAGGCGAGGGCAGCCCTAGGGCATTCTGGGATAGCGAGGCCGCCCAGGGCATGCTGCGATAGCGAGGTTGCCCAGGGCATGCCGGGAAGGGTTCCAGCCCTGTTATCCGCACCTGTGGGTGGGAAGGTTCCTCAGACGCGGGCCCACAGGACGGTGGGGTGAAGCAGCGAGCTGACCTAATTAAAAGCTCGTTACACCAGCACATCCCCATTAACAGGCAGACCCACATACAAATCCCTCAGCGCAGGAGGCCTTTCCTGCTTCCCAGACGGGATTCCAGCCCCAACCCGGGGGCATGGAAACTATGGCCAGTTAAGTGACCTTCTCGTCTGTGACCCTCAGGTACAGTTTCTTTCTGGCTTATTTCACATTCCAGTAAATTAGTTTTATTCTCTCTGAACCACTGTAACAAAGAAAGCTCTCTGGTCATCATGGGTAAAATAACAAGGGATAAAAGAACGCGTACTTCACCTAATCAGAAACAAATAACTAAATCTCCCTTGAAAATCAAGCCTTTCCTGTCCCGCCCTTTTCTTTTCATTTATCTTTCACTGGTGGGATTTTGAAATTACCATTCTATAGGCAGACTCTGGTACCGGCCTTCCTCGCATTGTATTTTGTATAACTGTTGCTGACCCTGACAGAAGATCTCAAAACTTGTTTAAGTATGAAGTTGGTAAATGATCCTATTGTTTGGGTGGTGGGGGTGGAGATGGGGTGGGAACAGAGGGTTTATCTAGCCAAAAAAGAAAAAAAAAAAAAAAAAAAAAAAAAAAAAGAGGAAAATGCACCTTAACCAGGCTCAAATTAACTGAAATGGATCAAAGTAAACAGAGACATCTAAAAGCTTTTGTAAGTTAAAAGTGGCTATCTGTTGCAGGTCTTGCCTCATTAACTGCTGATTGAAGCTCTGCTTGGCCCTCTGGGATACCTAACACCCCAGGCCTATCACCAGATGAACCCCAGTTAGGCGCTTTTGCCTTTCCCTGCGTTGCTTTGCACAGCTCCTTGACCTCAACCTTCATGCAAATGTTTATCCTTCCTACCAGGCAGAGGGAGGAAAGGGAGAATCTTGCTGGGAATGTCACTTCTAGCCAATGAGGACTTGCTGGAAAAGAGAAATGGAAGGCAGAGTTGTGGTATCTCTGCAGATCTGTATTCTGAAAGGTAGACTTGCAGTTCTGCTGTTTTAAATAGAGCTTCTGCACAGGAATATGTAGGGGAAAGAGAGTCCACAGTTTCTTTTCCCTTAGGTGTTGGCCTCATTTCCATACGTGAATGGTGAAAGGTGACGATTAGGCCATATGCTTTAAGATACAGATATCTCTTGGCTCCCATGGTCCCAGCCCTTCAGCAGGCCATTCAGCTGGGACAGGGAGCTGAAACTGAGAGGGTTGTCTAGGGGAGGAAGAAAAAATCGTGCTGGGGGTGACTTGTGGGGGGAGGGAGGAGCGGGGCTCTTTGAGTAGGACCAGATAGGTCTCTGTGTAGAGTAATATTACAGCTCTTTCTCTCATAAACAAGCTGCATGCCTGCTTCTAAAGACCCATCTGGCATAGCTTTGAGAATGGCAATAATTACAAGCTGATGATGGACATGGAAAAAAAGCCCTGCTGAGCTAACTCATAAGGAAGTACAGGCCAGGACTGCAGGGAAATTACAGGCTGAAAACCTTTCTAGTTTAGGCCTTTTGGTGTTCTTAATCACAGACTTTAAATGTTGTAATAAACACTGTTGCATTTTATTGACCAACTCCCATGACAGGCAAATCTTTTTCATTTTATTTTATTTTTACCATTTGCTCTTTGGAAAGCTGCTCAGCAGTGTCTGTCTAGGCCATGACAATAGGTCTTTAATTTTTCTGCTTATAGGAAAATTAGGGAAATGGGTTGACTTTTATTTAGTTAATAGAAATATATAAACTTTTTTCTTAAATTGCACTCTGCGTTCTGTGGATCAGATGGACTCTCAGACTCAGTGCTTGGACTGTAGCTGTATAAGATATGGTTTGGCTGTTTCAGTCAAGAAAATTGAAGAGGTAAAAAGAACAAACTTGGGAAGAATAATCTATAATTCTGTACAATCCAATAGTGTTTATGATATAGAAACGAGTAAAAATGCAAGTTAAATAATATACTGTCAGGTTCTGGACTTGTTTGTGGAGATGATCTTTATTTCAGGGATGAATTTGACATGGAAAGGATAATCCTTCTCAAAGTTTTAGAGCCTAATATTTTACAAGTGGATCTAAGACATTTTGTCCTCTCAGACATTTTAGATCATTTGATGGAGCAGATGTTTTCAGGAAATCTTCCTAGGAAGAACAAAATAGAAACACTGGAAATTTCCTTTCCTCAGAAACATGATTAACCTCAAAATCTATAGGTTAAATGTCATGGCAAAATTAGTCTTGAATATAACGTTACCAGTTGCTGTTATAATGAGACTGTGATACCTCATGTGGAGTTTATTCTACCTCAACACGTCACCAGTTTCCATGAAAATAATTTGATCTTCATATTATACATTTTAAAAGTCTGAGGTTAGAAATGGTGAATAATGGTATGAATTGGGATTTTTTTGTGATCTAATTAACTTACACAAATAAGTCCTTGTTCAAAAGATACCTTTATGGATTTTACAGCAGAGCATGTAAAGTTCATTATTCTTTAAGCACTAGATACTGCTTTTGTAACTTATTTTCAAATCCTTTTCTTCTTTGCCACAATTTCTCATTCATACTCCTTAAAGCCTTGTATTTTATTCTTTGTGTTTTGCATACAGTCTTGGCTATCCCAGATGGATTATTTAGTTCTGTCCTTTTGCATTTGATTACTTGTTCAAGGACATAAAGTTTTGGGGTCTATGAAGTTAAAGCAATGAAATGGTTGTGCAATGGAAATTTACCAATATAAACTCAGTCTCTTGTCCTTTCATAAGCATTGCTTTACCTGAAGCTCCCTTGTCAATGAGAAATTATTTCCTTATATCTAACTGTCTCTTTTCCTATACAGGCTGGAATTGTTCCTAACAAAAGAAGCATGAATTGGTGGAAACTATATATTAAATGCAAGACTATTTGTCTAGTTTTCATTAGGTTGCTGAGTGAAAAGCCTTAATTCCTCTCTTTTCCCAAGGTACTCAGATATCCACGACGGCCCCCTCATCTCACACTATCATTTCTCTCACTGGGCACAATCCAGCTTTAAAGAATTCAACACTTACTGGTCTTTAGAGAACTGTCAGCAATGACAGCAACCAGGGACACTGACATGTCTTATTGTTTACAAAGGATGAGCACAACAGGGCCTCTCGGATGACTTGATAAAGCCTTGCAACTTCTCTCTCCCTGATTCTGGCCTCTCTGGGCCAGCTGCCTTTTCATGGTCAGCTAAAGACACAAGTATCAAAACTTGATCTAAACACCGACAAGTCAGCAAACACAGCGCCAAAGATAAACTAGGGCTGCTCAAGGTTGCTTTGTAAACAGTGAAAACAGAAAACAAGAATATCTCAGTCCCTGATTCCTTAATGCCTACGGTTTTCTTAATGTACTTAAAATTTGATGGAAAAAAATCCTGAAATAGCGGTAAAGTAAGTTCATGGATTATTATCGTGGTCTTGAATATTTAATCTCTTTTTCTCACTTTAGCATCCCTCCATTCCTCTAGAAATACCAGCCAATGTTGTAGTTAAATTAAGTTCAACTTTTATTTGTTGTTGTTTTGTTTTGTTTTTAGGTATTCTGAACATACCCTTTTCTGTTTAGGGAATCCTGAAATGTCTTAGAAATTGTATAAATGCACATGCTTTTCTTCATTCCTACTTTGTGAAGAAGAACTTTCTTATCAGGAGGGGGATGACCCCGGGAAGTTGAAACTCCTTTCCTCCTTTCCTTTTGCTGCCATTCAGCATTGAACAAATGGAGGAAGAAAGGAAAGTTTCATGTGTTTATGTTTCCCTCACATCAATGCTTTTGTTAAATGGTATATATCCTAATAACTCCATCAGCTGTGTGGGATTTAGGAGTATTGTCTTCCTTAACTTCTTTGTAACTGATTGGGACAATGCCGTTACCTTCTTTTTTTTTTTTTTTGGCTGGACGTGGGCCTCTCACTGTTGTGGCCTCTCCCGTTGCGGAGCACAGGCTCTGGACGCGCAGGCTCAGCGGACATGGCTCACGGGCCCAGCTGCTCCGCAGCATGTGGGATCTTCCCGGACCGGGGCACAAACCTGTGTCCCCTGCATCAGCAGGCGGACTCTCAACCACTGCGCCACCAGGGAAGCCCAATGCTGTTACCTTCTAAAGGTGCTAGGCCATTCCCAGAAATGAGCTCTTCCAAGGTGCTTGGACAAAAGATTTTTATAAGAGGCCTTTTTTCCCCCCTTGTTTCCCCTTTCTTACAGAAATGACATTGTTGAAAATAATGTACACCACAGTCAGTAGAACAGAGCACCTTTCTTATTTTTAGTAATATGAAGGCCACATCAGTCACAAACACTGTAGCTTGGTGTTGTCACAGAAAGGGATTTAATCTTGATTATGAAGCAGAATCTTCCTGGTCTCTGCTAACAATCTGCTCGGCTATTTCTGAACAGTTCTCATAAAATGTATGCCTAATTTTTACTAAAGCATCTGTCTGTAGAATTGGCTGCTTATATTATAAGTCACTGCTTCATAGCTCTTGAGTCTCAGAGTGCAAGTAAAAGTGGCTATTCCCTTCTTACAGATGGTGAAACTACAGTTCTTGGAACCATCTTGCTCTATGGGATACCGTATGAGTGATATCATGAACCCAGGGCTATGTGCTTTCAACTTCGCTGTTTTCTCCTATGAGCCCACTTTGAAGATGGAGGCACAGTTCTAACTGGGACACTCAGAACAGAAGGCCCATTGGTAGAGGCTCTGACAGCGATAAGCAGTGGAATGCAAAACTGCAAGCTTACCGCTATTTGCAGGCAATAGCACCATCTGAAAACACTGGAAACAATAGAGCAATGTGGCTAGGAAATGATACAGAAGAAGACTGTTCACTCCAGGTCCGTGTTTGAGCCTATGGAATTATTGAATACTATTGATTCTGATGGTGACTGTACCTTTCTGTACCACCTTGATCTGCTGGGGCAATTTCCATCCTAAACAAGTTAAGTGCATTTTTGTAATTTGATAGGCTAAAGCGTTAACTCTTGTTGAAATATCTATATTTGGAGTTACTTGTAGATATGGCACAAATACAGTCTTTTCCATACACAAAGATTAACTTTCTTGAAAAATTATCCAAATAATTTATTCTCTCATCAGACCATCATTTTAGAAATAATTTTTCGCTGGTACCAGATATAGAGTAGATAGAGATTTGTGCTCATATGGGATGCATTCTGCAGAGGTCTCCATGTATAGATGGAATCTACCAATGCTACTTCTAGCAAAATAATAATGCTACTAGTAATCATCAGAAAGAGGACTTCGTGGTAAGTCAAGACTCAGAAAGTGATATGCCACGCAAGGGACGTAGTATTGTATTTTTAGCCTTTCTTCTCAAGCTCAACTATACCAGCTTCCTGTTGCTTCTTCTCTGGTCTGGCTGTGGCATTCAGATATTTGTTCAGTCCCAGGTTTTGTTTGTTTGTGTGTTTTTGGCTTGAGTAATTGTGTAGCTTGAGGTCCTTCAACTCTTAGCTCATCTTGAGTCCTTGTGTCATTTTCAAGACTGGGTTTCTTTCTTTCTCAAATAAATTCATTGGCCTGCCTGCTTAGCTTTAGCACAGTCCAGGCGTCTATCTACAGAGGTACGAGACCGTGAGATCTGCTAACATGCAAAACGAAGATAAAAGCATTTAAAAAAATGTCTTCCTGCGTACGGGCCTGCTTTATAATAAACCAGAACAGTGCATGAATTAAGGTGTTGTTGAAATGCCTGAGTGTCTCTGCCCTTTTATTACATCCAGGGTGATGAGGTCATGGCTTACTGTTTAGCTTATATGGTGCAATTAAGAGATTCATTTCTTAACGTGATTCATCTCAGGAAGAGTTGACTTAAAAGTTTTAGGGTAGAGACAGAAAGATGTTGGAAAATTATGATTTTCTTTTGGAAGTTTGAGTTCGTTTTTTCATTCCAGGCGAGAATAAGGACTGTAATTAGTCTGTCTCAGATTTCTTAGTAGCAGGGAATTTGATTACTTAATGCCAATAGGCTAAGGAGATGGTTTTACTTCTTGGCTTTTTTTCCCTTTTTGGAATGAAGGCAAAAATGTGAACTAAATATTTGTTTTATTATGACATCATTAGATCTCTGTGTGTAGAGCTATTTAAATGAAACAGTATCTCAGATGCGTGTGTATATATATAACATATATTATACTTATATACTTATTATATTTGTATTTTATATATATATATATATATAAAATTTTTTATTGTGGTGTTTATCTGTTGAGCCTTGATTGAACCCTTTTAAATGTAGCACTTAAGTCTCTACTGCTGAAAAAGAGGTGGTTTCTCCATTTGGTCAGGATGGTAGTTCTCAATCAGAGTCAAACCCTTCACAAGTATGTGTGAATTTAGAAATGTTGAGAAGCAATGGATTAGGTCATCTCTCTTCTTTTATGAAAGATGTATTCGTTGTCCTCAGTTTGGGTGACATTTATTGAGGTTCCCTCCTTCCCACCAAGTCTTCTTGATTGTGATTCTCAACTTAGTCTTTCATCCATGGTTTAGCTTTTAGTGAAAATTCATAATTCCTATACTGGTCAATTCTAGTATAAGAACCATTTATGAAGTACTTGCCTTATTTAAGGCACCATGCTTGGCACCCAGGACCATCTTTAGAGGGATTAACTACTGTCTCTGTTCTTTAGGAAGAGATGGAAAATTCTACAATAGTGAATACAAGTCAGATTGGGACAAACATTATAACAAAGGGGTAAACAAAGTGTTATGTGTGCATTGAGGAGGAAGCAATCTGTTTTGCCTTGGAATCAGATAAGGCTTCCTCGAGGTGTGACATTTGAATTAGCCTTTAGAAGAGAAGCAAGATTTGAATAGATGAAGCTAGAAGAAAAATACAAAGTTCTAGAAGTGTGAAAGTCCATGACATGATCTGAGAAAGGAGGTGAGTCTGTTTTGGGTAGAGCATTAGCTGTGTGTGAAGAGAAAATGGCAGGTAAGTTTTGAAGTACAGAACAATTTCAGTTTATTAGTAGCCTTGAATACTATGCTAAGAAATTTGGCCTTTATTCTAAAAATACCCCAGAAAGCTAGTAAAAACTTTTGGACTAACAGGGTGTGCCATGATTATGACTGTACCTCGGAAAGGTAACTGTTAGGGATGTGAAAGAAGACTTGGGGCAGAGAGAAAGCAAGTGGTGACAGTGGATACATTGGGGGCTATTACAATAACCCGAGTATAGATGACGTGACATAGGGCAGTGACAGTAGAAGCAGAAGTGAGAGTGTAATCCAAGAGATATTCAGAATCTAGAATTGGATGTGGTGGGATACACAAATGACCCTGAAGTTTCTACTTCAGGTGATTGTAAATGGAGAAATCATGAGCTGAGATAAGCAAATTTAGGAGAAGGTTTGAAGGAGAAAACAATGAATGCTTAAAGTGATATTTTTAATACTTTGATTATATACACCATTTCTTTCTTTTTTGAAGACAAGCTTGTTACAGTTATTTATTCTAGATTCCATTATTAGAACTATACTCTATTTTGCTTTTGATCTAGGATCTTGACACTTCCTGACTCCTCAGAGGAGGAGAAGAAAAGGTATATTTTCTTTTTGTCACTTCTGACCATATTTCTGTTTTACCCTAATCTCAAGGTATTTCTGAAGAGTATCTTGAGCCTTCCTTGAGATAGACTCTTTGACCTAAATCCCCTTTCTCCGGCTATACTCTTGAGGATGAGGCAATTTGAAATCCTTAAAAATGCTTATAGGATTCTCACAGTTAGACAGAACTGGCCTTTATAAGGCTACACTTGGAGCCAAAATGGATTCTTGGATCACATATCTCCCGCCAGTTACGAAGCTGCCAGATTCCAATCCAGTGGGTGGAAATGGACACCAGCCCTGGAGGAAGTGATGGCTACACATGGGCATCTGCTACCTCTGCTGCTTCCTCTCCTTGAGAAGGAAGGAAACTGTGTGCTTTCCTAGGCATTTTTCTTGTTCTTTGAACACAGGGGGACTGAAGAGTCTTGGAGTTTGGATAGTGAACCTAAGGCTGGAGGGGTTTCCAGAGAGCAGACGGTTCCCATCTCTGAACTGTTGTGACTTTCTTTCTCCACCGCTTTTCCTGTGCTGTACAACTTACTCCGTCTCCAGAATTCTGGTGCACAGTGTTAGAAAGTCTTAGCCGAGAGCCTGGAGTTCAAAGACAGTGCAAGGCTTCAAGGTGGAGACACCAAAATGGAAGAAAGGGACTATACCACTGTGCTTTCTTCCTGTAAATGAGATGTAACTTATATAAATATTCAAACTCTTTCCTAACTCATTTCTTTTATTATATTTGCATATCACATATCCAATGACTGGTCCTCTTCAAAGGTAGTGAAAAGTGTTACCAAAATTCCACATATCTACTTTTCATCTGCTAAAGCCATTCTGAAGTTTGCCATATGAATTTGGTTTGGTTATAATTCCCCAAATTAAATATTTAAAAATCCCAGGCAGCAAATTCAGCTCTGAATCTCTGGAAAACAGTGTATAATGGGTGGATCTAATTAGATTGTGAACTTAAGGCACCATGTGGTTTATATAAGCATTAACAATTTATTCAGGGCATTTTGGGTCCCATTTCCCACCCAAGAAAATGGAGACTATTATGCTTCCTTTTTTTCCCCAAGTTGTGGCACACAATTGCTTCTCCAGTTTCGATTCCTTTGATTATTTCAGCAGGAATGGGTAAGATAAAATAACTCTTCAAAAAGTACATAAATATGAGTCTTTCCTGCTGATAGTAGCCAAAAAGGATGTATTAAACACCTACCGTATACCCTGTACGTTGATGGGTGCTGTGTGGAACAGAAAGAAGAAACAGGGCCTGTAGGAGATCATTTCTGAACAGGGAGGAGAGGGCTGGAGCTGAGGAAGGGCGAGAATGGCCCACCATAATTTCTTTGCTAGGCTCTGATCCCTTGAAGACCAAGCGGAGGGGAAAAGCTCAGAAGAAAAGCACCTTGTCAGCCACCCTCCCATTTTAGAGATGGGGATAGCAGGGGTGGGGAAAGGATAGACATGGGGTGGCAGACTTTTACTTTCAACAGACTGGCTTTAATTCTCCACAGTAGTGAGTTTGAGGGCAGCAATGCAAAGGGTGGCTTATTATTTTTTGATGTTAGCTTATAAGCAACTTTGACAGCAAAGTCCTCCTCTTTTCCATCTTTTTAACTCTCCATGGTATCCCCTCTAAAGGCAGCAGTTAAGTGCTGGGGTCCAGCCCTCGAAGAGGCTGATAATCTCCAGACATGTCCACAGACACTTGTAAGTTGAGAGCCGAATCCTCTGTCAGACACATTTTCCTGGTCAAATCATGCCTGTCCCACCTAACTGATACTGATAGTCCTGGGAGCGGGTTCTGATGCCAGCCTGTATTGAACTCCTAGACGTGAGCAAACTTTCTTAAAGGGCAGTTTGGGCTAAAACTTGACCTTTCGGAGCTTTGGAAGGTGGGCAGGGGAGCAGAGGGTTGCTGGGGAGAGAGAGATTTCCTGGTTATTGCTACAGGGAGTCTGTTTACTTGCCTTCAAGGGTCACAGCCATCTGAATGGGCTTTTCTGGCTCTGCTCTTGGGTTTGGTTTCAGAGGACCTGGTCCTGTGGAATTCCGCTCCCGGTTGGCCCTCCCCTTACTCTGTTAGGCATGGGACTTTTATGGTTCAAGCCTTCCCCAGGAACACTGCAGCTTGCTTGCAAGAACAGCAATTGGAAAGGCCGTTTTAAGTGGAGTTTACTGTTGTTGTATAAACCTTCATTTAAAATTGACTATAAAATGTTTCTGAACCTGCCAAACACACATTAAAATATTTTGCTCCATTTATGCCTATGTGTAACATTTGGTTTCTAAAGAGCTTTAATCAAGTAATCTTCAAGTAGGAAGTTATTCATCTTTATTGCCAGTCGGTTCTCAGTGGTGGTCGTGGCAACAATCTTTTTATTGCTTCTGTGTTTAGTTGTTCTTTGACATGATAGAAGTCAGCTGCAGTTCAATGAGCTCACTATTTGTGCAACTTAATTGCTTGCTTCCTTCAATACATACTCAATTTTTCCTTTTATGAGCAGGGCTGTTGGAAAAATTAAGCTTAGGGATATAGCCATCCACTGTTAATTAACCTCCTTCCCAAACACATTAGTAAAATAGGTCAAATAACTGCTGAGCGCTGAGTGTGCTGTTCCCAAGGTCCTCCTCGACTGAGAAGTGAATCCTGTATTAAGTGAACAAATGTTGGAACTTTGAGCATTTTCTGGAAATAGTGATGACGTAAGAGTAATGCTTTATAACACAGCATTCCCTGTTGCACCATCTTCTCGAAGTTGAATATATTGTTTGACTTTGTCTAGTTCTACTGTGGGTTTAGCTTGTTTTGTGTTATATCAACATTAAGAGAAATAAAAGGCAGTGGCAGCCTCCTTTATTGCTTTCTAGGTTATTGCTTGCTTTCAAAGGGGCATCCTAAATGCAGCTTTCCCTTTACATAGTGGCCACCGCTGTTATTTTGACTCACAATTCCTAGAACAATCTGAATCTTGTGAGGACGTATAAACATTTGTGATGAGTATAAAACTATGCTCAATTGAGGTAACTAATCTATCAAAATAGATTTATATAGAGCTCTTATAATTCCTCTCCATGTCAGGTTATATTCAGATGGAAAAATCACTTTAATTGCAGTGGTGAAGGGCCGACTGGAGCTTTGCCAACTTGACAGAAGACATTTTGAAGTTTATAGACTTAAAAAGAAAAAACAAAAAAAAAAGGGAAAATTTGACAGTTCCTGAATTTGTTAGAAGGCAGAAAAACGTCAGGGTTCAGTTTATACTTTTAGAAAGAGGAAAGCAAATACAAATAAAATGGGAGAATATGCCAGTTAGAGCTCAGGGCTGATGATCACATTTGTGATCTTTATCCTTTCTGTAGTTTCCGTGTTTAGCCTTTAATTGGGAAGGACTGGGGAAAAAGAAAGAAACCTAACCAACTCCCCAAATAAATCCTGAACTGTTAAATACGGAAACTTCTTTTCTTTGAAGTTATTACTCAGTTGCAATCTAAATCTTGCAAGTATTTTTTATTTAGGTAGAGAATCTATATTTCTAAAATCATATGCTCTGATAAAATCATTACCAAATAATGGTTGGTTCAATACTCATCCAAGCTTTTAGTGCCTCCCGACTTGGGCGTGTTTTCTGTTTTGCACTTACAGTCAATGAGAAGCTTCTTGCAGCATCTTTTTTCCAATGTCACTTCAGAATATCAATGACATGGAATTGATGTTGAAGTGGTAACCTTTGGGTGTCTTAGTTTGCCTACCAGCTAGAGGGATAATGACCTTTTGCCAGTCTAGACTCCAGGGGCTAGTTAGGAGACTTGATTAGCTAATGCTTGTCAGGAGCCTTGAAGCAAAAATGTTTTCCCTGTGTGCTACTTTGTCCTACAGTAAAGCTTGCAAGAATGACCTCATTCATATTCATTAGTTTTGGGTTTCTAAAGGTTATCCTCTCTTATCTTTTGCCTGGCTGAGGCCTGAGATGCAAATGGCACATTGTTGACACATGGAAAATAGTTGAACCATCTGAAAGGTTGAGAATGGGAGGAGGGGCATTGCATTCACACATGCTTGTAGATGCTTTTGTGACTATCATTTGTGTGCTGGCTCTTAGATTCCAGGTTAAGGGAGGTGGGGCTGTAACTTTTGGTGGAGAAGGAACTGCTATGAATCAAAGTCAAGGGATTGAGTTAAAGCTTTATTCTCATCTAACCAATTATGATGGCAGATTTCGTATCTTTTAAAAGTAGAAGATACTTGTTTAAGAAAGGGATAAAGTAGAAATCCTGGATTGGTGGGTACAAGAAAATAAAGAAATTTGGAAAATTTTTAATCATTTATTTAGCCTTGCTCATCATTTTCTTTCTTCCTTTCCTTTCCTTTCCACTCTCCTTCCTTCCTCCCTCCTCCCCGCTCTCCCTTCCTTTCTTCCTTTTTAAAAAAATATTCTCACACAGACCCCTATTGCCAGCCTGCATGAAGCAAATTGCAAATACTCAGTTTAACTTTTAAAATATTGTCTTTAAAATAGCCAGACTTTTGTCTCAGGTGAGTATATTGGGTCATATTAAACCTCCATGAATTGGTATCTCTCTCATCTTAAGCGTATGTTCCTGTGGCTTTTCTAGCAGTCATTGATTGGCTTTAATTAAGTAAATTCCAGAAAGGAGAGCTGGGAGCCATGGAGATACTTCCTATAACCAGCAGGTGGCATTGTGGATACTACAGTGGTAAAGAAACGGATCTAGGAGGCAAAGATGAAAGGGGGAAAACTGGGATAATGAGATAACTTAAGCTTGTCTAAAGATCTTTGGGAGG